>NC_092717.1:224106556-224706556 GCF_047496885.1 Scyliorhinus torazame
TTACTCAGCAGTCTCCCGTGAGGCACCTTATCAAAGGCCTTTTGGAAGTCAAGATAGATAACATCCATTGGCTCTCCTTGGTCTAACCTATTTGTTATCTCTTCAAAGAACTCTAACAGGTTTGTCAGGCATGACCTCCCCTTACTAAATCCATGCTGACTTGTCCTAATCCGACCCTGCACTTCCAAGAATTTAGAAATCTCATCCTTAACGATGGATTCTAGAATCTTGCCAACAACCGAGGTTAGGCTAATTGGCCTATAATTTTCCATCTTTTTTCTTGTTCCCTTCTTGACCAGGGGGGTTACAACAGCGATTTTCCAATCCTCTGGGACTTTACCTGACTCCAGTGACTTTTGAAAGATCATAACTAACGCCTCCACTATTTCTTCAGCTATCTCCTTTAGAACTCTAGGATGTAGCCCATCTGGGCCCGGAGATTTATCAATTTTTAGACCTCTTAGTTTCTCCTGCACTTTCTGCTTTGTGATGGCTACCATATTCAACTCTGGCCCCTGACTCTCCTGAATGGATGGGATATTACTCATATCTTCTACTGTGAAGACTGACGCAAAGTACTTATTTAGTCCTTCAGCTATTTCCTTGTCTCCCATCACTAGATTACCAGCATCATTTTGGAGCGGCCCAATGTCTACTTTTGCCTCCCGTTTGTTTTTAATGTATTTAAAGAAACTTTTGCTATCATTCCTAATGTTACTGGCTAGCCTACCTTCATATTTGATCCTCTCCTTCCTTATTTCTCTCTTTGTTATCCTCTGTTTGTTTGTTTTTGTAACCTTCCCAATCTTCTGACTTCCCACTACTCTTTGCCACATTATAGGCTTTCTCTGTTGCTTTGATGCATTCCCTGAATTCTTTTGTCAGCCATGGCTGCCTAATCCCCCCTCTGATAACCTTTCTTTTCTTTGGGATGAACCTCTGCACTGTGTCCTCAATTACTCCCAGAAACTCCTGCCATTGCTGTTCTACTGTCTTTCCCACTCGGCTCTGTTCCCAGTCGATTTTCGTCAGTTCCCCCCTCATGCCCCTGTAGTTACCTTTATTTAACTGTAACACCTTTACATCTGATTCTACCTTCTTTCTTTCAAATTGCAGACTGAATTCTACCATATTATGATCACTGCCTCCTAAGTGCTCCCTTACTTTAAGATCTTTAATCAAGTCTGGCTCATTACATAACACTAAGTCCAGAATGGCCTGTTCCCTTGTGGGCTCCATCACAAGCTGTTCCAAAAAGCCCTCCTGTAAACATTCAATGAATTTCCTTTCTTTGGGTCCACTGGCAACATTATTTACCCAGTCCGCCTGCATATTGAAGTCCCCATGATCACTGTGACCTTGCCTTTCTGACATGCCCTTTCTATTTTGTGGTGCATTTTGTGCCCCTGGTCCTGACCACTGTTAGGAGGCCTGTACATAACTCCCATTGTGGTTTTTTTGCCTTTGTGGTTCCTCAACTCTACCCCCACAGACTCCACATCATCTGACCCTATGTCGTTTAGTGCTATTAATTTAATTTCATTCCTAATTAACAAGGCAACCCCGCCCCCTCTGCCCACCTCTCTATCTTTTCAATATGTTGTGAATCTCTGGATGTTTAAATGCCAGTCCTGAACCCCCTGCAACCATGTCTCTGTGATGCCTACCACATTATACCTGCCAGTCACCATCTGGGCCATAAGGTCATCTACCTTGTTCCGTACACTGCGTGCATTTAAATATAGCACCTTTAATTCTCTATTGACCGTCCTTTTTTGTTTTCTTAGTGTAGTGGACCTTGGTTTACTGAGCCTTTCCATGCACTTGTGTCATATTTTGTGAGATGGGGACTATCGTAACCTCTCCTGAGTTCTGTCTTTTCGTGCTTTTTCTTATTCCTAAGCAGCTACGCTTCCCACTGATTACTTCACCTCTTGGTTCCCTGACTTTCCCTGCCCGCCCAATCTCTAGTTTAAAGTCCTATTGACCACCCTATTTACTCTTTTCGCCAGAACACTGGTCCCAGCTCGGTTCAGGTGGAGACCATCCCAATGGTATAGGTCCCCCCTGTCCCAAAACTAATGCCAGTGTCCCATGAAAAGGAACCCCTCTTTCCCACACCACTCTTTCAGCCATGTGTTAACTTTCCTTATTCTTGCCTTCCTATGCCAATTCGCACATGGCTCAGGCAGTAATCCGGAGATTATGACCCTTGAGGACCTGTTTTTTAATTTGAATCCTAGCTCTTTATAATCTCTAAACAGGTCCTCTTTCCTAGACTTGCCTATGTTGTTGGTACCGACATGGACCACAACAACTGGATCCTCCCCTCCCTCTCCAGTATCCTTTCAAGCCGGTCAGAGATGTCCCGCACCCTAGCACCGGGCAGGCAACATACCATGCGGGACTCTTTATCCTATACTATCTATCCTCCTGATAATAGAATCCCCTACAACTACAACTTGCCTATTTACTCCCTCCCCTTGAATGGCCTGCTGAACCATGGTGCCTTGGTCAGCTGACTCATCCTTCCTACAGCCCTGTTCGCCATCCACACAGGGAGCAAGTGCCTCATACCTGTTGGACAGGGTCATGGGCTGAGGCTCCTGAGTTCCTGACTGCTGGTTCCCTTTACCTGCCTGACTTGCAGTCACACCCTGCTGTCCTGGGCCACTGGCTGGATTTAAACTACTTACTCTGACAGGTTTGACTGACTCCTGCAACACAGTGTCCAGGTAGTCTCCCCCTCCCGGATGTGCCTCAGTGTTTGAAGCTCAGACTCCAGCTCATCAACTCTGAGCCGGAGCTCTTCGAGCAGCCAACACTTACTGGAGATGTGGTCGCTGCAGCTCGCAATGGGATCTGCCAGCTCCCACACCAAGCAGCTCAAGCACATCACCTGACCAGCCATCTCTATTTAATTAATTAGTTTAATTTAAGCTTCCGATCAATAATGATCAGTTGGTTTGGCTGTGTTATGAAAGTTCTTGGGAATTTAGAATATGCATACAAAGACAGTAAATTCTATAAAATCCCTACAGTGCAGAGGGAAAATCCCTACAGTGCAGAGGGAGGCCATTCGGCCAATTAAGTCTGCACCAACCCAATCCACCTAACCTGCACTGTGGGAGGAAAACGGAGCACCCGGAGGAAACCAACGCAGACACTGGAGGAATTTGCAACACCACACCCTAACCCAAGGCTGGAATCGAACCATGATCCCTGGCGCCGTGAGGCAGCAGTGCTAAACACTGAGCTACCGTGTCTACCAGAGTAGTGTGCTGCAGAATTATAGATGCAGGCTTAGAGCCTTCAGTTACAATGCACGAGTGCACCAGTTTATTTGCAGGACTTTGAATGCACCCTCCACTAAAATTTACTTCCTGAAGACTATGCACAATGTGGCATTGTAGTACAAATTGGTGTTTACTTCAGAGGGCTAAACTAGTTCTACTTAACAATGAGCTTTCCTTGTTTCAAAAACTCCTGTGCTTTTTGCTGACCATGGCTTTGACTTGATAGTTAGCATTCAATACTTCAACTAAGTGGACATTATTCATACAAGGCTTGATTGTGTGTTTGTAGGTTTATTCGAATGGGATGCATCAGAGCTGAGCCTGATGTTTTCATCAGCCGAGAACAACTCATGCACTTTTGTCAGTTATTCGATAATGCATTTTTGTCAGTTATTTGAAAATGACAATGAACGATATTCTCTTCATCCTGCCACCCCCACCCTATGCCGTTCCTATAAGCTCATATAATTGAGGGCACTTGTAACATTCCTGTTGCTGTCTATTGGGTGCCTGTTGTTATGGGCCAGGGTTTAGAGAATCCCAAAGTGTATAATGGAGTTCACCTGACCCAAAACTTTTAATAGATTGTGGTATGGGGAGTACACGGCCCTCTCTACAGTAGTGGTACAGCAGAAATAGAGAAGTATTTTTTAAAGCAAAACAATGTTTATTCTATGAGCTCAAGTTAACCTTTTTAAAACATACAGTAAACATCTTAGCAACCATTAATTCAAATACAACCCCCAAAGAATGCACCACTAAGTAATCCTTAATAAATCCCCAAACAACATCCAGAAGACAAAAGGAACACCTTTTAACAAAAACACACCAGGTTTACATTCACTACTAAGAACATTTATAATTCTGAATTCACCAAATGATCAAGAGATAGTCTTTCCATGGCAGAGAGATCAACAGTACACCTGCTCTGTCTGGCTTCAGCTCCAACACTGAAAACGAAACTAAAACACACCCTGCCCCAAACAGCCTAAAACGAAAGTAAAAAGCTGACAGACAGCCCAGCTCCACCCATACTCTGACATCACTGATAAACACCCATTTCTTAAAGGTACATTTCTTAAACACCCATTTCTTAAAGGTACTCTCACATGACACCATGTACTCAGCTGCTATAATTTAGCATTTTTATAGAACAGTGGTTTAACAGCTGGCCTGTGCACTTTCTGTAATCTGTTTACTTGTTTTGATTTAGACTAACCTTACCCACATCTCTTGAGTTTGTTAGTGTATTGCTATGGGGTCAGAGGTGTACAGATTAAAGCAGCTAACATTCATTTGCAATTAACGAGTAATATGAAGTATCGCAACAGTCAAATTATAAAAGCATTTACATATAATATTCATTGGTTGTTATGGGTTGGTTACCTTTCCCTGCACGGTTTGTTAATCAAATCTCTTTAGATATACCAATTAAGTCAATTACTTGTGTCTTCTTGTAAAACTTATTGTGCCTGTACGTCACAAAGTCCTCGGCCCAACCATCTTCATCTGTTTCATCAATTTTTAAAATAATATATTTTATTCAAAATGTTTTCGGTCAAACAAGAACAGTACAGGATTTTCCCCTTTTTACAACTTTAAAACAATATAAATAATAATGACCGTTTTTTTTTTAAACAAATAAATAATATATTAATGAAACGGCAACTGCCAACAACAAAATAATAACTCTCCAAGACAATAAAGTCCCACATACCAATATAAGTAACTAATATACAAACAACTATAGGAAACCCCTGAGGGCCTGCGTGGGCCCTCTCTCTTCCCCCCCCCCCCCCGGGTTGCTGCTGCTACCTACTCCATTTCCCTTATCGTTCTGCGAGGTAGTAAAGGAACGGTTGCCACCGCCTGGTGAACCCTTGAGCCGAACCTCTTAGTGCGTACTTTATCCGCTCCAATTTTATAAACCCTGCCATGTTGTTTATCCAGGCCTCCACGCCCGGGGGTTTAGCTTCTTTCCACATAAGTAGAATCCTTCGCCGGGCTACTAGGGCCGCAAAGGCCAAAACATCGGCCTCTCTCGCCTCCTGCACTCCCGGCTCATCTGCAACCCCAAATATAGCCAACCCCCAGCCTGGTTCGACCCGGACCCCCACCACTTTTGAAATCACTTTTGCCACCCCCACCCAGAACCCATGCAATACCGGACATGACCAAAACATGTGGGTGTGGTTCGCCGGGCTTCCCGCGCATCTCCCGCACCTAGCCTCCACTCCAAAAAATCTACTCAGCCTTGCTCCCGTCATATGCGCCCTGTGTAGAACCTTGAATTGTATCAGGCTGAGCCTGGCACACGAGGACGAAGAGTTTACCCTACTTAGGGCATCTGCCCACAGCCCCTCCTCAATCTCCTCCCCCAGCTCCTCCTCCCATTTTCCCTTCAGCTCCTCTACCATCGTCTCCCCCTCATCTCTCATTTCCCTATATATATCTGACATCCTACCATCACCCACCCATGCCCCCGAAATCACTCTGTCCTGGATCTCTTGCGCCGGGAGCTGCGGAAATTCCCTCACCTGCTGCCTCACAAATGCTCTCACTTGCATATAGCGAAATGCATTCCCAGGTGGCAACCCATATTTTTCTGTCAGTGCTCCCAGACTCGCGAACGTCCCGTCTAAGAACAAGTCCTTCAATTTCGCAATTCCTGCTCGCTGCCAAGATTTAAATCCCCCATCTATCCTTCCCGGGACGAACCTATGGTTGTTCCTTATCGGGGACCACACTGAGGCACCTGTCACTCCCTTATGTCGTCTCCACTGCCCCCAAATTTTCAGTGTTGCCACCACCACTGGACTTGTGGTGTACTTTTTCGGGGAGAACGGTAAAGGCGCCGTCGCTAATGCTTGCAGGCAGGTTCCCCTGCAGGACGCCATCTCTAGTCTTTTCCACGCCGCTCCCTCCCCTTCCCCCATCCACTTGCATACCATTGATATGTTGGCGGCCCAATAATAGTCACTTAAGCTCGGCAGTGCCAGTCCCCCCCATCCCTGCTACGCTGCAGAAACCCCCTTCACTCTTGGGGTCTTCCCAGCCCACACAAAGCTCATAACGCTCTTATCCACTTTTTTGAAAAAAGCCTTGGTAATCATCACAGGGAGGCACTGGAACACCAAAAGAAATCGCGGAAGGACCACCATTTTGACCACCTGCACCCTGCCCGCCAGTGACAGGGGCACCATGTCCCATCTCCTAAAATCCTCTTCCATCTGCTCCACCAATCTTCCTAAATTAAGCTTATGCAAGGTTCCCCAGTTCCTGGCTATCTGGATCCCTCGGTACCGAAAATCCCTTGTTACTCTCCTCAGCGGCAAATCATCTATTCCCCTGCTCTGTTCCCCAGGGTGCATTACAAACAGCTCACTCTTTCCCATATTCAGTTTATATCCTGAAAATTCCCCAAACTCCCTGAGTGTCTGCATTATCTCGGGCATCCCCTCCACTGGGTCCGCGACGTGCAGCAACAAATCATCCGCGTATAATGACACCCGGTGCTCTTCTCCTCCCCTAAGTACTCCCCTCCACTTCCTAGAGCCCCTCAGCACTATGGCCAGTGGCTCAATTGCCAACGCAAACAGTATCGGGGACAGGGGACACCCCTGTCTTGTCCCTCTATGTAGATGGAAGTAGTCCGATCTCTGCCTGTTTGTGATCACACTTGCCACTGGGACCCTATATAAAAGCTGAACCCACCCAATGAACCCCTCTCCAAATCCAAATCTCCTCAACACTTCCCACAGGTAATCCCACTCCACTCTTATCAAATGCTTTCTCAGCGTCCATCGCCACCACTATCTCCGCCTCTCCCTCCGGCGGGGACATCATCATCACACCTAGCAGCCTCCGTATATTAGTGTTCAACTGTCTCCCCTTAACAAACCCAGTTTGATCCTCGTGAACCACCCCTGGAACATAATCCTCGATCCTCGTCGCCATCACCTTGGCCAAGAGCTTGGCGTCTACATTCAGAAGGGAGATAGGCCTGTAAGACCCGCACTGCAGCGGGTCTTTGTCCCTCTTCAGGAGCAACGATATCGTCGCCTCCGACATCATCGGGGCAGCGTCCCCCCTTCCCTGGCCTCGTTAAAGGTTCTTGTCAGAAGCGGGGCTAGTAGGTCCATGTATTTCCTATAAAATTCCACCGGGAACCCATCTGGTCCCGGGGCCTTCCCTGCCTGCATGCTCCCAATCCCTTTTACCACCTCCTCCACCTCAATCTGTGCTCCCAATCCTGTCCTCTCCTGCTCCTCCACCTTCGGGAATTCCAGCTGATCCAGGAAGTGCATCATTCCCTCCTTCCCTTCCGGGGGTTGAGCCTTATACAGCCTCTCATAAAATGCCTTAAACACCCCGTTCACCCTCTCTGCTCCCCGTTCCATCTCACCCTCCTTGTCCCTCACCCCACCTATCTCCCTCGCCGCCCCTCTCTTCCTCAATTGTTGGGCCAGTAACCGGCTCGCCTTCTCTCCGTACTCATACTGTACTCCATGTGCCTTCCTCCATTGTGCCTCTGCCCTGCCCGTAGTCAGCAAGTCAAATTCCGTATGCAACCTTTGTCTTTCCCTGTACAGTCCCTCATCCGGAGCCTCTGCATATTGCCTATCCACCCTCAAAATTTCTCTCAACAATTGCTCCCTCTCTTTACTCTCTTGTTTCCCCTTATGGGCCTTTATGGAAATCAGTTCCCCTCTGACCACCGCCTTCGGTGCCTCCCAGACCACTCCCACCTGAACCTCTCCATCATCGTTAATCTCCAGGTACCTTTCGATACATTCCCTCACCCTTATACACACCCCCTCATCCACCAACAGTCCCATATCTAATCTCCAGAGTGGGTGCCGTTCCTTTTCCTCTCCTACTACCAGATCTACCCAATGTGGGGCATGGTCCGAGATGGCTATGGCCGAATACAACGTCCCTGTCACCTTCGGGATCAGTGCCCTTCCCAGGACAAAGAAGTCTATCCGAGAATACACCTTGTGGACATGGGAGAAGAAGGAAAACTCCCTACTCCTGGGCCTAGTGAATCTCCAGGGGTCTACTCCTCCCATCTGCTCCATGAAGTCCTTAAGCACCTTGGCCACTGCCGGCCTCCTCCCGGTCCTAGACCTGGACCGGTCCAGTCCTGGATCCTGCACCGTGTTGAAATTTCCCCCCATTACCAACTTTCCCGCCTCCAGGTCCGGGATAAGCCCCAGCATACGCTTCATGAAGTTTGCATCATCCCAGTTCGGGGCAGATACGTTCACCAGAACCACCGCTTCCCCTTGTAATCTGCCACTCACCATCACGTATCTACCCCCACTGTCTGCTACTATGGTCCTCGCCTCAAACACTACCCGTTTCCCCACTAATATAGCCACCCCTCTATTTTTCGCATCCAAGCCCGAATGAAATACCTGTCCCACCCATCCTTTACGTAATCTGACCTGATCCGCCAGTTTCAGATGCGTCTCCTGTACCATGACCACATCTGCCTTTAATTTCTTTAGGTGCGCGAGTACCCTTGCCCTCTTAATCGGCCCATTCAGCCCCCTCACATTCCACGTGATCAACCGTGTCAGGGTGGCTCTTTACCCACCCCCCACCCCCATGTCGACTAGCCATCCCCTTTTTTAAACCAGCTCCTCACCCGGTTCCCACGCTCCCGTTTGTCCCCCCGACGGTGTCCTCCCGTCCCGACCACCCCGCCCCATAACAGCTCCCCCTTTCCCTTAGCAGCAGCAACCCAGTTAACCCCCCCCCCCCTCCGCTAGATCCCTTTCTAGCGTAATTGCTCCCCCCATGTTACTCCCAGAAGCCAGCAAACTCTGGCTGACCTCGGCTTCCCCCGTTTATCCTTGGCCCCCCATTGTGTGAGGCCCCCTCCTTCCTGCGCTCCCTTTCCCGCCGCAATTACCATAGCGCGGGAACAAAGCCCGCGTTTCCCACTCGGCCCCGCCCCTAATGGCGCAGCTCCCTCGCTCCTTCCCCCTCTCCTTCCCCACCGGCGCCCACAGTTCACCATACCCCCCCCCCAACGAGGGGAATAGAGAAGATTTTCTTCCCCCTTCCCCGTCCCATACAATCCCCCCACTACTTTATTACAGAAACTCTTTCTCTCTCCAGTCTAGTCCAACTTCTCCTCTACAATAAATGTCCACGCCTCTTCTGCCGTCTCAAAGTCGTGATGTTTCCCTTGGTGTGTAACCCACAGTCTCGCTGGCTGCAGCATTCTAAATTTAACTTTCTTTCTATGTAGCACCGCCTTGGCCCGATTGAAACTCGCCCTCCTGCTCGCCACCTCCGCACTCCAATCCTGGTATATGCGGATCACCGCATTCTCCCACCTGCAGCTCCGTGTCTTTTTCGCCCATCTCAGGACCATCTCCCTGTCCTTATAGTGGTGAAACCTCACCACTATGGCTCGAGGTATTTCTCCTGCCTTTGGTCTTCGCGCAAGGACTCGATATGCTCCCTCCACTTCCAAGGGGCCCGTCGGGGCCTCCGGTCCCATTAACGAGTGAATCAATGTGCTCACATATGCCCTGACGTCCGCCCCCTCTGCACCTTCGGGAAGACCCAAAACTCTTAAGTTCTTCCTCCTCGAGTTATTCTCCAGGGCTTCCAGCCTCTCTACACACCTTTTATGCAGTGCCTCGTGCGTCTGTGTCTTCACCACCAGGCCCTGTATTTCATCCTCATTCTCAGCAGCCTTTGCCTTCACATCACTAAGCTCCAACTCCTGGGTCTTCTGTGCCTCCTTTAGCCCTTCAATCGCCTGTAGCATCGGGGCCAACACCTCCTTCTTCAGCTCCTCCACACAGCGCCGCAGGAACTCTTGCTGTTCCGGGCCCCACACCGAACGGCCTCCTTCCGCCGCCATCTTGCTTCGTGCTTCCCTTCCTTGCCGCTGCTCCTGAGGATCCTCTGCAATCCAGCCACTACTCTCTTCTTTCTCCATATATATCCGGGGGGGATTCCCTTCTATTTCACCGTACAATGGTTTTAGCCGTCAAAAATTGCCGTTGGGGCTCCTAATAAGAGCCCAAAAGTCCGTTCCAACGGGAGGTGCCGAAACGTGCGACTCAGCTGGTCATCGCCGCACCCGGAAGCTCTCCATCTGTTTCATCAATGACCACTCTTCTATCATGAGGTCAGAAGAGGGGATGTTTGCGGATGACTGCACAATGTTCACCATTCGCTACTCCTCAGATAATGAAGTAGTCCATATCCAAATCAGCAATATCTGGACAATATCCAGGCTTGGGCTGACAAGTGCAAGTTACATTCGTGCCACACAGGTGTCAGGCAGTGACCATCTCCTACAAGAGAGGATCTAGCCATCTCCCCATGACATTCAATGGCATTATCATCACTGAATCCCTACCATCAACATCCTGGGGGTTACCATTGATCAGAAACTGAACTGGACTAGCATGATTAATACTGTGGATACCAGGACAGGTCCTATGGCGAGTAACTCGCCTCATGACCCACCCAAAGCCTGTCAACCATCTACAAGACACAAGTCAGGAGTGTAATGGAATACTCTCCACTTGCCTGGATGAGTGTAGCACCAACACCACACAAGAGGCTCAACACCATCAGGACAAAGCAGCCTGCTTGATTGCTCCCCCTTCCACAAACATTCAAACCCTCCCCCACTGACGAACAGTGGCAGCCTTGTGTACCATTAAACAAGATGCATTAAACTGCATTAACTCACCAAGGTTCCGTAGACAGCACCGTACAAACCCACGACCACTACCATCTAGAAGGACAAGAGCAGCAAATACCTGGGAGCCCCACCACCTGGAGGTTCCCCTCCAAGTCACTTACCACCCTGACTTGGAATATATCGCCGCTCCTTCACTGCTGGGGAAACACTCTGGAACTCCCTCCCTAATAGCACAGTGGGTGTACCTACACCTCAAGGACTGCAGCGGTTCAAGAAGGCAACTCACCTCGTCCTTCTGAACGGCAACTAGGGAAGGGCAATAAATGCAGGCCTAACCAGCGAAGCCCACAGCCTGTGAATGAATTTTAAAAAAAAAAAATACTTTTGCTCTCCGATAAGAGAGAACCAGATTTTTGTTGAGTTTTTAAACCGTTTAGTATGAAACCCAGTATTTTGATTAGATTCTGCACGTTATGCGTGCCACAGTGGTTAGCACTGCTGCCTCACCGCGCCAGGGACCTGGCTTCAATTCCGGCCATGGGTGACTCTGTGGAGTTGGCATGTTCTCCCCGTGTCTGTGGGTAACCGGGTGCTCCGGTTTCCTCCCGCAGTCAAAAGATGTGCTGGTTAGGTGGATTGGCCATGCTAAATTGCCCCTTAGTGTCCAGAAGATTAGGTGGGGTTACGGGAATAGGGTGGGGGCGTGGACCTAGGAGTAGGGTGCTCTTTCAGAGGGTCGGTGGAGACTCGATGGGCCAAATGTCATCCTCCTGCATTGTAGGGATTCTATGAATGTATGGTTGTTTTCATACATACTCTGCAATATTTCATTCATGTATTCTACAGTTGACCTTGGAAAAGATGCATCAGTATGAGCAATTTCATAAACGTGCAAATCTAGTCAATAAAATAAAATTGTATTCAAATCAAAAGAATACAATACTGTCAATCAAACAAGGAGCAAATCATTTGATCAAAAATAATCTGATGATTCAATTGAAGGAAGCAATTCAAACTTCATTACAGCAGAGATTGGGCAATGAAACTCGGACCAGGCGAAACCTGCCGAGCAGCGGTGTGAGTTCCTGTCCATTTTGAAAATGAGAGAGCCACAAACCAGATGGGGTCACCTATGATTATGAAGGCACAGTTTGGTTGCTTTCAAGGTGAAGAGGGTAAATGTACAATCAAAAACTGTACATTACTGTACTTAATTTCTTTACTATAAAATACAGCTAGGGATCATGATGCTGGATTAAAATATTTTACAGTATTTACAAGTAAAACCCTTGATGGCATATTGCTTTGATACAGCCATACATACATAATGATCTGACGGGGCAGCACAGTGGTTAGCACTGCTGCCTCACAGCTCCAGGGTCCCAGGTTCAATTCCAGCCTTGGGTGGCTGTCTGTGTGGAGCTTGTACGTTCTCCCCATGTCTCCGTGGGTTTCCTCCGGGTGCACCAGCTTCCTCCCATAGTCTAAAGATGTGCAGGTTAGGTGGATGCTAAATTGCCCCTTCGTGTCCAGAAGGTTAGGTGGGGTTACTAGGTAATGGGGATAGGGTGGAGGCATGGGCTTTAGTGGGGTGGTCTTTCCAAGGGCCGGTTCAGATTCAGTGGGCTGAATGGCCTCCTCCTGCACTGTCAATAAAAAAAGAAATTCTATGAATGTAATGTTTTCTGAAGTATATCTTTTAACAAATTTTACTTGACCAACCTTATTGAATTTTTTGAGGAAGTAGCCGAGATTAAACAAACACCAATGCAGTAAATGCAATTTATCTAGATTTTCAAAAGGTCTTCAATATGGCCAGCAAATGTGGAGTCGGGGACAAAGTTGTAGACTACATTGCTGGCTGACAGAAAAAGAGTAGGAATAAAGGGTGGTTCAGAGTGGCAGAAGGTGGAAAGTGGTGTTAGTGAAGGATCAGTGCTGGGACCACTGCTGTTCACAATTTACCTTGAGATTTGGAATAAAAAACGCAACTTCTAAAATTGCAGATGACAGCAATTTGGGGAGAGGGGACATAATAGTCATTACTGAGGATGACAGCAGCAAATTTTAGCACATTCTTCAATCTGCAGCAGGGACAAATAATTGGTAAATTCAGTTCAATACAGATAAATGTGGGACAGTACATTTTGATAGGAAGAACAGGGAGGTCACCTATTGGAAACTGCCAATCTAGATGGCATGGAAGAAAGATCCCCCAAGTAGGTCACTAAATGTTGCTGCTGCAGGTTACCAAAGCCAAGCACCAGGCTTGATTTCTAGAGGGGTAGAATTGAAAAGTAAGGAAGTCAGGTGAGACTGCACAGAGTACTACCTGCAGTTCTGGTCACCATATTATAAAAAGGATATAGAGAATGGAGTGAGGATGATACCAGAAATGTGTGAATATGCATATCTGGAAAAGATGGACAGGGTCTCTCATTTCATGAAAAAAAACCTGAGGGGTGACCGAATAGAGTTCTTTAAAATTACGAAAGGTTTTGATAGAGTAGACACGGAGAGAACGTTTCCACTTGTGAGGAGGAGCAAAACTAGATGGCATCAATATAAGATGGTCATCAAGAAATGATCTCAGGAATTCAGAAGTAACTTTCTAGTGCCGTATCCCTCTATACCCATCCTATCCATGTATTTGTCGAGGTGCCTTTTGAACGCCGTTAATGTATCTGCTTCCACAACCTCCCCTGGCAACATGTTCCAGGCACTCACCACCCTCTGTGTAAAAAGTCCTGCCTCACACATCTCCTCTAAACTTTGCCCCACAGACCTTAAACTTATGCCTCCTAGTGACTGACCCTCCAATCTGGAAAAGAGTGCCTGTCCATCCACTGTACCCATGCTACTCATAATCTTGTCGACCTCTATCAGGTCACCCGTCAACCTCCATAGTTCTAATGAAAACAGTCCGAGTCTATTCAGCCTCTCCGCATAGCTAACACCCTCCTGACCAGGCAACATCCTGGTAAACCTCCTCTGCACCCTCCAAAGCCTCCACATCCTTCTGGTAGTGTGGTGACCAGAATTGTGCGCAATATTCCAAGTGCAGCCATACCAAGGTTCTATACAACTGTAGCACAAGTTGCCAGTTTTATACTCTGCTCCATCCAATGGAGGCAAGCACTCCGTATGCTTTCTTGACTACCGTGCCAACTTGTGTTGCCACTTTCAAAGATCTATGGACCTGTACACCCAGATCTCTCTGGCTTTCTATATTCCTAAGAGTTTTGCCATTTACTGTATATTTCCCGTCTTTGTTAGACCTACCAAAATGCATTACCTCACACATGCTCTGTTTTGAATGTCCTATGTAAACGGTCATATACCAATATTGGATAATTTAAATTTGCTGTGCTTGGAATTTCAGCTAATGACAAATAGCTGTCTTGTAGCTCATAACGTGGTAATTAAATGTCTGTGGCTCAGTGTTCAGACTCGGGTGTCTGTTCAAAAGATCATGGGTTCAAATTTCACTCCAGAAACTTAAAAAATATATATTTTTATTCTCCTTTTTCACATTTTCTCCTAAATTTACACCCAACAGATAACAATAATCAGTAATAAATGCAATGTTGATCCCCATATCAATAACAACAATCCCACCCTCCCACCAAACTCCCAAACATTAGCCCGCATGTTAACATAAACAGATAACAAAAAGGTATCACCCATCGTCACCATTAACGCATATAGTCCCCCTCCCCCCAACTCTCCCAACCCCTCCCCCCTAATGTTCGTTGTAATCCAATTCTCGAAAGTGCACAATGAATAATGCCCATGAATTGTAGAACCCCTCCGTCCTTCCCCTCAGTTCAAATTTGACCGGCTCAAGAGTCAAGAATCTTCACTCCAGAAACTTGAGCATATAATCATCAGTGCAGTGATGAGAATAGTGAACTGTTTAAGGTGCTGTCTTTTGGCTGAGGTCCTGTCTGTTCCTTCGGGTGGATATAAACGGTACTGTTCTCCGGGCTAACATTTATCCTTCAACTAACATTATAAACAGGTGATTTGTTCATTTATTTTCTTTTTGTTTATGGGAGGTTGCTGTGTCCAAATTGGCTGCCATATTTCACACATAACAACACTTAGTGTTTAATTCGTTGGAAAACATTTTGGGATCTCCTGGGATCATGAAAGATACGATAAGTGTGTATAATCTTTCTTCCAATTTCTCAATTTCATTTCTTCCTTGTCCACTCTTCAGAATCTTGGATACATCATCAGGTCCCTGTCCGAACTTGAATATTTTCGTTCTAGTGTCTACCCTGCCCACTATGTCAAGTTGGCCGCGGTCATTGAACAAATGATATTCTCCCTGTGGCTTCACTGCACTCTGTAATTTCCTGGTGTTCCACTCTTCTGTTCCTGGTCATCCTGGCATCTCACTTCTGTCTATTGAGATGAAAAAGTTTTCAGACACCTTGGTTCGAGAGACTCCTTTTGTTGCTGTATGCCCCCGCCCCCGCCGTTTGATGTTCCCATTCTTGCTACCCTGTAAAGTGTGGTGGGAAATTTTCTTATGCAAAAAACACAGAATAAATGTAAGGGGCGTCATTCTCCGACCCCCTGCCGGGTCGGAGAATGGCCGTTGGCCGCCGTGAATCCCGCCCCCGCCGAAGTCTCCGGTACCGAAGATTGGGCGGGGGCGGGAATCGGGCCGTGCCGGTTGGCGGGACCCCCCGTTCA
Source organism: Scyliorhinus torazame (assembly GCF_047496885.1). NCBI lineage: Eukaryota > Metazoa > Chordata > Chondrichthyes > Carcharhiniformes > Scyliorhinidae > Scyliorhinus > Scyliorhinus torazame. The sequence continues at coordinate 224,122,238 of NC_092717.1, forward strand.
ATTCTCCGGCCCGGATGGGCCGAAGTCCCGCCCAGAAATTGCCTGTCCCGCCGGCGTAAATCAAACCTGGTATTTACCGGCGGGACCAGGCGGCGTGACGGGCTCCGGGGTCCTGGGGGGGTGGGGGGGCGCGGGGCGATCTGACCCCGGGGGGTGCCCCCACGGTGGCCTGGCCCGCGATCGGGGCCCACCGATCCGCGGGCGGGCCTGTGCCGTGGGGGCACTCTTTCCCTTCCGCCTCCGCTACGGCCTCCACCATGGCGGAGGCGGAAGAGACTCTCCCCACTGCGCATGCGCGGGAAACTTTCAGCGGCCGCTGACGCTCCCGCGCATGCGCCGGGAAACTGTCAGCTCCCGCTCATGCGCCGCATTTCCGCGCCAGCTGGCGGGGAAACAAACGCCATTTCCGCCAGCTGGCGGGGCGGAAATCCCTCCGGCGTCGGCCTAGCCCCTCAATGTTAAGGCTCCGTTCAAATTTTCCTTTATAAAATTTCCAAAAGTCTTTCGGAATACTTGCACTTGGAATTTATTTATTTTTGAATTTCTAGGTGACTTTCTCACAAAGGTCATTTAGAAAAGTTATAAGTTGAGAGTAAACCTTTGGACTGTGGTTCACATCAGAATTAAACTAGTTACTTTTGCCGCTGTAAAAATGGTGTTTAATCTTCAGGCCTTTGAGGCAGTGTGTGGGTCGTGCAGAGACCCCTTATGCCTTCTCTATCCCACTCCCTGCACAAACTGAAGGAATAAAAATGTTGGAAAGGACTTGAGCATGAGTCATCAACCCACATAAATAGACAGTTAAAATATTTATCCACGTGTGTGTTAATTTATGAATTAGTATGATCTGTAGTATATGTGGTGAAACTTAATCTGTCTTGCCTTTCAAAACCATGACTGAAAGCACATATGATTTAATACGCAGTCACATATTCTTATGAACTGGCTGCTGGGGCACAAACAGCGATGGCCTTTCCAAACTTTTTCTCTTTGTGTAGAAAAGCAGTTTGTTTCCAAATTGGCCTGATTTGGGACTGAGCGTTGCATGAAATGTAGAATTACATTTTTTAAAGGTTTACAGTGCTATTTAAGATATTTGTAATTCTGTGAGCAACAAGCAAATTGGTGGTAAGAGCCCAAATGGCTATTGACTCAAAATTAAATTCTCACTGTTTGGAATAATTGAGAATTTGAGATGTTGCCTATTGCAGTGCAATTCCATTGTAACTCTCTTGTTTTGTTCTCTTTTAGGATGATGGACTGAGGCTGAGGAAGGCAGCTCAGTCAGGCAACCCAGTGTCTTCCACATCTCATGTTTCACTCAGAGACAACGGCTCCACTGCTCTTCCCTCCCTCCTTGTTGTAATTGCAGCCATTTTCATTGGATTCTTTCTAGGGAAATTCATCTTGTAGAGGAAGCATGCAAGTTATTGAGGCCTGAAATGTTCTGTTGATCTGCCATATTATTGGTAGTATGGCTCACAGTGACCATGTTTGTGTACAGCATCTTACAGGCCTTGCCTTTAATGATCTCACGGTTAGAACACACAGATTACTTTCAATTCTTGGATAATTGGAGTTGTACATTGTCAAAACATCAATAGCAAGTGTCTCAAGGTTTTGCATAAAGGTCCTTGGAAATAATGAGTTGTTCTCTCTGTGGTTTAATAAGAGTTGAATGAAATGTTAAGTGTCTTGTAAATGTTATTTTAATCCTTTTAAATTTTGTTACCTGTTGCTGGATTACCTCTTGAAATTCTTCATTTTATAGTCAGGTTGCTCATGCCACTTGTTTACCAGTGATGAGAGATGTACTGAAGAAAAGGTGCCTCCTTGTAAATTACACCCACGCCCCCCCCATTCCTCGCTGCTCAAGGCTGACAAGTTTATCAATGCAGAGTTTCCCCCTAGCTACAGAAATATCCCCCGTGAGGCAAATGTTGATTGAAAGCTCTCCATTCTTACCAATCCTGTCCCATGGTATTTAACGAAAATAAAATCTTTAACACGTTAAACTACTGTGTATTTTTTCTGTCTCACTTATTTTGGCAAGTATACCTCAGTTTCTTGTCATTGTGCATGTGAAATTTAAGGATTTTGAATGCCTTTGTTAAAATGTTATCTCTCTCTCCCTCCCTCCTTTCTCCCACCCCTGGCAAGTCTTCACTCCATGCACTGTTCCTCGACATAGGTGACCTGCTACTGGTGCTGCTGTGCAATCAGCTGGTACAAGGTATACAGTAGTGGCATGAGTTTACTTCCCCTTTAGTTTTATTCTTCTCCTTCCCCAGATAAATTATGTCTCATTGTATTGGGTGACTTGGGAAGAACCTGTATTGTACCACATGGAATAATCCAAATTGAGGCCATCGCCATCTTTTCAAACACTTGTGTTCACAAAGTCTGGTATTGACTTATAATGTATAAGGAATGGGTTTTTTAAAAGAATTATGTCCTTTTGTTATTGTAGTTGGTAGAATTATTAATAATTCTACTGTTCTGTAAATTAAGAAATTTTATATTTTCATCTTCATCTGTCATGTTAGATTTGGATAATCTATTGTGGTACCGCTCCTATTCATGTATAGTTAGAATATAAACAGAATGCACTCAATAAAGTGCCTATTGCCCTGGAACAAGCAAGAGTTGTGGTACAGTATGTTGAACGGTATATCGGAAGGGCATCTGAAGTCTGTCTGTGCTGAAGCGTGAAAGGACATTGGTGGGATGTGTGTCTGATAATGAGAAGAATGGTGATTCTCTGCCTGACTCGTGCACTGCTGCTTGACCATCCCATTAATCTGGGAGCCTCCCCCATTCTGGCCGACTGGTCTTCTTTGCTTATCCTGCCACCTTCATACATCCTGGAACCTACCACCTCAGTCCTACCAAATCCTGGTATTTACCTCATTACTGCAGCTGGAGTACCTCTTTTCCAATATTACTGTAGGCTACACATGCTTCCCTTCCGCTGATGGACCTTAATGGCTGGTTCAGCACTAATCCCCTAGTGATTTACCCTATTCCCTGCGCTTCCCCATCCCTCTTTGAGCCAGTTCTTCTGAAGGTTAGATACTCATTCTGCTGTCCTGCCAAACTCCAGACCATTCGGTCAATGCTGATAAATCTTATAAACCTTCCCACAAGACCTTTTTCATCTTGTCTAAATTCCAGTTATCTCCCTCAAGTCTGGAACTTAGTACTACATTGTTCTCTATCCTGTACTTTCATTTACTCAGTATTTATCTCTTTTTAAAAACAACACTGCATTCTCTGATACGGCGTGCCATTCCAAGGGAAATCAACTGATAATATTGTTAATATGGTCATCGAGATGAAGGTTGTAAACTCAGCAGTTTCTGGTGGCTTCTGCAAACACTTTGACCTTTCCTGCAATTTGAACACCCTTTTAATACTGAAACTGTTTTGCATTTTTATTGCAGCTATTCCAGCTTCCTGACACTGGCTGCTCAAATTCATTATTGCTGCTTGGCTGGAATGGCTGGTTAAATTTGCCTCTGTATTTGACCACAATTTTCATTGTCACAGTGGGTTGAATGGCCTACTTCTGTGCTGTATGATAGGATAATTTCAGTCAATTCTGTGTTGTGATTAGCATGACCACAAGCCTGAGGAAATTAGACCTTCTGTGGTTTAATTTCCCCCACTTGGTGTGCCTCCACATGATTGGTAGTCCATCTTAGTTGTGTGGCTGGAAGCAAGAGTTTCCATCCTGTCTCTAGATTGAATTGACTGTCCAGGGCACCTAACTTAACCCTCTGATTGGATTGATAGTTTATTGGATTGGTTCTAGGGCTGCCTTAAATTGATTTTTGCTTTTTGGTTTGAAAACGTTTCCCCTCTCTTTCACTCTCCCCAGTTCCCTCCCTGGTACTCCTGACTTCCCTTGGATTGCAGATCTATGGCTGCCAGTATCCCTTTCCTACACCTCCCAAGTAACTATCTTGAGAGCACAGGTAAGGGTTAGCTTGCTATTTAACTGGCATCGCAGTGGAATCCAATCCTGCTCCTGATGGTTGCGCATACACTTTGCCACAGATGTCACTGGCCACAAATAGGGAGCAAGAACCCTGGCTAGTGTTTTCTCTCTTTCTCCTTTTACCCCACATTAAAGTACTGAGACTAATTGTACCAACAGCTTTCAGTCACAGTTGAGGTTAACAAGCTCAATGCACATCAAAAACTGAACTTGTCAACCATTGGACAGAAAAAGTACAATACTCTATCAACTATTGGTTCTATGAATTTTATCGCCTGAGTAGTTAGTCATACAAATAAGAATAGTGTGAGTTGCAATCGTCTGTCTAAATAGCTGATGGCAAGACAATGGGACAACGGTAGAAGAACTATAATCTTGCCTTGGGAATGGAAAATCTAAACGTGTTCCTGCTATTTTTACATCCAGTGCACATTGCCCAAGAGTTCAGTTGTATCAGATGAGAACAGGATCAGCGTTTGATTCGATGGTCCCTTCCTACCCCATTGTGGGTGAATACCTGGAAGGCCCTTTCTGATGAGGCTTTTGACAGAAAAACTACATGGATGAAGTACTGGATGTGGCTTGAGCCACCCCAGGAAGGAATGTTCCCTTCAGGTGGGGAAGGAAGAAAAATGAACAAGAATATCCTTTTCTAAAAGAAACTAAATTGCTGTTATTAACTGTCTTCGGCTAGTAAATTACCAGGAGGTTACCTGATGAGTCAAACTTGAGGGAAATTTGAATGAAGATTAATTTGATTTTGCCGAAAGGAGGGGTACTGAACAGTTGAGTAATAGTGATCTTTGGAGCAGTGCTTCACAACTTCACATATTCAATGATTTGGAATTTTACCCACTGGGGATACGAGATATTGTCAGATCACAGTCAACTGAATGGAGATCGCCGGTGGAGGAAGTGAAAATGAATCTAGGGAAAAAAAAGTTGAAAGCTGCGCTTCAGCCCCAGTGAATCAGACCTTTACCCAGTCTTGCTGACCGTGACAGGAATTGACATTGGATTAGACTTTATCCCAGAAAGTAATCTAGAAATGGTAGGTGATAACATGATGTAGAAGATTCCCACATTTCACAAGCTCTGATATACCACTTATATGTTATAACTTCATATAACAAAAGTAATTGTAACTCGAATTTGGATAGCCTAGTTCCTATGCTATATTCAATTGTGTCTCAAATGAATGTGAGTTGCTAGCTTCTAAAATAAACTTGATTTCTGAATAATTTAAAATAACATGCATTTAGAACCAAACTAATTGCCTTTTACATACGGTATATAGTATGGTACTGTTTTTACTTTGTTGTAAGACAGTTATGACAACTTGTTTGACTCGTGTTGTTAATCTTCCTCCCTTGTGCAATAAATGACGTGTTTGAGTGATATACCAGAAAACGTTCCACTAATTTGGTTTACTATGTTTAAGCTGTACTTTTTAGACAGAAAATTGTAGTTGCTTTCAATGTTTAATTAAATTTCGGCCATGTTAGCACAATAACCATTTATGTATTAGTTTCTTGTTACTACTGTGTAACCTCGAGCAGTGACATAGCTGCTGTCCAGTTGCTGGCAATTGCGTGTAGTACACACTCATGGCAGATTTTAAAAGGTTTGTGGTTTAAGTTTGACATTAAAGACTCCAATAAAAGGTCAACGTAACCTAGATATCAGCATTGTCTCATTCTAATTTTTATACACAGTATAACTGATTGTAGAAGGTGAGCTGAATTATTTTAATATCTGATATTAGGTGGCCCACTAGTAGGTGATTAGAACAGTTGTACCCAATAGAGCACTGGATGGAACAGGTTTGATCTCGGCCCTGGGTCACTGTCCATGTAGAGTTTGCACATTCTCCCCGTGTCCGCGTGGGTCTCACCCCCACAACCCAAAAGATGTGCAGAGTAGGTGGATTGGTCACGCTAAATTGCCCCTTAACTGGGGGAAAAAATAATTGTATACTATAAATTTTAAATAAAAGAGCACTCGATGGAAGACGACATGGCTTTGCGTATACCTGCAATTCAGTAGATGTGTTGGCAGTTGCAGTTGAACACCAATTTACATTAAATATTATAAAGGTTAAATTTCAACCTGTCATAATTCTGTAGAAGAAACATTTGGCATTCAAGTACCAAGTTTGAGAGTAAGCCTTGTATTGAAGGAGATGCTTGCAAAATCTGCGCGCACACAAAAATACTTGTTTAAACCATGTTTTGATGTGTGACCCATGCTGCGGAATTTTCCTCAGTTTGGTGCTTTTAATACCAATTCTCCCTAATTTAAGTAGTAATTTAGTTAACGTATTTAAGGAGTGATGACCATATTTCTGTATGAATCACTATTAGAGTAATGAATCCTATAATAACCCTGTCGTACAGAGTTTTAAAAAACTGTCCACCAGAAATAGATGAAAATGTTTTGTTTCTGTTCGCATCAATATCATTTCTACATAGTAGCTAGACCATTTATTTATTAGTTATAGCCTGACATTCCAACATGTTAATCATAGGTCATCACCCAGGCTTTAGCTGTTTAACATTTTAGGTGTAGCAATATATCATCTGGTACAGAGTTGACATTGTAACTGAAGTTTACTTTTACATGACTTGAAGTGGGAGACTTGCTCTTGTTTTGGAGTGCAGCTTTTACGCAGAAATAACCGCTACGTTTGATTTAAAATTACTCCCTTTTGTTTTGCCATGGGTAGCTTCTGTCTCTAATGTCTTTTAGATCAAGGTAACATTTGACTGGTGGCAGCAAGGAACTCTTGTACAACTGAAGCCACTGGGAATTGCAGTGGTCTGCGGGAAGATAGCTTTCCACTGGCATACCCAGCATAAACAAAGATGGTTGTTCATTGTTGTTGGAGGCCATTCATCTCAGTTTCAGGGTATTGTGACAGCAGTGGCACAGGCCCAACCATCTTAACTGCCTCGTCGATGACCTTCCCTCCATCATAAAGTCAGAAGTGGGGATGTTTACAGATGATTACGCAGTGGTCCATTCCCTTTGTATCTCCTCATAACAAAGTCCACAACTGCATGCAACAAGACTTGGATAACATTCAAGCTTGGGCTGATAAGTGGCAAGTAATATTTGTGGTATGCAAGTGCAAATAAATGGCCATCTCAATCGAGAGATTCTAATCAACAGCATTGCCCTCCACCTCTGAACCCCCTATCAATATTCAGGACCCAACCATTGACCAGAAACTCAACTGGATGAACCACTTAAATAACATGGCTATAAGAGCGGGTGAAAGTTTGGGTGTTCTACAGCAAGTGACTTGCCTTCTAAATCCCCAAAGGCCTTTCGACCATATACAAGGCACAAAGCAGTAGTGCGATGGAGCCTGGTTGAGTTCAACTCCAACAACATTCAAGAAACTTGACCGCATACAGGACAGCAGAACTTTATTGACACCCCATCCACCATCTTAAACATGCACTCACTCTACCAGTGGCTGCAATATGTACCAACAAGGTGCGTTGCAGCAACTTACTCAAGACTTCTTCAACAGCATCTTCCAACCCATTCACCAGTACTGCTTAGAAGGTCAAAGGTATGTGCGTGGAAACACCACCATTTGCAAGATCCCTTGCAAATAATGCTCCATCCTCATTTGGAAATAACTTCCTCCATCGTTGTCGGTCAAAAGCATGGAGCTCCCTACCAAGCAGGGCCACGGGAGTATCTCCTCCATGTGGTCTGCAGCAGTTCAAGGTGGCAATTAACTACCACCTTCACAAGGGCAATTAAAGATGGGCAATAAATACTGGCCTTGCCAGTGATACTGTCATCCCACGAGTTAATTTTAAAATATCAAGGACCATTGGAGGCCAAGGTAAGATTCAAAGCCAAGCAACTTATGAATCAGTTTACCATTTTGTAATAAGTTATTGTTCTTTGCCTCTTGTCCTTCCTTCCTTCTCTTCCCCCGCCCCCTCCCTCCCTGCAGCTCTCCTTTTCTATTGTGTTTAGCTACCCCCTCTTGCACTGTTTCCCCCCCCCCCCGGGGTCTTTCCCCCATTCCTTCCCTTTTCTCATGTTTTGGCTACTTTCCCCTAGCACTTGGCTACTTGATTATTTATCTGCTTGTTTGTTGGCCACAAACAGGTCCCGGAACAGTTGGATGAACGGCTCCCATGTTCTGAAGAAGCCATCTTCTGATCCCCGGATGCCGAATTTGATTTCTCCTTTTGGAGAAATTCCGATAGGTCGGACAGCCAGTCTTCAGCTTTGGGTGGTGCTGCTGACCGCTAGCCATACAGGATTCTATGGCGGGCGATCAGGAGGCTAAGGCAAAGGCATCCGCCCTTCCCATGAAGAAATCTGGCTGGTGTGATACCCCGAAGACTGCCACTTTCGGGCACGGCACCACCCTCACCCCCACCACTTTGGACAATGCATCGAAGAAGGCAAGTCTGGGACAAGACCAGAACATATGGGTGTGGTTGGCCGGGCGTCCTTGGTACCGTTCACATCTGTCCTCCACTTCCAGGAAGAACCTACTCATTCGGGTTCTCGTTAAGTGGGCTCTATGTACCACCTTTAATTGCGTTTGGTTGAATCTTGCGCACATGGAGGTGGCGTGTACCCTATGCAGTGCTTCACTCCAGAGTCCCCCATCCTATTTCGAGCTCCAGGTCTTCCTCCCATTTCTTCCTCGTCACTTTCAGTACAGTGTCGGCCCCCTTTACCAGTCGTTTGTACATGTCACTACAGTTTCCTTTACCTAGAATGTTTGCATCCAGTAACTCCTCCAGTGGTGTTCGTGGGTATGTCCTTGTCTCCTTCCATAGGAAGGTTTTAAGCTGCTGAAATCTCTCCGTCAGTTCGTCCAGTGTTGTGACCCTGCCGTCATTGTATAGATCACTGACTGTCAGTGTCCCCCGTCCTGTCTCCACTTTTTAAAGGTGGCATCGGTGAGCGTTGGTACGAACCTATGGTTGCAGATGGAGGCTTTGTCAGACATTTCGGTCAGGCCGAATTGCTGCTGTAGTTGGTTCCAGGTCTGCAGAGTGGCGACCACCACCGGGCTGCTTGAGTGTTTTTTGGGTGGGGATGGGAGTACCGCCATGACGAGGGCCTGGATCGAGGTGCCCTTGCAGGAGGCCTCCTCCGTGCGCACCCATTCGGCTTCTGGCTCCTTAATCCATCCCCTTACTCGCTCTGCTGTCGCCGCCCAGTGGTAGTATTGTAGGTTTGAAGAGCTAGCCCTCCCCTGAACTTGTTTTCTGTAGGACCTTCTTTGGGATCCTAGCATTCTTTCCCAACCCCCCCCCCCCCCCCCCCCACCAATATAAACACCTTGATTACTTTGTCCAGTGAGTTGAAAAAGGCCTTGGGGATATAGATAGGGATAGAACTAAGTAGGAAGAGGTACCTGGGCAGTATGTTCATTTTGATCGTCCACTCTCCCTGCGAGGGAGAGTGTGTGTGTGTGCCATCTTTGCAGGTCCTTTTTGACTTCCTGTGTCAGACTGGTGAGGTTCCATTTGTGGATCATCGTCAAGACGTGAGCGATTTGGATCCCCAGGTAGCGGAATTTGTGTTGGGTTTGTTTAAACGGCAGTCCCAGTAGTTCTGTCTCTCCCCCTTGTGGGTTCACTGGGAAGATCTCGCTTTTGCTCATGTTGCGTTTGTAATTTCAGAAACGTGAAGATTCCTGCAATGCTGCTTTGTGGGTCTGAGATATAGAGGAGCAGGTCATCCGCATAGAGCGAGACTGTTCTCTCTGCCTCCTCTTTGAATCCCCCTCCAGTTTCTTGCTGTTCTAAGAGCGATCGCTAGTGGTTTGATCGCTAGGGCGAACACCATTGGGGACAGTGGACATCCCTGCCTGCTGACACTGTGCAACTGGAAGTACTTTGAGCTGGTGTTGTTTGCCATGGGAGTGTTGTATAGGAGCTTCACCCAGGAGGTGAACCCTGCTCCGAGCCCGAACTGCTCCAGTTCCTCTGAGGTACTGCCACCCGACTGTCGAAGGTCTTTTCTGCATCCAGGGAGACGATCACCTCTGGTGTTTTCTCCCCAGATTGGGTCATTATCACATTTAGCAGGCACCTTACGTTCAATGTTAGCCAATTACCTTTGACAAAACCCATCTGATCCTCTGCGACCACCTCTGGAACGCAGTCCTCCAGCTTTTTGACAACGGGTTTGGCAGTATTTTGACGTCTACGTTTAGTATGAGATGGGTCGGTATGACCTGCATCCCGTTGGGTCTTTGCCTTTCTTGGATATTAGCGAGATTGAGGCCTGTGCTAGTGTAGGTGGCAGTATGCCCCGAGCCAGTGAGTCTGTGAACATCTCCCGCAGGTGCGGTGCCAGTGCTGTTGTAAATGCGTTGTAGAAGTCCGCCAGGAACCCGTCCGGTCCCAGCACCTTTCCCGCCTGCATGGAGCTAATACTCCATGATCTCTCCCAGTTGTAGTGGTGCTTCCAAGCCCCACTTTTGCCCTCCCACACAACTGCCATGTCCAGTTTGTCGAGGAACCATTTCATCCCCGATTCCCTGCTGGGGTTCCGAGTAGTACAGACCTCGGTAAAAGGCCACAAAAGTCTTGTTGACCATATCTGGGTCTGTTTCTAATGTGCCTCTGTTGGCTCTGATTTGCGCGATCTCTCGTGGCTGCCTGCTTTCTCTCTAGTGGCTGCCTGCTTTCTCAGCTGTTGTGCCAGCAAGCGGCTGGCTTTGTCTCCGTGTTCGTGTAGGGTTTCCCATGCCTGGCGGAGTTGGTGCACTGCTTTCCTCGTGGAGAGCAGGTCAAAGTCCATTTGTAGCTTTTTCCTCTCCCCCAGGAGCTCTCCGGTCGGGGCCTCAAGAGTATTTACGATCTACCTCCAGTATGGAGTCGACCAGCTGCTGTCTAGCCGTCTTTTCCTCCCTGTCTCTTCGCGCTTTGAAGGCGATAATTTCCCCTCTAATCACGGCCTTTAGCGCCTCCCAGAACGTGGAGGATGAAACCTCCCCATTTTGGTTGTTCTCCGTATAATCCGCTATGGCCTCTGATACCCTTTTGCTGAAAGTCTTGTCGGCTAGTAGGGCAGTGTCCAACCTCCATGTGGCCCTGCCCATCTCCACCCTCACTTCCATATAATGTGGAGTGTGGTCAGAGATTACGATTGCGTAGTATTCCGTTTTGACCAATCCTGGAAGCACCGCTTTCCCCACCACAGCGAAGTCAATCCTGGTATATACGTTGTGAACTTGGGAGAAGAAGGAGAACTCCTCACCTGGGTGGGTGAACCCCCACGGGTCCACCGCCCCCATCTGTTCCATAAAACGACCGAGTTCCTTCGCTATGTTTGAGATCTTCCCTATTTTGGGATTTGTCTGTCGTGGGTCCAGTACACAGTTAAAGTCCCATCCCATGATCAGTCGGTACGCCGCTACGACGGGGATTTCTGCCATGGTCTTTTTAATGAATTTTGTGTTGTCCCAGTTGGGAGTGTACACATTAACTAGTACTACCGATGCCCCGTCTAGGACCCCGCTGACCATGATGCACCGTCCCCTGGATCCATAACCATCTTCGTCACCCGAAACATTGTCCTCTTGTTGATCAATCTTGCCACCCTCCTGGTCCTCGGCCCGTAACAGGAATCGTAGGTCTGTCCCACCCAGCCCTTTCTTACCTGCAGTCGGTCCTGCTCTCTTAGGTGGTCGTGCTCTCTCAGGTGTGTCTCTTGGAGGAAGACTATGTCGGCGTTCATATATTTTAGGTGGCTGAAGACACTGGATCTTTTCACTGGGCCATTGAGTCCCCTTATGTTTCAGGTGACTATCCGGGTGGGGGGTTTCTGTCCCCCAGCTCCTATGGGATTACCCATACTTACCTGGTGGACGTGCCCCTGCAGTCTGGGGTTTCCCCTTTGTTCGGGGGCCGTCCAAAATGGCTGCTGTCACTGCTCCTCCCATGCGGTCAGGTCTCTGCGCTCTGGGATTTCCCTTTGTCCAAGCGGCACCCAACATGGCCGCCAAAGGTGCATCTGCCATGTGATCTGCCCCTGCAATCCGGGTTCTCCCTTTGTCCAGGGGGCAGCCAACATGGCCGGCCACTGTGCGTCAGCCACCTGGGTAGTTCCCTTCACTCCGGGGTCTTCCTTCGCCCAGAGACCGTACCGGGTGGTTACTTGCAGTGCTTCTTTGCTCCGGTCCTTGGTTGTGGCCCTTTATAGCCTTATTGCTGCTCTCGCTCTAGTCCTATTTTTACCCCCTTCCATATGCCCCCCCCAACACATGATTCATCTTTCTCCAGCGCCGCGATTCGATCGCTCTGATCAATTGTGGCCTTTTCCATGTCCTTGATGATTGCCTCTTGGGCTTCCAGTCTCTTCTCCGCTCTGCTCATTGTGAGCTGTATTTGGACCAGGGTCTCGACCACCGCTGCTTTCGCCGCGACCTCAAAGTCCGCATTTACCTCAGCCTTTATCTCCTGGTGCTCCCCCAGTGCCTCGGTGAACTATGCCTTCCAGTTCCCCCTGATACAGGAGGGATTTGTTCCCGTCTGACCTGCTTTTTGTTTTGGCGAAACTTGCGCTCCGCCGCCTCGTGTGCCTGTTGGCTCATCCGTGTGTGGTCGCCCCTGGCCCCTTCTACTCCTGGTCTCTGTTCTGCCTTTAGTTTGGCTTCCTTCAGGCATTTTTGCTTATATTTCCCTCAATTTCTTCCTTCCTCTGTCTTATTAGAGTTGTGGAATGGATTGCTGCGTCTTTTTGGCAAATTTTCTTTGAAAAATGGCTATTTTTCGGGTCCACGTGAGGAGAGCCATCTAACGTGCGACTGCTCAGCACATCGTCGTCACCGGAAGTCCTGCTCTGCCATTCATTATGACCATGGCTGATCATTAAGTTCAATACTCTGATCCCACCTTTCCCCATATCCCTTGATCCATTTAGCCCAGGAGCTATATCTAATTCCTTCTTGAAATTAAACAACGTTTTGGCCTCAACTATTTTCTGTGGTAATGAATTCCACAGATTCATCACTCTGGGTGAAGAAATTTGTCACCTCAGTCCTAAAAGCCCTTTTTCCTCAAACTATGATCCCTAGTCCAGGACTCCCCCATCATCAGGAACATTCTTTCTGAATCTACCCTGTCTAATCCTGTTAGAATTTTGTAGGTTTCTATAAGATCCCCTCTCACTCTTCTAAACTCCAATGAATATAATCCTAACCGACTTAGTCTTGCCTCATATGACAGTCCTGCCATCCCAGGAATCAGCCTGGTAAACCATCGCTGGACCCCCTCCATAGCAAGAACATCCTTCCTCCGATACGGACACTAAAATTGCACACAATACTCAAGGTGTGGCCACACCAATGCCTTATACAATTTCAGTAAAACATCTCTATTCCTATACTCAAAGCCTCTCACTATGAAGACCAACATTCCATTTGACTTCTTTACTGCCTGCTGTACCTGCGCACTTACCTTCAGTGACTGATGCACGAGGACATCAAGATCTCACTGAGTATCCACCTCTCTCAATTTACACCCATTTAAATGATATTCTGCCTTTCTATTTTTGCTGCCAAAGTGGATAACCTCACATTTATCCACATTAGGTTGCATCTGCCATTCATCTGCCCACTCACTCAGCCTGTCCAAATCCTGCTGAAGCATCTCTGAATCATAGAATTTCCAGTGCAGAAGGAGGCCATTCAGCTCATTGAGTCTGCACTGATACTTGATTTGATTTGATTTATTGTCACATGTACTGAAGTACAGTGAAAAGTGTTTTTCTGCGGCCAAGGGAATGTACTCAGTACGTACATAATAGACAAAAAGAATAATCAGCAGAGTACATTGACAAACGGTACATCGACAAATAGTGATTGTTACAGTGCAAATCAAGGGCCAAACAAAGCAATTACATGAGCAAGAGCAGCATAGGGTGTCGTGAATAGTGTTCTTACAGAGAACAGATCAGTCTGAGGGGGAGTCGCTGAGGAGTCTAGTAGCTGTGGGGAAGAAGCTGTTCCTATGTCTGGATGTGCAGGTCTTCAGACTTCTGTATCTTCAGGCTGATGGAAGGGTCTGGAAGAGGGCAGAGCCTATGTGTGAGGGGTCTCTGACAATGCTGTCTGCCTTTCTGAGGCAGCAGGAGGTGTATACATAATCAATGTGCGGATGGCATGCTTGTGTGATGTGTTGGGCTGAGTTCACCACATTCTGCAGTTTCTTGCGATCTTGGGCCGAGCAGTTGCCATACCAGGCTGTGATGCAGCTGGATAGGATGCTCTCTGGCACATCCGAATGAAAATCGCTTATTGTCACAAGTAGGCGTCAAATGAAGTTACTGTGAAAAGCCCCTAGTCGCCACATTCCGGCCCCTGTTCGAGGAGGCTGGTACAGGAATTGAACCGTGCTGCTGGCCTGCCTTGTTCTGCATTCAGAGCCAGCGATTTATCCCTGTGCTAATCCAGCCTGTTCTACCATCTGTAGAAGATCGTGAGAATCGATGCAGACTTGCCAAATTCCTATTGCTTTGATAGGAAGTAGAGACATTGTTGGGCTTTCTTGACTGTTGCATTAACGTGAGTGGACCAGGACAGATTGTTGGTGATGGTGGCCCCCAGGAACCTAAAGCTATCGGCCATCTCCACTTCAGAGCCTTTGGTGTGGACGGGGGGTTGTGTGTGTGGGGGGGGGGGGGGGGGGGGGGATGTCGTGCTACGCTTCCTGAAGTTGATCAGGTCCTTGGTCTTTCCTAGATTTAGAGAGAGGTGTAGCAGCAGAGGCCATGGTTGGCTCTGCTACACAACAGGAGAGGAAGAAGAATGGCAGGGCTATAGTGATAGGGGTTTTAATAGTCGGGTGAACAGGCAGGCTCTTCTGTGGCCGCAAAAGAGATTCCAGGACTGTGTATTGCCTCCCTGATGCCAGGGTACAGGATGTCTCCGAGCGGCTGCAGGGCATTCTCAATGGGGAGGGATTTTTTTCACTCCATATGCAACAGATAGAAAACGAACGATGGGACTCTCTGCGAATAACCTTTCTCAGCTTCTGGAAGGGTTCTTGAGACCCATCATCCATTCTGAGAGACACAACTGTCCCAATGCTGTAGGGGGAGGCATCACACATCAGCACTAAATTCTTGGACAGGTCAAAATATACCTGTCGGCAAGACGAATATAATAGTTGCTTGGTCTCATTAAACGTTTCTCTCTGTGGGGCGATCCAGAACCATCTGTGGTGTTTCTCCAGTCACACCTGCAAAGGAACCAATAGTGTTGACAGATTTGATTTGATTTATTATCACATGTACCGAAGTACAGTGAAAAGAATTTTTCTACGGCCAAGGGAACGTACACAGTGCGTACATAGTAGACAAAGAGAAAAATCAACAGAGAACATTGACAAATGGTACATCGACAAACAGTGATTGGTTACAGTGCGGAACAAGGGGCCAAACAAAGCAAATACATGAACAAGAGCAGCATAAGGCGTCGTGAATAGTGTTCTTACAGGGAACAGATCAGTCCGAGGGGGAGTCATTGAGGAGTCTTGTAGCTGTGGGGAAGAAGCTGTTCTTCAGTCTGGAATGCGGTTCTTCAGATTTCTGTACCTTCTGCCTGATGGAAGGGTCTGGAAGAAGGCAAAGCCTGGGTGGGAGGGGTCTCTAATAATGCTGTCCGCCTTCCTGAGGCAGCGGGAGGTGTACACAGAATCAATGTGTGGTTATCAAGTTTGTGTGATGCGTTGTGCTGAGTTCACCACACTCTGCAGTTTCTTGCGATCTTGGGACGAGCAGTTGCCATACCAGGTTGTGATGCAGCCGGATAGGATGCTCTCTATCACATATCTATAGATGTTTGTGAGAGTCGATGCAGACATGCCAAGTTTCTTTAGCTTCCGTTGGAAGTATAGACGTTGGGCTTTCTTGACTGTTGCATCAACGTGAGTGGACCAGGGCAGATGTTGGTGATGGTGACCCCCAGGAACTTAAAGCTATCAATAATCTCCACTTCGGAGCCATTGATGCAGATGCGAGTGTGTGTTGTGCTGCGCTTCCTGAAGTCGATGACCAGTTCCTAGGTCTTTCCGACATTTAGAGAGAGGTTGTTTTCGGTACATCATGCAATCAAGTGATTTATCTCCCTCCTGCATTCTGATTCGTCGTTGTTTGTGATACGACCCACCACAGTCGTATCATCCGCAAACTTATAGATTTAGGTGGAGTTAAATCTTGCCAACAGTCATGTGGCTATAGGGAGTACAGTAGAGGACTGAGCACACATCCTTGCGGGGCCCCGGTGTTTAGGACTAATGTGGATGAGGTTGCCTATCCTGACAGATTGCGATCTGTTGGTGAAGAAGTCAAGGATCCAGCTGCACGGGGAGGGGTGATGTCCAAGACTGCAGAGTTTGGTTATTAGTCTTGTCAGGATAATGGTGTTGAAGGCGGAGCTGTAGTCGATGAACAGCAGTCTTACATACGTGTCCTTGTTGTTGAGATGTTCGACTGTTGATTGTAGAGCCAGGGACATAGCATATGCTGTGGACCGGTTGCGATGATAAGCAAACTGCAGTGGATCAAGACCATCTGGGAGGCTGGCAGTGATCCGTCTCATGACTCGCCGCTCGAAACATTTCATGATAACAGACATCAGGGCCACCAGTCGGTAGTAATTGAGGCAGGCTACCTTGTTATTCTTTGCTACTGGTATTATGGTGATCTTGAAGGAGATGGGGACCTCAGAGTGGAGGAGTGAGGTATTGAAGATATCTGCGAATACACTCGCCAGCTGGCCTGCGCAGACTCTGAGGAAACACTCGTAATAATTAACCATCCCCAGGAATTATTTAAGCTCCAAGGTATTTCTAGGGGCCGGTGTCTCCTCTATTGTCCTTACCTTGTTCTCCATAGGTTGCAATCCCAGGGCACTAACGCAGTAGCCAAGGTAAGCTACTTTGCCGGCCTGGAAAGTTAAGTTGTCTCTTTTTAGGCGAACTCCCACCTTCTGAAATCTTCTCCGTATTTCTTCTACATTAGCGAAGTGTTATTCTTCATTTGCACCAGTAATCAATGTCACTCAAATACACAACAACACGCGGCAAGCCTGGGAATAAACTTTCCATGGTTCTTAGAAATATGGCACAAGCTGATGAAACTCCAAAAGGCAAACATGTATACTGATATAATCCATTACGGGCGTTAATAGTCACGCAGCCTCTGGAAGCATCATTCAACTCCAACTGTTGATATGCTTGGCTAATATCTAATATCTTTTATGAGTATCCTTCAACCACTCTTCCATAAAAAACCTTTACCTTTGATAGGGTAGCTGTCCAGCTTTTTGCTACTTAGTTTACTGTTAATTTATAGTCTCCGCAGATGCAAACTGTTTTATTTGGTTTTACCACAGGCACTATGAGGGTTACCTATTCTGCAAACAGGACTGATTGGGTGATACCCAGTTCCTTCAGCTTTTTCAGTTATGACTAAATTTTCTTCCAATAATGCAATGGGCACAGGTCCAGCCCTGAAAAAAATTGGTGTGTCTTCTGAGTCTATTTGAATTTTTGCCTTTAAGCCTTTAACTTTTCCAAACTCATCTTGAAAAAGTCCTGATATTTGCAGATTATATCATCTAGGCTTCCTTCCTTAATTCTGAAAATTTCTAACCCAGTTGAGTTGAATTTCTTGCAGCCATTCATGGCCCATCAGACTTGGTCCTTGTGCGATGGATGTAGAAATTGTTTTCTACTATATGCCATATTTGGAGCAGTAATGTTATTTAGAAACCCTGGTTTAAAATACAGAGAGGCAGGGTGTCTCCTAAAGCTATAATTAAAGAGTTGTAAAGGATGAGGTAATCATTCATTCCAATCACTTACTTGGTTACAGATAAAGGGCTACTGGAACATTGTTTAAATTTTGGATGGTTCCCTGGAGTGTCAATAATTGATGTGGGGTTGTATTTAGTCCTCGCGAAGCAGGTCATGGCATTTCGTGGGATACAAATGATGTAATTAATGGGAGGAGCCAGGTCTGTGTAGCTATGCCGTCTGCTAGAATCCCTAGAGTGCAGAAGGAGGCCCATCAAGTCTGCACCTACCCTCTGAAAGAGCACGTTATCTAGGCCCAATCCCCCACCCTATCCCCGTAACCTCACCTGGGGCGATTTACCATAGCCAATCCAGTTAACCTGCAAATCTTTGGACTGGGAGGAAACCTGAGCACCTAGAGGAAACCCACACAGACATGGGGAGAATGTACAAACTCCACACAGTCACCCAAGGTCGGAATTGAACCCTGGTCTATGGTGCTGTGAGGCAGTAGTGCTAACCACTGTGCCACCGTGCATTATTTAAAGTTGATCAGCAGTTTTGCCAAATGCTGTTACATTGAGCAGACGTATACTGGATCTGCTCTTGAAAGGGTCTCTCTCCAAAAGTCTCTTCGCAGAAAAGCAAGTAACCTGTTTTGCTAACTTTATATATAAGTGGCATTTGAACTGTATTGGATTGCTTAATTGGAATGAGTGGCAGGTGTAGATAGTAAGTTCAAGTTTTCATTTATTTAAGAACTTTAACCGCTAATTGTAAAGCTATTTCTTTGATAATGTGGTTAATTCTGTTAAGTTTGTTTTGACATAAAATATTTCTATTGGTCAGAGTCATCACTCCTGGAGTGAAGTATCCTTTCCTCACAGTTTTACAAATAGAAAAAGTGTTTGGGGTTCTTGTCCAGTATTCTAACAAAAGTTGGGGTCTGGTCCGACACTCTAACGCTTGGCCAGACACCATGATCACTGGACATTGGGCAGATTGTTGCCCGTACCGCACATGTGTTTTGGTCATCCCCACTATCTTAATGGCCTCCCCCTGTAGGTAGCCAATCCAGTTGGTGTACTCTGCAAACTAAGAGGCTGAACCTCTTCTCAAAGATATCTGCAAGTCTGCTCCACTACTACAGTAACAGATGCTCCTGTGGCTACTGATGGTCTGCCATTGATCAATGATGCCACTGTATTGGGGCTACCTTGCCCGTTTCCACATTATTCATCTGAAGAACGTTCTGATCAATTGCAGAAAAATCTTCAACACTATATATTGCTGCTGAACTGTTCACCCTGTCACACAAAACATTCCTCTTCCTTGAATCTGCAAATCTCTGGTGTGTAATTTCCCCCACATCTGTAACACACTGTACTATAGAACATTACAGCGCAGTACAGGCCCTTCGGCCCTCGATGTTGCGTCGATCTGTGAAACCACTCTAAAGCCCATCTACACTATTCCCTTATCGTCCATATGTCTATCCAATGACCATTTGAATGCCCTTAGTGTTGGCGAGTCCACTACTGTTGCAGGCAGGGCATTCCACGCCCTTACTACTCTCTGAGTAATGAACCTACCTCTGACATCTGTCCTATATCTATCTCCCCTCGATTTAAAGCTATGTCCCCTTGTGCTAGACATCACCATCCGAGGGAAAAGGCTCTCGCTGTCCACGCTATCCAATCCTCTGATCATCTTGTATGCCTCAATTAAGTCACCTCTTAACCTTCTTCTCTCTAACGAAAACAGCCTCAAGTCCCTCAGCCTTTCCTCATAAGATCTTCCCTCCATACCAGGCAACATTCTGGTAAATCTCCTCTGCACCCTTTCCAATGCTTCCACATCCTTCCTGTAATGCGGCGACCACAATTGGATGCAATACTCCAAATGCGGCCGCACCAGAGTTTTGTACAGCTGCAACATGACCTCATGGCTCAGAAACTCAATCCCTCTACCAATAAAAGCTAACACACCGTACACCGACTTAACAACACTCTCAACCTGGGTGGCAACTTTCAGGGATCTATGTACATGGACACCGAGATCTCTCTGCTCATCCACACTGCCAAGAATCTTACCATTAGCCCAGTACTCTGTCTTCCTGTCATTCCTTCCAAAATGAATCACCTCACATTTTTCTGCATTAAACTCCATTTGTCACCTCTCAGCCCAGTGCTGCAGCTTATCTATGTCCCTCTGTAACTTGTAGCATCCTTCCGCACTGTCCACAACTCCACCGACTTTAGTGTCATCTGCAAATTTACTCACCCATCCTTCTACGCCCTCCTCCAGGTTATTTATAAAAATGACAAACAGCAGTGGCCCCAAAACAGATCCTTGTGATACACCACTAGTAACTGGACTCCAGTCTGAACATTTCCCATCAACCATCACCCTTTATCTTCTTCCAGCTGGTCAATTTCTGATCCAAACTGCTAAATCACCCTAAATCCCATGCCTCCGTATTTTCTGCAGTAGCCTACCGTGGGGAACCTTATCAAAAGCTTTACTGAAATCCATATACACCACATCAACTGCTTTACCCTCATCCACCTGTTTGGTCACCTTCTCAAAGAATTCAATAAGATTTGTGAGGCACGACCTACCCTTCACAAAACCGTGTTGACTACCTCTAATCAAATTATTCCTTTCCCGATGATTGTACATCCTATCTCTTATAAAACCTTCCAAGACTTTTCCCACAACAGAAGTAAGGCTCACTGGTCTATAGTTACCGGGGTTGTCTCTACTCCCCTTCTTGAGCAAGGGGACAATTTGCTATCCTCCAGTCTTCTGGCACTATTCCTGTAGACAAAGATGACTTAAAGATCAAAGCCAAAGGCTCAGCAATCTCCTCCCTAGCTTCCCAGAGAATCCTAGGATAAATCCCATCTGGCCCAGGGGACTTATCTATTTTCACACTTTCCAGAATTGCGAACACCTCCTCCTTATGAACCTCAAGCCCTTCTAATCTAATAGCCTGAATCTCAGTATTCTCCTCGACAAGATTGTTTTTTTCCTGTGTGAATACTGACGAAAAATATTCATTTAGCACCTCTCCTATCTCCTCGGACTCCACGCACAACTTCCCACTACTGTCCTTGACTGGCCCTACTCTTACCCTAGTCATTCGTTTATTCCTGACATATCTATAGAAAGCTTTAGGGTTATCCTTGATCCTACCTGCCAAAGACTTCTCCTGTCCCCTCCTGGCTCTTCTTAGCTCTCTCTTTAGGTCCTCCCTAGCTAACTTGTAACTCTTGAGCACCCTAACTGAACCTTCATGTCTCCTCTTTATATAAGTCTCCTTCTTCCTCTTGACAAGTGTTTCGACTGCTTTAGTAAACCACGGTTCCCTTGCTCGACCACTTCCTTCCTGCCTGACAGGTATGTACTTATCAAGGACACGCAGTAGCTGTTCCTTGAACAAGCTCCACATTTCCATTGTGCCCATCCCCTGCAGTTTTCCTCTCCATCCGATGCATCCTAAGTCTTGCCTCATCGCATCATAATTAGGATATTATTAAACTAGAAAGAGTGCAGAAAAGATTTACTAGGATGTTGCCGGGACTTGATGGTTTGAGTTATAAGGAGAGGCTGGATAGACTGGGACTTTTTTCCCTGGAGCGTAGGAGGCTTAGGGGTGATCTTATAGAGGTCTATAAAATAATGAGGGGCATAGATAAGGTAGATAGTCAACATCTTTTCCCAAAGGTAGGGGAGTCTAAAACTAGAGGGCATAGGTTTAAGGTGAGAGGGGAGAGATTCAGAAGGGCCCAGAGGGGCAATTTCTTCACTCAGAGGGTAGTGAGTGTCTGGAATGGGCTGCCAGAGGTAGTAGTAGAGGCGGGTACAATTGTGTCTTTCAAAAAACATTTAGATAGTTACATGGGTAAGATGGGTATAGAGGGTTATGGGCCAAGTGCGGGCAACTGGGACTAGCTTAATGGTAAAAAACTGGGCGGCATGGACTGGTTGGGCCGAAGGGCCTGTTTCCATGCTGTAAACTTCTATGATTCTATGATTCTAATTGCCTTTCCCCCAGATATAACTCTTGCCCTGCGGTATATACCTATCCCTTTCCATCACTAAAGTAAACGTAATCGAATTGTGGTCACTATCACCAAAGTGCTCACCTACCTCCAAATCTAACACCTGTCCTGGTTCATTACCCAGTACCAAATCCAATATGGCCTCGCCTCTCGTTGGCCTATCTACATACTGTGTCAGGAAACCCTCCTGCACACATTGGACAAAAACGGACCCATCTAAAGTACTCGAACTATAGCGTTTCCAGTCAATATAAGGAAAGTTAAAATCCCCCATAACAACTACCCTGTTGCTTTCGCTGCTATCCAGAATCATCTTTGAAATCCTTTCCTCTACATCTCTGGAACTTTTCGGAGGCCTATAGAAAACCCCTAACAGGGTGACCTCTCCTTTCCTGTTTCTAACCTCAGCCCATACTACCTCAGTTTTCGAGTCCTCATCAAACGTCCTTTCTGCCACCGTATTAGTGTCGATGCCACAGCATCGAAGTTCCAGGCTGTTGATTCATTCTCCTGAATCTTCCAACTTTACCAGCTTCTGTATTTGCTTCTCTGTTTAGACTGGTGTCTTTGCTTTTGGCGTCACTGCTGTGTGTAGCTTCCCACCCTAACTGGTGGACTGTGCCATTCAGTGAGCTCTGAAGTTCCTGGGTGCCCTTACTCAAAGCTCTTTATCGCTAATACTATTTCCAGCGCCTCTTTAAAATTTGATCTCAGTTTCTGGCAGCATCTTTTTCTGTATGACCTCATCATTGACTCCGCAAACCAAGCGATCCCTCAGCATATCATTTAATGTTGTCCCAAAGTCACAGTGCTCCACAGTTTACCTAAATTTTGCTATGTAGGTTGCAATGGTCTCCACTGGAGTCCTCCTGTGGAATTGAATTTAAATCATTGCAAAATCACCTCGTGCTTTGGGTGGTCGTACTCTTTTACCAAATCATGATCTCTATAGACAAGCTTGCATCAGGTGCGTTTGGGGATGTAAGGCTACGGGTTAAATTATAGGTTTGGGTTCCAAACACGCTTAATAATATCCTTCTTTTCCTCTATTACGTCCACTCAACACACTGTACCCAATCTTCAGCAGAGGAGGCAAAGGGATCCACTCTATTAAATACAGGCATCGCTGCAGCTCTCTTCTACTTCGCAAAGTTGACTTTGATTGGATCAGGTTTTGAGCTGATGACCTTGCAAGTGCATTTGCTGCTTTTTTTTTTTTTTTACCTTGCCACCAAATATAGTAACCTGGTTCCACCAGTTATGAACGAACTATAAACGTGTGTTAACGTACAACTATTTACAGGATGATGCTGATTCAATGCTTCCCATCATGCCTCAAAGATTTAACTGAGCAAAAGCTCGGTTTGGGTGATCTTGCGATTGAACGAGCTGATCGCATGACTCTTCAGAAGATCGCCCCTTAAAGGGACTAGCTATTACATCAAGGAAGAGAAAACAAAGAGTTCTGATTTAAAGAGACAATTGCAGTAATCAGATTTAAAGTGGGACAGCAGACTACAGAGGTAAAACAAACATTTTACTCGAGTCTGGGATTCGAGAGTTGGAGCAATTGTGAACAGTTTGTACATCAGTCAAGACTAAAATCTTAAAGGGGTTGATGTAAGATCCTGAGTTGGATTCCCTGTTAAAAGTGGAGCGTAAACTTTGTTTAAAAGTGTCCTTTGGAAAACCTGGACCACAAATAAAAAGCACTATTGTAAACAAAGATCTTAAAGCGTGTTTTTTTGTTAGTGGAGTTTTGAAACCCTCCCATGACTAAATCATCTGGGGGGATTTGGAGGAGAAATCCACAGACATTCACTTCAGGTTCAGAGTGGAGAGTGCCTTTGACCACATCCATTCTGTGTGTATAATGGGATGCTGTGCTGCTGAGACCATGGTAGCTTACTTTGCAATCCACTTTAATCTTAAAATCTGTGTGTATTTGTTAAACTAAGGGGGGGATAAAGAAGTATTGTATCATACTCCAATTTTTTCATGTCTAAAAAATATTTTTTTCTTGGTGTTAGAACTAACAAGTGCTGCTCTGACTGTTTCTCCATGTTTCATTAAACAAAATATAAGTTACGGTTTTTAGAGCCAGGGTTCTATTCTAGGATCTTCCCTTCCAGTTATTTTCAAATTTTTTTATTTTTTAAATAAATTTAGAACACCCAATTCTTTTTTCCAATTGAGGGGCAATTTAGCGTGGCCAATCCACCTACCCTGCACATTTTTTGGGTTGTGGGGGTGAGACCCACACAGACACGGGGAGAATGTGCAAAACTCCACATGGACACTGACCCGGGGCCGGGATCGAACTTGGTCATCGGCGCCGTGAGGCAGCAGTGCTAACCACTGTTCCACCATGCTGCCATTTCCCTTCTAGTTATAACATCAACTGGGATCGTAACAAAACCCTAACCTCTTGTTGCATGAAAATAATTTTCCTTGTGTCATTTTGGCTTATTTCACAAATGTCTTTGTATCTGTGCCCTCTCGTTCGCAATCCTTTTACGAATGCGAAACATTTTTTCTAACTACTCTGCCAGTCTTTAGCCAATTTGATTTACTCCACCTGCTATCAAGAATTGGCTCAAGATACTGGATACTGCAAAGGCTAAGGGCCCTGACAATATTCGAGTAATAGTCTTGGAAACTTGTAGTCCAGAACTTGCCGCTCTACTAGCCAAGCTGATCCAGCACAGCTACAACACTGGCATCCAACCAGCAATGTGGAAAATTGCCTAGGTATGTCCTGTACACACAAAATACAGGATAAATCCAACCTGACCAATTACCGCCCCATCAGTCTACTCTCAATGATCAGTAAAGTGATAGAAGGGGTCATTAACAGTGCAATCAAGCAGCACCTACTTAGCCGTAACCTGCTCACTAGCGCTCAGTTTGGGGTCCGCCAGGGTGGGAGTTTTGATATAATGAAGTCTTCATCTATTGCCTAAATTCAGTGGTAACTGAGTTGTGAAATATTTGGTCTCACTTGAAAATGCAGCCACGGAGCTCTAGTGGCCTAAGGACACATGACTTCTCATGTTGCAAAATATTTTGGTTGGGAAGGCTATGGATGTGTATTTTAGTTTTTTAGAAGAGATTATGAGACAGTTAAAGCTGCAGTACTTAATGCTTATGAGCTTGTCCCTGAAACATATTGGTTGACTTTTCAGACTTTTCTTAGAAGAAAGACCGAATTAAACATTTATCGAACTTGCTCAGCAAAAATAAATGCTGTGGTTGCCATCACTGAAGTGAAAACAACATTTTAAGAATGTGAGGGAGTTAATGATAATCAAAGAATTACAAAATAGCATCCGACCAGCTATTGCATCATACTTAGAAGACCATCCATTTTCCAAGCTATGAGAAGCAGCAGTTCTGGCCGATGGGTATGATAATCACAGGGACAACTAGGGGGCAGCAGATTTCCATCTGTTAAATGCACCGGGAATCTGGTGGACCAGAAAAGAATCTAGCTATAAGGAGGAGGCAGAAGATGTACCCGTCAAGAAAAGTGATAGCGTGGAAGGTAAAAGTGATGTAAAGTAACCAGTATGCTTTTAACGGTGTAAGACTGGGTATCTCAAAGCCCATTGTTGGAAGCTGAACTATAAATAGGTGACAGTAACGGGAATGCTTGAGCAGTCTTTAGAAATGATGGTAGGGGTAAGGAAAATTGATGTTTGAAAAGTACTGGTGCACTGTGAAACAGACTTCCACAGAGAAAATTACAGCAGAAAGTGAGGAACCCAGGACTTCTAATGGTTTTACAGAAGACGCAGATGGAGCTGAAAAAAATTATAAGGGGATTAGAAGGGGAAGTCATTCTATTTTTGTCCAAGAAAGACCCCGAAAAATTGTTATCCAGAGAGATACTGGTTCATCTCAGAGCTTATTGTTTGCAAAGGATCTGGGCATTTCTTCAGAACGTTCATTGAATTGGAATGTATAATACAGGGTATTGAGGTGAAGTGTGTGCCTCACACATTTCATAGAGTAAGTTTAAGTTCTGCTCTGATGAAGGGGCCTTGAGTGGTTGAAGATATTCCAAGATTACCTATTGCAAATGTAGATTCTATATTGGGCGGAAGGTGTAGTTTTCCTACAACCTGGGATGGAGTTGTCATAGTTATTTAATTGTTCCTGTGAATTCCTTGCTCAAATGTGACCCAGTTGATGCAAGTGACAATGTTGATGCAATCATCCTCCGTAACGGACAGAACAGAAGCAATAGAGATGGCTGCAGAATTGTAAACTAAGGATTGTCAACATAAAGGACTGATGGGTCAATGACCAAGGACACTAAATTAGATGTGCTTGCCAGTGTTGACATATAGGATACAGCAGCAGGAATCCAGGTACAAAGACAATTCACAGAAGATCATTTAAAACCCGCACAAGAATATGCTTCATGAATTGTGAGAGAGAGTTGAAATATTGGAATGAACAATAAAAATCCAGCGTGAAGAAATGATTGATGTTGCTTGAAGAAAATTAAATAAGACCCATTTGTATTGGGATCAGGAGAAATTGCAAATTCTTAATGTTCAAGAACCAAACCAATCAGGAGTATGAAACCCACGTGTGTGAACGCATCTTGATAACATCCTCGAAAAAGCTCAAATAAATTTTGGCCAGAAGAGAAATGACATGTTAGCGCACAAAGAAGCCATTTTAACCTTATTAAAGTCTCAAAATGAGAATTTACCATGTTTGAGATTGAAAAATGTGCTTGGAGATGGAATTACACCTACAGCTAACAAAAGGACTACAATTGAAGGATGGACTCAAACCAAACACTTATTGCTGAGTTAAAGACCAGGAGTAAGAGGAAAAAGAAACACAAGCATTGAGTTATGATTATTATATAATGTTTAATTCCTGCTAATCCTAATTGTCACATGTATTGGCTTTTGTTTTGGTTAAAACCTTTGTATTTGTATAATATGATGTGAGTAACTATGGAACAAAATGAGATGTTTATCTGTATAGTATGTAATAAGCTATTTGTTAGATGTTCATGATCAGTTCTTGTAAAGAGAGTGTAAAGCCATTGTAAGGAAAACTTCACCACGGTGAAACTTCCTTTCTTCCAAGGAGGATGATGTGATGAAACCTGTACTGGCTGAGTTCAGAAATCAGGAACTCTAACTTCTGACAAACCTTGGGCTAATGGCACATGTGCCGTCCAGGTACTGGTCACACATGCAAAGTCTAGGTATTTACATTATTTAGGCAGAGGATTGGTTCTGCATGCCTGCGTAGAAGGAATAAAGAATAATGGTGTGAAAGGGTAGTCAGATGACCTGGGACAGAATGCCACTGTTGATTGAATGTTCCAGGAAAAGGTACACGAGAGGGTGGGGAGGGCAGGAAGCGTTCCCAAATCAGGAAGGGGAACAGGGCGAAGTCCCAAAAGGAAGTTCTAGCTAATGGATAAAAGACAGGAGACAGAAATAGGTCCAGTTAAGTTAAAAGATTGGAGCAGAGAAATACGCTCCAAATTATAGATAGAGCTGCAGGGAACAGACTTTAAGCAAAGTGGGCGTGAGAGAAACACTGACTCCATGCTGTTGGGGAAAAGGTACTTTGGAGCAGTTATGTTTTGTTTGGAATAGGCAAAGATTTAAAACTGTGCTTGGGAGGTGAAACATTAGTCTACTCGGAGATCCAGGGGAAAGGAATATTGGAAGGCGAGTTTGAAACGCTCAAAGGTGGATCATTATTGGGGCTGTTAGAGTGACAGTGACCTTTGGAGATAATTGCAAGGCGAGATCATCAATTGTGGAAATTGGAAACCCTCATGAGAAAGATGATGTTTTTGTGAGATTGGTTGGCTTACGATGTGATGAATGCCTGGTAGGTTGTTGAGAAATCCATGGAATCTGTTTTGGTTGCAGCTGTCATCTATTGTGCAGTGTGGTGTGTCTGACCACAGTTTGTTAATTCACATGTCTCTTGTACTTACCCTTCATTGAATTCTGATCAGTTTGTAGTGATTGCACTGCAAGTCACTGTGATTGTAAATTTGCAATAAATGTTGCACAGTTTCAGTTAAAACATACTTTTTCAGTTATATGTAGCTTGTGTTATGGGCCAGGGTTTAGAGAACCCCAAAGTGTATCATGGAGTTCACCTGACCCACAAATTTTACTAGATTGTGGTATGGGGAGCACACGGCCCACTCTACAGGTGTGGTACAGCAGAAATGGAAAAGTATTTTTTAAAGAAAAAAATGTTTATTCTATGAACTCAAGTTAACCTTTTTAAAACATACAGTGAACATCTTAGCAACCATCAATTCAAATACAACCCCCAAAGAATACAACACTAAGTAATTCTTACTTTCCTTTTAACATCCATAAGACTTAAAACAAAACCTTTCAACAGAAG
Organism: Scyliorhinus torazame; assembly: GCF_047496885.1. NCBI lineage: Eukaryota > Metazoa > Chordata > Chondrichthyes > Carcharhiniformes > Scyliorhinidae > Scyliorhinus > Scyliorhinus torazame. The sequence goes on from NC_092717.1 coordinate 224,150,512, forward strand.
CACATCAGGTTAAAGTCACTACTGAGAGCAGTTATTAGTTTTAAATCACGAGGATCGATTTACAGTCTTTAGGTCACAGAGAGGGACTCTAATACACCCTCTGGCTGTGACTGCAGCTATCCAGCTCTGAACACAAAGCTAAAACACACCCTGCAGCAAACAGCCTAAAACGAAAGTAAAAAGCTGACATACAGCCCAGCTCCACCCACTCTCTGACATCATCACTGCAGTAGTAAACACCCATTTCTTAAAGGTACTCTCACTACAGATATGTATATACACACCCATTTATAAACACCCATTTCTTAAAGGTACTCTCACATGACACTTGTCATTGTTAATTAATTCTATGCATTAAGTATACATTTAGCGCAGGTTAGGCAATAAAGAGGTGGCAATATTGGCATCGAGCCCACCATAAATGCAAAAATATAACTCCAGCAAATGAGGACACAGATGCGTGTGTAATTATGGGTCAAAGAAATTGAGGGCTGACACTGAAGCTACGATCCAAACTTGTAGCCAGGAATGCTGGAGTTGTGACGTTCCATACTCCAATGCAACATACTCCAGTGCAACATTCATCTAGGGGTCACCCATCTAACAAGTTACTGAGCAGTGAGAAAACAAAGATTTTTTTCCTCAAAATTTCAAAGGTTATAAAGTCTAAATATAAGTGCAAATAGTATTAAAAGCATTAGTGCACTCTATAAGGGGCTCATTCAGTTCAGATTTATTGGGGACTGGAGAGACATAGAGGGCACGGTAGCACGTTGCAAATCATTTACATCTGAGGTTCGTGTAACCCGCAACCTCTACCACCTATTAGGACAAGTGTAGCAGGTGCATGGGAACACCATCACCTGAAAGTTCCTCTCCATCCTGACTTGCAAATATATCGCTGCTCCTTCACTGTGACTGGGTCAAAATCCTGGAACTCCCTCCCTCACAGCACAGTGGGTGTACTTACAGCACACAGACTGCAGCGGTTCAGGATGTCAGCTCATCACCTCCTTCTTGAGGGCAATTAGGGATGGGCAACAAATACTTGCTTCACCAGTGCTGCCCCCATCTCTTGAACGAATAAAAAAAAACCTGCTTAACCTGATTGCAGATTATTGGCGTTCTTATATATGATGATGCATAGTTATGCAGAGGGACCGATTGTGTTGAGGAAGCTGGGGGGGGGGGGGGGGGGGGGGAGGGGGGCTGCAGAAGGACTTGGACAGGCAGGAGAGTGGGCAAAGAAGTGGCAGATGGAATACAATGTGGAAAAGTGTGAGGTAATGCACTTTGGTAGGAAGAATGGAGGCATAGACTATTTTCTAAATGGGAAAAGACTTAGGAAATCAGAAGCATAAAGGGACTTAGGAGTCCTAGTTTAGGATTCTCTTGAGGTTAACATGCAGGTTCAGTTGGCCGTTAGTAAGGCAAATGTTAGCATTCATGATGAGAGGACTAGACTACAAGAACACCAATGTAATTTTGAGGCTGTATAAGGCTCTGGTCAGATCCCAATTGTGGGCAGTTTTGGGCCCCGTATCTAAGGAAGGATGTGCTGGCCTTGGAAAGGATCCAAAGGGGGTTCACAAGAATCATCCCCAGAATGAAGAGCTAGTCATATGAGGAGCGGGTGCCTTTACTCATTGGAGTTTAGGAGGATGGGGAGGAATCTAATTGAATCTTACAGAATGTTGAGAGGCCTGGATAGAGTGGACGTGGAGAAGATGGTTCCATTGTAGGGCAAACTAGAACCTGAGGGCACAGCCTCAGACGGAAGGGGCAATCCTTTAAAACAGAGATGAAGAGGAATTTCTTCAACCAGAGGGTGGTGAATCTGTGGAACTCTTTGCCGCAGCAGGCTGTGGAGGCCAAATCACTGAGTGTCTTTAAGACAGAGATGGATAGGTTCTCGATTATTATGGAGATAAGGGGTTATAGGGAGGAGGCAGAATGGGGATGCACACAAAGAAGGAGGATAAAGCTGGATTCAAGTCAGTGAGCAAACTTCAGGATCTTCCAAGGATTCCAACGATCAGAGCATGCAACCTCATTGCTTCCAACATGCCGTCTCACCCAGGCGGCCAACAATCAAGGCTTCAGCCAGTGGCATTTTTGGGGCCCTGAAGCTTGAACTGTTATGGGGGCCCCTTCGCAACCAACAACGAAGTCTGGGTAACCACTGTTATCTTCTTCAATGGGGTTGTTTCATGACAGATCACCACAAATTTTTAAAACATTTAACCACTACATCTCAGATTTTGATTAAAATTGCTGTACTGGATTATCTCACAAAGTCACTGGTGTGAAAAAAAATTCCTATGCCTTATAGTTTTCGAGTTATGGGGGGATGAAAATTAGGGAAATGTTATATACATGCATGATGCATCATAGAATGATGAAATAAAACATAGAAAAGGCCACAGTCAATATAATCTTTTATTTTAGACACCTATGAGAATACATACTGCGTAAAACACATTTTACAAAATACTCTTTTTTCTGTTTTTTCTAGCAACATATTCACGTACAGTTTTGTCATATGAGAGCTTCCTTGCAATGTTATTTTTGAGAGATAACATGCATAAAGAATTTAAGTGCTCTTCAGTCATGGTAGACCAAAATTTGTTCTTTATAAAGCTTAGCTTTGAAAAATTCCTTTCTGCTTCACAGCTCGTGATAGGCATTGTCAAGTACAGCTTAAGCGCAGTAGTAAGATTGGGGAACACTTCAATTAGGAGTTGCTCACAAATAAGCTGAAGAACTTCTGCGCATTGCATTTTAGATGGCGTGTTTTCTTCTGTGTTCTGGGATTTCCTAAGGTGCAAATATTCTTTGAACTGATAACATTCATTTGCTAATTTGTGGTCAATATCATCTTTGTAATACGATATTATAAGTTTAATACTGTCCTCATCAATTTCAGAATTGTTCACCAATTCTGAGAGGAACTGGAACCTTTTCGCAATCTGCTCATATGGGTCAATCCTCTTGCGTAACTGGATTATCAAGCAGTCATAGAGTTGATATAGAACTTCTATCCTAAATTTGTCAGCTCCTCTCAAAGAAGCAATACCACTTGTTCCATCTGAAAATTTCCTGTAACAATGCGTTTGGAAGCATCAGAATAACTTGAGGTGATATCTTCACACAAACCTTTTGCTTCTGATTCATAGTGTGCAATCCTTTCGGCTGAATTTTCCCTGAGTTATTTAACAAACGAAAGTAAAGATGATAGCAGAAAATAACCTTCAAATACATCAAAACCAGGGGTTTGGAGTTTCTTACTTGTTTTGTTGAACCGCTCCAGCACTTCTTCCCAAACGACTGTTAAAATAGCATATTCCAGCTTTACTAACTTGTGGTATAAATTCTTTGCATCTCGTTTACATTCAGGCTTCTCTTCTGAGTCTTCAAAAATATGTTTGAGAGTTTGTAAAATACCCATATATTCATTTTTAATTGCCCAAACTGCTTCATAGTGTGCAGACCATCTAGTTACACTTAAGCTCTTTAGAGAAAAATGTAGATTGCCCTGTGTGTTTAAAATCCCCCATTTTTGTGGAGATCCAGAAAAGAAAACATACAGCTCCTGCAAAATGCCAACATAGTCACCAACTTCAGGTACAGTAGACACTGCCTTTTCTCCAAGAAGATTAAGTGAATGGGCTGCACATGGTACATAGTCTGCGTACCTGTTAATGTTTTTAAAGAGTGCTTGCAGCCCTTTCTCCGAGCCCTTGATGTTAGATGCATTATCGTAGGACTGACCATGGATATTTTCAAGCGAAAGCTTATGTTCACCCAGGACTTGTTGTATTTTGTTGAACAAGGTCGTGGATGAATGGTTTTCTCTCGGTAAAAATGTTAAAAATCTCTCACAGGGTTTTCCATTATAGCAGTATCGAACCACAATTACCAGCTGGTCAACATGTGTCAGGTCAGGTGTAGAGTCAACAATAATAGAGTAGTATTTGGTGTCTAGGTTGTTGATTTGATTCACAATTTCATCTTGCACATGTTTTCCCATGATTTCTATCAATTCTTCATACACGGGTTTGGATAGGTAAGTAGCATTTACTTTTTCATTTTTACATTTCTCGAGATGTTCATGTAAAAATGGGTCGAACTCTGCAATAAGTTCAATGGCCCCCATGAAGTTTCCATTATTTGGTGAGCCCCACTTCTCCTCATGACCTCTAAATGCCAAACCTCTTTCACTTAAAAACTTTATAACAGCTACAATTCTTTTCAGTACTTCAAAATAGTACTGTATGGTTTTTCTCATCTGTTCTTCAAGTTGCTGATCCACAGTATTTTCATTTGACTTTCTTGTTATCCAACACAACATCGCCCTCTTACATTCCATGCTGTCTTCATGATTCTCCAGAGTTCTGAGTACATTCATCCAGTCAGAAAACCCACCTGTTGTAAGTGATGTTTGGCATTTAGAAAAGAGTTTGCAAACAAAACAGTAAATACAGCCTTTGCTCTTTGAGTAAACTAACCAGGATCTCATCACAGGCTGGCCATTTTTCAACCTTTTTTCAAAATATTTGTTTGAGAAACTTCTGTTTTGCTCCTTGTAAACCCTGCTTGATTCGGTATATAAATCATGTTTTTTATTTTGAAAAAAACCTATGTCTTGCATTAAACAATTCTGTATGAAATCATAGAATCATAGAAGTTTACAGCATGGAAACAGGCCCTTCGGCCCAACCAGTCCATGCCGCCCAGTTTTTACCATTAAGCTAGTCCCAGTTGCCCGCACTTGGCCCATAACCCTCTATACCCATCTTACCCATGTAACTATCTAAATGCTTTTTAAAAGACACAATTGTACCCGCCTCTACTACTACCTCTGGCAGCCCATTCCAGACACTCACTACCCTCTGAGTGAAGAAATTGCCCCTCTGGGCCCTTCTGAATCTCTCCCCTCTCACCTTAAACCTATGCCCTCTAGTTTTAGACTCCCCTACCTTTGGGAAAAGATGTTGACTATCTACCTTATCTATGCCCCTCATTATTTTATAGACCTCTATAAGATCACCCCTAAGCCTCCTACGCTCCAGGGAAAAAAGTCCCAGTCTATCCAGCCTCTCCTTATAACTCAAACCATCAAGTCCCGGCAACATCCTAGTAAATCTTTTCTGCACTCTTTCTAGTTTAATAATATCCTTTCTATAATAGGGTGACCAGAACTGCACACAGTATTCCAAGTGTGGCCGTACCAATGTCTTGTACAACTTCAACAAGACGTCCCAACTCCTGTATTCAATGTTCTGACCAATGAAACCAAGCATGCCGAATGCCTTCTTCACCACCCTGTCCACCTGCTACTCCACCTTCAAGGAGCTATGAACCTGTACTCCTAGATCTCTTTGTTCTATAACTCTCCCCAACGCCATACCATTAACTGAGTAGGTCCTGGCCTGATTCGATCTGCCAAAATGCATCACCTCACATTTATCTAAATTAAACTCCATCTGCCATTCGTCGGCCCACTGGCCTAATTGATCAAGATCCCGTTGCAATCCTAGATAACCTTCTTCACTATCCACTGTGCCACCAATCTTGGTGTCATCTGCAAACTTACTAACCATGCCTCCTAAATTCTCATCCAAATCATTAATATAAATCACAAATAACAGTGGACCCAGCACCGATCCCTGAGGCACACCACTGGTCACAGGCCTCCAGTTTGAAAAACAACCCTCTACAACCCTCTGTCTTCTGTCGTCCAGCCAATTTTGAATCCAATTGGCAACCTCACCCTGGATCCCGTGAGCTTTAACCTTCTGCAACAACCTACCATGCGGTACCTTGTCAAAGGCTTTGCTAAAGTCCATGTAGACAACGTCTACTGCACTGCCCTCATCTACCTTCTTGGTCACCCCCTCAAAAAACTCAATCAAATTTGTGAGACATGATTTTCCACGCACAAAGCCATGCTGACTGCCCCGAATCAGTCCTTGCCTCTCTAAATGCTTGTAGATCCTGTCTCTCAGAATACCTTCTAGCAACTTACCTACTACAGACGTTAGGCTCACCGGTCTGTAGTTCCCAGGCTTTTCCCTGCTGCCCTTCTTAAACAAGGGCACAACATTCGCCATTCTCCAATCTTCAGGCACCTCACCTGTGGCTGCCGATGATTCAAATATCTCGGTTAGGGGACCCGCAATTTCCTCCCTAGCCTCCCACAACATCCTGGGATACATTTCATCAGGTCCCGGGGATTTATCTACCTTGATGCGCTTTAAGACTTCCAGCACCTCCTCCTCTGTAATATGCACACTTCTCAAGACATCACTATTTATTTCCCTTAGTTTCCTAACATCCATGCCTTTCTCCACCGTGAATACCGATGAGAAATATTCATTCAGGATCTCACCCAACTCTTGTGGCTCTGCAAATAGATGTCCTTGTTGATCCTTAAGAGGCCCTACTCTGTCCCTAGTTACTCTTTTCCCCTTTATGTATCTGTAGAATCTCTTTGGATTCTCCCTTGCATTATTTGCCAAAGCAATTTCATGTCCCCTTTTTGCCCTCCTGATTTCCCTTTTAACTCTATTTCGACAATCTCTATACTCTTCAAGGGATCCACTTGATCCCAGTTGCTTATGTACGTCATATGCCTCCTTCTTCTTTTTGACCAGAGTCTCAATATCTCGAGTCATCCAGGGTTCCCTACTTCTACCAGCCTTGCCCTTCACTATAAAGGGAATGTGCTTACCCTGCACCCTGGTTAACACATTTTTAAAAGCCTCCCATTTACCAGCCGTCCCTTTGCCTGCCAATAGTCTCCCCCAATCTACCTCTGCAAGTTCCTGTCTGATACCATCAAAATTGGCCTTGCTCCAATTAAGAATTTTAACTCTTGGGCCAGACCTATCATTCTCCATAGCTATCTTAAAACTAATGGAATTATGGTCACTTGTCCCAAAGTGATCCCTCACTAGCACTTCTGTCACTTGCCCTTCCTTAGTTCCCAAGACGAGGTCAAGTTTTGCCCCCTCTCTAGTCGGTCCATCCACATACTGAATGAGAAATTCCTCCTGAATACACTCAACAAATTTCTCTCCATCCAAGCCCCTAATGCTATGGCTGTCCCAGTCAATGTTGGGAAAGTTAAAGTCCCCTACTACTACCACCCTATTATTCTTGCAGCTATCTGTAATCTCCTTACATATTTGCTCCTCAATTTCCCGCTGACTATTTGGGGGCCTGTAGTACAGTCCTACCAAGGTGATCTCTCCCTTCTTATTTTTCAGTTCCACCCATATAGACTCAGTGGGCGAACCCTCGGATATATCCCCTCTAAGTACTGCCGTGATGTTCTCCCTAATCAAAAACGCCACTCCCCCTCCTCTCTTACCTCCTGTTCTATCCTTTCTATAGCATCTGTACCCCGGAACATTGAGCTGCCAGTCCTGCCCCTCCCTTAGCCATGTTTCAGTCATAGCTATAATATCCCAGTCCCATGTGCCCGTCCATGCCCTGGGTTCATCCGCTTTGCCCGTCAGGCCCCTTGCATTGAAATAAATGCAGTTTAATGTAGACCTTCCTTGCTCTCTGCCCTGCTTTCTCTGGTCATGCTTTACACACTCTCCCTTCCTGCCTTTTGTTTCTGTCCCCACTGACTTCCTACATCGGTTCCCATCCCCCTGGCACATTAGTTTAAACCCTCCCCAACTGCACTAGCAAACACACCCCCGAGAACATTGGTTCCGGTCCCACCCAGATGCAGACCGTCCGATTTGTACAGGTCCCACCTCCCCCAGAACCGGTCCCAATGTCCCAGGAATTTGAAACCCTCCCTCTTGCACCATCTCTCAAGCCACGTATTCATCCTAGCTATCCTGTCATTCCTACTCTGACTATCACGTGGCACTGGTAGCAATCCTGAGATTACTACCTTTGAGGTCCTACTTTTATCAACTGTTTTTTTAAAAATATGTTAATTCAAGGTTTTCAATAAATTTTTACAAAACACTCCAAAAAGGAAAAAAAACATACATAAGAAAAATAAAAAGGGAGGCCGTACGCCATCCCCTCCAACAACTTAAACCACTAAACATTAAAACTATCTAACAAACTAAGAACAAAAATGGGGCAAACGGCCTTTACAATAATAAAAACAAGCCACCCCCCCCCCACGGTTGCTGCTGCTCTTGACCTCCACCTAACGTTCCGCGAGAAAGTCTACGAACGGTTGCCACCGTCTGGAGAACCCCTGCACAGACCCTTGCAAGGCAAATGTTATCCTCTCCAACTTGATGAACCCTGCCATGTCATTAATCCAAGCCTCTACGCTTATGGGTTTCGCATCCCTCCACATTAGTAGGATCCTCCTCCGGGCTGCCAAGGACGCAAAGGCCAGAACTCCGGCCTCTTTCGGCTCCTGCACACCCAGCTCATCTGATACCCCGAATATTGCTATCCCCCAGCTCGGTTTTACCCGAGTGTCCAAGACTTTGGACATAGACTTTGCGAAGCCCCTCCAGAACCCCTCTAGCGCTGGGCACACCCAGAACATATGGGTGTGATTTGCTGGGCTCCCCGAGCACCTCACGCATCTGGCCTCCACTCCAAAAAACTTGCAAATCCACGCCCCTGTCATATGTGCCCTGTGAACCACTTTGAACTGGACGAGGAGGTGTTAACCTTATCCAGGGCCTCCGCCCACAAGCCCTCATCCAGTTCCTCACCCAGCTTCTCCTCCCACTTGCCCTTCAGCTCCTCCACCGAGGCTTCCTCCACCTCCTGCAACTCCTGATAGATCGCCGAGACAGTGCCCCCTCCCACCCATACACCCGAGGTCACCCTGTCCTGAATCCTCCGTGCGGGAAGCAGCGGAAATTCCCTTACCTTCCTTCTCACAAACGCCCTCACCTGCATGTACCTAAAAGCGTTTCCGGGGGGTAACCCAGAATTTCTCCTCCAGCGCCCCCAGGCTAGCAAAAGCCCCATCGATAAATAGGCCCCCCATTCTTTTAATTCCCGCTGATGCCAGCTTAGGAATCCGCCATCTATCCTGCCCGGTGCAAACCTATGATTATTCCGTATTGGGGACCAAATTGAGGCCCCCAACTCACCCCTGTGCCGTCTCCACTGCCCCCAGATCCTCAGTGTCGCCGCCACCACCGGGCTCGTGGTGTACCCGCCGGTGGTAGCGGCAAAGGTGCCATCACCAGCGCTCCCAAGCTAGTGCCCATGCATGACGCCGCCTCTAATCTTTTCCATGCCACCTCCTCTCCCTCCATTACCCATTTCCGAATCATTGCCATATTGGCTGCCCAGTAATAGCTACACAGGTTCGGTAGCGCTAGCCCACCCCCGTCCCGACTATGCTCCAGGAACAGCCTCTTGACCCTCGGGGTCTTACTTGCCCATACAAACCCCACAATGCTCCTGCTTACTCACTTGAAAAGGGCCTTGGGGATGAGGATGGGCAGGCACTGGAACACAAACAGGAACCAAGGGAGGACTGTCATCTTAACGGACTGCACCCTGCCCGCCAGGGAGAGTGGCAACACGTCCCATCTCCTAAAATCTTCCTCCTTCTGGTCTATCCGAGATCGGCCTATCCGAGCCACACTGCAGCGGGACCTTGTCCCGCTTAAGGATCAGCGAGATCAGCGCCCGAGACATTGTCGGGGGGAGAATCCCTTCCTCCCTCGCCTCGTTGAAGGTTCTCACCAGCAGCAGACCCAGCAGATCCTCAAACCTCCTGCAAAATTCGACCGGGAACCCATCAGGCCCCGGGGCTTTGCCCACCTGCATGCCCCCCAGCCCCGTAACCAGCTCCTCGATCCCAATCGGGGCCCCCAGGCCTTCCACTTGCCCCTCCTCCACTCTCGGGAACCTCAATTGGTCCAGGAACTGCCGCAACCGACTCGCCTTCTCCCCATATTCGTATACTGCCCCCTGCACCTTCCTCCACTGGGTGTCAGCTTTCCCCGTAGTCAACAAATCAAATTCCGTTTGGAGGCTCCGTCGCTCCTTCAGCAGCCCCTCTTCAGGGGAATCTGCATACCTTCTATCCACCCTTAATACCTCCCCCACCAACCTCTACCTCTCCCTCTCTGTCCTCTCTCTACTCCCTGTGAGCCCTAATTGAGATTAACTCTCCCCTAACCACCACTTTCAGAGCCTCCCAAACCACAACAACTGGTACTTCCCCATTATCATTGGCCTCTATTTATCTCTGAATGCACCCCCCGGACCCGCCCACAAACCTCCTCATCTGCCAACAGTCCCACGTCCAAGCACCACAGCGGGCGCTGGTCACTTTCCTCCCCCAACTCCAACTCCACCCAGTGCAGGGCGTGGTCCGAAATCGCTATGGCCGACTATTCCTTTCCCTCCACTCTTGGAATCAGTGCCCTGCTTACCACAAAGAAGTCTATCCGTGAATAGGCCTTATGCATGTGGGAGAAAAGAGAGAACTCTCTGGCCGCCGGCCTAGTATATATCCACGGATCCACTCCCCCCTTTTGATCCATAAACCCCCTGAGAACCTTGGCCGCAGTTGGCCTCTTGCCCGACCTCTACCTGGATCGGTCCAGTGCCGGGTTCAGTACCGAATTAAAGTGTGCCCCCCCCCCCTATTATCAGGCTCCCCATTTCCAGATCCTAGATTCGACTCAGCATGCGCTTCATGAACCCTGCATCATCCCAATTTGGGGCATACACATTCACCAGCACCACCCGGATCCCCTGCAGCCTGCCACTCACCACCACATATCGCCCCCCATTATCAGCCACAATGTTCAGCACCTCGAACGACACCCGCTTACTCACCAGGATTGCAACCCCTCTATTCTTCGCATCCAGCCCCGAATGAAAGACCTGCCCCACCCATCCCTTTCTCAGCCTGATCTGATCCACCACTTTCAAGTGCGTCTCCTGCAACATCGCAACGTCTGCCTTCAGTCCCTTTAAGTGCGTGAACACCTGGGCCCTCTTGACAGGCCCGTTCAGGCCCCTCATGTTCCATGTGATCAGCCGGATCGGGGGACTGCCCCCCCCCCCCCCCCCCCTGCCCACTAGCCATCTCCTTTCTTAGGTCAGCCATGTGCCCACACCTCCCGCACTCTCCAGTGCTCCAGGCGGAGGACCCCCGCCCCGACTCTCCCTCTTACCTCCAGCTCCCCTTCGGTCAATGCAGCAGCAACTCAGTCCCATCCCCCCCCCCCCCCCCCCCCCCGGGGCTAGAAAACAGTCTAGCCCCCTTGCTCCCCCCATTGCACTCCCGTAAGTCAGCTGACTCCTGCTGACCCCAGCCGCTCCCGCCTCTGCCAACGATCCCCCGTTTAGATTCCCCGTCAAAGACCCCCTTCCTCCTTCAAGTCGATACGGACACCCCTCTGGCACTGCCCCTCCTGTTGAGCCATGCACCCCCCCCCCCTTTAGCGCGGGAAAAAAGCCCGCGATTTTCTACCTGGGCCGTCCCCGTCCCCTGTGGCGCAGCTCCTTTCTCCTGCAGCCTCTCCCCAATTTCCAACGACCCAGGGCCTCCTGCCCCCCCATCCCCCCTTCGAAAGCGAGGAGCGGCCCCTCCAAAACAATACCCATGCCCATTAAAACACACCTAGCACATCCAATCCCCGCTTCCCACTCCCCAGCTTTCCCAAAACCCACAGCAAACCATTAGTTCAAGTCCACTTTTTCATTCTGAATAAAGGTCCACGCCTCCTCCGGCGTATCGGAATAATGGTGGCTGTCCTGAAAAGTGACCCACAATCGCGCTGGCTGCAACAGCCCGAACTTCACCCCCTTTCGGTGGAGAACTGCCTTAGCCCGGTTGAATCCTGCCCTCTTCTGGCCAGCTCTGCACTCCAGTCTTGATAGATGCGGATCTCCGTATTCTCCCACCTGCTGCTCCGTTCTTTCTTCGCCCATCTCAGGACGCACTCTCTGTCCGTGAAGCGGTGAAACCTCACCACTACGGCCCTTGGCGGCTTCCTTGCCAGGACTTTGTGAGCCCCATCCAGCTCCAGGGGCCTCGGGAAGGCTCCCGCGCCCATTAACGTGTTCAGCATCGCGGCTACATATGCCCTGATGTCGGACCCCTCCACACCTTCAGGGAGACCCAGAATCCGGAGATTCTTCCTTCTCGACCTGTTCTCCAGGTCCTCAAACTTTTTCTGCCACTTTTTATGCAGCGCCTCGTGCGCCTCCACTTTCACCGCCAGGCCCAGGATCTCGTCCTCGTTTTCAGAGGCTTTCTGCTGCACCTCTCTAATCGCCGTCCCTTGAGCCTTCTGGGTCTCCACCAGCCTCTCAATTTCATTGGGGCCGGCATCTCTGCTTTCAGCTCCACAAAGCAGCTTTTCAGGAACTCCTGCTGCTCCCACGACCATTGCGCCCACGCTGTCTGGTCTCCGCCCGCCGCCATCTTACTTTATCGTGCCCGTTCTCCTCTCTTCTCCAAGATCACTTTTTTTGACCGCTCCACTCCTGGTCCACTCCATGCAGTGCTGGGGGAACCTTACTGCTGCCTTCCCACACCGGGAATCGTCGTCCAAGTGCCGCTGGGGCTCGAGGGCCCAAAAGTCCGTTCACAGCGGGAGCTGCCGAATGTGCAACCTACCCAGGCATAGCCACAACCGGAAGTCCATTATCAACTGTTATCGGCCAGTTTTCGAGGTCACTGTTGTCATGATATTCAAATATACATCATAACACATACATAGACAGACCAACAGACCAATTAGCACACAACACGACAGCCAATCACAGACAAGAGCAGACACAGTATAAAACAAGAAACACGATCTCATAGCTAAACACTCACACAGTCACAACGTGCTGAGTACCAAGTCAGATGTATAAATAGTTTAATGGAATAAAACTGCGTTGTACCAATCGCAACCGTGTTGGTTCGTCTGTACCTCAGAGCACCCAACACTTCATGATACCAGGAGTGAATCGATACCTACCGGCAAATCTGCCATCCTGAGCCATGGACACCCTCAACAAACCGCAGCCGTTGCAAGTCGCTGGGAACCTGGGCACAAATTGGAAGCTCTTCAAGCAGCGCTTTGAACTTTTCATGCAAGCCAATGAAAAACAGGGCGCCTCGGACGAAACAAAGATTGCCATGCTCCTCACTACCGCAGGTCAGCACGCCATCGATGTATACAACTCCTTGGTGTTAGCAAAAGGCGAGAACAAAGCTAAGTATGACATGGTCCTCCTCAAGCTCAACAAGCACTTCAACGTTGAGGTCAATGAAAGCTTTGAGAGGTATGTCTTTCAGCAGCACCTGCAAGGTAAGGATGAGCTCTTTCAGTCCTTCCTGACGCACCTCCGCATACTCGCGCAGTCCTGCAGTTACGGCACCACCTCAGAGTCCATGATCCGGGACCAGATCGTTTTTGGCGTTGCCTCCAGTGGCCTACGCCAGCAGCTTCTAAAAATTAAAGGCCTGACGTTAGCATCTGCAGTTGAAGTCTGTGTCCTGCATGAGAATGCGACTAGCCGCTATGCCCAATTTCAGGCGACTGAATCGGCACGGAGGGGGTCCCACGCGACCGAATCGGCAAGCCAGGCCGCCCACGAGGCCGAATGCATCCAGGCAATCGAGTTTCTCCCGGCCCGCGGCCCGGACGAGGGCGGCCGTTTCCCGCGCTTTTCAAGGCCTCCCGCGTTTGTGCGCGCCAAAACCTACGGCAACACCAAGGGACGTGCTGCGCAGGTGTGCCCGACGCAAGACCGAACTGCGCATGCACAGTGGCGTAACGAACGCCATGACGTGCGGCAACTGTGGAGCTGCACATTTAAAAGGGCAATGTCCTGCAAAAACCCGACAATGCCTACGCTGTGGCAAGATGGGCCACTACGCTGCCTACTGTCGAGCGGCTCAACCTGTTGATCTTCCACATCTCCGACAACCTCGCAGGAACGTGCGGACCATTCAGCCTCCACATCACGACATCCAAACCGACGACACAGATGACCAAGACGCCTTCCGGGTTGCGGTCATTGATGCGAACCGGGTCAACACCATCAATCCGGGCGATGAATGGTGTGCCACCCTGATGGTCAACCGATCGCCGATCACTTTCCGCCTGGACACTGGCGCCTCCGCCAACCTCATAGCATGGTCAGCCTTCTACGCCATGAAGGTCAGACCACCAATCCGGCCATCCCGGTGCAAGATGGTCGACTACAATGGGAACGTTATCCCGGCCATGGGATCTGGTCAGCTCCAGGTGACACACAACACACACATGGCCACACTCTCGTTCGAGATAGTCGGCTCATCGAAGGACTCCCTGCTGGGCGCACAGGCATGTAAGGCTCTCCACCTTGTGCAACGAATCCTCTCTCTCTCTCCAGACGGCACGTCTGACTTCCCGGATGCAGAGTTCAACGCACAGCTCCAATCGCTCCTCGCCCACAACCAGGAGGAATTCAAAGGCATGGGAACACTGGCATACACCTACCGAATTTGCCTCAAACCAGACGCCATCCCGGTCGTTCATGCACCTCGCAGGGTTCCTGCGCCACTTAAAGACCGCCTCAAGCAGCAGCTGCAGGATCTCCAGGACCAAGGGGTCCTATCCAGGGTCACGGAGCCCACGCCATGGGTCAGCTCCATGGTGTGTGTCAAGAAGCCCTCCGGCGAGCTCCGCGTCTGTATTGACCCCAAAGACCTCAATAATAATATTATGAGGGAACATTATCCCATACCTAAACGGGAGGAGATCACCAGTGAAATGGCCCAGGCGAAGATATTCACGAAACTGGATGCTTCTAAAGGATTTTGGCAGATCCAACTGGACCCGTCCAGCCGAAAGCTATGTACCTTCAACACCCCTTTCGGCAGGTTCTGCTACAACCGGATGCCATTTGGCATCATCTCGGCATCCGAGGTCTTCCATAGAATCCATAGAGCAGATGATGGAAGGCATCGAAGGGGTGCGCGTATATGTGGACGATGTCATCATCTGGTCCACCACACCGCAGGAGCACATATATCGTCTCCAACGTGTTTTTGCCCGCATACGGGAAAATGACCTGCGCCTCAACCGAGCCAAGTGCGCCTTTGGCCAGACCGAATTGAAGTTCCTGGGGGACCATATCTCCCGGTCAGGGGTCCATCTGGATGCAGACAAGGTGAGTGCCATCACAGCCATGCCGCAGCTGGCCGACAAGAAAGCTGTCCTACGCTTCCTTGGCATGGTCAACTTCCTGGGGAAGTTCATTCCCAACCTTGCCTCCCACACGACAACTCTGCGCCACCTCGTCAGAAAATCCACAGAGTTCCAGTGGCAACACACACACCAGCTGGAATGGGAGAGCTCAAACGCAAACTCACTACGGCACCAGTGTTGGCGTTTTTTGACACGTCTCGTGCCACCAAAATCTCAACTGATGCCAGCCAATCCGGCATTGGAGCAGTGCTCCTGCAGAGGGATGACACGGCATTATGGGCCCCAGTGGCCTATGCATCGCGGGCCATGACCCCCACAGAGCAGCGCTACGCGCAAATCGAAAAAGAATGCCTGGGCTTGCTAACCGGTTTAGACAAGTTCCACGATTATGTATATGGTCTTCCACGGTTCACTGTCGAAACTGACCACCGCCCCCTGGTCAGCATAATAAACAAGGACGTGAACGAGATGACCCCCTCGCCTCCAGCACATCCTACTTAAACTCAGGAGGTACGACTTCCAACTGGTCTACACTCCAGGGAAGGACCTCATCGTGGCGGATTCCCTATCCAGAGCAGCGAGCACGGCGCCAGATGCGGAGGGGTTCGTATGTCAGGTCGAGGCACAGGTGGCTTTCATATCGGCAAATCTGCCGGCTGACGACTCCAGTCTGGCCCGTATCCGTCGAGAGACTGCGGCCGACCCCCTTCTGCAGCGAGTGATGCGCCACATGATGGGAGGATGGCTCAAAGGGCAATGCCCGCAGTTCTACAATGTATGAGGTGACCTAGCCATCATTGATGGTGTCCTTCTGAAGCTGGACCGGATTGTGATTCCGCACAGCATGCGCCAGCTGGTTCTCGACCAACTACACGAAGGCCACTTGGGGGTCGAGAAGTGCAGACGGAGGGCCCGAGGGGCGGTATACTGGCCGGGCATCAGTGACGATATTGCCAACATGGTGCTCAACTGTACAACCTGCCAAAGGTTTCAGCCGGCGCAACCTCCTGAGACGCTTCTGCCCCATGAGCTGGTGACGTCCCCCTGGGCGAAGGTGTGTGTCGACCTATTTCACGCGCTCGGCATGGACTATGTCATCATAGTTGACTACTTCTCAAACTACCCTGAAGTCATGCGCCTGCACGATTTGACGTCGTCTGCTGTCATCAGGGCCTGCAAAGACACCTTTGCTCGCCACGGCATTCCGATGACTGTCATGTCGGACAATGGGCCCTGTTTTGCCAGCCAGGAATGGTCGTCCTTTGCTGCTTCGTATGGCTTCAAACACGTGACGTCCAGCCCTCTGCATCCCCAGTCCAATGGAAAGGCGGAGAAGTTCACATTGCCAAGCGGCTCCTCTGCAAGGCTGCTGCTGCCGGGTTGGACTTCTGCCTCGCCCTGCTGGCCTATCGCTCGGCCCCACTAGCCACTGGTCTCTCACCAGCACAGCTGCTGATGGGTCGCGACCTCAAGACCACTGTAACTTCCATCCTGGCACCAACAATAGACCATGCTCCGGTACTGCATAGGATGCAACTGCAGCGCAGTCGCCAGAAGAGATCGTACGACATACGGGCAACTGATCTTCCCTCCCTGGCCCCTGGAGACAACGTCCGCATCCACCTACCAGGCGGTGGCTGATCAGCACCTGCCGAAGTTCTCCGACGCGTGGCTCCCCGCTCGTTCCTCGTACGCATGCCAGATGGATCCGTGCGTAGGCGCAATCACCGAGCCCTTCACTTACTTCCACGCTCGCAACGGGACCCTACACAGACGCCGTGTCCTCCACTGGTTCCTGATAGCGACTTTGTGGAGCTGCTGTATACCATGCCCCTTCTATCGCCACCCGTGGCCAGGCTCGCACCTCAGCCGGTGGTTCTCGACCCACCCTTGAGGCGGTCAACCCGAATTCGTCGCCCACCTACTAGACTGGACTTATGAGACTGTTCACACGTCAAACTTTTGCAACCACTGTTTTTATAACATGTCTCTGTTTTATTGTTACAGGCTTCGTTTGATCGTTCCAAATTTCCACGTTGTTCTTTTTGTTATGGTACAACCTCGTTAGCATGTCACACCTGACATCGCCCCTTGTATATAGTTAAGCCCCATGTACATGATGTAAATATTACGCACACACACACCTTTAGCTGCACTCAGGACACATTTATATTTATAACCACGTAGGCACGTAATCTTGTAAAAAAGGGAGGATGTCATGATATTCAAACATACATCATAACACATACATAATGATAGACAGACCAACGGACCAATTAGCACACAACACTACAGACAAGAGCAGACACAGTATAAAACAAGAAACACAACACTTCCTGGGCAGTCCATCTGGAGACGGCACAGGGCCAGGACCTCATAGCAAGACACTCACACAGTCACAGCGTGCTGAGTACCAAGTCTGATGTATAAATAGTTTAATGGAATAAAACTGCGTTGTACCAATCGCAACCGTGTTGGTTCGTACCTCAGAGCACCCAACACTTCAACTGTATTCTTTGAAATCACTGAATTTGCTTCCTGTTTCATGTTTCTGCTTAGTCTCTGCTTGTTCCGCGGTACTTTCATGTTGACCACTGTGATCGTCATCTGTATCAAAAGCGTCAACAGTGGGTTGAATATTGCTAGAACGAGCTCCCACGGTTTGTGCACTATCACTGGCTTCAATGGTGTTTGCTTGGCTTGTTTCAACTGTAGGTGTTGACAAACTTGACATTGCAAAATAGTTTGTTAGTTTTTGACATTTAGAAATTTTGTCAGATCGCTTTTCATTGAGATTGCGTTTTTGGAATCCACTTAAGTACTTTCGTGAACTCATTGTTATTCCTCTAGGGTCTTAACCTCTGTTAGAAAGGGGAAAAAATGACATTAGCCACAGCAGAACAGCCAACTTACCGTGACACTCCACCTTTACAACATCTGTGCTACTGACTCTCAAACTTTGGGATTGTTGAAATATATACAACAAACAATTAATCAATTTGAGTCGTGCGACTATCGTCGCATGCTTTGAAAGGAATTTTTTTTAGGTCCACCCTCTGAGAAAGGTTTTTTTTAAAAACCCCTTCTCAAAGTAAAGCGCCATTTTTAAAGATTTATAATAAATAAGTTAAATAGGCTAAACTAGGCTACACTAAGTTAGGCAAGGCTAGGCCACCAAAACCCATAGGCCAAGGTAATGTAACACAATTTTACCATTATTTGAACACTTTTCATAATAAACACCTGTAATTTAACACAAATTCACCCTTTTATTACTTTTTCATAAATACTTGTGATATAGTATTAGCCTAGGCTATGCGGTCGTAGCCGACCTTCCGTTCACCTCTTCATAAAAACAATAGGCTTAGACTAATCTAACACTATTTCACCTTTATTACTTACCTTACTTTTCTAACTATAACATTTATTTTTGAGTCGGGGTAATTAAAATATTGTATCCTTATGAACACTTTATTGAAAAAAATTCTTGTCTAGATCGCTATCACGAGTGCTATCACGTTGAAAATTCACGTTAGCATTGTGATTGTCTTTTCAACGGCTCCCCTTTTTTGTTACGACACGTCATCTACTGTTTGTATTTCTGTCATAAATGTTCAGTGTTTTAAATTATTTATAATTATTTTATATTAAATATATTTAGAATGAAACATCCTTAATTTGAACGTTTTTTTCATTTGCGGCTAGCCTACATGATACTTTAATAACCTTTTAATTTTAACTATTATTTTGTATTGAATTACACTATATTATTAATATTATTATTTTTTTTAAAAACCTTCTCATACAGTAGACCCCAAATTTAAGCAATGTGGACTAAAGTCGCTTCTAGGGCCCCTCTTGAATTAGGGGCCCTGAAGCTTAAGCTTCATTAGTTTCATAGTCGATCCGCCCCTGGCTCCAGCAGGGGAGGGTAACCCGGCAAGCTCAGCCAACCCAAGCTCTTCTCGACTGACATCCGGAACAGGGCAACATGGGACCAGGGGTCGGGAGGCCAACCCAACTCCAGGCCTCGAAGATAGGACTAAATGTCCTCCCTCAATCCACCAAGGACTGTGCTCTCTCTATTACAACAACCTTCTCGTACGCTTCCATAAAAACACCTTGCAACTCTTGAAATTGACGAGCAGCACCGCAGAGCTGAGACATTCGGACGGATCAGCACAATCGTTAGCAGCCAATGTCCGTCGGAACATTTGGAAAGTGAGAGTCTTTTAAAAGGGAAATGGTGAGAGTTCAGGGACAGCATGTTCCTCTAAGAGTGAAGGGCAAGGTGGCAAGGCCAGGGATATCTGGATGCCAAGGGATAGCGAGGGTTTGATAAAAGAAATAAAGGCAGCATATGATAAGCATAGAGCACTAAAAACTGGGGAGGCCCTTCAGGATTATAGGGAGTGTAGGGGTGCTTAAAAAATAAATTAAGGCAGCAAGGTGGCAGAGTGGTTAGCATTGCTGCCTCACGGCGCCGAGGTCCCAGGTTCGATCCCGGCTCTGGATCTCTG
Source organism: Scyliorhinus torazame (assembly GCF_047496885.1). Classification (NCBI taxonomy): domain Eukaryota; kingdom Metazoa; phylum Chordata; class Chondrichthyes; order Carcharhiniformes; family Scyliorhinidae; genus Scyliorhinus; species Scyliorhinus torazame. The sequence continues at coordinate 224,170,196 of NC_092717.1, forward strand.
TCCTTGTGGGGTTTGCACATTCTCCCCGTGTTTGCGTGGGTTTCGCCCGCACAACCCAAAAGATGTGCAGATGTGCCCCCTAGTAATTGACCCCTCTACCCTGGGAAAAAGTCTCTGACTATTGTTGTCAATCACCATCAGAGTCACCAATAATGTTGCCAATTAATATTGATGCTCTTTAGAGTTGCCAGGTATCAAATGACACCACCACAAGGCTTTACTGGATATCGATCAAAGGACCACACAACCAGTTAGTCAGGAGAGGTCACCCTGTTAGGGGTTTTCTATAGGCCTCCGAAAAGTTCCAGAGATGTAGAGGAAAGGATTGCAAAGATGATTCTGGATAGGAGAGAAAGCAACAGGGTAGTTGTTATGGGGGCTTTAACTTTCCAAATATTGACCGGAAACGCTATAGTTCGAGTACTTTAGATGGGTCCGTTTTTGTCCAATGTGTGCAGGAGGGTTTCTTGACACAGTATGTAGATAGGCCAACGAGAGGCGAGGCCTTATTGGATTTGGTATTGTGTAATGAACCAGGACACGTGTTAGATTTGGAGGTAGGTGAGCAATTTGGTGATAGTGACCACAATTTGATTACGTTTACTTTAGTGATGGAAAAGGATAGGTATATACCGCAGGGCAAGAGTTATATCTGGGGGAAAGGCAATTATGATGCGATGAGGCAGGACTTAGGATGCATTGGATGGAGAGGAAAACTGCAGGCGATGGGCACAATGGAAATGTGGAGCTTGTTCAAGGAACAGCTACTGCGTGTCCTTGATAAGTATGTACCTGTCAGGCAGGGAGGAAGTAGTCGAGCAAGGGAACCGTGATTTACTAAAGCAGTCAAAACACTTGTCAAGAGGAAGAAGGAGACTTATGTAAAGATGAGACATGAAGGTTCAGTTAGGGCGCTCAAGAGTTACAAGTTAGCTAGGAAGGACCTAAAGAGAGAGCTAAGAAGAGTCAGGAGGGGACATGAGAAGTCTTTGGCAGATAGGATCAAGGATAACCCTAAAGCTTTCTATTGATATGTCAGGAATAAACGAGTGACTAGGGTAAGAGTAGGGCCAGTCAAGGACAGTAGTGGGAAGTTGTGCTTGGAGTCCGAGGAGATAGGAGGGGTGTTAAATGAATATTTTTCATCAGTATTCACACAGGAAAAAGACAATGTTGTCGAGGAGAATACTGAGATTCAGGCTACTAGACTAGAAGGGCTTGAGGTTCATAAGGAGGAGGTGTTAACAATTCTGGAAAGGGTGAAAATAAATAAGTCCCCTGGGCCGGATGGGATTTATCCTAGGATTCTCTGGGAAGCTAGGGAGGAGATTGCTGAGCCTTTGGCTTTGATCTTTAAATCATCTTTGTCTACAGGAATAGTGCCAGAAGACTGGAGGATAGCAAATGTTGTCCCCTTGTTCAAGGAGCGGAGTAGAGACAACCCCGGTAACTATAGACCAGTGAGCCTTACTTCTGTTGTGGGCAAAATCTTGGAAAGGTTTATAAGAGATAGGATGTATAATCATCTGGAAAGGAATTATTTGATTAGAGATAGTTAACACGGTTTTGTGAAGGGGAAGTTGTGCCTCACAAATCTTATTGAATTCTTTGAGAAGGTGACCAAACAGGTGGATGAGGGTAAAGCAGTTGATGTGGTGTATATGGATTTCAGTAAAGCATTTGATAAGGTTCCCCATGGTAGGCTACTGCAGAAAATGGGATTCAGGGTGATTTAGCAGTTTGGATCAGAAATTGGCTAGCTGGAAGAAGACAAAGGATGGTGGTTAATGGGAAATATTCAGACTGGAGTTGAGTTACTAGTGGTGTACCACAAGGATCTGTTTTGGGGCCACTGCTGTTTGTCATTTTTATAAATGACCTGGAGGACCCTAGAAGGATGGATGAGTAAATTTGCAGATGACACTAAAGTCGGTGGAGTTGTGGACAGTGCGGAAGGATGTTACAAGTTACAGAGGGACATAGATAAGCTGCAGCACTGGGCTGAGAGGTGGCAAATGGAGTTTAATGCAGAAAAGTGTGAGGTGATTCATTTTGGAAGGAATAACAGGAAGACAGAGTACTGGGCTAATGGTAAGATTCTTGGCAGTGTGGATGAGCAGAGAGATCTCGGTGTCCATGCACATAGATCCCTGAAAGTTGCCACCCAGGTTGAGAGTGTTGTTAAGACGGCGTACGGTGTGTTAGCTTTTATTGGTAGAGGGATTGAGTTTCTGAGCCATGAGGTCATGTTGCAGCTGTACAAAACTCTGGTGCGGCCGCATTTGGAGTATTGCGTCCAATTGTGGTCGCCGCATTATAGGAAGGATGTGGAAGCATTGGAAAGGGTGCAGAGGAGATTTACCAGAATGTTGCCTGGTATGGAGGGAAGATCTTATGAGGAAAGGCTGAGGGACTTGAAGCTGTTTTCGTTAGAGAGAAGAAGGTTAAGAGGTGACTTAATTGAGGCATACAAGATGATCAGAGGATTGGATAGGGTGGACAGTGAGAGCCTTCTTCCTCGGATGGTGATGTCTAGCACGAGAGGACATAGCTTTAAATTGAGGGGAGATAGATATAAGACAGATGTCAGAGGTAAGTTCTTTACTCAGAGAGTAGTAAGGGCGTGGAATGCCCTGCCTGCAACAGTAGTGGACTCGCCAACACTAAGGGATTTCAAATGGTCATTGGATAGACATATGGACAATAAGGGAATAATGTAGATGGGCTTTAGAGTGGTTTCACAGGTCGGCGCAACTTCGAGGGCCGAAGGGCCTGTACTGCGCTGTGATGTTCTATGTTCAAGTTCAAAGGTGGTTTATTTACACACAAGGATTACTTCAACATAAAACACTACAAGTTAAACTACACCTAACAACTACAATAACCTATACTTAACTTTAGGGCAACCGGCTCTATGCAGATGGACAAGGCCTTTGTCCGGATCTTGCGTGGCTGGGTGGAAGAAGTGGCTCTGTTGGCATAGGCCGGATCCACGAGAGACCGAGCACATGGCTGTGTCTCTTCTTATCCCGCTGGGATTTCGCGCTCTTTGGGGCGGTCCTTAACCTGGACACAATAATTTACCAGGCTTCGATCACTGCCTTTGATTTTGGCCAATAAAGGGGTGGGTGCCTTGATGGCTGGGCATGTCCTTAGCGGTCATTGAGCTTGGCTGTTTGGGCTCCCTGAGTAAAGGGAGTGGCGCCGATTAGTCAGTATCTGTATCGGTTACCTGAGTGCAGTTCTTTTGTTCTGGGGAAATGGGCCATTAGAATGCAAACGAGCGGGGGTTTCGATCGCGTTTAGCTATCTGGGTTGCAAATGCACACACAAGCTCTGAGTCTGTCTGAGTCCTGGGTTGGCCATAATTCCCATGGTCCTTTGCAGGTGGCCATCTGAGATGGCTACACTATCCACTCTGTCTGTGCCCCTCATAATTTTGTAGACCTCTATCAGGACGCCCCTCAACCTCCTTCATTCCAGTGAGAACAAACCAAGTTTGTTCAACCTCTCCTCATAGCTAATGCCCTCCAACGTGCCGACTCCACACAGACAGTGTGAATTGGCCACACTAAGTTGCCCCTTAATTGGAAAAAATTAATTGAACACTCTAAATTCATTTTTTAAAAATTAAGAGGGCAAAGAGGGGCCACAAAATATAATTGGTGGATAGGATTAAGGAAAACCCCAAGTATATTAAGGATGACCAGGGAAAGAGTGGGGCCCATTAGGGACCAAACGGGAAATCTGTGCCTGGAGTCAGAGGACATGGGCGAGATCTTAGATGAATAGTTTTTGTATGTATTCGCTGATGAGAAAGACATGGTAGCTGGAAATTTCAGTTGGGATGGTGAGGTTCTAGAGCTTGTTAAGATTAATAAGGATGAGATATTAGATGTTTCAGTGGAGATAAAGGTGCATAACTCTCCAGGGCCTGATGAGATATGTCCCAGGCTGCTATGGGAGGCAAGGGAGGAGATTGCTGGTGTCCTGATGGAGATTTTAATTCTGAGGGACAGGATTAATCAACACATGGAAAGGCAGGGATTGATCATGGATAGTAGCATGGATTTGTTGGTGGGAGATCCCGTCTAACTAATGTGAGTTTTTTGAAAAGGTAACTAAATATGATGATGAGGGTAGCACAGTTGGTGTGGTTTACATGGATTTCAGTAAGGCCTTTGACAAGGTCCCACATGGAAGACTGATCCAAACTTTTAGAGCCCACGGGATCCCAGACACGGGGAGAATGTGCAAACTCCACACGGACAGTGACCCAGAGCTGGGATCGAACCTGGGACCTCGGCGCCGTGAGGCAGCAGTGCTAACCACTGCGCCTCCGTGCTGCCCCAAAATTGTCTTGTTAGTAGTCAGCAAAGGGGAGGGTTGCTTTTGTACAAAGAACAAAGAAAAGTAAAGCACAGGGACAGGCCCTTCGGCCCTCCAAGCCCGTGCCGACCATGCTGCCCGTCTAAACAAAGCTTCTACACTTCTGGGGTCCGTGTCCTCCTATTCCTGTATTTGCCAAGACGCCCCTTAAACATCACTATCATCCCTGCTTCCAGCCCCTCCTCCGGCAGCGAGTTCCAGGCACCCACTACCTTCTGTGTAAAAAAACTTACCTCCGAGAGCGGGAGAGAGAGAGGGAGCCAGAGTGCAGCGAGTGCAGCTTGGAATTCAGGTAGGTGTTTAAACTTGCCCCCAGGTTCCAGCGGCCTTCATTTTTCGGAGCGGGAGAGAGAGAGGGAGCCGGAGGGCAGCTTGGGATTCAGGTACGTGTTTAAACTTGCCGCCAGGTTCCAGCGGCCTTCATTTTCGGGAGAGGGAGAGAGAGAGAGGGAGCCGGAGCACAGCGAGGGCAGCTTGGGAATCAGGTAGGTGCTTAAGTGTTTGATTTTTACCTCTATTTAAATTGGACGGTTGCTAAACTTGTAGTGTCTCCCACCCTTCCACCTCCTCTAACCGAAGGGGGTGAGTGAATATCAGGTAAGCTCTCTCTTTTCTCTTTTCTTTTTCTTTTATCCGCAAGTTATAGCTTCAGATTTTCGGCGGGAGCAGTGGCCAGGGGTCTGTCGGGAAGGTAAGTAGCTGGGAGAAATGTAACTCTTCCTGGGTTGGTAAGTATTGTGATTGGTAAGTAAAATCCTTATTCCCTTCACTTATTCATTATTTGATATATTTGTAATCAGTTAAGGTAAAGTGTAAAAATGGCAGGAGATCCCAGACCCATGTTATGCTCCTCGTGCTCAATGTGGGAGTTCAGGGACGCGGCCGATGCCCCTGACTCCTTCATGTGCGGGAAGTGTGTCCAGCTGCAGCTCCTGTTAGACCGCATGACGGTTCTGGAGCTGCAGATGGACTCACTTTGGAGCATCCGCGATGCTGAGGAGGTCGTGGATAGCACGTTCAGTGACTTGGTCACCACCGCAGATTAGGGTTGGTGAGGGAGACAGGAAATGGGTGACCAAAAGGCAGATAAAGAGCAGGAAGGCATGGCAGGTGTCCCCTGCGGTCATCTCCCTCCAAAACAGGTATATACTGTTGGGGGAGATGACTCACCAGGGGAAGGCAGTAGTAGCCAGGCTCATGGCACCGTGGCTGGCTCTGCTGCACAGAAGGGCGGGAAAAGAACTGGCAGGGCTATATCATAGGGGATTCAATCGTAAGGGGAGTAGACAGGCGTTTCTGTGGTCGAAAACGAGACTCCCGAATGGTATGTTGCCTCCCGGGTGCACGGGTCAGGGATGTCTCAGATCGGCTGCAGGACATACTGAATGGGGAGGGTGAACAGCCAGTTGTCGTGGTGCATATAGGCACCAACGATATAGGTAAAAAACGGGATGAGGTCCGACATTCAGAATTTAGGGAGTTAGGAGATAAGTTTAAAAAGTAGGACCTCAAAGGTAGGAATCTCAGGATTGCTACCAGTGCCACGAGGTAGTCAGAGTAGAAAATCAATAATAGTCAGAATTAATTTGTGGCTTGAGAGATGGTGCAGGAGGGAGGGGTTCAGATTTTTGGGACATTGGAACCGGTTCTGGGGCCGGGGGACCATTACAAATCGGATGGTCTACACCTGGGCAGGGCTGGAACCAATGTCCTAGGGGTGCTTTTGCTAACACTGTTGGGGAGGTTTTAAACTAATGTGGCAGGGGGGTGGGAACCAGATTAGGAAGTTAGAGGTCACTAAAGAGGCAGCAACTAAAGCCAGTAAGGTACTAGATAATAAACCCAATGTGACTAAGGGGAAGAGTAGACAGGGAAGAGATGATGAACGCAAAGTGACAGGTGGTCTGAGGTGCATTTGTTTCAACGCGAGAAGTGTAGCAGGTAAGGCAGATGAACTTAGGGCTTGGATTAGTACCTGGGAATATGATATTATTGGTATTACGGAGACTTGGTTGAGGGAAGGGCAAGACTGGCAACTAAATATCCCAGGGTATAGATGCTTCAGGAGGAATAGAGAGGGAGATAAAAGGGGTGGAGGAGCAGCATTACTGGTCAGAGATGATATCACAGCTATGATTAAGGAGGGCACGAGGATTCGAGCACTGAGGCAATATGGGTAGAGCTAAGAAATAGGAAGGATGCAGTAACATTGTTGGGACTTTACTGCAGGCCTCCCAAAAGCGAGCGTGAAGTAGAGGTACAAATATGTAGACAGATTATAGAAAAATGTAGGAGCAATAGGGTGGTCGTGATGGAAGATTTTAACTTTCCCAGCATTGAATGGGACTCATCTAGTGTTGGAGGCGTAGATGGAGCAGAATTTGTAAGGAGCATCCAGGAGAGTTTTTTTTAAGAGCAGTATGTAAATAGTCCAACTCGGGAAGGGGCCATACTAGACCTGGTATTGGGGAATGATCCCGGCCAGGTGGTTGAAGTTTCAGTCGGTGATTACTTTGGGAATAGCGATCACAATTCCGTAAGTTTTAGAATACTCATGGACAAAGACGAGAGTGGTCCTAAAAAAACAGTGCTAAATTGGGGAAAGGCCAAGAATAACAAAATTCGGCAGGAGCTAGGGAATGTGGATTGGGAGCAGCTCTTTAAGGGTAAATCCACATTTGAAATGTGGGAATCTTTCAAGGAAAGGTTGATTAGAGTGCAGGACAGACATGTCCCTGTGAAAATGAGGGACAGAAATGGCAAGATTAGGGAACCATGGATGACGGGTGGAATTATGAGACTAGCTAAAATGAAAAAGGAAGCATACATAAGATCTAGGCGACTTAAATCTGATGAAGCTTTGGAGGAATATCGGGAAAGTAGACAAATCTCAAACGTGCAATAAAGAGGGCTAAAAGGGGTCATGAAACATCTTTGGCTAACAGGGTTAAGGAAAATCCCAAAGCCTTTTATTTGTATATAAGGAACAAGAGGGTAACTAGAGAAAGGATTGGCCCACTCAAAGACAAAAGAGGGAATTTATGCGTGGAGTCAGAGGAAATGGGTGAGATTCTTAATGAGTACTTTGCACCGGTATTCACCAAGGAGAGGGACATGACGGATGTTGAGGCTAGGGATGGATGTTTAAATACTCTAGGTCAAGTCGGCATAAGGAAGGGGGAAGTTTTGGGGATTCTAAAAGCCATTAAGGTGGACAAGTCCCCAGGTCCGGATGGGATCTATCCCAGGTTACTGAGGGAAGCGTGGGAAGAAATAGCTGTGGCCTTAACAGATATCTTTGCAGCATCCTTGAGCACGGGTGAGATCCCGGAGGACTGGAGAATTGCTAATGTTGTCCCTTTGTTTAAGAAGGGTAGCAGGGATAATCCAGGGAATTATAGACCTGTCAGCTTGACGTCAGTGGTAGGCAAACTGTTGGAGAAGATACTGAGGGATAGGATCTATTCACATTTGGAAGAAAATAGATTTATCAGTGATAGGCAGCGTGGTTTTGTGCAGTGAACGTCATGTCTTACAAACCTAATAGAATTCTTTGAGGAAGTGACAACGTTAATTGATGAGGGAAGGGCTGTAGATGTCATATACATGGAAGATTGATGGAAAAAGTGAAGTCGTATGGGGTTCAGGGTGTACTAGCTAGATGGATAAAGAACTGGCTGGGCAACAGGAGACAGAGAGGAGTGGTGGAAGGGAGTGTCTCAAAATGGAGAAAGGTGACTAGTGGTGTTCCACAGGTATCCGTGCTTGGACGACTGTTGTTTGTGATATACATAAATGATCTGGATGAAGGTATAGGTGGTCTGATTAGCAAGTTTGCTGATGATACTAAGATTGGTGGAGTTGCAGATAGCGAGGACGACTGTCCGAGAATACAGCAAAATATAAATAGATTGGAGAGTTGGGCAGAGAAATGGCAGATGTAGTTCAATCCAGGCAAATGCGAGGTGATGCATTTTGGAAGATCTAATTCAAGAGCGGACTATACGGTCAATGGAAGAGTCCTGGGGAAAATTGATGTACAGAGAGATCTAGGAGTTCAGGTCCATTGTACCCTGAAGGTGGCAACGCAGGTCGATAGTGTGGTCAAGAAGGCATACAGTATGCCTGCCTTCATCGGACGGGGTGTTGAGTACAAGAGTCAGCAGGTCATGTTACAGTTGTATAGGACTTTGGTTAGGCCACATTTGGAATACTGCGTGCAGTTCTGGTCGCCATATTACCAGAAGGATGTGGATGCTTTAGAGAGGGTGCAGAGGAGGTTCACCAGGATGTTGCCTGCTATGGAGGGTGCTAGCTATGAAGAAAGGTTGAGTAGATTAGGATTGTTTTCGTTGGAAAGACGGAGGTTGAGGGGGAGCTGATTGAGGTCTACAAAATTATGAGAGATATGGACAGGGTGGATAGCAACAAGCTTATTCCAAGAGTGGAGGTGTCAATTACAAGGGGTCACGATTTCAAGGTGATAGGGGGAACGTTTAAGGGAGATGTGCGTGGAAAGTTTTTTACGCAGAGGGTGGTGGGTGCCTGGAACGCCTTGCCAGCGGAGGTGGTAGAGGCGGGCACAATAGCATCATTCAAAATGCATCTAGACAGATATATGAACGGGCGGGGAACAGAGGGAAGTAGATCCTCGGAAAATAGGTGACAGGTTTAGATAATGGATCTGGATTGGCGCAGGCTGGGAGGGCCGAATGGCCTGTTCCTGTGCTGTAATTTTCTTTGTTCGTACATCTCCTCGAAACCTTGCCCCTCACACCTTAAACCTATGTCCCCTAGTAATTGACCCCTCTACCCTGGGAAAAAGTCCCTGACCCTCATAATTTTGTTGACCTCGATCAGGTTGCCCCTCAACCTCTATCGTTCCAGTGAGAACAAACCAAGTTTATTCAACCTCTCATCATAGCTAATGCCCTCCATACCAGGCAACATCCTGGTAAATCTCTTCTGCACCCTCTCTAAAGCCTCCACATCCTTCTGGTAGTGTGCCGACCAGAATTGAACATTATACTCCAAGTGTGGCTTAACTAAGATTCTATACAGCTGCAACATGACTTGCCAATTTGTATACTCAATGCCCCGGTCAATGAAGGCAAGCATGCCGTATGCCTTCTTGACTACCTTCTCCACCTGTGTTGCCCCTTTCAGTGACCTGTGGACCTGTACAGCTAGATCTCTCTGACTGTCAATACTTGTACTTAGAAGCCTGTGCCTTTCGGTGTACCACAGGGATTGGTGCTGGGGCCCTTGCTGTTTGTTATATACACTAACGACTTGGATATGAATGTAGAAGGTATAATTAGTAAGTTTGCACATGACACAAAAATTGGTGGTGTTGTTGACAGTGAGGAGGATAGTCTTCAGCTAGAGACTGATATTAGAATCATAGAATTTACAGTGAAGAAGGAGGCCAGACAGCCTATTGAGTCTGCACCGGCCCTTGGAAAGAGCACCCTACTGAAGCCCCACACCTCCTCCCCTATCCCCATTATCACCGTAACCCAACCTAACCTTTTTGGACACTTAGGGCAATTTATAGAACATAGAACATAGAACGATACAGCGCAGTACAGGCCCTTCGGCCCACGATGTTGCACCGAAACAAAAGCCATCTAACCTACACTATGCCATTATCATCCATATGCTTATCCAATAAACTTTTAAATGCCCTGAATGTTGGCGAGTTCACTACTGTAGCAGGTAGGGCATTCCACGGCCTCACCACTCTTTGTGTAAAGAACCTACCTCTGAACTCTGTCCTATATCTATTATCCCTCAGTTTAAGGCTATGTCCCCTCGTGCTAGCCATTTCCATCCACGGGAGAAGGCTCTCACTGTCCACCCTATCTAACCCTCTGATCATTTTGTATGCCTCTATTAAGTCTCCTCTTAACCTTCTTCTCTCTAACGAAAACAACCTCAAGTCCATCAGCCTTTCCTCATAAGATTTTCCCTCCATACCAGGCAACATCCTGGTAAATCTCCTCTGCACCCGTTCCAAAGCTTCCACGTCCTTCCTATAATGAGGTGACCAGAACTGCACGCAATACTCCAAATGCGGCCGTACCAGAGTTTTGTACGGCTGCAACATGACCTCATGACTCCGGAACTCAATCCCTCTACCAATAAAGGCCAACACACCATAGGCCTTCTTCACAACCCTATCAACCTGGGTGGCAACTTTCAGGGATCTATGTACATGGACACCAAGATCCCTCTGCTCATCCACACTTTCAAGAATTTTACCATTAGCCAAATATTCCGCATTCCTGTTATTCCTTCCAAAGTGAATCACCTCACACTTCTCTACATTAAACTCCATTTGCCACCTCTCAGCCCAGCTCTGCAGCTTATCTATGTCCCTCTGTAACCTGCAACATCCTTCTGCACTGTCGACAACACCACCGAATTTAGTGTCGTCTGCAAATTTACTCACCCATCCTTCTGCGCCCTCCTCTAGGTCATTTATAAAAATGACAAACAGCAACGGCCCCAGAACAGATCCTTGTGGTACGCCAATTGTAACTGAACTCCATTCTGAACATTTCCCATCAACCACCACCCTCTGTCTTCTTTCAGCTAGCCAATTTCTGATCCACATCTCTAAATCACCCTCAATCCCCAGCCTCCGTATTTTCTGCAATAGCCTACCGTGGGGAACCTTAAATCCATATACACCACATCAACTGCTCTACCCTCGTCTACCTGTTCAGTCACCTTCTCAAAGAACTCGATAAGGTTTGTGAGGCATGACCTACCCTTCACAAAGCCATGCTGACTATCCCTAATCATATTATTCCTATCTAGATGATTATAAATCTTGTCTCTTATAATCCCCTCCAAGACTTTACCCACAACAAACGTGAGGCCCACTGGTCTATAGTTGACGGGGTTGTCTCTACTCCCCTTCTTGAACAAAGGGACCACATTTGCTATCCTCCAGTCCTCTGGCACTATTCCTGTAGCCAATGATGACATAAAAATCAAAGCCAAAGGCTCAGCAATCTCTTCCCTGGCTTCCCAGAGAATCCTAGGATAAATCCCATCAGGCCCCGGGGACTTATCTATTTTCAGCCTGTCCAGAATTGCCAACACCTCTTCCCTACGTACCTCAATGCCATCTATTCTAATAGCCTGGGTCTCAGCATTCTCCTCCACAACATTCTCTTTTTCCTGAGTGAATACTGATGAAAAATATTCATTTAGTATCTCGCCTATCTCTTCAGACTCCACACACAACTTCCCATCCCTGTCCTTGACTGGCCCTACTCTTGCCCTAGTCATTCTTTTATTCCTGACATACCTATAGAAAGCTTTTGGGTTTTCCTTGATCCTACCTGCCAAATACTTCTCATGTCCCCTCCTTGCTCGTCTTAGCTCTCTCTTTAGATCCTTCCTCGCTACCTTGTAACTATCAAGTGCCCCAACTGAAACTTCACACCTCATCTTCACATAGGCCTCCTTCTTCCTCTTAACAAGAGATTCCACTTCTTTGGTAAACCACGGTTCCCTCGCTCGACGCCTTCCTCCCTGCCTGACCGGTACGTACTTATCAAGAACACGCAGTAGCTGTTCCTTGAACAAGCTCCACATATCCAGTGTGCCCAACACTTGCAGCCTACTTCTCCAACCTACCCCTCCCAAGTCATGTCTAATGGCATCATAATTGCCCTTCCCCCAGCTATATCTCTTGCCCTGCGGGGTACACTTATCCCTTTCCATCACTAACGTAAACGTCACCGAATTGTGGTCACTGTCCCCAAAGTGCTCACCTACCTCCAAATCTAACACCTGGCCTGGTTCATTACCCAAAACCAAATCCAATGTGGCCTCGCCTCTTGTTGGCCTGTCAACATATTGTGTCAGGAAACCCTCCTGCACACATTGTACAAAAAACGACCCATCTAATGTACTCAAACTATATCTTTTCCAGTCAATATTTGGAAAGTTAAAGTCTCCCATAATAATTACCCTGTTACTTTCGCTCTTATCCAGAATCATCTTCGCCATCCTTTCCTCTACATCCCTAGAACTATTAGGAGGCCTATAGAAAACTCCCAACAGGGTGACCTCTCCTTTCCTGTTTCTAACTTCAGCCCATACTACCTCGGAAGAAGAGTCCCCATCTAGCATCCTCTCCGCCACCGTAATACTACTCTTGACTAGCAGCGCCACACCTCCCCCTTTAGAATCCCATTTAGAATGGCCAATCCACCAACCTGCACGTCTGGTTTAGCACACTGGGCTAAATCGCTGGCTTTGAAAGCAGACCAAGGCAGGCCAACAGCACGGTTCAATTCCCGTACCGGCCTCTCTAGACAGGCGCCGGAATGTGACGACTAGGGGCTTTTCACAGTAACTTCATTGAAGCCTACTTGTGACAATAAGCGATTTTCATTTTCATTTCTTTGGACTGTGGGAGGAAACCGGAGTACCTGGAGGAAACCCACGCACACATGAGGAGAATGTGCAGACTCCACACAGACAGTGACCCTAGCCGGGATTCAAACCTGGGACCCTGGAGCTGTGAAGCAACTGTGCTAACCACTATGCAACCGTGCTGCCCTGATATTGATCAGCTGGTAAGTTGGGCAGAGAAATGGCAAATGGAATTTAATCCTGATAAGTGTGAGATGATGCATTTTGGGAGGTGGAGTACGGGTAGGGTATCCACAATGAACAGTAGGTCCATGGGGTGTGTCGAGGAACAAGGGACCTTGGAGTACAAGTCCATGGATCCCTGAAGGTGGCAGCACAGGTAGATAGCGTGGTGAAGAAGGCATACGGAATGTTTGCCTTCGTTAGCCGGGCCATAGAATATAGGAGCAGGAAGGCCTTGGTACAACTTTATAAAACATTGGTTCGGCCACAGATGGAATATTGGGTACAGTCCTGGTCGCCACACCAGCGGAAGGATGTGATTGCACTGGAGGGGGTGCAGAGGAGATTTACCAGGTTGTTCCTGGGATGGGAATTTTCAGCTATGAGGAGAGACTGGAGCAGAGGAGGATGGCGGGATCTAATAGAGGTATACAAAACGATGAGGGGCATAGATAGGGTATGATTGTAAGGATCTTTCCCCCATGGCAGAGGTGTCTCAGACCAGAGGGCACAGGTTTAAGGTGAGCAGTAAGTGGTTCAGAGGGGGCCTGAGGAAACATTTTTTCACCCAGAGGGTGGTGGAAATATGGAATGCAGTGCCTGAGAGGCAGGTACTTGCAACATTTAAGAAGCATCTGGACGAACATTTACACTGCCAAGGCATAGTGGGCTGTGGACCAAGTGCTGGTAAATGGGGTTAGTATAGATGGTCAGCATAGACATGTGGGCCGAAGGGCCTGTTTCTGTGCTATATGACTCTCTAACTCTATAAATACACCATCAGTCCTGGAAGCTTCTCAAAAGCAGCAGTGCCACTGAGGGGAAGGCCCCCCTCCCACTTCCTTCCAGCCGTCACGAATCAGCGAGGGATTAAGCATTTTGTCTCCCCTCTATAGCGCTGAAATATTGGCCAGCAAATCTTGGGACATAATAGAACTCAGTGTGCCATGAAAAGACATTAAAAAAATGTGAAAACAGATGAGAAAAAAACAGGTTAAAGGACAAACAGAGCCAGAGCTTGTGAAAACGCAGCCACTCCCACTCTCACATCACATGACCCCCCTTCGATTTAATTCCAAACAAACCAAAACACCTCCCCAAACGTAGCTGGTTGTTTGTGTTCAATTGTAACCCCAGGCGAAAACAGGAATTCTGTATCAGCTGCAGCTAGGTTTTTTTTCTTGTCCTTTTTAAACCTTTACCCATAACGCGCAACAATGTCTGCAACCACAAGCCAATTACCAGTAACTTGTTCAAAATGACGTTTGTCTTGCAGATGGTATAATCATAGAATCGACAGAGCAGAAGGAGGCCATTCGGCCCATCGAGTCTGCATCAGCTCTTGGAAAGAGCACCCCATTTAAGCCCACACCTCCACCCCATCCCAGTAACCCCACCTAACCTAAGGGCAATTTAGCATGGCCAATCCACCACACCTGCACATCTTGGGGCAGCACAGTAGCACAAGTGGATAGCACTGTGGTTTCACAGCGCCAGGGTCCCAGGTTCGATTCCACGCTGGGTCACTATCTGTGCGGAGTCTGCACGTTCTCCCCGTGACTGCGTGGGTTTCCTCCGGGTGCTCCGGTTTCCTCCCACAGTCCAAAGACTTGCAGGTTAGATGGATTGGCCATGAAAAATTGCCATTAGTGACCAAAAAGGTTAGGAGGGGTTATTGGGTTACGGGGATAGGGTGGAAGTGAGGGCTTAAGTGGGTCGGTGCAGACTCGATGGGCCGAATGGCCTCCTTCTGCACTGTTTGTTCTATCTTTGGACTGTGGGAGGAAACCGGAGCACCCGGAGGAAATCCAGACAGACATTAATTTGAGTTTTTTGAAAAGGTAACTAAATATATTGATGAGGGTAGCACAGTTGGTGTGGTTTACATGGACTTCAGTAAGGCCTTTGACAAGGTCCCACATGGAAGACTGATCCAAACTTTTAGAGCCCACGGGATCCCAGGGAAGTTGGCAAATTGGATCCAAAATTGCCTTGTTTTCAAAAAAAAATAATTTTGAGTACCCAATTAATTTTATCCAATTAAGGGGCAATTTTGCTTGGCCAATCCACCTACCCTACACATCTTTGGGTTGTGGGGTGAAACTACATGGACAGTGACCCAGAGCCGGGCTCAAACCTGGGATCTCGGTGCCGTGAGGCAGCAGTGCTAACCACTGCGCCACCGTGCTGCCCCAAAATTGGCTTGTTAGTAGGAGGCAAAGGGGAGGGTTGCTTTTGTGACTGGAAGCCTGTGCCCACTGGTGTACCAGTGTTTGTTATATACAGTTATAATCCTGTTTGTTATACACAGTCGTGACTTGGATGTGAATGTAGAAGGTATAATTAGTAAGTTTGCACATGACACAAAAATTGGTGGTGTTGTTGACAGTGAGGAGGATAGTCTTTGTCTAGAGACCAATATTAGAATTAGAACCCAACCTAACCTTTTTGGGCACTAAGGGCAATTTATCATGGTCAATCCACCTAACCTGCACATCTTTGGACTGTGGGAGGAAACCGGAGCACCCGGAGGAAACCCACGCACACACGGGGAGGATGTGCAGACTCCGCACAGACAGTGACCCAAGCCGGGAATTGAACCTTGGACCCTGGAGCTGTGAAGCAAATGTGCTAACCACTGTGCTACCATGCCGCCCTAAGAATTCACTCAGGCTGCACTGCCTGTATCTGTGCTTGAGGGCAGCAGTATGACAATTCATTGGGAAAATATCGAGAGGCTGATCGGTCTAAAATGGCCAATCTTACTCGAATTCTTCCTGTTTAGATTGTGCCCACATTCACCAGTATAGGGCCCACGTCTTGTGTATTTTTATTAATTCACGGGATGTGCACATCATTGGCAGAACCAGCATTTATTGCCCATCCCTAATTGCCCTTGAACCACTGCAATCTGTTATGGCGGTTTTGTTTTAATACAACGGTGTTGCTTTCTAGGCCATTTGGGGCAGGTGGTGGGGGGGTTGATGAACAGGCGAGGGAATTAAAATCAACCACACCTCGGTCACATTGAGGCCGGACCGGCTACGGCCAACAGATTCTACTCCCTAAAGTACATTAAATGAACCAGCCCAAACTGGTTGCTTCGTGCTGAATCTCGATTTTGAGTCCTGATTTTCAGATATTTAATGAATTTAAATTTCCCCAAGCCCATGGTGAGATTTGAGCTGATTATTCGTGTCGAAACCTAAGCACTATGTTACTGTGCCTAATCCTGATGATCTGCTGATATTCCTTAAATACATGAAAATCCTTACTGTATAATAGCACAGGCATTGCCAAACTCGGGGGCGCGGAGCTCACGATCGCGCAAATCTGCGCGCAACAGCTGCAGCAGCCAGCTGTTAATAACGCCGGCTGCAAGCGGCCTTAAAAATGGCCGGCAACATGTAAAAAAAAAAATGCGGCCGCACTGCGCATGCGTGCCAGATCATCGGTGGGTATGTGCAAAATTATGCGCACATGCGCCGATGATCGGGCACGCATGCGCAGTGCAGCCGCTTTTTTTTTAACGGTCGCAGCTTTTTGTTTTACAAGTACGGGGTGTTTTTATTCATTTTATTCATTTATTTCATTCATTTTTTTTTCATTTATTTTATTCATTTTATTATTTTTTTTACAAGTTCGGGGGAGTTTTATTTGATAAAATTTTTCGGGAAAAAAATGCAGAACTTTAGACAGATGGAGACTCCATACTTTCCGACACCGGAAGGCTTCACCTTCATCCAGCAGGTTCCATTGGAGGAGCGTGTACGAGGGCCAAAGGGCCAAAATCATTTCCTCCATTTTTGTTAGCAGCAAACAAGGTAAGGGAAAATGGTGGGTCACGCAGGTCAGCCGGCGTGGGCTGCGAAGGTCGGCCGGCCTGGGTCGCGAAGGTTGGCCGGTTGGTAAAAATGGGTCCCCGGAAAAAAAGTTTCCAAAACACTGTAATAGCAGATAGATTTTCATCACGAATTTTCACTCTGTGTTATAAACTGGCAGGACATGGCACCAAATCTGAGGTGCTGAGGTTTACATATAACATCTGCAGCAGTTGTGGTCCTCTTCTCTTCTGTAACAAGCAAGTGGTTAAAGTGAGTCAAGGTACTTCCTCAGAGACAGGAAGGTTTTGCAGAAGAATCAGACTGCATTGTCCTTAGTTGCCATCTTGTGGCTAGTTTAGGAACAGCTTGACATACTTGGAATCGTGCTGCTATCTTTTCTATCTTGTTGGTTTAGGATTGATGGATGGTGGTACCTAAATGGTGTGAAGGTAAATAGATAACTTACCTTCCTTGGCCAAACTATGATAATAGACTGTAAAGTTCTGCAGCTTTTGAACCAAAGAGATTGCGCATATTTTGGCATGTTATATACTTAGACAGGTCTAAAAGATATGGCTTTAGTTCAGTCTTCACATTCATAGAATCATAGAATCATAGAATTTACATTGCAGAAGGAGGCCATTCAGCCCATCGAGTCCGCACCGGCCCTTGGAAAGAGCACCCTACCTAAGCCCCACGCCTCCACCTTTATCCCCGTAACCCAGCAACCCAACCTAACTATTTTGGACACTTAAAGGCAATATAGAATGGCCAATCCACCTAACCTGCACATCTTTGGACTGTGGGAGGAAACCGGAGCACCCGGAGGAAACCCACGGACACACTGGGAGAACGTGCAGACTCCGTACAGACAGTGACCCAAGCCGGGAACCGAACCTGGGACCCTGGAGCTGCAAAGCACCTGTGCTAACCACAGTGCTACCGTGCTGCCCTTTAAGGATACTCTCCATTACATTGTGTGGCACTACTACCATGTTAAATGGGATGGACTTCAAACAAATCTAGCAACTTAAAACTAAGCGATGGGCCATCAGCAGCAGCAGAATTGTATTCAACTGAATTTATAACCTCATGGCCCGGCATATCCCCCACTCTACCATTGCCACCAAGCCAAGGGAGCAACCCTGGTTCAATGAAGAGTGCAGGAGGACATGCCAGGAGCAACACCAGGCATCCCTAAAAATGAGGTGTCAACCTGGTGAAGTTACAACACAGGACTACTTGTGTGCCAAACAGCAGAAGCACCAAGTAATAGACAGAGCTAAGTGATTTCGGAACCAAAACTAAATCTAAACTGTGCAGTCATGCCACATCCAGCGGTGAATGGTGGTGGACAATTAAACAACTCACTGGAGGAGGAGGCTCCACAAATATCCCCATCCTCAGTGATGGAGGAGCCCAGCATAGTGCGATAGATAAGGCACTTGAAACAATCTTCATCCAGAGACGCAGATTGGATGATAAATCTTGACGTCTTCTAGAGCACAGTTCTTCAAACTTTTTTTCCGGGGACCCATTTTTACCAACTGGCCGACCTTCGGGACCCACGCGGGCCGACCTTCGGGACCCACGCGGGCCGACCTTCGGGACCCACGCGGGCCGACCTTCGGGACCCACGCCGGCCGACCTTCGGGACCCACGCCGGCCGACCTTCGGGACCCACGCCGGCCGACCTTCGGGACCCACGCCGGCCGACCTTCGGGACCCACGCCGGCCGACCTTCGGGACCCACGCCGGCCGACCTTCGGGACCCACGCCGGCCGACCTTCGGGACCCACGCCGGCCGACCTTCGGGACCCACGCCGGCCGACCTTCGGGACCCAACTCGGCCGACCTTCGGGACCCACGCCGGCCGACCTTCGGGACCCACGCCGGCCGACCTTCGGGACCCACGCCGGCCGACATTCGGGACCCACGCGGGCCGACATTCGGGACCCACGCGGGCCGACCTTCGGGACCCACGCGGGCCGACCTTCGGGACCCACGCCGGCCGACCTTCGGGACCCACGCCGGCCGACCTTCGGGACCCACGCCGGCCGACCTTCGGGACCCACGCCGGCCGACCTTCGGGACCCACGCCGGCAGGCCTTCGGGACCCACGCCGGCCGACCTTCGGGACCCACGCCGGCCGACCTTCGGGTCCCAACCCGGCCGACCTTCGGGACCCACGCCGGCCGACCTTCGGGACCCAACCCGGCCGACCTTCGGGACCCAACCCGGCCGACCTTCGGGACCCACGCCGGCCGACCTCCGGGACCCACGCCGGCCGACCTTCGGGACCCACGCGGGCCGACCTTCGGGACCCACGCCGGCCGACCTTCGGGACCCACGCCGGCCGACCTTCGGGACCCACGCCGGCCGACCTTCGGGACACACGCCGGCCGACCTTCGGGACCCACGCCGGCCGACCTTCGGGACCCACGCCGGCCGACCTTCGGGACCCAACTCGGCCGACCTTCGGGACCCACGCTGGCCGACCTTCGGGACGCACGCCGGCCGACCTTCGGGACCCACGCCGGCCGACCTTCGGGACCCACGCCGGCCGACCTTCGGGACCCACGCCGGCCGACCTTCGGGACCCACGCCGGCTGACCTCCGGGACCCAACTCGGCCGACCTTCGGGACCCACGCCGGCCGACCTTCGGGACCCACGCCGGCCGACCTTCGGGACCCACGCCGGCCGACCTTCGGGACCCACGCGGGCCGACCTTTGGGACCCACGCCGGCCGACCTTCGGGACCCAACTCGGCCGACCTTCGGGACCCACGCCGGCCGACCTTCGGGACCCAACTCGGCCGACCTGCGTGACCCACGCCGGCCGACCTTCGGGACCCACGCCGGCCGACCTTCGGGACCCACGCCGGCAGGCCTTCGGGACCCACGCCGGCCGACCTTCGGGACCCAACCCGGCCGACCTTCGGGACCCACGCCGGCCGACCTTCGGGACCCACGCCGGCCGACCTTCGGGACCCACGCCGGCCGACCTTCGGGACCCACGCCGGCCGACCTTCGGGACCCACGCCGGCCGACCTCCGGGACCCACGCCGGCCGACATTCGGGACCCAACTCGGCCGACCTTCGGGACCCACGCCGGCCGACCTTCGGGACCCACGCCGGCCGACCTCCGGGACCCACGCCGGCCGACCTTCGGGACCCACGCCGGCCGACCTTCGGGACCCACGCCGGCCGACCTTCGGGACCCACGCCGGCCGACCTTCGGGACCCAACCCGGCCGACCTTCGGGACCCACGCCGGCCGACCTTCGGGACCCACGCCGGCCGACCTGCGTGACCCACGCCGGCCGACCTTCGGGACCCACGCGGGCCGACCTTCGGGACCCACGCCGGCCGACCTTCGGGACCCAACTCGGCCGACCTTCGGGACCCACGCCGGCCGACCTTCGGGACCCACGCCGGCCGACCTTCGGGACCCACGCCGGCCGACCTTCGGGACCCACGCCGGCCGACCTCCGGGACCCACGCCGGCCGACCTTCGGGACCCACGCCGGCCGACCTTCGGGACCCAACTCGGCCGACCTTCGGGACCCACGCGGGCCGACCTTTGGGACCCACGCCGGCCGACCTTCGGGACCCACGCCGGCCGACCTGCGCGACCCACGCCGGCTGACCTTCGGGTCCCACGCCGGCTGACCTCCGGGACCCAACTCGGCCGACCTTCGGGACCCAACTCGGCCGACCTTCGGGACCCACGCGGGCCGACCTTCGGGACCCACGCCGGCCGACCTTCGGGACCCACGCCGGCCGACCTTCGGGACCCACGCCGGCCGACCTTCGGGACCCACGCCGGCCGACCTTCGGGACCCACGCCGGCCGACCTGCGCGACCCACGCCGGACGACCTTCGGGACCCACGCTGGCTGACCTTCGGGTCCCACGCCGGCCGACCTTCGGGACCCACGCCGGCCGACCTTCGGGACCCAACCCGGCCGACCTTCGGGACCCACGCGGGCCGACCTTCGGGACCCACGCGGGCCGACCTTCGGGACCCACGCCGGCCGACCTTCGGGACCCACGCCGGCCGACCTTCGGGACCCACGCCGGCCGACCTTCGGGACCCACGCCGGCCGACCTTCGGGACCCAACTCGGCCGACCTGCGCGACCCACGCCGGCCGACCTTCGGGACCCACGCCGGCCGACCTTCGGGACCCACGCCGGCCGACCTGCGCGACACACGCCGGCCGACCTTCGGGACCCACGCCGGCCGACCTTCGGGACCCAACTCGGCCGACCTTCGGGACCCACGCCGGCCGACCTTCGGGACCCACGCCGGCCGACCTTCGGGACCCACGCCGGCCGACCTGCGCGACCCACGCCGGCCGACCTTTGCGACCCACGCCGGCCGACCTTTGCGACCCAACTCGGCCGACCTTCGGACCCAACCCGGCCGACCTTCGGGACCCACGCCGGCCGACCTTCGGGACCCAACTCGGCCGACCTTCGGGACCCACGCCGGCCGACCTTCGGGACCCACGCCGGCCGACCTTCGGGACCCAACCCGGCCGACCTTCGGGACCCACGCCGGCTGACCTTTGGGTCCCACGCCGGCCGACCTTCGGGTCCCTCGCAGGCCGACCTTTAACTGCAACTGTTAAAAAGAATAGCGGCCGCACTGCGCATGCGTGCCCGATTTGCGCATGCGCACCGATCATCGTGCCGCATGCGCAATGTGCCCGAATTTTTGGCATGTTCGCGGAATGCGCATGCGCGCCGATCATCGTGCGCGCATGCGCAATGCTGCCGAATCTTTTGGGGACATGTTCCCGGGCGCTTGCAGCCGACGTTATGAAAAGCCGGCTGCTGCGCGGGGATTTGCACAATCGGGAGCGCCGCGGACAACGACTCCGCGACCCTCCCGCGACCCACCCGCGGGCCGCGCCCCCGACTTTGAAGAACACTGTTCTAGAGGTCCCCAGCATCACAGATGTCAGTCTTCAGCCAATCGATTCACTCCACGTAATATCAAGAAACTGCTGAAGGTACCGGATACTGAAAAGGCTATGGACCCTGACAATATTCCGGCAATAGTTCTGAAGATTTGTGCTCCAGGAACCCTAGCCAAACTGTTCCAGTACTCCTACATCGCTGGCATCTACCTGGCAATGTGGAAAATTGCCCAGGAATGTCTTGCACACAAGAAACAGGACAAATCCAACCCAGCCAATTACCTCCCTATCAGTCTACTCTCCATCATCAGCAAAGTAATGGAAGGAGTCATCAGCCGTGCTATGAAGCGGCACTTACTCAGCAATATCCTGCTCACGACGCTCAGTTCAGAGTCTGCTCGGGCCATTCAACTTCTGTCCTCATTACAGCCTTGGTACAAACATGGCACAAAACAGGAGAGTAGTGGAATACTCTCCGCTTGCCTGGATGAGTGCAGCTCCAACAACACTCAAGAATACTCCAGCACAAAGCAGCCCACTTGATGGGCACCCTTCACAAACATTCATTCCCTCCACCATCAACGCAGAGTGGCAGGCGTGTGTACCATCTACAAGATGCACTGCAGGAACTCACCAAGGCTCCTTAGACACCACCTTCCAAATCTATGATCACTACTATCTAGAAGGACAAGGGCAGCAGATACCTGGGAATCCTACCAAATGGAGGTTCCCCTCCAAGTCACTCACCATCCTGTTATGGGCCAAGGCTTAGAAACTCCAAATGTATTATGAAGTTCACCTGACCTATAACCTTTTTGTTGAATTTGGCTTGAATGAGCACAAAAGCCTTAACTTGAGATGTGATTCATCAGACTTCCTAGGCGCTTTTATCAAAACAAAGTTTGTTATAAGAATGTAGCTAATATATATAAAACACAGCAAAATTTCTTATCAATTACAAACATAAAGAAAACACAACAGCTACAGTAATCTCTGTATATAACACCTAATGAATCCCCCTTAGTAACTGTTCCAATTCAATACAAAATCCAATAAACCAAAACCCCTTTCATTGGCGTGGCCCAGCACTCTGTAATCTCACTGGAATGGGATTGGTCCTTTCCCGGAGATTCTGATCCACTTTCCAACCAGCAGATTCAAAACTCCTTCCGGAAAGCAACTCTATCCTCAAAGTTACCAAGACAGTTTGCCACATCCAGTTCAGTGGAACAGTTTTAAAATGAAAACAGGGAAACAATGCTTCTCTTTTGCAGTCCAAAGCAACAACCCAAAACGCTAAACCCCCTCTCACCTGACAGCCACAGCCCAGCTCCACCCACAAATGACATTACTTTTTGACCGTTTCAGAATGGGAATTGACTGATCTACAATATTCACTGCGGAAGAATGATGAATGGGCGACTGGGTCCCTTGATCTTTTCACGATATTGAATGGCTGATCTATAACTCGACAACCTGCCTTTGTTCCCTATTCTTCAATACACTTGATTAGCTGAAAGCTATTCTACACCGAGTTAAAACGAACAGTTGACCAAGCAGGAATTGTGGAACAGTATGAAACTTCTACGATCCTAGTCAGTTTTATATTCATAATGGATAACTGACACCATCAGGACAGCTGTCCTAGACTGATAACAATCGTAATTTGCCCATCCTGACCTATGACTTAATCCAGCTGGAATCCAGGATTCTTTTTTAACTATTGCCATTTAGTAACGAATGTTCCAAGGTCAAAATGCTATTAACAGCGGAAAGGATGAAGATGAGAATGTTTTAATTAAGATAAGAATTACAGATGTATGTGCCCCAGAAGCCTGGGTATATTTAGCTAGCTGATAGGATGTTTAAATAGGAGATCAGGAACTCCACCTAGCAGCTTTGAACCAACTGCACTACTCTCTCATTTGCCTAATTCTCAGCAGTGTAGAAGCCATAGGAAGAAAAATGGACCGAAAACATGAATTCATAAAACATGGAATAAGACAAGATTATTTAACTTGCATCTCTGAATCAAATGTAGGCAAATGAGTATAGGAAGTGTGCTCTGGAGCGGGTTTCTCCATCAGCTGACAGCCAAACCGGTAAAGGTGATTGGGTGGAGAATTGGTTTTGTGCCAAAAATTGTGGCGGATGCCGGGTTCACGCCAAATCGCAATTCCACGGTGCCTCGACCGCGACGTTATTCCACACCGCACATACTGTAAATGCCGTTTGGGTATCATTAGTGGGGTTGACCCGGTATTCTCCGTGGACGGTAGCACAGCGGTTAGCACTGTTGCTTCACAGCACCAGAGTCCCAGGTTCGATTCCCGGCTTGGGTCACTGTCTGTGCGGAGTCTGCACGTTCTCCCCGTGTCTGTGTGGGTTTCCTCCGGGTGCTCCGGTTTCCTCCCACAAGTCCCGAAAGACGTGCTGTTAGGTAATTTGGACATTCTGAATTCTCCCTCTGTGTACCTGAACAGGCGCCGGAGTGTGGCGACTAGGGGCTTTTCACAGTAACTTCATTGCAGTGTTAATGCAAGCCTACTTGTGATAATAAAGATTATTATTATTGTTATTAGTTGCAGCAAATGGAAATGGCAATGTGGCCGATGCTATTCATTGCAGACAAGAGCAGTGTTAATGGATTTGTGCCGTTGTAAGTCCAGTGATATATGTACCATGCAGAGTCATGCTGAGTGGGAGAATACCAGTGCCAGAATTTTACCCTCCTGCCAGTTGCTTTGAGTGGGGGGCAATGCAAAATTAAATGGAGGGGATTACCGCCAGGATCCCGTCCTGACTTGGTCATCACTTTCCTCGAATAGGAAGCCTGCCCTTGCCCCAAATACGGCCCTTAAGTGGCCAATTAATGGGACTGTATACTAGCTAGAATGAAAACAAGGCCTAACACAAACGGAGTATGTACTCCTAGTTTTTATCTTATTCTCCCACACAGCCTCAGGTTTTAGGCTGGGAGGGGCCGATGACTGATCGGGGGAAACCCCAAAATTGAACAAAGTTCATTCTCATGCAGAAAGTAGGGGGGGCACCTCCAACAGAAGCCCCCTTCTGACAGGGGATGCCCTCCACTTAGGGCCCAGTGACATCCAGACCACCCTGTTGTCTGGACATTATCAGACATTTCGACCAGTTTATTATTAAAATGTTCTACCCAGACACCTTTATTTGCGAGATGATCAAAGGATGAACACAGGTTCACGATTCAACCTAAATTTATTCACAAGTACAATAAAACAGTCACTATCCCAAATTATCTCAATATTACCCGTGCTGATGAACGCCATGAAGCCACGAGTCCAATTCTCTGAATCTCTGCCTTCTCAGGGTTGTTGCCGATTCCAACTCTGCAGGACACCAAGAAGTGTCCCCCCCCAGCAGCCCCCCCCCCCCCCCCCCACCCAACCAGGGGATCCATCTTCAGGTGCAAATGTCTGCATGTAACCTTATCCGAAAAAAGGTAACGGCAGGAATTTGAGGTGCCAGAAAGTCTAGCTGTATCTGGGGAATACACAGCTATTACCCTTATCTGAATAGGGCCGATTATTTACGATCTCCTTTTGCAGGGTCAGTCTCTGCCCAGTGCATTCGATCTTGGCTTGCTTAAATTCCCATCAGGCCCGGCTGTAGGTTGTGGTTTCATTTAAAGTGTTTAATTCTATGTCAGGTCTATGATTCAGGCCGCTGGCCATCTGACCACAACCCTCCCCACCCAATGTATCTCCTGAGACCCCCCAAAACCCCCCTTGCAACCTCCAAGGCCTTTTCTATGATGCCCACCCTCCCCACCTTGATCCTTGCCACTTAGTCCTCCAGATCCTGGAACTTACTGCCAGGCAGTTCCTTGCAGTACCTCTTCTTGCCACTGCAGTGCTATTCCTGGAATGACTGGAGAACTGTCGGCCAATTTGATTGGGCAACAACTCTCCAAGATAGGACTTCCTCCCGGTGATGGGCAGAAGCCTTCTGCTAATCAACACTTATTAGCGCCTAAAATGGCATCGGACGTAATGGATTATTCAGGTGGTGGAGCTGGACCCCGGCCATCCAGGAAGTTCTGGCCCTGGAGTTGTAGCTCATATAGTGTTGATTCTCAGTTATTTAAACGTGAATAGGGCGTGGAGCCAGGAGAATTAAGTATAAAACACTATGGAGCATCGCCCGGGCACAAGAATCCCACAGGCGGAAGCGTTGAGCCACATACCTCTACCCGTAAAGCCGCCAGCTCACGCCCCTTCCACGGAGGTGATAGCTGCTCTCCATTCCATGGACACTTTGCCAGTAACAGCAGCTCATATCACAGAATGGACACAGACCAACCCCGAGTTGTGGATGGTCCAACATATAGTCCAATACAGGTCCCGACCAGACGGGCTGAGGGCCTACCTCGCCAAGCTACTTGAGATGTGCTTCGAAGATGGTGTCACAGCACGTGGCCCAGCGGCCTCACGCAGGGCTCAGACACTGTCCCCCGTACGGCCAAGGAGGAGCCCCGAGAGCAGTCGGGAACCTGGATC
This sequence comes from Scyliorhinus torazame, assembly GCF_047496885.1. NCBI lineage: Eukaryota > Metazoa > Chordata > Chondrichthyes > Carcharhiniformes > Scyliorhinidae > Scyliorhinus > Scyliorhinus torazame. Next base: position 224,196,490 of record NC_092717.1, read on the forward strand.
CCTCCCGCCTGTTCTGCCACCTGTTGACCGTAGAGACACCGGGGAACCTGTTGCGTCCATGGTCCGGCCAGCGACGGCGTAGACAGGGAGTCAGAGCAGAGAGCGGTGACTAGTGTGGAATAAAGTGAGTTAGACCCAGTCAGCCTGACCTCTCATGGAGTCTTTACCTCCGTCTACAACAACCTCCAAGACGAGTCTTCGCTGCTGGAAGGTCCGCAGATTTGAATCTGAGCCCCCTCCCCCAGCCGATGTGGTCACAAGGTGGGAGTGGTGCCATCTAATGGAGTTACTAATGGCTACCCAGCAGGACATCGGGGCCCATTTCCAAGTGTAACCTTGTTTACTCTAAACAATCGATCAATGGATGGAGATGAGTGTCACTTGATGGGTGATTGACAGGGCAGGTTCTGACATGGGGAATGTGTAAGGCAGAGAAGCCATAGCCCAAAATCAAAAAGGGCGACAGTACAAGGTACAGTGACTGAGGGGAGCTCAGTGAATAGGCCCAGTAATACTAAAAGGAATAAAACAGGAAGTAAAAACATAAATGGTAAGCGACGCAGCAGGTTGTTACATGAAGATATGGGTTCAACGACAAGGAAAATTAGGAGAAAAGTTAAGAGGAAATATAACTTAGGAGAGGTTACTGATCGAGGTGTTAAGATTCAAAACAGAGGTATAAAAGCCAACATACGTGTACTTTACCTGAATGCTCGTAGTATTCTGAATAAGGTAAATGAATTGATGGCGCAAATATTCGTGAATGACTATGATTTAGTGGCCATTACTGAAACATGGTTAAAGGATGGTCACGACTGGGAGTTAAATATCCGAGGGTATCAAACTATTCGGAAGGACAGAGTGGATGGTAAGGGAGGTGGTGTACCTCTGTTATTTAAGGATGACATCCGGGCAATAGTAAGGGATGACATTGGTGCTATGGAGGATAAGATTAAATCCATTTGGGTGGAAATCAGGAATAGTAAGGCGAAAAAGTCACCGATAGGAGTAGTCTATAGGCCACAAATTGTAACATTATGGTGGGGTAGGCAATAAACAAAGAAATAAATGATGCATGTAGAAATGGTACAGCAGTTATCATGGGGGATTTTAATCTACATGTCGATTGGTTTAACCAGGTCGGTCAAGGCAGCCTTGAGAAGGAGTTTATAGAATGTATCCGCGATAGTTTCCTAGAACAGTATGTAATGGAACCTACGAGGGAACAAGCAGTCCTAGATCTGGTCCTGTGTAATGAGACATGATTGATTGATGATCTCATAATTAGGGATCCTCTCGGAAGGAGCGATCACAATATGGTGGAATTTAAAATACAAATGGAGGGTGAGAAGGTAAATCAAACACTAGTGTTTTGTGCTTAAACAAAGGAGATTACAATGGGATGAGAGAAGAGCTAGCTAAGGTAGACTGGGAGCAAAGACTTTATGGTGAAACAGTTGAGGAACAGTGAAGAACCTTCCAAGCGATTTTTCACAGTGCTCAGCAAAGGTTTATACCAACAAAAAGGGAGGACGGTAGAAAGAGGGAAAATCGACCGTGGATATCTAAGGAAATAAGGGAGAGTATCAAATTGAAGGAAAAAGCATACAAAGTGGCAAAGATTAGTGGGAGACTAGAGGACTGGGAAATCTTTAGGGGGCAACAGAAAGCTACTAAGAAAGCTATAAAGAAGAGTAAGATAGATTATCAGAGTAAACTTGTTCAGAATATAAAAACAGATAGTAAAAGTTTCTACAAATGTATAAAACAAAAAAGAGTGGCCATGGTGAATATTGGTCCTTTAGAGGATGAGAAGGGAGATTTAATTATGGGAGATGAGGAAATGGCTGATGAACTGAACAGGTTTTTTGGGTCGGTCTTCACAGTGGAAGACACAAATAACATGCCAGTGACGGATAGAAATGAGGCTATGACAGGAGAGAACCTTGAGATGATTGTTATCACTAAGGAGGTAGTGATGGGCAAGCTAATGGGGCTAAAGGTAGACAAGTCTCCTGGCCCTGATGGAATGCATCCCAGAGTGCTAAAAGAGATGGCTAGGGAAATTGCAAATGTACTAGTGATAATTTACCAAATTTCACTAGACTGACTCTGGGGTGGTCCCGGCGGATTGGAAATTAGCAAACGTGACACCACTGTTTAAAAAAGGAGGTAGGCAGAAAGCGGGTAATTATAGGCCAGTGAGCTTAACTTCGGTAGTAGGGAAGGTGCTGGAATCTATCATTAAGGAAGAAATAGCGAGGCATCTGGATGGAAATTGTCCCATTGGGCAGACGCAGCATGGGTTCATAAAGGGCAGGTTGTGCCTAACTAAATTAGTGGAATTTTTTGAGGGCATTACCAGTGCGGTAGATAACGGGGAGCCAATTGGTGTGGTATATCTGGATTTCCAAAAAGCTTTTGACAAGGTGCCACACAAAAGGTTGCTGCATAAGATAAAGATGCATGGCATTAAGGGTAAAGTAATAGCATGGATAGAGGATTGGTTAATTAATAGAAAGCAAAGAGTGGGGATTAATGGGTGATTCTCTGGTTGGCAATCAGTAGTTAGTGGTGTCCCTCAGGGATCAGTGTTGGGCCCACAATTGTTCACAATTTACACAGATGATTTGGAATTGGGGACCAAGGGCAATGTGTCCAAGTTTGCAGACGACACGAAGATGAGTGGTGAAGCAAAAAGTGCAGAGGATACTGGAAGTCTGCAGAGGGATTTGGATAGGTTAAGTGAATGGGCTAGGGTCTGGCAGATGGAATACAATGTTGACAAATGTGAGGTTATCCATTTTGGTACGAATAACAGCAAAAGGGATTATTATTTAAATGATAAAATATTAAAACATGCTGCTGTGCAGAGAGACCTGGGTGTGCTAGTGCATGAGTCGCACTAGCAGGTTTACAGGTGCAACAGGTGATTAAGAAGGCAAATGGAATTTTGTCCTTCATTGCTCGAGGGATGGAGTTTAAGACTAGGGAGGTTATGCTGCAATTGTATAAGGCGTTAGTGAGGCCACACCTGGAGTATTGTGTTCTATTTTGTTCTCCTTACCTGAGAAAGGACGTACTGGCACTGGAGGGTGTGCAGAGGAGATTCACTAGGTTAATCCCAGAGCTGAACATAGAACATAACAGCGCAGTACAGGCCCTTCGGCCCTCGATGTTGCGCCGACCTGTGAAACCAATCTAAAGCCCATCTACACTATTCCCTTGTCATCCATATGTTTATCCAATGACCATTTAAATGCCCTGAATGTTGGCGAGTCCACTACTGTTGCAGGCAGGGCATTCCACGCCCTTACTACTCTCTGAGTAATGAACCTACCTCTGACATCTGTCCTATATCTATCTCCCCTCAATTTAAAGCTATGTCCCCTCGAGCTAGCCATCACCATCCGAGGAAAAAGTCTCTCACTGTCCACCCTATCTAATCCTCTGATCATCTTATATGCCTCAATTAAATCACCTCTTAACCTTCTTCACTCTGAAGGGGTTGGATTACGAGGAGAGGTTGAGTAGACTGGGACTGTACTCGTTGGAAGTTAGAAGGATGAGGGGGGATCTTATAGAAACATATAAAATTATGAAGGGAATAGATAGGATAGATGCGGGCAGGTTGTTTCCACTGGCGGGTGAAAGCAGAACTAGGGGGCATTGCCTCAAAATAAGGGGAAGTAGATTTAGGACTGAGTTTAGGAGGAACTTCTTCACCCAAAGGGTTGTGAATTTATGGAATTCCCTGCCCAGTGAAGCAGTTGAGGCTCCTTCATTAAATGTTTTTAAGATAAAGATAGATAGTTTTTTAAAAAATAAAGGGATTAAGGGTTATGGTGTTCGGGCGGGAAAGTGGAACTGAGTCCACAAAAGGTCAGCCATGATCTCATTGAATGACGGAGCAGGCTGGAGGGGCCAGATGGCCTACTCCTGCTCCTAGTTCTTATGTTCTTATGTCCTGGCACCTTTTCTCAGTTTCAGTGTATTCAAACTTGGCCAAGTTAGAATTCCCATCGGCCAGTCTAAGGTTGACTGCAGTTTGATTTAAACTGTCCAATTCTTAATTTATAACGTCCAATTTCATTGGGCCTAAAATCCAGGCCATGTCAGATTACCAAATACCCAGTGGCCTCTTAAACCCACTGCACCCAAAGACTACACTTGGTCTGGGTGATTGATTAATAAAATAATAACTAGCTTGGGTCTCTGCACATTTACTATTTTTCCTGATAAATTCTTGTGTCCTCAATTATTTTGGAAACCGCTGAAGCGAGTGTGCGCAATTTTGGTCTCCTTATCTAAATAAAGATATACTGACATTGGAGGCAGTCCAGGGAAGGTTCACAAGGTTGATCCGGGTATGGAGGGATTTTCTTATGAGTATAGGTTGGGCCTATACTCGTTTGAATTTAGAAGAATTACCGGCGACCTTATTGAGACGTATAGGATTCTCAGGAAGTTTGGCAGGATAGATGCTGCGAGGTTCTTTCTCTTTGTGGGTGAGTCTGGGACCATAAAATCAAAGAATTACGGCAGTACAGAAGGAGGCCATTTGGCCCATTGAGTCTGCACCGGCCCTCTGAAAGAGTACTTCACCCAAGCTCACTTACCCGGCCTATCCCATTAGCCCCTTAATCTAACCTACACATATTTTTGGACACAAAGGGACAATTTGACATGGCCAATCCACCTGACCTGCACATCTTTGGACTGTGGGAAGAAACCAGAGCACCCGGAGAAAATCCACACAAAGGGGAGAACGTGCAGACTCCGCACAGACAGTGACCTAAGGCCGGAATTGAACCTGATTCCCTGGTGCTGTGAGGCAGCAGTACTACTGTGCCACCATGCCGCCCGACCAGTGGGCATTATCTTAGAGTAAGGGGTCGCCCATTTAAGATAGAGATAAAACGGATTTTTTCTCTCTCGCAAGGTAGTGAATCTGTGGAATTCTTTACTGCAGAGAGCTGTAGAGGCTGGGTCATTAAGTGTGTTCAAGGCTGAGTTAGACAGATTTTTAATCAGTAAGGGAATCAAGGGTTGTGAGGATAAGGCGGGAAAGTGGAGTTGAGGATTATATCAGATCAGCCATGATCTTACTGACTGGCGGAGCAGACTCGATGGGTCGAATGGCCTACTCTTGCTCCTACTTCTTATGGTCTTATGAAATTTCTCAGGCTGTGCTTAAAGTGCCAGTCTTGACTTGGCGGCACTCTCACCCGCTCAGCCTGTTTGGGTACTGAGGGAGTGCTGCATTGGTAGAGGTGCCGTCTTCCAAATGCAACGTGAAGCCAAAGCGTCTTCCGTCCTCAGATGGCTGTAAAATGTCCCGTGGGACTATTTTGAAGACAAGTTCTCCCTGCTGCCCTGGCCAATAGTTAACCCTCTGCCAACATCATGACATTATTACATTGCTGTTTGAAGGAGCTTTCTGCGTGTGGGTTAGTTGCTGCTTTCTTACACCAGTGACTGCACTTCAAAAGTAATTAATTGGCTTGAAAGTCCTTATGAGATGGATGGAGATTGTGAAAGGCATTATATAAATCCACATTCTTTCTGTCTAATTGCAGTGCCCCAACCTCTCTGATCTGCAGTAGGAGGTGCAATTAGACATCCCAAATTTACATTAGGAGTTTCTATATGAGGTAACAACATAATTATTTATAATGGAAACAAGAATATAAGGACAGAATGTACACATTTAAAATTGGGGACTGCATCAGGTTTGCGCATCCTGGACCAAATATCCGCCTTCTCTCTAACCCTGCCCCCATCCTGCAGTCATCGGAAAGAGCAGCCGATATAAGGCCAATCCCCATAACCCCGTGACCCCACCTAATGTGCACATTTTTGGACCATGGGAGGAAAAAGCAGCACCTGGAGGAAACCCACACAGACACGGGGGGGAAGGTGCGACCTCCACACACTCATCCAACACAGTCATTGAACCAGGGTCTCTGGCACTATGAGGTAGCAGTGCTAACCACTGTGCCGCCGTGGCACCCTACATCTCGCCTGATTTTTTGAATTCTAGTTAGTCAACGGAAATAAAACACAGGCTAGATGTAAATTAAGTTACAATTTCTTAGCACCCATTTGATGCTTACTCAAGCAAAATGACCATACTGCATTGTGCAAATTGTGAAAGTTGACCAGTATGCATATGTTAGACAATCTACGTCACAGTAGCACAGTGGTTAGCGCTGTTGCTTCACAGCTCCAGGGACCTAGGTTTGACTCCTGGCTTGGGTCACTGTCTGTGCGGAGTCTGCATGTTCTCCCCGTGTCTGCGTGGGTTCCCTCCGGGTGCTCCGGTTTCCTCCCACAGTCTAAAGATGTGCAGGTTGTGGTAAACCACTGTTGCACCTGTATTAGGTGATGTACGGTAGGGCCTGTACTACAGGTTCGCCGGTAGTCCCTGCCTGCTGGCTCCGCCTAGGAGGCGGGGTATAAATATGCGTGATGGGGAGCTGGTGGTAGGTGGATTTCTGGTCTACCGTTGAGAAGACCCGGTACTGTGCAATCTGGTTAACCATGTCAGGTATGTGTGGGAGGGGGTAGGCATCGAGCTGCGTGTACCTGTTGATGGTATAGCTGTAGTCCACGACCATTCGGTGTTTCTCCCCAGTTTTAACTACTACCACTTGAGCTCTCCAGGGGCTGTTGCTGGCCTCGATGATGCCTTCCTGAAGCAGCCGCTGGACTTCGGACCTGATGAAGGTCCTGTCCTGGGTGCTGTACCGTTTGCTCCTGGTGGCGACGGGTTTGCAATCTGGAGTTAGATTGGCAAAGAGGGAAGGTGGGTCGACCTTTAGGGTCGTGAGGCCGCACACAGTAAGGGGTGGTAAGCGTCTGCCGAATTTCAGAGTTAGGCTCTGGAGGTTGCACCAGGCCGAGGATTAGTGCAGCGCAGAGGTTAGGGAGGATGTAGAGGCGGAAGCTGCTGAATTCTACGCCCTGAACCGTGAGCGTGACTGTACAGTACCCCCGGATTGCTACGCAATGGGATCCGGAGGCCAGGGAGATTTTTTGGTTGGCGGGGTGTATCGTGAGGGAGCAGCGCCTTACCGTATCTGGGTGTATGAAGCTTTTGGTGTTCCTGGAGTCCAGCAGGCATGAGGTTACATGTCCGTCGACTTCCACGCTGGTGGATGCGTTAGTCAGGTTATGCGGACGAGATTGGTCGATTGACATGGAGGCGAGTCTTGGTTGGTCATCGGATAATAGGGCGCTGGTGAACCCGGGTCCTGGAATGCTGGTGGTGCCCATGTGCTGAGGGGTAGACAAGATGGCGGCGCCTGAAGATCTTGAGGTTTACAAAATGGCGGCGCCCAGTGGAACTCACGTTGCGGGGGTGGAACAAGATGGCGGCGCCCATGGAACGCACGTGTTGCGTGGAGGGGAAGATGGCGGCGCGCACTGGCTACACGTGGTCTGAGGGGGGGGGATGGCGGCGCCCATTGTCCGTGACCAAGTGGGGTGGGGGCGATAGTGGCTACTGCGTGGGCCTGGCACACCGTGGCGAAGTGGCCCTTTTCCCCGCAGGCTTTACAAAGGGCAGCACGGGCCAGGCAGCATTGGCGGGGGTGCTTCTGTTGGCCGCAAAAATAGCATCGGGGGCCCCCGGGGTTCGCTGGCTGGCGTGCAGCGCAGGTGTATTGGGTGGGCAGCGCCCCCTCTGGGGCGGCTGTCTGTGGGGTCCACGAAGCGTAGGAGGGTGGGCCGCACGGCTGGGGGTGTAGGACTGGACGTTGCGCAAGGTGACCGTCATGGAGAGCGCTAGCATTTTAGTCTCTGCGAGGTTGCGTGTGGCTCTTTCTAGGAGTCGCTGGCATATGAGATCTGACCCAATTCCAGTCACAAAGGCATCCTGCATAAGGAGTTCTGAGTGTTCCGTGGCCGTAACGGCCTGACAGTCACAGTCCCGGACTAGTGGGATTAGGGCCCCCCAGAAGTCTTCTATGGACTCACCAGGGAGTTGAGAGCGAGTGACGAGTGTGTGCCTGGCGAAGAGCGTGTTCATTTCCTGTGCGTAGTTGTCCTTGAGTTGAGTCATGGCTTTGGCATAGTTGGGCGCGTCCTGGATTAACGGAAAGACTTTGGAGCTCAACCTGGAATATAAAATCTGAATATTCTGAGCCTCGGGAACAAGGGTTGGCGCCACATTGATATACTCCTCAAAACAAGCTAGCCAGTGCTGAAAGTCCTTTCTGGCGTCGCTTGAGTGCGGATCCAGCTGCAGGCGATCCGGTTTGATACGGAGGTCCAATCCTTAGAAGCTGATAGCAATAAATTGAGGCACGATCAATTGGACAAAGACGATAGTTGAATCCAACTGAGGCTTTATTGCTATCAGATGTGTGGCCTCCCACAGCAGCTGGCGAAATGGCTGCTGGCTGGAGGACACGCATCTGATACCAATAAAGCCCTAGTTGGATTCAACTATCGTCTTTGTCCAATTGATCGTGCCTCACAGGTTAGGCGTAATGGCCATGATAAATTGCCCCTTAGTGTCCAAACGTTAGGTGGGGGTTATTGGATTGCGGGGAGAGGGGTGGAGGTGTGGTTTTAAGTAGGGTGCTCTTTCAAGGGCTGGTGTAGCCTCGATGGGCCGAATGGCCTCGTTCTGCACTGTAAATTATATGATCTACTTGGGACAGTGTGTCTGTTACAGGTATAGATACCTTTTGTTAAGTATTTATGTGAAAGAGGAAAATCTCTGTTGTCCAACATGCCGGTTAGTCAAATGTCCGGGTTAACTGAGATGTAAGGTGAGTTCTGCGTTTTCATCCAATCAGAAAGCTCCAGGGTGATTATGTGGGATTGAGGTGTCCCAAGATGTGCAGGAGGGTGAAATTGCAGCGAATGACAGCAAGGGCAGATGCTGCAGCAGAGCAGAGGGACGCTGAGACCGGACTGAGCACACACTGTGAATAACAACTGCTAGTGGCTTTTGACATCTCCAATCAAAAAACTACCCCGGTTGGTAGAGTGCCGGGTAGCAGAAATGTTACTGTATTTCCACTGCTCCAGTTTACGTCAATCCATTGATGGGCGTAATGCTTCCAAATGATACTTCCGGGAAAAGCATTTTGTCTGTCTCGCGAAGTTAATTGAGCATAAAATTCCAAAATATAAAGCTGACATTGTTTAGTTCAGCTGTATTCAAGGTAACATTCCTCAGCCCGAACAGGGTCAATGCCGTAATGATCATAAACAACTTAATCATCTTGGTTCATTTGAGCAATACTTTCCTTTTTGTAATCAGAATTTGTTCAGCTCCGTCTTTTCCAGAAAAATGAATTGAATCTCATTATATTAACAGCGCTTCGTATTTTGTCACAGCACCTTGACGACTCGATTATTTTTCCTAGTTTAGGTATGAAGAGCGATCTGATCTTGCAAATGGAACTTTATTCGGCATTAAGTGAGGAATCTACAAAGCTACGTCAGAGTGTGCTACTTCCAAAGACTGAGCTAGCTGATGACAAATACATAACTTCTCCTTGAGTCCCACTGACTGCCCCAGCGACCCTGACTGCACATCCGCACACCTGGCTTCCTGTAAGGACTAGGTTCCATTCTCTCAGTTTTTCCTTCTGACTTACATTAATTTGGAAGATTGTCCACTATTCGGTCATTCCCTCCCTTTCCTGTGGCACCTTTCCATGCAAGTGCAGGATGTGCAAAACGTTTAACCTTTTATCTCCTCACTCTCGAAGACTCCAAACACTCCTTCCGGGTGAAAGACCAAGTTACTTGTGCTTCTTTCTATTTAGTATACTGCATTCACTGCTCACGATGTATTGGTAGAATTTTGGAAGCAAAGGGATATTGGGCGTGTGCAGGAAGATGCAGTGAGATAGAACATCAGGGACGGTATTCTCCAGTTCCCCAGCTGTGTGTTTCTTGGCGGTGCACCATTCGCTGGCGATGGGATTCTGTCTTTCTACTGCTTTTCAATGGGAGTTCCCAATGAAACCACCCCATGCCACCAAGAAACCCACGGGCGGAGGTGCGTTGCGGCAGGAAAATTGAACCGCAATGGATGGAGGATTCCCGCCCAGTTATCATCTCAATGAGGCCAAAGAAGGTTTGATGGTGATGAGGCTTTTTCCCACGTACCAAATGATCAATAATAAATTATACCTGTTGTGTTATGTACTCTGGGATAACACAGGCTGCAACTGGATGCAGCTTTAACCAAAAGATACTCCAGACCTTGAAATTAGTTCAATCTGATTTATTGAACCAGTTAGCACAGTTCTCTGTGAGTTCGACTCTCTGCTAACCTAAGTGTGGTTACTCTGTCTGACTGAACCAGACTAGCTCTTAGCCACGTGCTGGAGGTGTGATACTGTACGTACACACTGACTCACTCTGTAGATGTTCATCAGTGGAAAGAGGCGGAGTGTGAGTGCCTCGTGCTTTTTATAGTGAGATACCACCCGAGTGTCCTGCCTGCTCATTGGTCATGTTCTGTTCTCTGCGTTCATTAGTTGCCTGTCTGTATATCATTATCTGCATGTCTGCATATCATGACATCTCCCTTTTAAAAATGTTTTGTTGGCATATGGGAACGTACTTACATGTGGTGGCATATATTAACATATTTACAAGCGGTGGCATACGTGAATGTATTTACATGTGAAGACAGCTGTCTAATGTGAAAAAACAGAACATAGCAAACAAAACAAATGTTCATAAGCCCAGTCTCTGGGGCTTGCGCCTGATCCTTGTCGACCACTGGATTGGTGGTGGTGGGGATGACGGTGCCTTGACAGGCGGGATGGAAGCCTGACTGGTGTCCTCGTAGTTCGAGGTATCAGGAGGGGGCAAAACAACGGACGGAAACGGAGAACAAAGCGGTTGCGGGCAGGCAACTTTGCGCAATGCCCGTCTGTTTCGTCACACAACAGAACCATCAGCCATACGTACAACATATGAGCGGGGCGCAGCCTGGTGAACAACGACAACTGGAGCAGACCAGCCACCATCCGGTATCTTGATCGTGACAGTGTCTGCCGGGGATAACACGGGCAAATCGGTGGCATGAGCATCATAGCCCTGCTTTTGCTGGTTTCGCAGCTGCTGCACCTTCTGCAGCACTGGGAGGTGATCCAGGTTGGACAAGTGTATGGCTGGAAGTGTCGTTCGCAGGTCCCTGTTCATCAGGAGTTGAGCCGGCGACATGCCAGTGGACAGTGGGGTCGCCCTGTACGCAAGCAGCACGAGGTAGATGTCAGAAGCAGAACCCGCGGCCTTGCAGATGAGCTGTTTCACAATGTGCATCCCTTTTCCAACCTTCCCATTGGACTGCGGATAGTATGGGCTGGAAGTGACATGTTTGAAATGGTATGACTAGGCAAACATAGACCACTCGTGTCTGTTGAAGCACGGGCCATTGTCACTCATGACAGTGAGTGGGATACCATGCCTGGAGAACGTCTCCTTACAGGCCTTGATGACCGAGATGTGAGGTCTGAGAGCTTCACGACTTCAGGGTAATTGGAGAAATAGTCAATAATCAACACGTAGTCACGACCATTCGCACGAAAGAGGTCGATGCCAACCTTGGACCACGGGGAGGTCTCGATTTCATGCTGCTGGAGTGTCTCCTTGCTCTGCGCTGGCCGGAAGCGTTGACAGGTCGCACAGTTAAGGACCATGTTTGCGATGTCCTGGCTGATCCTGGGCCAGTAGACAGCCTGCCTGGCTCTGCGTCTGTACTTTTCCACACCCAGGTGGCCCTCATGGATTTGCCGGAGCACCAAGCTCTGGAGACTGAGTGGAATGACAATCCGGTCTAGCTGGAGGAAGATACCATCAACCACCGTCAGGTCGTCCTTTACATTGTAAAATTGAGGGCACTGCCCTTTCTGCCAGCCATTGGCTAGGTGTTGCATAACACGCTGCAAGAGGGGGTCTTTGGCTGTTTCCTCGTGGATACGAACCACCTTCTCATCAGATGCCGGGAGGGTGCTAGCACACAGCTTCACCTGTGATTCAATCAGACGGATGATTTCCAGCGGTTCACTAGGCAATGTGATGGAGCGGGACAATGCATCAGCAATGATGAGCTCCTTGCCAGGCGTGTACACTAAGTCAAAGTCTTACCTTCTGAGTTTGAGGAGGATGCGTCATGTCATTCAGGTCCTTGTGGATAATGTGGACCAGGGGCCTGTGATCCATCCCGACTCTGAATGTCAGCAGGCCGTAGACATAGTCGTGAAACTTGAGACTGCCAGTGAGAAGACCCAGGCATTCCTTCTCTATTTGCGCATATCTTGTTTCGGTGGACGTCATGGCCTCGATGCGTAGGCTACCGGTGCCCAGGATGAAGTGCCATTGCGTTGCAGCAGGACCGCACCGATGCCATCCTGGCTCACACCTGTTGAGATCTTCGTCTCCCTGTCTGGGTCGGAAAATGCCAAGACGGGTGCAGTGGTGAGCTTGGCTTTCAGCTCCAACCACTCTGCCTGATGTGCTGCCTTCCACTCAAAGGCAGTGGACTGTTTCACCAGGTTTTGTAGGGCCGTGGTCTGGGAGGCCAGGTTTGGGATAAATTTGCCCAGAAAATTGACCATGCCCAGGAAGCGAAACACCGCCTTCTTGTCTTCCGGGACCTTCATGGCTGCGATGGCCTTGACCTTGTCTGTGTCCGGGCGCACACCCTGCTGAGAGATCTGGTCACCTAGGAACTTGAGTGTCGACATGCCAAAGCAACATTTGGACCTGTTCAGCTTCAGGCCATTGGCATAGACACGGCAGAATACCTGCTGGAGACGGGAAACATGATCTTCAGGGGTCGTGGACCATATGATCATGTCGTCCAAGTACACACGAACCCCTTCAATGCTCTCCATCACCTGCTCCATGATGCGATGGAAGATCCGATTCCGAGACAATGCCAAACGGCATGCGATTATTGCAGTATCTGCCAAATGGTGTGTTGAAGGTGCAGAGCCTTCTGCTGGACTCATCCAGCTGGATTTGCCAAAATCCATGTGACGCATCTAACTTGGTGAAAAAACGTGCGTGTGCCATCTCACTGGTGAGTTCCTCCCGCTTCAGGATGGGGTAGTGTTCACGCATTATGTTCTTATTGGGATCCTTGGGATCAATGCAGATGCGCAGGTCTCCCGAAGGCTTTCTAACACATACCATCGAGCTGACTCAGTCAGCCGGTTCGGTTACCTTGGAAATGATGCCCTGTTGCCTTCAGGCGCTCCCTCAGTGGAGCCGGGACCCAGGGTGGTGCGTGAACCACTGGCTTGGCATCAGGTCAGAGCAGAATCTTGTATCGATTTGGCAGCATGCCCATCCCGTCGAACACATCGGGATGCTGAGTGAGGATGTTGTCAATGACGGCCTGAAGATCCACATTGGAGGATGTTGTGTAAACCCGCTGCACGAGGTTCAGCTGCTTGCAGGCATGTGCGCCAAGTAGAGATACCCTGTCTGTCTTGACAATTTCAAAACGTAACCGTGCATGGGTGCTCCGGTTGGAGATGAGTAGATGGCAGGATCCCAGTGCCGTGATGGCATTTCCGTTGTAGTCCAGGAGCTTGCAGGCTGCTGGAAGGACCTTGAGGGCTTCTTGGTGCATTTGAAATCTGGCTGTGAGAGGAGGTTGGCAGAAGCGCCTGTGTCCAGCTTAAACTGGATGGAGCAGTGGTTGACCTGCATCACTGCACGGCATTCGCCGCAGAATCCACAGCGAGGATGGATTGACTTTGTGATGAGTTAGATGTGGCATATTCACATTTGGTAATGATGTCCACACAATAGGTGGAGTCCAGGCATTCTTCCTCTGGATCCGTTGTGCTGCCAGGATCAGAATCCTGTAATCGTTGTTGCACACTCTGAACGTGCCGTCATCGGAATTGGGAGCGCTGGCCCCTGACTGTTGGTGCAGACCTGCACAAGGCTGCATAGTGTCCAGGCTTCCTGCAGTTTAAACATCGCCTGCCTCTTGCAGGGCAGTGTTTCCTTAAGTGGGCATTGCCACAGTTCAAGCATGTCATGACGTCGGCGTCCTGGCGCTCCGCGCGTCGTCGCACATGCACAGTGCGGGTGTCGGCCGCTTCGTTATCCCGTTCGCATCGCACATGTGTGGGGCCCCGGGAAAAGCACGCGAAATGGAGCTTTCATCAATGCTGAGGCGCTGCATCCGGGAGATGGCCTGCACCCTCTCTGCCTCGTGTGAGGTAAGTTTCTCATTTTCAGCCGATTTGCACTGGGCATAGTGATTTTTGGTGCGCCCGTGCACTGTGCATGTTTCAATCGCGACTGGCAGGGTTATATGCTTGATTTTCAGTAGCTGCTCTCTCAGAGGATCAGAGTGAACTCCAAACACGATTTGGTCTCTGATCATGGAGTCAGCAGTATCACTAAAGTTGCAGGACAGCGCTAGCAGGCGGAGGTTAGTTAAGAAGGAGTTGAAAGATTCAGTTTTACCTTGTAGACGCTGTTTGAATATGTAGCGTCGAAGATTTCATTGGTGTCCACTTCACAGTGACTGTCAAACGTGTCCAGGATGGTCTGAAACTTTGTCTTGTCCTGACCTTCGGTGAAGTGAAAAGAGTTGAAGAGTTCGATCACCCGCTGTTGAGAGGAGAAGCGCGATCTTCCTTGCATCAGACCCACCCACGAGGTCTGAAGCTTCGATGTACAGCAGAAACTTTTGCTTGAATGTCCGCCAGTTGGCACTGAGATTGCCGGAGGACCTGAGCTGGTGAGGAGCCTGAATCTTCTCCATGGTGCCGGGATACATTCGCTGGTCGTCACGGAACGGACTGAGGTAAAGCATCTAGATTAAGCAGTCTCCTGGTAGCATGTCGTGTTATGTACTCTGGGGTAACACAGGCTGCAACTGGATGCAGCTTTAACCAAAAGATACTCCAGGCCTTAGTTCAATCTGATTTATTGAACCAGTAGCACAGTTCTCTGTGAGTTCGACTCTCTGCTAACCTAAGTGTGGTTACTCTGTCTGACTGAACCAGACTAGTTCTTAGCCACATGCTGGAGGTGTGATACTGTACATACACCCTGACTCACTCTGTAGATGTTCATCAGTGGAAAGAGGCAGAGTGTGAGTGCCTCGTGCCTTTTATCGTGAGATACCACCCCTGAGTGTCCTGCCTGCTCATTGGTCATGTCCTGTTCTCTGTGTTCATTAGCTGCCTGTCTGTATATCATTATCTGCATGTCTGCCTATCATGACCATACCATCTGTTGTTTGCTTAGATGCATTGGGGGCAACTGTTTTAAGTGAAGATACTTCAGATAGCTTTATTGATGTTGGGAATGTTTGTAGGTTTCAATTAGTTTTTTTGTTTGATTAATTATTGTGCTTATCAACGCAAGGGATTTTAGCAGTTGGAAATGGAAAACATCCCATTTTTGGCACCTCACTCCTCTTATCGGGCAGACGTTTTCCCAAAAAATACCTGACTGCCATATCGGGTGTGGAAATTGGTGCAAATTACACCGACTATTCCAGCCTGATTCTAATGGTGATCTTCCTGCACTTAGTAATTTATTTGGCAGGGGGCATGTTTTGCATGGGTAGTGAGGGGGGGCGGGCCCCCACACACTTCTCCCCCCAATTGTTGGCATCAGCACCACTCCCGCCCAAGTCGGTGGAAAGGCCCCCCCTCCCAATCGCTGACATCAGACCCCCCTCCCCAATCGCCGGTACCACCGCCCCCCAAGTGTACGACACCCCACTATGGGGTCGCCAAAGGCCCCACCCCCTTCATGCCAACCCCTTTGGGCCCCAACCCATTTAAGCCGTCCCCCCTTCAGGTCCTGCCATTTGGCACTGGTCGCTAGCACTGCACTGTTGGCACTGTCAGGGTGCCGGGGGCAGTGCCAGGGCACTGTCCAGCAATGCCCCATCCGCTCGGATGCTACAATAGCCTCCAAGCCCTCGGGCGTGGTTATCATGTCTGGCCTCCATTTTTGGAAGACTAGTGATTCCCGCCGGCTTCAAGTTGCGGAGGTGGATGGGAGAATTACAGGTAATGGGAGAATTTGGCTTAAAGCCGATTCTGCCTATTTGAATTAGAATTTGAATATGCTAATCGGGTTTACGCCCAGCGAGAGTGTGAACCAAATTCTGGCTGCTGGGAGGGTCCAAAGCAAATCCCAAATCAGGGTTCTCTCAGTATCTCCCAACATAGTGGAATCGGCACCGGGCGCAACATAGAACATAGAACATAGAAAATACAGCACAGAACAGGCCCTTCGGCCCATGATGTTGTGCCGAACCTTTGTCCTAGATTAATCATAGATTATCATTGAATTTACAGTGCAGAAGGAGGCCATTCGGCCCTTTGAGTCTGCACCGGCTCTTGGAAAGAGCACCCTACCCAAACTCAACACCTTCACCCAACACCAAGGGCAATTTGGACATTAAGGGCAATTTATCATTGGCCAATTCACCTAACCTGCACATCTTTGGATTGTGGGAGGAAACCGGAGCACCCGGAGGAAACCCACGCAGACACGGGGAGGACGTGCAGACTCCGCACAGTCAGTGACCCAAGCCGGAATCGAACCTGGGACCCTGGAGCTGTGAAGCAATTGTGCTATCCACAATGCTACCGTGCTGCCCTTGAGAACAAATAAATCTACACTATATCATTTAACCGTAATCCATGTACCTATCCAATAGCTGCTTGAAGGTCCCTAATGTTTCCGACTCAACTACTTCCACAGGCAGTGCATTCCATGCCCCCACTACTCTCTGGGTAAAGAACCTACCTCTGATATCCCTCCTATATCTTCCACCTTTCACCTTAAATTTATGTCCCCTTGTAATGGTTTGTTCCACCCGGGGAAAAAGTCTCTGACTGTCTACTCTATCTATTCCCCTGATCATCTTATAAACCTCTATCAAGTCGCCCCTCATCCTTCTCCGTTCTAATGAGAAAAGGCCTAGCACCCTCAACCTTTCCTCGTAAGACCTACTCTCCATTCCAGGCAACATCCTGGTAAATCTTCTTTGCACCTTTTCCAGAGCTTCCACATCCTTCCTAAAATGAGGCGACCAGAACTGTACACAGTACTCCAAATGTGGCCTTACCAAAGTTTTGTACAGCTGCATCATCACCTCACGGCTCTTAAATTCAATCCCTCTGTTAATGAACGCGAGCACACCATAGGCCTTCTTCACAGCTCTATCCACTTGAGTGGCAACTTTCAAAGATGTATGAACATAGACCCCAAGATCTCTCTGCTCCTCCACATTGCCAAGAACTCTACCGTTAACCCTGTAATCCGCATTCATATTTGTCCTTCCAAAATGGACAAACTCACACTTTTCAGGGTTAAACTCCACCTGCCACTTCTCAGCCCAGCTCTGCATCCTATCTATGTCTCTTTGCAGCCGACAACAGCCCTCCTTACTATCCACAACTCCACCAATCTTCGTATCATCTGCAAATTTACTGACCCACCCTTCAACTCCCTCATCCAAGTCATTAATGAAAATCACAAACAGCAGAGGACCCAGAACTGATCCCTGCGGTACGCCACTGGTAACTGGGATCCAGGCTGAATATTTGCCATCCACCACCACTCTCTGACTTCTATCGGTTAGCCAGTTCGTTATCCAACTGGCCAAATTTCCCACTATCCCATGCCTCCTTACTTTCTGCATAAGCCTACCATGGGGAACTTTATCAAATGCCTTACTAAAATCCATGTACACTACATCCACTGCTTTACCTTCATCCACATGCTTGGTCACCTCCTCAAAGAATTCAATAAGTGTTGTAAGGCAAGACCTACCCCTCACAAATCCGTGCTGACTATCCCTAATCAAGCAGTGTCTTTCCAGATGCTCAGAAATCCTATCCTTCAGTACCCTTTCCATTACTTTGCCTACCACCGAAGTAAGACTAACTGGCCTGTAATTCCCAGGGTTATCCCTAGTCCCTTTTTTGAACAGGGGCACGACATTCGCCACTCTCCAATCCCCTGGTACCACCCCTGTTGACAGTGAGGACGAAAAGATCATTGCCAACGGCTCTGCAATTTCATCTCTTGCTTCCCATAGAATCCTTGGATATATCCCGTCAGGCCCGGGGGACTTGTCTATCCTCAAGTTTTTCAAAATGCCCAACACATCTTCCTTCCTAACAAGTATTTCCTCGAGCTTACCAATCTGTTTCACACTGTCCTCTCCAACAATATCGCCCCTCTCATTTGTAAATACAGAAGAAAAGTACTCGTTCAAGACCTCTCCTATCTCTTCAGACTCAATACACAATCTCCCGCTACTGTCCTTGATCGGACCTACCCTCGCTCTAGTCATTCTCATATTTCTCACATATGTGTAAAAGGCCTTGGGGTTTTCCTTGATCCTACCCGCCAAAGATTGTTCATGCCCTCTCTTAGCTCTCCTAATCCCTTTCTTCAGTTCCCTCCTGGCTATCTTGTATCCCTCCAATGCCCTGTCTGAACCTTGTTTCCTCAGCCTTACATAAGTCACCTTTTTCCTCTTAACAAGACATTCAACCTCTCTTGTCAACCATGGTTCCCTCACTCGACCATCTCTTCCCTGCCTGACAGGGACATACATATCAAGGACACGTAGCACCTGTTCCTTGAACAAGTTCCACATTTCATTTGTGTCCTTCCCTGCCAGCCTATGTTCCCAACTTATGCACTTCAATTCTTGTCTGACAACATCGTATTTACCCTTCCCCCAATTGTAAACCTTGCCCTGTTGCACGTACCTATCCCTCTCCATTACTAAAGTGAAAGTCACAGAATTGTGGTCACTATCTCCAAAATGCTCCCCCACTAACAAATCTATCACTTGCCCTGGCTCATTACCCAGTACTAAATCCAATATTGCCCCTCCTCTGGTCGGACAATCTACATACTGCGTTAGAAAAGCTTCCTGGACACACTGCACAAACACCACCCCATCCAAACTATTTGATCTAAAGAGTTTCCACTCAATATTTGGGAAGTTAAAGTCGCCCATGACTACTCCCTATGACTTCTGCACCTTTCCAAAATCTGTTTCCCAATCTGTTCCTCCACATCTCTGCTACTATTGGGGGGCCTATAGAAAACTCCTAACAAGGTGACTGCTCCTTTCCTATTTCTGACTTCAACCCATACTACCTCAGTAGGCTGATACTCCTCGAACTGCCTTTCTGCAGCTGTTATACTATCTCTAATTAATAATGCCACCCCCCCACCTCTTTTACCACCCTCCCTAATCTTATTGAAACATCTATAACCAGGGACCTCCAACAACCATTTCTGCCCCTCTTCTATCCAAGTTTCCGTGATGGCCACCACATCGTAGTCCCAAGTACCGATCCATGCCTTAAGTTCACCCACCTTATTCCTGATGCTTCTTGCGTTGAAGTATACACACTTCAACCCCTCTCCGTGCCTGCAAGTACTCTCCTTTGTCAGTGTTCCCTTCCCCACTGCCTCATTACACGCTTTGGCGTCCTGAATATCGGCTACCTTAGTTGCTGGACTACAAATCCGGTTCCCATTCCCCTGCCAAATTAGTTTAAACCCTCCCGAAGAGTACTAGAAAACCTCCCTCCCAGGATATTGGTGCCCCTCTGGTTCAGATGCAACCCGTCCTGCTTGTACAGGTCCCACCTTCCCCAGAATGCGCTCCAATTATCCAAATACCTGAAGCCCTCCCTCCTACACCATTCCTGCAGCCACGTGTTCAACTGCACTCTCTCCCTATTCCTAGCCTCGCTATCACGTGGCACCGGCAACAAACCAGAGATGGCAACTCTGTCTGTCCTGGCTTTTAACTTCTAGCCTAACTCCCTAAACTTGTTTATTACCTCCACACCCCTTTTCCTACCTATGTCGTTGGTACCAATGTGCACCACGACTTCTGGCTGCTCACCCTCCCCCTTAAGGATCCTGAAGACACGATCCGAGACATCCCTGGCCCTGGCACCCGGGAGGCAACATACCTTCCGGGAGTCTCGCTCGCGACCACAGAATCTCCTATCTATTCCCCTAACCATTGAATCTCCTACAACTATTGCTTTACTATTCTCCCCCCTTCCCTTCTGAGCCCCAGAGCCAGACTCAGTGCCAGAGACCTGGCCGCTAGGGCCTTCCCCCGGTAGGTCATCCCCCCCAACAGCATCCAAAACGGTATACTTGTTTTGAAGGGGAACGGCCACGAGGGATCCCTGCACTTTCTGCCTGTTTGTTTTTTTCCCCCTGACTGTAACCCAGCTATTCTTGTCCTGTACCTTGGGTGTGGTTACCTCCTTGTAACTCTTCTGAATCACCCCCTCTGCCTCCCGGATGATCCGAAGTTCATCCAGCTTCAGCTCCAGTTCCCTTACACGGTCTTTGAGGAGCTGAAGTTGGGTGCACTTCCCGCAGGTATAGTCAGTGGGGACACCGGTGGTATCCCTCACCACCCACATCCTACAGGAGGAGCATGTAACTGGCCTAGCCTCCATCCCCTCTTACCTGACAGAATATAGCTGCCCTGTGGACTAACTAGATCTCCGCTCACCGACCCTGCTCCCAGTCAGCTACACTTTCTGTAAACTCCTGGCTCTCTTCGCACTCTTTGCGGAAATGTCGGAAACAAAATGAAAGGAGCGCCTTACTCCCTCCTCACCTAACTCCCTCGGTCACCAAACTCTCACTATCGCACTCAAATGCACCAAATTCAGCACTCCCTCGGTCACCAAACTCTCACTATCGCACTCAAATGCACCAAATTCAGCACTCCCTCGGTCACCAAACTCTCACTATCGCACTCAAATGCACCAAATTCAGCACTCAGTGCAAACAAAGTCTGCACTGTAGGGGATCACTTTTATACTGTGAATCTAGCCTCTGAAAACCTGGCCTAATCCAATTAACTAATTAACAAGCTCCAGCTGCAAGTGCCTACAAGTAGAAGCCGGTTTAAAGCTTATTGAAAATTCACCTTCTTCTAAACCAAACAGCAACTTTTAAGTTAATTAACTAAATAAAAGAAAGACTAAACTTTAGATAAAAATTAAGCCTTATACTCCCTTGGTCACCAAACTCTCACTATCGCACTCAAATGCACCAAATTCAGCACCTGAATAGGTGGCAAATTGCTCCCATATTCTCACGTCTTTATCACAAGGTGTGAACTGAATTGTGTAATAGCCTAACACTGAACAAAATATTCGGACATGATTTAAATAGCATGCTCACTGGCACAAAGGCACTATTATGGAATATCATTTGCAAGTGAAGAAAAGTATCTAGGGCCTTCATTTGATCTGGAATCTTTGTGCTTTCTATAGAACTGATTAACGAAGGGGGAGCAACAAACAGGCAACATGTTTAAATGAGGCAATAGGTAAACAACAATATAATGATTTACTTATACAGTTGCCCAAATGCACTTTTCAAAAATATGTGCTGAATGTGATTTCTAAAACCATAAGAACATGAATGATGCACAAAGTTAAAGCAGGTCCAGTAAAATTCAAATCTGCTGACTTGGTATATAAATAACGTGGAACCTATACCTAGATTTATAACAAAGTAAGTGATAAACAAGTGCCACACAAAACCCACAGCAGAAATATTGTTACCTTTTATAGAAATGATACAAATAATTACTTGTATTCATGTAAGGAAAAATAAAAAGTAGAAACGGTATTTTCTTGCTACCTTAATTAATACCTTAATTATTGTTTTTTTTACTAGTGTTCCTGTATATGGAAGACAGTAGCTCCTTTCCATCTGTTAGCCATGATTTGTTTTTACAACTCCAGATTCAAATATACAAAGACTTGCTCAATTTACCAATTAAAAATACCCTCTGGAGTTACCTGAAGCATTGGGAGCAGAATAGTACAGATGACATTAGCTTGAATATACTTGGCAAACTATGTACATTTTTACAGTGTGAGCCGGACTAAATCTTCCATCATAATAAAGTGCTATTACTGTTGTGCAGTAGATGCTACTTGTTCCATGTCTGAAATTGACTGGAGTTCAAAGTGGAAAAATCATGCTGACGCCTTCGAATGGAGGAACAGTATTTCGGCATTGAAGTGCATCAAGTCAATAAACTGTCTGGATGGAGAAATAAATTCCAGTTACAGAGTTTTCCCTCAGAGGAGCCATAGCAAGACGTGGTTGTGCTTAGCGGAAGATGTGCTTGACCATAGAAGACAGCACACAAATAAACAGTAATACAAAAGCACCACCCGAGTGGTCACTTCTCTTGGATCCATTGTTGATCGATCTGTCTTGGTTGCCTTCATCCACTGACTCCTCCGGTCCTACTGCAGATGCAGTACACTGGACTAAAGGAGCCTGATAGGATGTAGCCCTTTTCTCTGGCCTGTCTGGACTGGATCCGTCACTAGGTCTTTGCCCGTTGAACAGAAGGTATCGACCTTTAGAGTCTTGTTCCATCTTAAAGAGCTCGTACTCGGTGTGAGGGAGGCGTATCCCCAGAGCCACACAGCCATTGGTGTGAGTGACATCCTGCTCCACTCCGACATGCCAAGACCCCTCAGCACCACACGCATTGCCGTTGAAGACATTCAAGAGCGATGCAGTCGCAGTGTCCATTGGCGTTACCTTCATGTGGTTCACTAAAACAAAATTTGAAAAGATCATGTCAAACAATCAATAACAGTAATAATAATCTTTATTAGTGTCACAAGTAGGCTTACATTAACACTGCAATGAAGTTACTGTGAAAATCTCCTAGTCGCCACACTCCGGCACCTGTTCGGGTACACGGAGGGAGAATTCAGAATGTCCAATTCATCTAACAAGCACGTCTTTCGGGACTTGTGGGAGGAAACCTGAGCACCCGGAGGAAACCCATGAAGACACGGGGAGAACATGCAGACTCCGCAGACAGTGACCCAAGCAGGAATCGAACCTGGGGCCCTGGCACTGTGAAGCAATGGTGCTAACCACTGTGCTACGGTGCTGCCCCAAACCAACCTTTGCTCAAACTGCATTGGGCGGCAACTGTTTCAAGTGAAGATATTTCAAATAGCTTTATTAATGTTGGGAAGGTTTGCAACTTTCAATGTGTTTTGTTTTGTCTCTTTGACTCATTTTTGTCCTCATTGCGAGGGATTTTAACAGTGGGAAATGGAAAATCTCCAATTTTGGGCATCCAGTATCATCCCAGGCCAAATATAATATGATTTAGTTGCTGAGTAAAGATCACTCTGCCCTACTCCAACAATTGAGATTAAGTTACACAGAGCAGTGAGAATGCACTTAAATTGAAGTTTATTTATTTCTCTGCCATTTTTTAACATGTGCTTTTACTCTGCACGTACGGTCTTACAACTAACATACAACTGGCGCGGCAAGAAAGAATACCAAGAAAGAATACCTCCAACAATGTTGTTCAGCCACTTGTCAAGCTGATAACAACGCACAAGAAAAACCCTTAAACCTTGAAAACTTGATTAATGTGTGCACAACTCCAAATGTTTGTTCTGATTAGCTCAGGTGGGAAATGGGGTGTGCCCTGGAGGCCCTGTATCATCTCCTGCACATCATGGCAACCATTCTGTTTTGTAGAACAACATTAATTACATCCATTCTCTATCTCCTCAGGTGCCAAGCCCTAAACGGGATTAACACCACTATTAACAAATATGATGTCATGTTTGTTATGCATGGATTATACACTCTGGCACATAATATCGTATTTTTGAAATCCTTCTGCGCTTTGGGTAATAGAAGAATATTGAAGATCAAATGGTTTGAATTTGTAATGGTAGGAATCGGTCTGGAAAGAGTGACTTGGACACATTGCAACCTATGAATACGTCTAATGCTTTTGCTTCCAGTATTTGAATGCCTGCATTGTGTGATAAAGTAATATTCAGTCACTCCAATGCTATAATAGATTGAATGCCATCAAGTGTAGCGCATTTTTGGCAGCCCGGTGTAGGCTGATCTTAATCATTCATGGTGCAATATTAGCATGTTTATGGGATTCTGCCATATTCAGTTTTGCACTCGGACATAGGAACTGTGATGTGGTGGCTTTACTGTGAATGTGAACATGTGCTCGGTGCTCACACTGGGCTGTGAGACAAATGCACATTTTCGCATCAGAGCAGCCTTTGGTCTTATGCAGTCTTCTTGCTTGAGGCGAAAGAATAACTCAGATGGGGTAATTTAAGAGTCTGCATAACTGACAGGGCCAGCGCCCAGCGTTGCCAAATCTCCAGGACTGTCCTGGAGCCCCCCAGAGTCTGAAGATTATTCTCCAGTGTCTGCAGTGTATTGCATAAAGCAGCTATGGGGAAAGATCACAACGTTACTGAAACATTTTCTTTGAACATTTTGTATATTCATTCTAAAAATACTGACAATGGGAAAGTAATGTTGTTTTGAGTGACAGTGAAGAATCACCCAAAAGGCTTTGAAATTTGCATGGGAAGGCAATGTGCTTTGCAGATGGACATGTGGGTGACCAATGGTGAGAGAACTGGGGCAGGGCACATGAAGACAGAGTGCACATAAATATGTACAGTTGAAGTTGGTAGCCTGAGCAGCAGCACATATTGTGTGCACACTGCAAGGATTTTCATAGTCTGTTTAATCTCCTCATAACTACATTGCCCAAGACTTTGTCCATGGCTCTATCAAACAGTAAGAGTACAGGTATAAGGAATGGATTGCCTTGGAAACTCAGATGATGATTTTGCTCTGAATGGGACAAGGTATGTTTCTAATAACGTCTATGGAGTTCACATTCAAAAATATTAATTGATCAATTTGATATTACCTTTAAACACAAACTCTGTTCCTCCCATTACTTTAGTTGAGGGGATTCCTCGGCTGTAACGGCCCTTTGCATAGATGGTGAAAGTTGGATGCTTGCACAGAGGGTCCGCGAAATGGTAGTAATGTCCTTCCCAAGTGTTGTTGTTGTCATGGAATATGAAGTGGCGGGTGAGGAACAGCACCTCTGGCCGCACCTCACACCGCCGGCTCGCCCATTGGCCATGTAGTCCCACAGTTAAGTCTGGCTTTGGAGGTAGAATGGGAGGATGATGCTCGTCAGACCGGGAGATTATCCGACAGGCCATGCAGGAATGATCGTGATTCTGAAATGACAGAAGTTGATACGTTATGGGATTAGATGGTGTTAAGAGTGTTACAGAGCACAGGCCAATGGATATTTCATTAGTGTTCTATGAAGTTCAACAGACTTTTAAAAATCTGCAGAACAAAATATGCTTTAAATTTAATATTCTCAGCTTGCTGATCTCTAAATGAAGTTGGTACATGTTAACAAAGGAGGGATGCTTGGCACACCTAATTCTTGTTTTCTTTAAGTAAACCCAGTCCTTTGCATTATTCTCAAAATTACACTGCGGTACCCAGCCTGATAAATTTTCTTTTCTTTTCACAAAATAATCAGGCTATAATTATTTCACTTCATATAATTATTAGTTATAAAACAGTCAGACCACAACCTTTAATGAATGTGCAGTTGATGCAGATATGAAATATTTTTCCCATAATTCATCTTGGAGAAACTATATCGATTTCATCTTGCACAAATTGACCCCAAGAGACTGACCTAGTTCTAACCATCAAGCATAATAATCAGGGCTGCACTGAGGGAGTGCTTCACTGTCAGAGGTGCCATGTTTTTCCCTGTGGCAGTAGACCAAGGACCCGTCTGCCTGGTCTGGTAGATGTAAAAGACTCCACGGCGCTATTATGAAGAGCAATAGGGGAGTTCTACCTCGGGTCCGAGCTAATATTTACCCGTCAATCAATATTAGTAAAATAGATAATCTGGTTATTATCACATTGCTGTTTGTGTGAGTTTGCGATGTTCAAATTGGCTGTTGCATTTCCTGCATTACCCCAGTAACATTACAAATACAAGGACTTATAAGGCGGTTATCTTTTAATTCAAGGTAAAATTGAGCATGTGCCCTCTTACTACTTCTGCCCGGCGATAAACCAATGTGACCTGGTTGCGATGGGAATGGGGCCAGTTCAATTGAAACCCAAGTGCCAGATTTAATACCTGAACACAAAGGGAGAGTCAGTTGTTCACTAGTGGAGAATTACTGACTCAAGAACCCTGGACACAGAGAAAGAGAATGTCCCAGAGAGAGAGAGAGACAGGAACAGCAACCATTGGAAACAGCAAGGAGTGGGATGTTCTCGGTTAGCCACCAGGCATAGTGCAGGTGAGAGCACATTCTCTGGTTACAGAACTTGTGGCCCATGGAAATTGAAGGACGCTGGAAGAATCTCGCTGATGTAGCCAAGAGAAGGAATCTTCGGAGTGGGTCTTGCTGCTGGTGATTCTCAGTAGAGGGAAGAAACCTTTGCTGGACAATGGATGTTGTGACTCAAAGAAATGGCGACTGTGAGCCTATCAGAAGCAGGGGGAGAAACTTTCGACTGGTTCCTGAGAAGGCTACACCACACTTTCCGTAGAAATCTAATGTATAAACATGGGCGGGAATTTTTCAGCTCGTCCTGGTAGGGGTATTACTAAGTTAAGGGAAGAAGGGGGGTATCTTTTCTGTATTTTATGATATTAGTTGCCTCCTAAGTAATGTTTATTGAAGTTGCTTAAGTGTTTTTGTTGCAGTAAAAGTCTTAAAAGGTACGATCGTCACGTGGAGTATTTTAAGTCAGTCACTGGGAATTTAAATCTCTTTTTAAATGTTGATTGGTCTCCATGGGGATCGTAACAGTACCTACTCATAAAATACTTCATTGGTTGTAAAGCAGTTTAAGACATCCAATGGTGGTGAAAGGTGCTATATAAATGCAAGGTTTTTGTTTTATTATCACAGGGAGATCTTAAAAAACAAAGCAAAAAAACCAATCCAGCTAACACTCACTTCAGTTGATTTTTTTACCCTCAAATTTCAATTACCCGATAATCTGAATTAAACAATTATATTAAAACGATACAAATAGCCCTTTTGAGCACAATTCAACTTCAAATTGTCCAGTAACTCAAATTAAGCATTTGAATGAAGAGAAGTAGTTGGCGTCCCTGAACTAGCTCTAGCTGCACGACCACCCTCCCCCTTCCATGTTGATAGACTGTGGGAAATGGCAAGAATATCTGACTTTAAAGGGTCCCTTTTCTTATCTTTCATTCAGAGTAAAGACCTTTTCTTTTGCATTTATGTTTATACAAAGCTTTTGTCACAGAGTCTGTCTCAAAACTAGATCTGGGAGCGAGGTAGCATTCCATGTACATAAGGCACTTTGCTAAAGTCCAGGCTCATTAAAGGCAGGAGTTCCAAGCTTATGTGCCAGAGAATGTCACTAGGTTCACATGAGAATTTATGAAGCTAGCTGCTTCATGCTCTCCCTTTCCTTTGATTAACTCAGGGTTTCCTAGTTTCCCCTCTCTCCAACTCTATTTCCTCCTACTCACGATCTGTGGCAATAATCCAACCTAACTCACAAAAGAAAATTCATCAACTTCCTTCATAGAATCCATAGAACCCCTACAGTGCAGAAGGACATCATTCAGCCCATTGAGACTGCACCAACCCTCAGAAAGAGCAGCCGACCTAGGCCCATTCCCTGACTCTATCCCCGTAACCCCACCCAACCCGCACATCTTGAGACACGGTAAATTGGCAATTCACCATGGCCAATCCACCTAACCTGCAAGTCTTTGGACTGTGGGAGGAAACCGGAGAATCCAGAGGAAACCCACATAGACAAAGGGAAAACATACAAACTCCACACAAACAATCACCCAAGTCTTGAATAGAACCCGGGTCCCTGGTGCTGTGAGGCAGCAGTGCTAACCACTGTGCCGCTGTGCCATCTTCTACAATGTGCAAAACCAGTATTTGGCAAATTTGATCTCATTTATCCTCGAACAGGGCAACAACAATGTCCTTATTCAATCATTTGAATTAAGCAATTACAAAAAAAGCGGTACAATAGCCCTAAGATTGAAATTATTTCCATAACAATAAGTGTTCATCTGAAATCCTTCTGTATAACAAAAAAGATGCCAACCTGTTTAAAACATGAGTTAATTATTCCACTGAGAAGTCAAAGAGGAACTTTGGATGAATGTATTAGGTTTGATCGCTAGTATTCTGTGGATAATTTCGGAGCCAACCTTAGCTCATTCAAATCTCAACCACTGACACGTTGGTAAAATACAACCTGAAGCCCACATCTTATCTTGTCCTTTTTGCCTATCGGTATTCTTGATCTTGTTACCTCATTAGACCCACAGAACTTCCACTTCTCCACAGAACTGCCTTCAAAAGAGCCACAGTTTCTACTTCCATGCTTAAGATTTATTTCCCCCTCTAAAATCTTAATCCCTTATCAAACCCAAATGGCCAATATACATTAAAAAAAAATTTTTTTAAAAGAGTACCCAATTTTTTTTTTTTCCCAATTAAGGGACAATTTAGCGTGGCCAATCCACCGAACCTGCACATCTTTAGGTTGTGGGGATGAATCCCACGCAAACACGGGGAGAATGTGCAAACTCCACATGGACAGTGACCCAGAGCCGGGATCGAACCTGGGACCTCGGCGCCATGAGGCAGCAGGGCTAACCCACTGTGTCACCGTGCTGCCCACAAATGGCCAATATACATGATGATCTAGGGGGCACTTGGAGCACCACAGACACATTCTTTGACAGGAAACAAACTGCACTTGCCAACAGACAGGTTTTCACCTCTAGTCTCCAGCCACCTTTGAGCAAGTTGCCGCCTTCCTATTTCCCCTGCTCTATTCTCCTGAAGTTCAAGCGTGCCAACCTCGGTAGGAGAGGAAGGCTATTCAAACGTGGAGGTTCTCAAAGGCGGGCCAATGCTGCCCTTTACTGTCTCCCGTTAAAAAACTCATTTTCAGCAGAGGCAGGAACAAAGGAGATTGCTTTTCACTGCCACTGTTTTACAAGTTGATGGGTAGGTTGATTCATTTGCGGGGCACGGTTGCACAGGCATCTCTCTTATTATGTCTGCGCCATGGGCTCCATGTCTAATCATGTTGTCACTCGATGGCCACATTTTCCACAGAGTGATTAGGAATGGGTCAGGCAGTTATTTTCTAAAGCAAGATGCGCAGCTTCTGAAGTGTGCTGAAGATAATGGGAAAGCAAACCGCCTGTATATTTTTTTCATTCACCGGCTTACCAAATAGATGATACATGGACATGTAACAAGCAAATTCAAGATTCCTTTCTGATGTGGGAGGAACTTGCCGGCTAAATGAAGCCATCATTGTGCATTGAGAGGATCTGAGGTTTCAATTCATTGCTTTGGTCAGCATGACTCATAGAATGAAAGGCTGTAGGCAGAAGTCTGAAGCCCCTTGCTCTCCAGTCACCGGGGAGCATCTGCGCCACATTTATTTCTTTTACTGCAGATGAAAATACTCGGTTGCTATGGAGATAGTCTTTGTTTAAATCTTATACAGTATGACTGCTGGCAGAATCTATGCGGTGCACCTGCTGGGAGTGTAGAAAATATCTCCCTTCCTAAAACCGCTTAATATTTCATTCTGAACCTCTAACCAGTGCCAGGGAATTATGAGATATTTGGTGCCATGCCCTGTTTGGTACTATTTTAGCATGAAACGTCCACTTTCTGGGAGTTCTGTGAAAGTGGCTAGTAATGCCAGGTCTGGAGTGGCTGGATTCGTTCAAGTGATTAAATTCCATTCCACTCAAATTTTAAAAATGTGTCTTTTTCCCCAATTTTCAAACTGCAAACCAATGCATCAATCAAATAAACAGACAGATGGACCATCCTGGGTCTCTGCCACTCTTCAGGAGTCTCTGCTAGAGTGTATGTCATTTCCCCTGAGGTTAAGAATTCAGCATGTGTGAAATTCCAGGATGAGTAGTCTATGTAAGCACGGTAGCACAAGTGGATAGCACTGTGGCTTCACAGCGTCAGGGTCCCAGGTTCGATTCCGGCTTGGGTCACTGTCTGTGCGGAGTCTGCACGTTCTCCCCGTGTGTGCGTGGGTTTCCTCCGGGTGCTCCGGTTTCCTCCCACAGTCCAAAGACGTGCAGGTTAGGTGGATTGGCCATGATAAATTGCCCTTAGTGACCAAAAAGGTTAGGAGGGGTTATTGGGTTACGGGGATAGCGTGGAAGTGAGGGCTTAAGTGGGTCGGTGCAGACTTGATGGGCCGAATGGCCTCCTTCTGCATTGTATGTTCTATGTGGATTGACCCCACGTGAGGCATTGCTCGTCAATAAACTGTTCAGCAAGCTCCTTTCCATCAGCCCTGTGCTCGCTGACTGACATTCGTTCCCAGTCAAGTTACATCTTGATTTTAAAATGATCATCCTTGCTTTTAAATCTCTCCCTGACCTCACACCTCCCTATCTCTGTAATTCCCGCCAGCCCCACAATCCTCCGGGATAGCTGAGCTTCACGAATTTGCCTGCTGAAGTCGGTGCTAATGGAATCTCGAATTGCAATGCTCAATCATCCATCCCTCACGAGTCAAGGACCATCTCGTTTACTTTATTTGTTATTCTTACTTTGGACTCAATTCTCACTTCTAGTCTGTATGAATGTAATGGCATGTGTTTTATAATTTTCATACATTTAGTAGTTAATAAACTCACTTTAACTTTAACTCAATAAGGCCTAAGGATAAATTGGCTTCTTTTAAAACATAAATACCGGAAAAACCTACCCGCGAAGGGAGGAATCCTTATTCGATTAACCTTGTTGCAACTAGCAGAGGGAGTTGGAGGGAGCCACTTCATCCCTCCACACCCAGGGCATGACAAGCCAGTCGGACAGTAACCAATTGAAGGATCTTGCCCTGGTTTACAAATTTGGAGAACCTCGCCTGGGGACAGGTCGTAACATAAGACAGTCCTGAAAATCTACACCTATGACCAAGCTTTTGGTCATCTCACACCTTATGCGGCTTGATGTAATACTTATTTTTTATAAACATTTGGTAGTACAGAATTTGAATATTGCTGAAGGAAAGACAATCTTTGTCAAAGTTGTTTGTCTTGTACTCATTAGTACAATTCACAGAAGGGAAATGTAAGGCAAATACATTTATGCTGTATGAGAAGAGAGAGCTCATTGGTTGGCAACTGGGCTCTAACTGGTAGATGTGTTGCCATGGACAATGCATCAGTTCATGGTGACTGACAGTTAACTGCCAAGTATTGTTTGAATTTTAAACCAGGTAGCTTCACACTGATAGATAAAGACATTGCCCTGTGAATGAACCAGTGAATGCCTATTACTTGTTTTGTTTAGTTGAAACAGGCACAATGTGGGTACATGTTCTTGTTGTCGACAAAGAGCAGGCCCTGTGCTACACATACAATACACACAAAAAATGCGCCTGTGAAGGTTTTGGACCTTTTCATTACGTTAAACATTCTATATAAGTTGTTGCTGTTCAGATTCTTCAAATCCTTACTAAGATCTTAATTTATCCATGTACATCGACACTGTTGAATCGATATAATGGAGACCATAGGCACAATTCCCCTCCCCCTCCCCCAAGATGTGCTTTCTGACAATGAAATGAAACGAAATGAAAATCGCTTATTGTCCCAAGTAGGCTTCAAATGAAGTTACTGTGAAAAGTCCCTAGTCGCCACATTCCGGCGCCTGTTCGGGGAGGCTGTTATGGGAATTGAACCGTGCTGCTGGCCTGCCTTGGTCTGCTTTCAAAGCCAGCGATTTAGCCCTGTGCTAAAGGTGACGCGTCATTGGTCCCTGGCAGGATCTTCCAATCCCATTGATGTGCGCTGCGCTTTGGGCGGCTCTCTCATCCTGCCGCGGGGAACCTGCCACAGGGGAACCCGCCACCGGGTAGGGGCAGTAAACCCCACCCTATATCGTCAATGTTAATAAAATACTCTCACTTTGCACAAAGCAGTGAGGTAAGAAGCTTTTTACTGGCTGCCAGTTTCTTCATTCTTTTACTCTATTCTGCACCATTCCAAAATCAAACATAGGGAGGGTTTAAACTAGTATGGCAGGGGGGTGGGCACGGGAGCAATAGGTCAGAAGGTGAGAGCATTGAGGGAGAACTAGGGAATAGGGACAGTGTGGCTCTGAGGCAGAGCAGACGGGGAGAAGTTGCTGAACACAGCGGGTCTGGTGGCCTGAAGTGCATATGTTTTAATGCAAGGAGCATTACGGGTAAGGCAGATGAACTTAGAGCTTGGATTACTACTTGGAACTATGATGTTGTTGCCATTACAGAGACCTGGTTGAGGGAAGGGCAGGATTGGCAGCTAAACGTTCCAGGATTTAGATGTTTCAGGCGGGATAGAGGGGGATGTAAAAGGGGAGGCGGAGTTGCGCTACTTGTTCAGGAGAGTATCACAGCTATACAGCGAGAGGACACCTCAGAGGGCAGTGAGGCTATATGGGTAGAGATCAGGAATAAGAAGGGTGCAGTCACAATGTTGGGGGTATACTACAGGCCTCCCAACAGCCAGCGGGAGATAGAGGAGCAGATAGGTAGACAGATTTTGGAAAAGAGTAAAAACAACAGGGTTGTGGTGATGGGAGACTTCAACTTCCCCAATATTGACTGGGACTCACTTAGTGCCAGGGGCTTAGACGGGGCAGAGTTTGTAAGGAGCATCCAGGAGGGCTTCTTAAAACAATATGTAAACAGTCCAACTAGGGAAGGGGCGGTACTGGACCTGGTATTGGGGAATGAGCCCGGCCAGGTGGTAGATGTTTCAGTAGGGGAGCATTTCGGTAACAGTGACCACAATTCAGTAAGTTTTAAAGTACTGGTGGACAAGGATAAGAGTGGTCCGAGGATGAATGTGCTAAATTGGGGGAAGGCTAATTATAACAATATTAGGCGGGAACTGAAGAACATAGATTGGGGGCGGATGTTTGAGGGCAAATCAACATCTGACATGTGGGAGGCTTTCAAGTGTCAGTTGAAAGGAATACAGGACAGGCATGTTCCTGTGAGGAAGAAAGATAAATACGGCAATTTTCGGGAACCTTGGATGACGAGTGATATTGTAGGCCTCGTCAAAAAGA
Source organism: Scyliorhinus torazame (assembly GCF_047496885.1). Classification (NCBI taxonomy): domain Eukaryota; kingdom Metazoa; phylum Chordata; class Chondrichthyes; order Carcharhiniformes; family Scyliorhinidae; genus Scyliorhinus; species Scyliorhinus torazame. The sequence continues at coordinate 224,229,540 of NC_092717.1, forward strand.
AAAAGGAGGCATTTGTCAGGGCTAAAAGGCTGGGAACAGACGAAGCCTGTGTGGCATATAAGGAAAGTAGGAAGGAACTTAAGCAAGGAGTCAGGAGGGCTAGAAGGGGTCATGAAAAGTCATTGGCAAATAGGGTTAAGGAAAATCCCAAGGCTTTTTACACTTACATAAAAAGCAAGAGGGTAGCCAGGGAAAGGGTTGGCCCACTGAAGGATAGGCAAGGGAATCTATGTGTGGAGCCAGAGGAAATGGGCGAGGTACTAAATGAATACTTTGCATCAGTATTCACCAAAGAGAAGGAATTGGTAGATGTTGAGTCTGGAGAAGGGGGTGTAGATAGCCTGGGTCACATTGTGATCCAAAAAGACGAGGTGTTGGGTGTCTTAAAAAATATTAAGGTAGATAAGTCCCCAGGGCCGGATGGGATCTACCCCAGAATACTGAAGGAGGCTGGAGAGGAAATTGCTGAGGCCTTGACAGAAATCTTTGGATCCTCGCTGTCTTCAGGGGATGTCCCGGAGGACTGGAGAATAGCCAATGTTGTTCCTCGGTTTAAGAAGGGTGGCAGGGATAATCCCGGGAACTACAGGCCGGTGAGCCTTACTTCAGTGGTAGGGAAATTACTGGAGAGAATTCTTCGAGACAGGATCTACTCCCATTTGGAAGCAAATGGACGTATTAGTGAGAGGCAGCACGGTTTTGTGAAGGGGAGGTCGTGTCTCACTAACTTGATAGAGTTTTTCGAGGAGGTCACTAAGATGATTGATGCAGGTAGGGCAGTAGATGTTGTCTATATGGACTTCAGTAAGGCCTTTGACAAGGTCCCTCATGGTAGACTAGTACAAAAGGTGAAGTCACACGGGATCGGGGTGAACTGGCAAGGTGGATACAGAACTGGCTAGGCCATAGAAGGCAGAGGGTAGCAATGGAGGGATGCTTTTCTAATTGGAGGGCTGTGACCAGTGGTGTTCCACAGGGATCAGTGCTGGGACCTTTGCTCTTTGTAGTATATATAAATGATTTGGAGGAAAATGTAACTGGTCTGATTAGTAAGTTTGCAGACGACACAAAGGTTGGTGGAATTGCGGATAGCGATGAGGACTGTCTGAGGATACAGCAGGATTTAGATTGTCTGGAGACTTGGGCGGAGAGATGGCAGATGGAGTTTAACCTGGACAAATGTGAGGTAATGCATTTTGGAAGGGCTAATGCAGGTAGGGAATATACAGTGAATGGTAGAACCCTCAAGAGTGTTGAAAGTCAAAGAGATCTAGGAGTACAGGTCCACAGATCACTGAAAGGGGCTACACAGGTGGAGAAGGTAGTCAAGAAGGCATACGGCATGCTTGCCTTCATTGGCCGGGGCATTGAGTATAAGAATTGGCAAGTCATGTTGCAGCTGTATAGAACCTTAGTTAGGCCACACTTGGAGTATAGTGTTCAATTCTGGTCGCCACACTACCAGAAGGATGTGGAGGCTTTAGAGAGGGTGCAGAAGAGATTTACCAGAATGTTGCCTGGTATGGAGGGCATAAGCTATGAGGAGCGATTGAATAAACTCGGTTTGTTCTCACTGGAACGAAGGAGGTTGAGGGGCGACCTGATAGAGGTATACAAAATTATGAGGGGCATAGACAGAGTGGATAGTCAGAGGCTTTTCCCCAGGGTAGAGGGGTCAATTACTAGGGGGCACAGGTTTAAGGTGAGAGGGGCAAAGTTTAGAGTAGATGTACGAGGCAAGTTTTTTACGCAGAGGGTAGTGGGTGCCTGGAACTCACTACCGGAGGAGGTAGTGGAGGCAGGGACGATAGGGACATTTAAGGGGCATCTTGACAAATATATGAATAGGATGGGAATAGAAGGATACGGACCCAGGAAGTGTAGAAGATTGTAGTTTAGTCGGGCAGTATGGTCGGCACGGGCTTGGAGGGCCGAAGGGCCTGTTCCTGTGCTGTACATTTCTTTGTTCTTTGTATAAAAACATAATTTTATTGAGTTCATGGGATGTGGGCACAGCTGGCAAGGTCAGCATTTATTGCCCACAAATAATTGCTCGCAAGAAGGTAGTGGTGGGTCCATTGGAGCTTATAGTGTAGGGACTATAGCTATCAGATCGGGAACTATTCTTAGCTTAAACCCTTTGTCGCAGCAGTTGCTTTGCTTGCCAACCCATCTCAAGGGCAATCAAAAGTCAACCATTTTGCTGTGGGTCTTGAGTCACAAATTGGGTGACTGGGTAAGGATGGCACATTTCCATCCCTGGAGGACAAAAGTGAACGAGATGAATCTTTAATGATCATCCTGTAGCTTCACGGGTTATTATTACTGTATTTTTATTTTTATTCTAGATTTGTGTAATTAATTGAATTTAAATTCCCGAGCTGCCTTGGTTGGATTTGAACTTATGCCCCTTAAAGCCACTAATGTAATGAATATGATACCATTTGCATTCTTTAGTACACATTGCCAAATTTGAATAAAGCATCGGAGGTCGTGGGGCTATGGGGAGAGAAGATTTTTATTTAAAAACTGGAAATATATTTTGTGCTAATGTACGTATTTTAAAAAATAAGTGTGACATAACCAAGTAAAAATGTACACCAGGACGTGCCACTAGATATTTTTATGCTCAACACATCATGCCCAGAATGCAATGATATTTTGCAGAAATATAACATGGATGTTGCTTGTATATATTTATATAAAATCTAAATTTAGACAATCTATTAAAACCAGATCCTAACTGTTTAATCAGGTGGATGCTAACGATCCCATGACACTGTTTGAAAGAAGCAGCAATGCCTTGGCCTTGGTGTCTTGGCCAATATTCAACTCTTAATTGACACTCAAGAGTGATTACAAAACCAAAATATTGCCCATGTTGACGTCCAAAATAAAAACGGAAAATGCTGAAAATACTCAGCAGTTCAGGCAGCGGCTGTGGGAAGAGAAACAGAGTTAACTTTTCAATGCTGTTGAGCTGATTATTGGTGAGGAAAGATGGAATAGATTTTTTGGTCACCTTGAGGAACTTAACTGAGGACAATTACGTAGATTTACAGTACAAAATCAGGCCATTCAGTCCATCAGGTCTGCCACATGAGCTTGCTCCAATCGTGGTCAACATTGAGGATGGCCGAGGACAGGGATTATGACACTTGAAATTACATGAAAGGCAAAACGGCGAGTGTTCAGTAATGCTCTAAATTTGGCTGTTTTGATAGTTACTAACATGGTGCTGTCTGTGACATTTTTTGATGTGGTACAATGTACCGCCACCTTCTCGCGGGCAATTAGGGATGGGCAACAAATGCTGGCCCAGCCAGCGAACCCCGCAACCCATAAAAATGAATGAAAAAAAAAGTATCTTGAGTACTTCTACTCATTGTTGATGCTTACCTAAACAGCAACTTACTCAAACCTGCTGTCAAGTGACAGCCAAGGCAGATGTTGGGAGTGCTGTACTAAAAACGTTAAAGTGCTTTAAATTAATGATGTGCTTGGTGGTCTCAAAAGTACAGATAATTTATGCAGTTCAGTAAAAGGACAGGCTGACTACATCAAAGGCATGAATCCCTGCATGAAGGATCTTTTCTAGGTCCTTCGCTGCGTGTCTTGTTGTCTGGTAAATTCATGTGGTGTGCTTAACGTTCTGTAATTCATCTCGAGAAAATGGGTTTCGCATCAGCTCATATTTCTGCACTGAGATCGGAGGTCAGATGGACATTGAGATAACATTTCCTGCAGAGAGAAGCCGCAGGAACTAAGTGATGCTTGATTATGAATGTCCAGATGATGTTGTCAAATGCCCGGAGGAGAGATTTAACCAAGATTTGTTTCTTCCATTAATTGCTGCAACATTAACCGGCCTGAACAAAAGGCTTTCTCAACTGAATCTCCATTACAGTTTATTTGCTTTTCTTTGAAGCATCTTTTAAGATGCGGAAGGCCGTAAATACGAACTGGCAGCCAAGGCTGATCTTGTCCTCCAACTGAATCCAATTTTCCAAGTAACGGTCAGTCAGTAATAATCAAAAGCAAAGCATTGTATTAGTCTCCTATTTTTTTAATTTCCTCACAATGTGGGAGATTAAGGTTAGTTCTCATATTCCAACTATAACTCAGGTTTAGTTGAGTTCACTCACCATGCATGGAATCTGGACTTTCCTATTCTCTATTACATGGTGCATTCATTCCTTGAGCCATTGAGAGAAGCCATTATTCTTTCAATGTGACGGGAAGTGCATCTCAGTTCATTACTGGGAATGGCCTCTCTTAGGAATATTTAGGTTTGACAAAGGCGCCTTTAGAAATTTGCCTCCAAACATCTCCACCTTATTTATATTGGGACTTGTAAATGGCAAGGCTTGATCAGGACGTACAATAGTTAAAAATGAGACATCATGGAAATAAAATGTTAATTTTCCTCATGATATTAGTTTTCTGCATCAAGGGAATAAATATTATTAAATATCTGGTCATTTATAAAAAAATTCAATCACCTTTCCTGCTGTCTCTTCATAAGCCCTCAGTTGAACTCATGGGGGTTTGCCTGCTGTACTGATTCGCCTGGATGCTGGTCATTTTTAGTGACAGAAGTTGCTAAAATTCTTGGGCACCGTGCAGGTTGATGGAGAATACCTTTTGAGAATCTAAGACACCAATGTGGAAAGAGGTATTTGGAGTAGTAGCAGGATTCCTGTGGCTGACCAGATGGATGATGGAATCTGCTAGTTTAACATTGCCCTGTTTTGTTCTGATCAAGGGTAAATTTTAACTTTTGGTTGACTAACATGATCGTTAAGCCACAATGTCTTTAAGTGTCAAATGACAGTTTTGCAGTTAGTGTGTGGAAATATTTAAGTAGATAATTGTTTAGTGACTGAATGGGTAAGGATATGAAGTGTGTCATTCAAAGGTGATGTAATTGTTAAAACAAATAGGTTATGTATTTGTAATGAAATCTCGTAATACGGGATGGCACAGCCAAACTTGGAAGTTGACAAGTTCCCAAGCCAAGTGGTCACCAGACTTTTATTCAGCAGATTCACCTGCTTGAACTGCTAGACACATATGCCATGCCAATGAGATAACTGGTACTAACTAACACAAATTAAAAGCATACCAGGGTGTTCGAGCAGCAGAACAAGCCATTTGGGCCAAACATGCCAAACGGCTGTCAATTTATTAAGTTTATATAACGTATGAGAGACAGGAAAGTTATAGATGGAGCACAATACTGAATATGATGTAATAATGATGAGAAAGGTCATAAAGAGAGATGGTCTGCATCTAGACTTGGAACTATGATGAACCCTTCACAGATGAAGAAACCTCAGTTGTCAAGGCTCTTATGCCAGGAATAATCATTGGTCCTGATTGATAAGGTTTCCTCATACTGAATGCTCCCAGGGTGCTGAATTATGTGTTACTTTTTCAACTTCTTTCATGGATGCGGGCGTCACTGCCCAGGCCAGCTTTTGTTGCCCATCCCTAATTACCCTTCAGCGGAGTGGTCATTTCAGAGGGCAGTTAAGAATCAACCACATTCCTGTGGATCTAGAGTCGCATGTAAGCCAGGCCAGGTAAGGATAGGCAGATTTCCTTCCCTGAAGGAACTTGAGTGAACCAGATAGGGTTTAATGACAATCAACAATGGGTTCCATTGTTACTGTGACTGAGACCAGCTTCTGTTTTAATTCCAGATATTTATGAATTGAATTTAAATTCCGCCAGCCGCTCTGGTGGGATTTGATCCTGTGACCCTCAAACATTAGCCTGGCCCTCTGGGATACTGGCCCAGTGGCATTACATCTAAGCCGTGGTTTGACCTTTAAACTCCCCCGATTGACATTTCGACTGAAAGGCTTGTCACAATTAAGGGTGACATGATTGACTATGTTACTTCTGCACCGAAAGAAAGTTTGATTGGCTGCTAGCCATGGGGCTGTTTAGCATAGGGCTAAATCGCTGGCTTTGAAAGCAGACCGAGGCAGGCCAGCAGCACGGTTCAATTCCCGTAACAGCCTCCCCGAACAGGCGCCGGAATGTGGCGACTAGGGGCTTTTCACAGTAACTTCATTTGAAGCCTACTTGTGACTATAAGCGAATTTCATTTCATTTTGTTTCATTAGCTGCCTCTTTATTTGGCTCAGGTCCGATTTTGAAGCCAATTGCTTTGGATGACTATCTTTGAATTCCAAGACGTAATTCAGACAGCAATCTTCCAGGGGCGGGATTCTCCGTCCCACCGCACCCGTTTTCTCGTGCGGCACAACACCGCCAGCAATGGGATCCTCCATCCCGGCAGCCGGCTATTGGGGATTCCCATTGTGGGCACCCCCTTGGCATCGGGAACTTCGCGGGCGTGAGTGCGCTGCCGGCGAAGCGGGGGGTCCTGCCGACGGAGAATCCCGTCCCGAGTATTACAAATAGAAATCCAATTTTCCATTCACTTGGTGTCTTATGGAATTATTGGGCTTCAATTAATTTATCAACCGTAAAACCATAACACTAACATTTTCCTGCACCACTTTTGCCATCTCCTACTCTGCCTGTATCCTGCCATTTCCTACCGTCTCCTACCCTGCCCCATCTTGATTCCTGTTCAGCTTTAGCTTTTGGCAAAGGTTGCAACCTAAATTGTCTAACCGTGTTCTGAATTTCTATTTCGAGCTGGTGTGAAATTAGGCTGGCTAGGTCAGCTTTGACAAAGATTCATCTGGACTCGAAATGTCAGCTCCCTCCTCTCTCCACAGATGCTGTCAGACCTGCTGAGATTGGCCAGTATTTTCTGTTTCTGTTTCAGATTCCAGCATCCGCAGTAATTTGCTTTTATTATCGTTGAGATTGCTTTGAGCTACAGCATTACCCAGCATGCAACACATCGACCATATTCGAAAAGGGGAACAAAAAAAAAATCAAAGTGAGATGATAGAATGACAAAGGATTATAGCACACGAAGCCATTTCTCCCATCGTGTCTTTGCCAACATTGGGAGATGTCCAATTAATCACACGACCCTGCCCCTTCCCTACAGTCCTGTAGGTTTTAAATCTATTCATTCATGAGATGTGGGCACGGTTGGACAGGTTGGTATTTATTGCCCTTCCATTGAGAAGGTGATGGTGAGCTGTCTTCATGAACAGTCACAGTCCATGTGGTGTAGGTACACACCCATAGTGATATTAGGGAGGGAGGTCCAAGATTTTGACCCAGTGACTGAAAGAATGATGAAATATTTCCAAGTCTAGATGGTGAGTGGCTTGGAGGGGACTTGCAGTTGGTATTTATATAAAGTTCAATTCTGGCCTTGGGTGATTGAAGTGGAGTTTGCACGTTCTCCCCGTGTCTGCGGGGGTTTCCTCCGGGTGCTCCGGTTTCCTCCCACAGTCCAAAGATGTGCAGGTTAGGTGGATTGGACCATGCTAAATTGCCCCTTAGTGTCTAAAGGTTAGGTGGGGTTACGGGGATGGGGCGGGAGGGTGAGCCTGGGTAGGATTCTCTTTCAGAGGGTCGATGCAGACTCGATGGGCTGAATGGCCTCCTTCTGCACTGTAGGGATTCTATGGATCTATGAAGCTTTTAATAAAAATAACTTGGATCCAAATGATTACTTATGAGGCCTCAACTCAGGGTTATTTGAGATTGCGGGGAGGAGGAAATCAAGCTGATAATATCAGTGTCAGACACGAGCTGTACGCTGTGTTAATGCCTTACTGTAGGTCTCCAATACCTAAGAACAACAGCAGTAAATAATGACAAAGGCGACTAACAGCAGATGGATCTCTTTGTATGGCAAGAGTTATAAAGAAATTATATTTAAGGGTAAAAGTACAATTCCAACATCAACTGGTGGTTTAGCACAGTGGGCTAAACAGCTGGCTTGTAATGCAGAACAAGGCAGCAGCGCGGGTTCAATTCCTGTACCGGCCTCCCCGAACAGGCGCCGGAAAGTGGCGTCTAGGGGCCTTTCACAGTAACTTCATTGAAGCCTACTTGAGACAATAAGCTATTATTATTATTATTCTTATATAATATCAGTCAGAAAGTTTGAGTTACCTTAGCATTCTGCAGAGCGGGTTGGTAGCTGGAGGGCCTGTAGTACATCCTCTGGGACCAGTCCGTGTGGATATCCCCCAGGAAGAGCTCTTGCATCACATGCTCAGGGTTGTGGTGCAGGTGCTGTTTTTCCACCCGGAGGAGCTGTAATTCGTGCATGGCAAAATTCAGAGCCCGGAAACAGTTGCAGCCGCTCTCGTCACTCCAGACGTCATAGCTCACGTTCGGCTCCCACACCTTCTGTCCTGGCACAAACCCGGGGCACGAGCGGTTCAGTTTTCGGCTCATTTCCTCAGCTGTCACCTGGTTATGACAGATGATCTGGACCCTGTGAAGGTGGTAGTCAGCCTCTGTTCCTCCTCGGATGATCCAGGAAGCCTGGCGCAAGCGGAGTTTCCCTTTGATCACCAAGGTGTAGGTGGGATGTGTACAGTGATTGTCTCCATAATTAAACTGATACGCTTTGAATGTGTTATTGGAGTAAAACCTGTACGATCTGGTAATGAACTCAGGACCTGGTCTCACCTCGCAGCTGTAAAGAGATGACAATTAGTTTCATAACTGGCAAGGCAAGATATTTGATTTTAGCATAATTCAATTGAATACGATTTATTGTCACGTGAACCGAGGTACAGATCTGCATACAGTCCAGGCAGATCGTTCCACGCATGAAAAAAACATAAGACATGCATAAATACATAATATAAATACATAGTCACAGGCATCGGGTGAAGCATACCAGGAGTGTAGTACTACTCAGTAGAGAATATGTGTGAAGAGATCAGTTCAGTCCATCAGAGGATCATTCTGGAGTCTGGTAACAGCGGGGAAGAAGCTGTTTTTGAATCTGGTTAGTGCGTGTTCTCAGACTTCTGTATCTCCTGCCCGATGGAAGAAGTTGGGAGAGGGAATAACCTGGGTGGGAAGGGTCTTTGATTATGCTGCCCACTTTCCCAAGGCTTGGGTTTGATAGTTGTTTGAATCATAGACAGCATCTTCTGCATGAACCTCAGGAACAAAAGTTACATTTTCTCTTAAAGTCCTCACCTGCACTGTCCATCTGCTTAACCAAGGGCTTAAGAGTCAAATCTGTTCCTGTTTCTTTAACATTTTACTAACCGTTTATTTGGAGGAGTCTGTGACAGAGGCCCAAATATCTTTGCTCTAATTTTTGAGATAAGCCAGGCCTCTACACGCCTGTCCTAAGACAGTCAAGAGTTCACCCACAAAACTCTATTCTACTATTCCATTGAAGACTATGGAAGTAGGGGTAATTAAAGAACACTGATGGAGCTGTGCAGATGAAGAAACTTTTGTACTTCAGTGACACTAAGCATTGAGGCAGCACAGTTTTGGTCATATATTGCAAGTCTGTGTGCTACTAATTGAATAGGGCCAATAGTACAATGGATTAATACCAAGAATGAGTGTGAATTAACTGAAAAAAATCCATGGGAAGTTTTTCTCCGACGAGGCTGTACTTAAGAGTTATTTCCTGCCAGTGAGCCCAACAGGAAATACTCCTCCCAGATCGGGGCGCCATTTTGTCTGGCTGCCCTGATCTCTACCCCTCCCCCTTTCAGCCCCATCCTCCGCTTTCGACTTCCCCTCACCCCCCTTAACCTTATGTATGTCCGCGGGAACTCCCCCCAATTCACCTGGCACTTGCCTGGATGAGTGCAGTTCCAACAACACTCAAAAAGCTCAACACCCTCCAGGACAAACCTCCAAGTGGTGGGGTTCCCAGGTATCTGCTGCTCTTGTCCTTCTAGATGGCCGTGGTCGTGGGTTTGGAAGGTGCTGTCTAATGAACATTGGTGAGTCCCTGCAGTGCATCTTGTAGATGGTACACACGGCTGCCACTGTTCGTCGGTGGTGGAGGGTTTGAATGTTTGTGGAAGGGGGAGCAATCAAGCTGGCTGGATGGTGACGAGCTTCTTGAGTGTTGTTGGAGCTGCACTCATGCAGGTAAATGGAGAGTATTCCACTACACTCCTGACTTATGCCTTGTAGATGGTGGACAGGCTGTAGGCAGTCAGGAGGAGAGTTACTCCTTAGGATGTCTGGTCTTTGACCTGCCCTGGCTGCCATGGCATTAATGTGTTATACCCAATTTTACTAACTAATACGGTTACTCTACTGAACATAGGAATACTTTCCATTCCACAGCCCAACAAAAAGTCATCGAAAGAGTACAAATGAATGCATCAACTGAACAAAGGAATATGTTCAAGTGAGCCATATGTAGAATTTTTACACGGTTACAATGATTATAGATGGCAAAGACCATTTGACTACTGAATTCATCCATCCTAAAGCACTCCAATTTCTTAAATAATTCCAGTGTATTTCCATACATTATTCCATCTGGAAATTCCATTCCACACACGAGTCTTTGTTTCAAAAAGAAATCCTGATGACACTACCAAAATTTCTTTTACTAGTTTGAATGTGTGATTCCATATGAATAATAGAATTTTTAAGGAGTGCTCTGGGTCTACTTCTTAACCATTTCATCCATATGATCACTTCACAGACTAGTTGAAAAGCCCAAACACCTCAGTGTTGCCACATAAATCAGACCCTTTGAATCAAATGCATGTCTACAATGCCTCTAGGAACATTGTCTTGATGACCAGAACAAGATCTGTGCAGATCAGAGCTCTGTCCAGTTGATTCTAACTTTCATGAACATATTCTGCTGTTTTTGTTGAACACTGCTCTGCCTTTGGTCGGACATGATTAGTGTTGAGTTTACGAAGTGTCCTAACTCTCTCTCTGTTTCATCCTTGATTATTCCAGCATCATTCCTAGAGTACAGATCCATATGCAATAGTTTACAATTGTCTGCATTAAACTAAATCTGAAATTGAGCTACACACTTTCCATATCTTATCAAACTCATTCTCCCATTCCTGAGCTGCCGCTTCTGATCTTATTGCTGTTCCTAGTTTGCTTAAATCTTATTAAAAACAGTAGCCGACCATCTGTATTTCATTTACTCACTGAAGTGTCTCTGATTTATGTATTCTATTGTCTGTTGCACAATTTTATACATTTAATTGCCAGCTGGACATGCTATGGGCACACTTAAATGGTAAAAGATACTGATTGTAATGTATTGTATGAACAACTAACAAGCCCACTCCAAATTTCTCTTCCCACGTTTAATACTCCTGGTGAAATAGGGCAGGAATGAGTTTGGTACATTACTGTTAAGTGCGTGTGCAATTATTAACTAACAGCTGTCTAGCCTAGTTTCACTTACATTCAAATGTTCTAAATTAAGTTACATCTGTCCTTGAATTTCAGGACTGAGTAGCACTTTACCTCTTTACCAGTCAGAAGGAACATCAAGCAGGTCCACAGTGTTTGGACTGACATTGTTGGCATTCATGTGTTGAATAAATTGTTGATGTATACAAGTCATGCCACAGATAACTGTACCCGGGCTTCCAGTGACTCAGTATTTCTTTAACACTGGGTGCTGCCCAAATTATTCTGAATTATTGAGGAAGTGACCAAGAATGAAAAGAGTCCATCAGGAAGTAACAATGATAAGAGTCCATCAGGACGTAACAAATAGATGATAGATGTAGATGCTTGTTTTGAAATGGCAGATTATAAGAGGAATACAGATCAAGGTAAGGTCAAGGAAGAAATCGAAGTTCAGAAGCTTTGAATTCCTGTGAATGAAAGAATGAAATAGCAAAAAAATTGCCTTCATTTCAAAACAGTGATGGTACAGAGGAGGAACGAGAGAGGAAGCAATGGGCTCATAGGAAGATTAGTACAATAGAAAAAGATTACAATGAAGGAAGATTGGAAGAGCAAGATAATATTTTCTTGCATCTTTTTAAAAATAAATTCAGAGTGCCCAATTCATTTTTTCCCAATTAAGGGGCAATTTAGCATGGCCAATCCACCTAGCCTGCACATCTTTTGGGTTGTGGGGACGAAACCCACGCAAACATGGGGAGAATGTGCAAACTCCACACGGACAGTGACCCAGAACTAGGATCGAACCTAGGACCTCGGCGCCATGAGGTAGCAGTGCTAACCACCACGTCACCAGGCTGCCCCCTATTTTCTTGCATCTTGACCTTGAGTAGAATAGATATAAATAGAAACAAAAACAGAAAATGCTGAAAAGTCTCAGTGGGTTTGACAGGTAGAGAGAGAACCGAGCTAACGGGTACGATTCAACGGAAAAACAATCTAGGTCCGGTTTTGGGTGCGTTTAGTGGGCAGTTTCTCAGAGGCTGCAGCGCTGCGTAACACTCCGTTATTCAACAACACTTAGTAGTTTTTTGGCCTCAAGGCGTTTCTCTCCGCCGAGTCCACATTTGCGTCATTTCCTTGTGACAAGTCCAGCAGGAAAGGCTCCTCAGAGATCAGGGCACCATTTTGTCTGGCTATCCCAAACTATTCTCCCTCTCCCTTTCAGCCCCCTACCTGTTTTCGATTCCCCCCCACCCCCCCCAAGCTCGGGGAGGCCCCCAGGAGCCCCCCTCCTCATATCCCCATCCACCTGATAAGGACCCCAAAGCCCAATCCCCAGCAGTGCCAATCTGGCACTGGGCACCTTGGCACTGCCAACCCATTGACCTGTCAGTGCCCCTGCCAGAGTGCCAGGCTGGCAGTGCCAAGGGGCCCAGATGCCAGTGGGTGTTCCAGGGTGCCACCCTGCCTTGTCCCCGACCATCCGGGGGTCACCTATGGCCTGGGAGACCCTCCAGATGCCATTATGACTGGTCCATGTTTGTGGAAACCAGTACTAAATGGCAGCCTGGCAGGTTCTCCCAGACGCAGCCGTTAGGTCCCAGACGCTGGAAGTATACAGCAAATGCATATTTAATAAGCTGAATACCTCATTTAAATATGCAGATTTGGATCTCGCCCAGTGAGGGCAGGAACCCAGATCGAGACGTCTCGTGAGATTTTGTTCAATCTCGTGAGGCGTTTCAAGGGACATTAGTCTCACGAGGTTCAATGGTCTCCTTCCAACACCAAGTCGGGCACGAATAGGTTACTAAATCGTGCCCAACGTTTCAAGTCCAAGGTGACTCTTCATCAGATATAAACAGAAAATGGTCATGAATTTTGTTTTTTAAATTTTAGAGTACCCAATTCATTTTTTCCAATTAATTGGCAATTTAGCATGGTCAATCCACCTACCCTGGACATCTTTGGGTTGTGGGGGCGAAACCCACACAAACACGGGGAGAATGTGCAAATTCCACATGGACAGTGACCCAGAGCCGGGATCGAACCTGGCACCTCGGTGCCATGAGGCAGCAGTGCTAACCACTGCTTCACTGTGCTGCCCTCTGGTCATGAATTTTTAATTTATACTCATGCAGAAAACATCTGCTTATCAGTTATTATATAAATGGAGTTGACTTGTGTTTACTCACCTTGTAGAGACCCACTGGCTCTCCATCTGAGGTGGCATTTGGACAATGATCCTGGCTCCATTGTACAGGTGCTTCAACATGTGATGGCATTGAAAGTCTTTGCTAAACTTGCCCAGGATCTTCTCAATGGACCTGCTTGATGTCCCCTCGGAGTAGTGGAGAGATGAAGCACTACCGAGACCTGAAATTAAAAGACACGGTGTAACTTAATTTATAATATGTGAACATGTTACACGCTAAAATTCACTTCTAGTGACTGAACTCGCCAAACAAGCTGCCAGCGATTAATAGGAATTATGAATTATGAATTACCATGACCTTTACAGAAATAGAATGGTTAAGCTTTAAGTTGTGTATTAATATTCTTATTTTATCCAATTTTAGGCATTTGTAATTCAAATTAAATTTGTGTTTGCCTTTTTTTAATGAAGGGATTGGTGAAGCTCAACTTTTGAGTGTAATTTGATAATTTTTCAGTATGTTAAAAGGCATGGGGCTGGATTCTCTGATTTCCAACGCTGAAATCGTGTTTGGTGACGGGGCAGAGAATCTGTTTTGACAGGGAAATCAGGGGCGGCGATGGTTTTCAGATGCTCCGCCCCCTGGAAAGCGGCCGACTCTCTGCGTACGCCGCATGCCATATCCACGGCCTCAGGCCATTGCCTGAGGCCCGCCCCGCAATGCTCTGTCCCCAAGCGGCCGAGTTCCCAACGGCGTGGGACAAGTGTGGTCTCACCCGTCGTGAACTCAGCGTGACGGCTGCGGACCCAGTCCAGCGCCGCCACAGTCAGGGGAGGACCGATCCGCGGGAAGGGGGGGTGGGGGTCTTCAATCGGGGATGGGACCACTTTGGGTGGGCGGTCCCGGGTGTGCGATCGGCCGAAGGGGGGGGACTATATTTGCAGTCCGGTTTGCTGAGTCCGCCATCTAGTACGGTGTGGCCGCTGCAGGTCGCCGCCGTGCGCATGCGCGGCCAAGAATCCAGCTATAAGACCATAAGACATAGGAGTGGAAGTGAGGCCATTCGGCCCATCGAGTCCACTCCACCATTCCATCATGGCTGATTTCAACTCCACTTACCCGCTCTCTCTCCATGGCCCTTAATTCCTCTGCGCCAAGCTGTACTGGCAGCAAGAGCTCGGAGCTCTTCGCTGCCTCACTGCTAGCCCCCCCGGAGAAGGGAATCGGTGGCCATTTTGCGCCAGTTGTCCTGGCGTAAAATACCACTGTTTTCACGCCGGCATGGGGACTTCGTTTCTCAAACTAAGTCCATGGTTTCCAATGATGAGATATCCCTTGGAGATAGTCCTAGCCACCTCTGCACACATCAGGCCCACACTTGTGCCCCTATCATGTGTGCATGTACAATTTTGATATTAAAAAAATGGATTGACTATGATATGACGGATATTTTGCAATTGAGTTAGGCTCTGTTGCCTCAACTTGTTGGTTGTTTCAGTCATTTTGAATAAAACAAACTAGTTCGTTTACTTCACCGGGGAAACCACAGCCGCCTTTGAGCACACTGAGTTAAAGAATCCAATTAGTTTCAGAAACACTAATTAGCACTGTTAAGAATTGAGGAAAATTAAGATTCAAAAATGAAATTGGGATGAAATAAAGTAAAAAGAAAGGAGATAAAAGAGGATTGATACATGCAACTGCCTGAAGGGGTGTTTTGATATGCAAATTAGCACAGCAGTGGGAAAAACAAGTGTTTACCAATGTGGAAAACAATAGTGTAGAAGCGGTGACTCCAAAGTGAAGAGATAAGGGAATTGGCGTTGGGTCCACAGGGTGGGTAACATCAAAGGGAAAGAATGATATATCCATAGCAAGATAACTGGAGAAAAAGACACAGTAAGGCATCTACCATGATAGTTACACCCAGCTCCAGAAAAAAGTCACCCCCAAAAACATGTTATTGCCAAAACGCAGCTGGTTAAAATCCAAAACCCACACGGAGGAGATTACTGAGACAGAAAATGATTTTCCCGAATTGTGGACAAATAACATGTGCGTAGTAACTATCTGCTACACTTAGCTGATAGGGTTATATAATGTTGGATGTTGTTTGGGAAAAGGGGTGTCTCCAAGTTCAGGAAATATAGGTTATTGGAAACATAGGGGTAACTTTATGAGATACTATGTGTATAATAATAATAATCTTTATTATTGTCACAAGTAGGCTTACATTAACATTAATGAAGTTACTGTGAAAATCCCTGGGTCACCACACTCTGGCGCCTGTTCGGGTACACTGAAGAAGAATTCAGAATGTCCAAATCACCTAACAGCATGTCTTTTGGGACTTAGTGTAATTAAATACACCATTTTAGTGGATTAAATCCTTCTCGTTGCGTGTTTCCTTTCAAGTTCGTAAATATTCTTTATTAATTGATCAAGACTTGGACTATTCCTCGCTGGTTTGCATATCTTTTCTCACGGTATACTAAATTGAAAATATACATCACTAAGAACCGGTATTCCAAGTTACCCTTCTGGGCTTTGGGATACCCTCGCATTTAACATCAGCAGGGTGTTTAAACAGCACATTGCCCTTCAGTTAAGCTTCATAAACAAATCTTATGCATACAACTATCTTCTGAGAAGAACTCACCAGTTACTTCTATGAAAGCCAGCACGGATATATTCTCACCGCGAGCCCATCTCAATCATCTTCAACTAACCATCCACACAAACTCCTGCAACATTGTCCAAAGCAGATTTGACTGCCCTCCCACATTGTTGCCTATTTAACCCTTTCTTTCTAGCATAAAGGCTGTTTTGGACTGATTCCCCCCTGCTTTGCACCTGGTAAATAGCAATTTCCATGGCAAAATGCAGTAAAACAGGTGCAGAGACCCATTCTACCAAGTCGCCAAACCAGCTCCCACATCTATTTTTGGGAGTATTAATGGTACAGGGGTTGTGACAGTGCAACCATTGGCAATTGCCTGGCTCTCCGTCAGAGTAGGGCAGCCATTGGGTGTCTACAAGGTGAGTAAACTCTGGTTAATATCGCACAATGATAACGAGCAATGTGGGCTGCACTTTGTTCCTCCCCAGCACTGAAGGCTTCCACGGGTCCGTGAGGAATGACTTGAGGGTCAAAGACCGTTCAGTAGCTGCATTTCACAGCAACTGAGAGTCTGAATCTGGTAGCCATTAACACTGAAAAGCTGGTCAGAGGGTA
The DNA here is from genome assembly GCF_047496885.1 of Scyliorhinus torazame. Classification (NCBI taxonomy): domain Eukaryota; kingdom Metazoa; phylum Chordata; class Chondrichthyes; order Carcharhiniformes; family Scyliorhinidae; genus Scyliorhinus; species Scyliorhinus torazame. Next base: position 224,246,214 of record NC_092717.1, read on the forward strand.
GAGGAAAATCGGTGTTCTTCTGATATTTGATTTGTTTTGTCATTATATTGGTATTTTTTTCAGTAAAAGTGTGTGCTAGCTGAAAAGTTAAGATTGGCCCCATCGATTACAAGTGAGGTCACAATCCTGTTATTACAAGAAGTTTAGAATTGCATTGGAGCAGGTGGTTGTTACACAAGAAAGTTAAATCTTCTGATGTTTTAATTACACAGCAGGAATACAGGATTGTGCAATTACATAACATTTATCTCTGCTATCATGCTCTTTTACAACATGCCGTGGAAAAATTCTGATTTTACTGCATTTCAGACCATGCAGCACAATGCCTCTTCTGTTCAATTCAAGCTATCCGATTGTACCAGCCAGCAGTGCATCTCTGGAGCTGCGGCACTTATTCCCAGCCGCCAAGTAAAACCAGAAAGTCATAAAGAATTGTAATTACTGTTAACCCTTTATACACCAAACTGCTGAGTGGTTCAATGTAGCAGTGTACTTTTAGACTGAAGCAACATTGATAACATGGTTTTTAATTTTTCCCCCCCTCCAATTGAGCAGCAATTTAGCGTGGCCAAACCACCTACCCTGCACACCTTTGGGTTGTGGGGGTGAGACCCACGCGGACACGGGGAGAATGTGAAAACTCCATATGGACAGTGACCCAGGACCGGGGTCGAACCCGGGTCCTCAGTGCCATGAGGCAGCAGTGTGCCACTGTGCCGCCCTTACTGATAACATGATAACCAATTTAAATCAGTTCCTAGCTGCCACATGGTGTAATGCAGGTTGTATCTTATGTATATTTAACATAACACCAGAGGAAGGGCTGTCCTCCAACCAAAATTAGACTGTTACTGGGTGAAGGAGTGAGGGAATTGTGAAATAAAACCCTCAAATCTTCAACCCCTCACCCCTAAGCTTGGCTGAGATTTTCCTCCATTCTGAATTACTACATGCATATAAATGAAGGCAAGAGCAGAGGATTACTGATGTAGAAGAAGTTCAGAGAGACGGGGGTAATGGAAGTGGGTCTGGGGGCTATGGTAGTGGGAGCAAAGCTAAATGACTCCCTGGCTGTAAAGGTAGGAGATCTCCTTCCTGCCTTCACCCAGTCCTAATCCTTCAAACTGCCTGTTACTTTACAGCTGGGTACAACATTGGGGAAGAAACCGTCTTGATGCTTTAAAGAGAGCCACTCAGGTGGACTCCTACTGAAGTTTGGTGATAATGCTGCAAATATTGATATAGTTTCTGCCTCAAACATTAACACTGCCTCTGAGTTCCACAACTTCAGAACTTTCTCGGGAACAAGATATTTTCAGTCCCCTGTTTGCAATCCCCTCACATTTAATTTTACATCTTGCCACCTCAACCTCAATTATTCAGTGACTTGAAACATTCTGCTTCTAACTATCTTGTCCCATCCTTCCATAATTTTAAACCTCAGCCTTGTTCTATGAAGAAAAGACCCAGATTTCAAGTCTTTCCAGTAATTCTATCCGAATGCTATCGGGTGTGTTGGATGCCTTTTTAATGTTCCGATACCCTTTCTAAAGAGGGAAGTCCTATATCCTCAGTGAACTCTTCCCTGAGGTCTTTTTAAAGTTTTATGTAGGCTCATCATTGCCCTTTATATTCTACACCTTGTGATTAAACCTAGAATATTATTATCATTTTTGCAGCCTAACCTGAAGCACTGCCTTTAATACATTGTGAACCTGTATCTCAAAATCCCTGTGTTCCTGACCAATGCTGAGCTTACTCCCATTCAGAGGATAAATTATTGCTGTTATCTAGTTTAACCAAATGAATCATCCAGCACTGATATTATTAATAATCGCTTATTGTCACAAGTAGGCTTCAATGAAGTTACTGTGAAGTTCGGGAAGGCCAGTACGGGAATTGAACCTGCGCTGCTGGCCTTGTTCTGCATTACAAGCCAGCAGTTTAGCCCACTGTGCTATTTAAATTCTATCTGTTCATTTATCCCATTCCCTCACCTTATCAATATTTCTCTGCAGTTTCCTTTGGTCTTCTCAATAATTATCCATGGCAATCTGTAAATGTGTCACCGCACTCTCTGGGCCCATATTGAAATCATTGGCATTCATAATGAATAGAAGAGGCTCCAAAGCTAAGCATTGTGTGACACCGTAACCCATTTCCGACACTTCAAAAATCTCATAATTAGATATTGCAACATCTCTGCCCTAGTAGCCTTGCTGAGCAAGGAATCCTGTATTAATTTCAGGAATTTCATTCTCTTTTCCCCATTGACCGCTTTTCTGCCCCAATCTTTTGTGACTGGTTGAGTTTGTTTCTTTCCTGATCTTTTCTAACGTGTAACCCACCTTAGATGGTAGTCTTCTCAGATACTGAAACTGCTTGTGAATGCTAAATTTACAGTCTAATTCCAGAGCCTGGAATAAAGTAGATTGAGACTCTTTGGCGATTGTCGGCAAACATCACTTTAGTCTCACACTGCACGCAGTGTAAACTCAGACCAGCATAAAATCGGAATCCTGGATCCCTGGGCATATGTGAAATTTGTCTTATCACAACTGAAATGATTAGGGACAAGAGACTCACTCTTTCATGACCTCTAAATATTCAAATCGCTAATACTACAGCCAGTAGCAATTGGGTGGCTATCCTGTTTCTGATAAATGTCTTTTCCTAAAACTCTTCTTTAGCTGTGCCTTGGTGCTAGCTATGTGTTAGCATGCTGGATTGAACTGACCTGAATCCAGTTGGACTCGCATAAAGGTTCAAAATCACTGCACTTTTTTGAACCAACTTCAATAACTTGCTGTAACTGCTTGCTGTGGTAAAGAATGATATTGGTGGATAAACCTTTTTGGAAGCTTATTCTACTACAACGTGTCGTGCCTGAATGAAGTTAATGGCCTTCTGAAGTGATGAAGGTTTAAAGTCGAAATCATACATGAAAAACTAGACACAATTATTGATCTACAGTTTCCCTAGGTGACTGTTACAGATAACTCCACATACATGACTCTACTTTAGTTCACAGGAAGTTTGATACTTACAGAAGATGGCTTTTGTCGTGGACTTGAGAGTAAACATATATGGAGAACCTTAAATTATGAGATTTATGCTTACTCTTTTCAAATTCATTTTTTGCAACTTATATTCATAGTTTGATTAGTTCTATTGATGGGCATCTGGTAAAGTTTGGTCAAAAGGAAAATGAATACTGTCTTTGTGTTTGAAATCATGATGAAGATTCCAAAGAGAAAAGTTTTGTAATTACCAATTTTCTGGAAATTGTTCTGTAACCTTACATGATAATAATTGCTGAATTGTTTTATTGTGATCTATTTCTCAAAAACCATTTCCAAAAATGCAGCACAGTGGTTAGCACTCTTGCTTCACAGCATCAGATTCCCAGGTTTGAATCCTGGCTTGGGTCGCTGCCTGCAGGTTCTCCCCATGTCTGCGTGGGTTTCCTCCGGGTGCTCCGGTTTCCTCCCTCAAGTCCCGAAAGACGTGCTTGTTAGGTGAATTGGACATTCTGAATTCTCCCTCTGCGTACCCGAACAGGCGCCGGAATGTGGCGACTAGGAGATTTTCAAAGTAACCTCATTGCGGTGTTAATGTAAGCCTACTTGTGACAATAAAGATTATTATTATAATGAGAGAATGTGTTGGCGAACTGCATATTCTGGTTCGTGCATATCAGTCCCTTTTAGGAGTGCCAGCTGTGTTAAACAGGCTCTGCCTGGCTGGTCCCCAAGCTGAAAGTAGCAATCTCAGATTCATTAACTGCACCATTAAAGATTTTATTTTGAAACACAGAACTTCACAGCGTGAAGGGTGTTTCCAGCCCTCGTGTGTTTATTTGGTCTTTGCTGGAACAATCTAGAACTAATGATACTTTTCTGTTCTCTCCTCCAGTTTCAAATATTTATCTGTTTTTCCATAAAAGATGCAACAATTTCTGCTACAGCTACTTCCTGTGGCAAAGCAGTACATGTTCGAAGAAACTACCTTGTAAAGACATTCCTTCCAGCCTCTCTCTCCTTAGCAACACTTTTAAATTGATGAGTCCTCCCTGTTGACTTCCCAAACAGAGGATAAAGAGAGAAATGTTACCTCTCAGTAGGTAATCCTCTCTTGCTGAATACGATGTGGCTCAGTCATCAAAATACATTTAAAATAAGCACCCATGCCTTCAATGACTTGACCATAGCAACGATTTCCAAAGGCACTCCTTAAAATGCACTTGTTTTACCAAGCTTTTGGTCATATCTCGTTGCCCTTTAAATTGCTCAGCAAGGAAGCATTTCTGTCAAGTGCCTACGGGTTGACTTTCACTCTAAATGTGCCACACACAAGTGTGGGGCTGTTGTGAGAGCTCTGAAAGCAAGGCTTGTGCTGAGGAGATGGGGGCATGAGGCTGGGAATAGAGAACAGAGCTAGGAGGTTCGGGGGGGCAGAATGAAAAACCCAGCTAGGATGAAAGACAGAGTTGACAGCAGAGAGAACAGATAGCGCAGAATATGACAGATGATAAGAGGTAGAGAGCAGAGACTCAGGGGTGACTATCACCCAGCCGATTCTCTATCCAGTCCAGCAGAGACTCCATCACTTATTCCCAGACACGGGGGGGGGGGGGGGGCCTTCACACCCTAAATGTAGGCAGACAAAACTGCCTGATATCTGTATACACATACTCCTCCAGTAATGAGTCCCGGAGAGTGTTACGAAGGGAAGGATTATTTGATTTTAAAATTAATAAACTCAATTCAAATAAATTAATAAACCCTTAGCAGTATGATAATAAACAATTAAATTGATTTTTCACAAAGTGGTCGGATCTTGGGGGATAAGCCTTTACTCTGGCACCAGTCCAGCTTGTTGATACTGTGAATAAACAAACTGCTTTCGAAAGGTTGCGGAAGGCTGCAAACTGAATTCAAATCCCAATTGAAATTCACTTAGTGGGGGGACTCCACAAGAAGCTGTTTTCCTGCATTTCCGAACATATTCACAGAAAAGTGACAAGTTTCCACCATGAGGGCGGGACAATGGAGAGTGGAAAAGTATCAGGGCGAGAGGCAGCAACAGTTCTGTTAACTTTCGGAGTTCTTTAAAGTCGGGGTGGGGTTAATAATTGTGTAGTGATCTGTTTTGCTTTAACTTGCTCGAGCAATCATCTTCACGTCAGAGACAGCTTATCCTCTGCATCAGCCTTGATTTAATTCACTGGTTTGAACAAGATTTTTTTCTTTAAAGTCGTTCTATAATTTCAAACAGATACTCCCCTCTATAATCAGCCCTTCAATGATTCACAGCTCCAGACTAGTTATATCCCGGGTCAACCTTCCCCATCTTCACATGGAGATATTCAATTCTCTTTCTGATACCCAGTGGAGGTTTTTTTTTAACTTTGAAGGGTTATCGGTTGCTAACTTTCTCTTGCATTGTGGAGCTAGATACACACTCGCTCGAGGCAAAGGTCAGCGGCTCTTGAATGAATGAAACTGACACAATATTGACAAACGGGGAAAAGCCACTCTGAGGTTTAAAGCCAAACAGATCTTCAACATTTTGAAAGTCAACACAAAACGTGGACATTTCAAAATCCGCCACCTCTACCTGCTATTTAAATGCATTTTCTAAAAAGGACTAAAGATTGTTTTCATTTCATGGAGAACCCAGAACTGTAAAAAAAGATCTATCTGCACAACTAAAAGATCCCGCACTCTTTGTCCCGTGCGCTTTGAAACATACTTCCACAATACGGTCGTGAATCTATCCCCCACCCGGGAGGGAGGGCACTTTTCGATTTTGACACCAATCTTTTTGACATGTCGGAGTTACTCCGGCTCCCCATTGAGAAGCTGTGAGACACTCACTGAAGAACAAGCATCAATTCTGTTGCAGTTCAATTCAGCGCCAATGGCGACCCGCCGCTGACAGAGTTAAAAGTGCCACTGGGCGAACGGGTTAACCATTGAAGAATACAGATTCAATCCTGACCAGTGCTGGCAACCACACTGCCACACACAAACCATTCAATGGCGCAATCTGGGAAGCACCAAATGCTGCCAATTGCCAGCTGCAAAGCAGCATTGATAACAAACCTCAATAAGTTCATTCATTTTTAAGAGTATTGATGGCGCAATGTGTATGTAACATGCATCCATACGGACATGCATAAACACACATGGACATTCACACACACACATCCCACACAAATGGACATACGCGCACAAATGGACACACATACCCACTTCAAATGGACATACACACACAAATGGACATACACACACAAATGGACATACACAAACATGCACATACCCACACATGCACACAAATGGACATACACACACACTTGGAGGCACATACCCACACAAATGGACATACACACATACCCACACAAATGGACACACACACATACACACACAAATGGACACACACGCAGACCCACACAAATGGACACACACACATACCCACACAAATGGACACACACACATACCCACACAAATGGACTTCCACACACACACACAAATGGACACACACACATACCCACACAAATGGGCACACACACCCACCCACTCAAATGGACATACACACACACACAAATGGACACACACACATACCCACACAAATGGACATACACACAGACCCACACAAATGGACACACACACATACCCACACAAATGGACACACACACCCACACAAATGGGCACACACACATACCCACACAAATGGACATACACACACACACACACACACAAATGGGCACACACACATACCCACACAAATGGACACACACACAGACCCACACAAATGGACACACACACATACCCACACAAATGGACACACACACAGACCCACACAAATGGACACACACACACACCCACACAAATGGACATACACACACACCCACACAAATGGACACACACACACACCCACACAAATGGACATACACACACACACACACACACACAAATGGACACACACACACACCCACACAAATGGACATACACACACCCACACAAATGGACACACACATACCCACACAAATGGACATACACACACACACACACAAATGGACACACACACAGACCCACACAAATGGACACACACACATACCCACACAAATGGACACACATACAGACCCACACAAATGGACCCCCCCACACAAATGGACACACACACATACCCTCACAAATGGACACACACACATACCCACACAAATGGACACACACACATACCCACACAAATGGACATACACACAGACCCACACAAATGGACCCCCCCCACACACACACAAATGGACACACACACATACCCACACAAATGGACATACACACAGACCCACACAAATGGACCCCCCCCCCCCACACACACAAATGGACACACACACATACCCACACAAATGGACACACACACATACCCACACAAATGGACATACACACACACACACCCGCACAAATGGACACACACACATACCCACACAAATGGACCCCCCCACACACACAAATGGACATACACACATACCCACACAAATGGACACACACACATACGCACACAAATGGACATACACACATACGCACACATGGACACACAGCAGGAAACAAAAGATGGACTGCCAACTCACCCGGCAGGATTAGTGTCAGCAGCAGGTATCTGGATGCCAGTGGGAGGCGGTGTGGACCCATCGCTTTCACCTTGTCCCCAAGTTAGTTCGGCCCGATTGGAGATTCGGTCCCCCGTAAAGGTCCCGAGATCTCGCTCAGTCTTGAAGTCAAAAGGCGGCTGCGAATTATCCAGAAAAGGACGTCCCTCCTCCCCTTGGTTTAGATACACAGCAAGCCCCGGAGTGGAGGGTGGGGAGTGAAGTCAGAGGAGGGGGAGTGAAGTAAAGAGGATGAGAGTTGTCACTGTGTGTGTGTCTTCACACAGAATGGAGGCTCCTCACTCCGCACCTTCCAGCTGAACCCGAGCAGATAAACTGTGCAGAAGTTTATTTCCCTCTCTCTCTCTGTATATATATTTTTAAAAGTTTACAAGAAACTGTTGTGTTTGTGAAAACAAACTGCTGCTGTTGTGTCTGCAAGTCCCCTTACATGTGAGAGAGCGCACCCAGAGTTTTGGCTGCCAGCCTTTGCTCCTGCTCAGCTGCTTTGAGTTGGTGTGCGTGTGTGCCTGTGTTCAGAGGCCTCCCAGTTCCCAAGCACACCCAGCACTGGCTGAGGGTCAGGAGGTGGAGATTCAGCCTCTCCAGCGCTGCTTCAAAGGGACGGCGTTTATGACGATCAGAATGTGGTACACTCAGAAGCCTCTCTCTCTTTTTCTCCCTCTCCATCAAGTCGCCACGGAACCTTCTCCCACTGTTTGTTTTTCTTTTCAAGTCTAAATCTTAACCCTTTTCATCGCCGAGAAATTGGGTAGCTTCCCAAAGCAGGTCCTCCCTGACCCCCGGCAATGTCTGGTGAAAGGCACCAGGTTACCAAGTCGCCCCCAGAATGGCTGTGGTTACAGAAGGAGCCCATTCTGCCCATCACCCCGCTCCCCTCCCTTGCAGAGAACAACCCACCCCGCCGCCTTCTCCCTGCAGTTTTCTCCTCCTCAATCCCTCGAATCCATTCCGAATGAAACTACCCATTGCCCCTTTTTCATGCCATAGATACATACAGTTATTACTTCATTGTAACTTCTAGGGTACTTTCAATTCAATCCATATTACAGCCCCATATCTCCAATATGAACACAAAGGACTAGATGGCAGCAATGGGTAAGGTTCCGAGAGACTTCGAGCTAATTTCAAACCGGATTCACCGCGCCTGGGTCAAAATCCTAGAACTCCCTCCCTAACTGCACAGTAGGTGTGCCTACACCTCAGCGACTGCTGGGGTTCACGAAGGCCACTCACCACCACCTTCACGAGGGCAATTAGGGGTGGGCAATGGAATGCTCGTCTCGCCACAGAAGCCCACATCCCGTGAGAAACACAATAAATGAGAATGCTCATTCCTGGCGGGAATCTCACATCGGTTTAACTGGGTGACGACAAAGCTCCGATTACAAAATAGTCAGGCAAAATTCTTACAGAGCTCCACAGGGTAGACACACACAAGACATTTCCCCTGATTGGGGAGTCTGGAACCAGGGGGCACAGCCTCAGAATGAGGCGCAGGCCATTTAGAACCGAGATGAGGAGGAATGTCTTCACTTCGAGGGTAGGTGATGGATTTTGATTAGAGGAGGGAGTCAAGAGTTATGAGGAGGAAGAGGGGGCAGGGGGGGGGGGGGGTGTAGGCAGACGAGGAAGTGAAGCAGAGATCACAACCTGATCAACAATTGATCTGATTGAATGCTGGAGCAGTCTGATGGGCCGAATTGGCTACGCAACTACTTCGCATTTCCATTCTTGCTCCGAATACATTCACCCTTTTGTGAGTTTCTTTTTAAGTTATGCAAAAATCACGTTCCTGGCAAGATGTAGTAGAACATCAGTCCTGACCACCATCTTGAGAGCACAAGGAATGCACTAAATCTGTTCTCATCTTCATAGTGTAGAGAATATGTCTGCGGATGAGATGATAGGAATAGAAAGTGAAAGTCTTCCATTTCTGCAGCTCTTTTCAGAACACTGGAGGTCTCACAACATTTTACAGCCAATGACATCCTTTTCAATGTGTAATCACTGTTGTAATGTAGGAAACATCGATATGTGAACAGCCAATTCTCACAGTGTAAGGACAACCAAATCTTCGGTTTCTGTGATGTTGATTGAGGGATAAATAGTGTCAGGATACCAAGGATAATTCCCCCTGCACTTTGAATAGCCAGTTTAGCTCAGTGGGCTAGACAGCTGGCTTGTAATGCCAAATAAGGCCAATTCCCATACCGGCTTACCCGAACAGGCGCCGGAATGTGGCGACTAGGGGCTTGTCACAGTAACTTCATACTTGTGACAATAAAAGATTATTATTATCAAATCTCAGTGACAGTGGGCAGGATTCTCCGCCCGTTCACATCGGCGGGACTCTCTGGTCCAGCTGCAGTTAGTGGGCGATTTGGCTGAGTGCCAAATTCTCCGTCCTCACTCGCAATGGAAGCGAGGCGACGTCGCAACATAGAATCCCGGCCAGTACCTGCAACAGTGCAACGTTCCCTCAAGTACTACACTGGGTGTCTGCTTTGATCTTTGAGCTCAAGACCTGGGGCTGGATTCTTCGCACCCCGACGTCAAAATCGCGGCTGACGCCGGGGCAGAGAATCCATTTCCCCGCATGGAATTGGGACCTGCGCCAGTTTCCTAATTCTCTGGGCCCCGAAAAGTGGCATACTCGGCCGCATATCGCCTACCTGTGGCCATTGCTGGAGGCCCGCCCCGCCATTCTCCGCCATCGACCGGCCGAAGTCCCGACGGTGTGGATCTAACATGGTTCTGCCGGTCGAGATACTAGGGTGTTGGCTGCGGACCCAGTCCGCGGCCGCCCTGGTCAGGGGCAGGCGATCGTAAGGCTCGGGGGGCCTTATATGGGACCGGGCAATTTTTGGGCGGGTGGTCTAGGTCGGGCGCGCGGCCGATCGGGGGTACTTTGTTTAAGGTCCAGCTCCGCGGTCTGAGTCCGCCATGGAGCACAAGGCGGCCACTGGAGGCCATCACCGTGCGCATGCTCGGCCTCTGACCCGGAACTGCGTGGGTTTGTATCTGAAGCAAAAGCTGTTAGTTTCACGCTGCGAGTTCCCTGCAGAGCTCGGAATATGTGGCCCTTTCATGCCAGTTTTTCTGGCATGAAAGTCCACAGTTTTTACGACGGCGTGGGCACGTGGTCCCAAAAACGGCGAATCCAGCCCCTGGAGTGTGAGTTGAACTCAGAACCTGGTGATTCAGGGACCAGGGGCTGGTTTAGCACAGTGGGCTAAACAGCTGACTTGTAATGCAGAACCAGGCCAGCAGCGTGGATTCAATTCCCGTACCGGCCTCCCCGAACAGGGCCGGAATGTGGCGACTAGGGGCTTTTCACAGTAACTTAATTGAAGCCTACTTGTGACAATAAGCGATTATTATTATAAGAGCGTGACCAATGAGCCATGGCTAAAGTTAAAACACAGCACATGTCCTCTCAGGTAAATGTAAAGAAATCCCATGGTGCTGATTGAAGAGGAGGAGAGAAATTGTCCCGTTGTCCTGGCTAATATTTATCCCTCAATCAGCATCACTTAAACTGTTTATGTGGTTATTACCTTGTTGCTACGTGTGCACAATTGGTGGCTATCTTCTCTACATTACAATAACAATCTCACTCTAAAAGTACTTCAAAGGCTGTGAAGTGACTTAGGACATTCTGAGGTTCTGAAAAGCTCCATGTCAATGCAACTTTAACTTTCTTTCACTTACGTAATTTTTACATTCACACGCACACCACTGCACCACACCTATCAGTGTAGCTCAAGGCAGGGACTGGCAGAAGTACAGGGAAGGCGGGAGTACTCCACCCCTGCCACATTCACTTCAGCAGTATTGGCACGGCCCAACATTAGTCAAAGACAATGTGGGTCTGCCCCTGAATGTTCCCAAATAACTATCTTTCCTCATTCCCATTGCTATCACTAAGAAAACATCTTCCTCAGTTGCGCAACACCACTCTAGTACATATTGCAAAATTACATTCCCTGACTGATTCACTTTCCCAAAACTTGTTTTCCTTTGAAAAATTTCAAGTTTTTAGGTGTCCAGATTACTAACAACCTGTCCTGGTCCCCCCATGCCGACACTATAGTTAGGAAAGCCCGCCAACGACTCTACTTTCTCAGAAGACTAAGGAAATTTGGCATGTCAGATATGACTCTCACCAACTTCTACAGATGCACCATTGAAAGCATTCTTTCTGGTTGTATCGCAGCTTGGTACGGTTCCTGCTCCGCCCAAGACTGCAGGAAACTACAAGAAGGCGTGAATGTAGCCCAGTCCATCACGCAAACCAGCCTCCCATCCACTGACTCTATCTATAATTCCCGCTGCCTCGGAAAGGCAACCAGCATAATTAAGGACCCCCACATACCCCGGACATGTTCTCTTCCACCTTCTTCCATCAGGAAAAAGAGACAAAAGTTTGAGGTCACGTACCAACCGACTCAAGAACAGCTTCTTCCCTACTGCCATCAGACTTTTGAATGGACTGACCTCGTATTAAGTTGATCTTTTCTCTACATCCTAGCTATGACTGTAACATTACATTCTGTAGTCTCTCCTTCCTTCTGTATGTACAGTATGCGTTGTGCAGTAGAGCATTCAAGAAACAATACTTTTCACAATATACTAATACATGTGACAATAATAAATCAAATCAAATCAAAAAGCTCAATCCATTATACCAAGGGCTATCACACAGGTAAGAATAATTGTCATGGGTTCCATCAGAATTGAAATTCCTCCTGCGGATAATTTTCCTGAAAAACAAAAATATGCCTTGGAAGAACCTCATCCCAGAGCGAGAGAACGTTTTGTTTATTAATTGATGAGGAAAAATGTTGTGAGTGACAGTGATTAAGTAGGAAAGTCTTTTTCATCAGTGTAATGAATCGGCCATTTCAATTTACCCCATTGTCAGTTTGCTTGTATTGTATATGTTGGAATCATTTTGAAAATTGGGGTTACACTTGCAAATCAAAACTTTAAAAAATGATTTCATGAGATGTGGGCTTCACTGACAAGGCCAGCATTTATTGCCCATCTCTAATTACCCTTGAATAGGTAATAGCTTGAATTTGAAATAGCTTGCTAGGCTATTTCAGATATTTCAGAGGGCAGTTAAGAGTCAACCACATTGCTGTGGGTCTGGAGTCACATGTAGGCCAGACCAGGTAAGGACGGCAGATTTCCTTCCCTGAAGGACATTCGTGAACCAGATGGGTTTTTACGACAATCGACAATGGTTTCATGGTCATCATTAGACTTTTAATTCCAAATGTTTAATTGAATTCAAATTTCACCATCTGCCATGGCGGGATTTGAACTGGGGTTCCCGGAGAATTACCTTGGGTCGCTGGATTACCAGTCCAGCGACAATACCACTTCCACATTGCCAAGAATATATGTACAGAACACCTGGAGCTGCTAGATTTATAACCACTGCGCGGAGAAATCCCACCATCTCATAAATGTCATGTCAAACTGGACTATGCGACCATTACCAACACAATGCAGATAAAGGATCCACAGAGTACACCAAATAACTGAGCAGAATAAGGTGCTTTACTCAAAAGTGTTGCAATTTTAATTTTTGTTAGCTATCACCAAACTGTTCTAATCTCTGTAAATCATAGAGGGGGACATATGTTAGCTATTATGTAAATCAGTTCAAAGTGGTGCAAAAGCAGCGAGAAATATATTTGAGCTTCACTTTAGCAAATTCATGTTTTTTCTTTGAAAGGTGGGGTAAACGGAAGTGGGTAATTTGCATAATAAACCTTTCTTGTTCCCAGTCATTTTTTTAAGCTTCAATTCCCGGCTCAGTGGACTATTAAATTTATCAACTATGTATTGCACAATATATGTTAATACCCTTCTATAGGTAAAACTCTTCTGATTTGCGGCATAAGCTACGACATTTGGGACACCACAATAGTCAAGGGATAGAGTGGGAAAGTGGATTGGAGCTAGAAGATCAGCCATGATCTTAGTAATGGTGGAGGAGATTCAAAGGGTGCTGTGGCCGACTCCTGCTGTTACTTATTAAGTTTGTATAATGTAAAAACAACATCCTATAATATTATAAAGCCGATTAACTAACATACAATTTAATATACAGTATAATAAAGTCCTGAACATCCATTTCCATATGTAGAAGCTATGAATAGAATGTATATTTGTTGGAAAGCAGACTGTATTTTCTGTCCATGACAGTTTCTTCCACATTCATTTTACTGCTGCGCTTTTCCTTTTGTACCTTTCTCAGATGGAAGTGTTGAGCCTTTGCTTGGCGGGAGGTTCATTGCTGCCAGTCCTTCTAGCACTCTGTCCCAAAACTGTCATCGGCATCCTTCCATGTACCAACGATGATGAACATGCAGCAAACAACCCATTTCAGATGGGGTGTCCTCATACGCTGCACCTCTGCTGAAGGATGAAGAGTTCGATTTTTGAGAGGCAGGTTCTGCCACAAGGGCCGTACATGAAGCTACCAGCTGGCGCATTGGATTGTTGTGTTCAGTGTTGGCATTTCATGCCAAGCTGCTGTACATCCTGGTCATCGTGGTGGTGAAAATCAGCCTATAAGAAGTGTCGCTATTTTCCTCTGTCATCAGCCTGTGACATGCAGGTATGATAAGGGCCTTCATTCTACATTTGCAAGCATCCTTGAAGTGGAACTATGGCCATCCTACTGGTCACCTGGCTTCGGTCATTTTGAAGATGAGGAGGCCCTTGGGTATTCAACCATCTTCCATCCTGCTGATGTGCCTCAGCCAATGAGGCCACCTCTGTTTAAAGAGTGCTCACAAACCTAGAAGCTCCGCCCTTGAGAGGAATTCACGACTTTGTCCATGATATACTCATAATGCACCTCAGATGGCGAAGATGGAAATTATTGAGCTTCTTTTCCTGGATTGTGTAAGTCAGCCATGCTTCACAGCCATTCAAAATGATGCTGAGAATACAGGCCTTATAAACTATCAGCTTGATCCCAAAGGTCAGCTTGATGTTATTTCATGTCAGTTTTGTGAGTGAATCAAAGGCAGTAGCTGCTTTCTCCTTGCATGCTTCGAGGTCCGCACAGATTATCACCGTGGAACCTAGGTAGCAGAATTTGCTAAATATTTCCACTGGGATGATAGTTAGTGCGATTAGAGGTGGAAATACAACACTTGCCCCATTTCCACAGTTTTCCTGAAGCATGTAGTCAGGGAGAACAAGGTACAGGTGTGGGAGAGATAACCCAGAAGCCTTTGTGGTTGAGTTTCCAAGTGAGCTATGAATGCAGCATCATCAGCGTAGAGGAGTTCTCTGCTCAGGATACAAAGGGTGGAATTCTCCATGTGACAGACGAAGTGCTGACGCCGGGACTAAGTCACAAATGTTCTATGTCCCCGAAAGCGACGCAGGTCCCGGAGCAATTCAGGGCACATTAATGGGGTAGCACCGGTGCCACATGGAACTAGTGCAATTCCAGTGCATGCCGGCGTGTGATACGACGGGGTTGGGATCGGCAGTGGAGAGCCTGACAAGCTGCAACAGGCACTCCGCTCCCCCCCGCCCCCCCATCCCAGCCAAGAAGGTGGCACTGGTTGCGCTGGAACACACCCATCCTGTTGATGGGTTGGATGGGGCCAGAGAGTGCCAGAGAGGGCCTGGGGAGGCACCCGTACAACCCGTGGTGCTAAGTGCATAGTGGGCAGTCAGCATCGTGCGCAGCTGCACGGCTGCCTTTCCGGCTGCGGCAATGGTGGTCTGTACCCGGCCATCCCAACCCCACAGCTCACCTTCTGGCCGCTCCCTGGCCCTGGCAGACCCCCCACCCCCCCCAGCCAGTGGCACAACTGTCAGCACATTATAGTGATGTTGGACACTTTGTGTACCCCCTCGCTCTCCCTCAGTAACCACGGCGCCCAGTCCCAACTTTTAATACCACAAGTGAACCTCGTCATCGGTAATTCCATCTGGCGGAAGCGGAGCATCGCGGGAGGTCTGGAGAATGCTGGGTCGGGTCAGCTAATGATATGCCAAGGGCCTTTACTGTACAATTTGCACTCCCACGCTGGCGTGCAGCATGGAACGCATTCATGCCGCTGCCAGAGCATGGCATTCCATTGGGTGCCCGGCACTGGCCTCGATTTTCGGCCGACGTGTGATTCTTGCTGGATGGAGAATCCTGCCCAATATGTAAAGAGGCAAATCCTGTTCCCAACAGTGCTCTTGTAACTGCTGTATGGAGAAGATGATGTCCACAGTGGATGTGCTGGCACAGAAACCACACTATGCTTCCTCTGCAAGTAGATGGAATCTTCGAAGTGTGACCCTAACAAAGACCATCCCCATCATGCTGAGAAGTGAGGTACCCGTGTGGATGTGGCAGTCTCCCATACCTTTGGATGAGGATAAATGAGCAGTTTTTTAATAATGTGATGATTTTGCATCACCATCTCCTGTGAAATAGGGCCTATCTTCCAACAGAGAAGGAGCAGGTCATAAATCTGCAGCAATGGATAGGACTTTCTGTGCTGAGCAGGTTGGTTGGACTTCACTCCTTGCTGGGCGCCTTTTTGTTTGCTAAGCAAATGGCCAAAGCATCAAATTCAATATTCCTGTCTTCATTTATAAACTTCTCTATGGCCTCACTCGCCTAGTTTCTTTGGTTAAACAGTGCAGATTGCAAGGTGACATGATAGAAGCCTTTAAATTCATGAAAGGATGGGACAGAGATGATAGATGAGACTGTTTGCTGTAGTTGTGTGTGTTTGTGTGTGTGTGTGTGTGGGGGGGGGGGGGGGGGCTGCTCTAGAAGGAAGGACAATAGATGAAAGATCAAGTGCAAGAGGTTTCCAACAAAGAGCAAGAGAAACTCCTTTACACAGAGCAGTGAAGTTGTGGAATAACTCACTTCTTGGGTGAGTGATTGAAGCAGCTTCGACGTGGAGAATCAGGATTTGATTGGAGAAATGGATGAAAGAGAAGATGATAAAGAGGTTTTGGGTAAATGTGATTGGAACCATTTGCTTGTTTGGAGGGTAAATGCAGACAAGGATTGGATGTGATGAATGGGCTGTTTCTGTGGTATAACTTCACTGTATTTCCTGCAGAATGACATTCCTGTCTATGCCCTATGGGATCTGCATCCTTTCCCTCTTCTGACATTTAAAACTTTGTGCAGGCAATTTGATGTCTCGTTCTGACAGGGTGCAACTAAAACTCTAAACATCTTCAACTTCTTCTATTCCTTTCCATCTTCAAGAGCCTCATCAAAAACCTACAGTTTCTGATGATGATTTTGGTTATCTCTTGTCGTTTTACTGTACTTAGTCTGTTTTGTCCTATTTGTGGCAATTTGGGATTTTCTTTTATTAAAATGCTAAAAAAGGGAAGTTTGTTTTGTTGGCAGCTTTTTCTACCCCGAAAATATACTTTATTTATAACATTTGTGAAAGTACATTACAATCCTTTTGAATTGAATATTGCAGAAAGTGCGATTCAATTCATCTTGTCTCCATGCAGCACATTGCACTCTGAGGCACCTCAATACAATTTCAATATTCTTGATATTTGCATTATACATTCCATGTTGGGCATACAGCTGAGGGGTTTGACACAGTTTCCAGCCCTTGCTGTACTATGGCTAATAGGCCTTAGACAACCCTTTGATGTTATCTCTGTCCGAAGTCCTCAGCTCTGGGTTCCCTCTATTATGATCCCAGCCCAGACCCCGAGGGAGGCTAGGATACTGGCCCAAAACCCCACTATTTTAGTTTATTTTAAGATTGTGCGGAAAGAATGATTCTCTCCAGGAGTGATTGCATGATAAAATAGGGCTTTGGTATTTCAAAAACAAAACGTTATTGTGAATATAATGTTAAACTTTTAACTTCACAACAAAAAGTAACAGCTCACAATTACCCCTTAACACAACTATACAATTTCCCATTGAACAACAAAAGTAGAAACATACAGCCAGCTTTAAATTAGCAGGGCATAGCACAATACTTGCTTTATAAAACAAATTTGGCTCTGGTTGGAACCCCTTCAGACTCTGGCTGAATATCTTCAAATAGCTGCTGCAACTAGGTTGAAGTTTCTTCCTTCTTTTCGGACAAGGTTGCTCTGCTTTAAACTATTATTACTGTTTTTTTAAACTATCCTACTGGGAAAGAATTGTGGACTCCGAGCCAGGCAGATCAGAATTCAGCACCCTCTCTCTCAAAGCTTCTCCAAACTCACTGCCTCTCTACCTTTCCTGGATTCCACCCAGCAATGACCTCGGGCGGGCTTCTCTGATACTGAGGCTACGTGTTGACGGCGTCATAAACGTTGTCGCGAAACACGCCCTCAGGAGAAGCAATTCTGACCTCTACTGGGGGCCAGCACGGCACTGGAGTGATCCACGCCGCTCCAGCTGCTGATGCCAGCGTCAAATGGGCGCCGTGGGTCTGCGCATGCGCGCTGCGACCGGCACCAGTACGCGCATGCGCAGTGCGGCTGGCGCCAATGTCCCTTCTCCGCGCCGGCCCCGACGCAATGTGGCGGAGGGCTCCAGGGGCCAGTGTAGAGCAAAAGAGGCCCCCAGCCCGACGGGCCGGCCCGCCGATCGGTAGGCCCCGATCGCGGGCCAGGCCACAGCGGAGGCCTCCCCGGGGTGGAATCCCCCTCCCCCCCACCTGGACACCCCCGGATGCATGCACACCGCGATCCCGCCGGGTAAGACCACATGTGGATGGCGCTGGCAGGACTCGGATTTGTTGTGCGGCGGCTCGGCCCATCCCGGGCGGAGAATCGCCGGGGGGTGCCGCATAGAGCGGCCCCCGACGGCTGCCGCGCCGACCACGGAGAATCGGCAGACCGCTGTCGGGGCGGTCTGTCGTTTGCGCCCGGCCCGGCGATTCTCTCGCCCCTCATCTCTCCAAGCTAAAAAACAAATGATCGCTGCAGGTTGCAAAAGCATATTCACTCCCCAGGGACCACTGCAGTCAAGTCACATTCCTCTGGCCAATTTCTCCTGCTTTTTCTGGAAGCAAAACAAAATCCTTTGAAAAACCATGACCGCTATAACTGCAGGCTTGTTAAAATAGTTAGAAGCCAATATTCCTAAAATTTTCCAATTGTCACACCTCCCTAAATCTTTAAGAACATAAGGAAATGGAGGTGTGGACTACACACAATAATAATAATCTTTATTGTCACAAGTAGGTTTACATTAATACTGCAATGAAGTTACTGTGAAAATCCCCTAGTCGCCACATTCCGGCGCCTGTTCGGGTACACGGAGGGAAAATTCAGAATGTCCAATTCACCTAACAAGCACGTCTTTCAGGACTTGTGGGAGGAAACTGGAGCACCCAGAGTAAACCCACGCAGACACGGGGAGAACATGCAGACTTCGCACAGACAGTGACCCAAGCTGGGAATCGAACCTCGGACCCTGGCACTGTGAAGCAACAGTGCTAACCACTGTGCTACCTTGCCGCCCGATATGGAGTCTGCTCCGCCATTCTATACAATCACTGGGCTCAGAGGCGGATTAACAATGAAACACACCATGCCTAGGCACAGGGCTCCAACCATTGCAAGAGGGGGTGCGGGGGGGGGGGGTGGGGGGGGGGGTGCGGCCAATGTCTGTGGGCACCAATCACAGCCTGATAATTCTGCATTTGTTGATTGGCTTATTTCTTTTTGTTCACTTTTCAGCAGGAATGCAGAGTGATATCAGACTCTGATTGCTTGAGTCCCCTTAGAGTAGTAAAAAAGACTGGTCTGAACATTGAGGCACACGCATGCAAGCAACGAGAAACGACTAGGTGAGGAGGGAGCGAGGCAGCATTGTTTTACTTTGCTGAAAGAAGGTCCAGCCAGCAGGCGTCTCGAACCCCCAGAGCTGAGGAGGTCAGGCTGGCCAGCAACAGAGCGACATGACGCATGAGGCGGCAAAACAAGCCATACCAGCACAAGGATACGATGAGTGAGACAGGAGACTTGAAGACGCAAGGCAACCGAGGTTGGTGTGATTGTGAGAATGGGAGAGTGTGAGCGGAGGAGGGGGGGGTGGGCTACTGTGAGGGGATGGTGATGGGGGGAAGAGTGTGAAGGCGTGCGGGGACAGGGTAAGGAGAGCATGTGAGGGAGTGTTAGCCAGGGTCGCAGACTTGCAGGGAGGGCCAATCTGAGGGCCAGGATGGGGGAGGGAGAGTTTGTGACGGGGGAATGGTTGTTTGAAATCCAGTGTCACAGCTTCATAGTTGAAAGATGAATCCAAATTTTGCAGAGCTTGAATTGGGATTGTGAGTGCAACAACCAGGGGCTGGATTCTCCGCAGCCCTGCACCGAAATCGTGTTTGGCGCGGGGGCGGAGAATTGAAGTTCCTGACGGAATTGGGCCCGGCGCCGCTCCGGCGCTTCTCCAGGCCCCGAATATCCGCCCATCCGCGAATGACGTCACCCGGCTGGGGGGCCATTGACAGAGGCCCGCCCAGCGATACTCCGCTCCCGACCGCCGGAGTTCCCGACGGCATGGAACTAATATGGTCTGGCCGGTCGGGACTCTCGCACGTCCACAGCCGCCCTGTTGGGGGTCAGGGGGATCGAGCACCGAGAGGGGCCATATGGGCGGCCGGGGCAGCAATCGGGGGGGCCTAGTTTGTTTGTGTTGGTCCACGGTCCGAGTCCGCCATGGCGCTCGGTGCGGCCGCTGGAGGCCGCCGTCGTGCGCATGCGTGGACACGGATCCAAAAGTGCGGGGGCCCGTTTGCGCAGCGAAAGCTGCGTGAAGCTCCCCGGGTCCCTGCTAGCCCACTGAAGGGAAGTGTATCAGGTTGTTTTCCAGGAAACTCGGGAGTGCAATGCCAGCGTTTTCTCGTCAGCGTGGGGAGAATCCAGCCCCTGCTCTTTCAGAAAATTCATTAAAACCAGGTTTCTTTAGTACTATGCAGCTGTCAATCTGGCTGTCAGAAGTGCAGAAAACTGAAAGCGAGACAAGAGGACGAAACTCGACAAGAAGACAGTTTGTCACCTTAATTAAAACATTTTGAAGGATTGTACTGTACACAAACTGGACATTCATCCTCATCCAAATGTCTGGGTGAATTGTCTGATAGCTTAGACTTTTCGGAAATACCACATTGCCTGAAAAAGGAACTGCAAGATATTGCACATTCTGCTGCTGAAGTCAGGGAAGAAACCTACCCTGAGTACTTTACCTTGTGGGCAAAATCTGTTCCACTGGGAAGGATAGAATATTTCACACCAAATAAATCAGAAAACATAGGTGACATGGGAAATTTGAGAAAAGGGTTTGAGGTTGCAGGTTGAAAACCAGAGAGAAGTCTTCAAAGTCCCAGTTTCTGAGGGTGAAGAGAAATGGAATGATGGAAATTGGGAATTGGTCGATTTCTCGGAAATCTCTAAGGCAGTCTGCTGTTATATCGGCAAGTTGTTCCCTGGTAAAGGGAAACAAACATTCGTCGATGGGTACTCTAACTGGAGAAATGTTGGAAGAGATATGCTGATCAGAAACTTCCAAAGTTCATATTAAAGCTGTGTGTGCATTCAATCAAAGGTGTAAATGATCTGGAAGAATTGATTCTACTTTATTGGCTCAGTTTGAAAAGGAGTGTTCTTATTGGAGGAAAGTTGCAGTCAAACTGCTGTCTTCTTTGGGACTATCTCTAAGAGGACATGATGAGTCATCATTGTGTTGCTCTCTTTGGTTGGCTCTGAATATGGCGGTCAATATGGTCGCCTTCCTTAATCCTAATTATATTTGCTCTAGAGTCACCCGGTATCTTTCGATACAGCCACAAGGTTCAAACCCGAATACTGATGAAAAGAGCCAATACACCAGTTAGTTAGTTCAAAGTCAATACTATTTATTTATACACACAGTAATATCTACTCATGCACGAAATACTACAGACTAAACTATCACTACTGCTAAAGCCTATACTTAGCTTCGGGCGCCCACTCAGTCAGAGGAACAATGGCCGTTGTTTGGATCTGAGGCTGCTGGGGTCGAAGTGGTAGAGGAGAAACAGCTAAGGTCGTCCGTCTGGTAGCGAGCGCTGACCTTGGACTTACTTGCTTCTGGTGGACGGGTCTCTCCGCTGTGAGAGCCAAGTCCAAGAGAGCGATTCTCTCTTGGGGCCTTCTTCTTATACCTGAAGGGGGCTTTGCGCGCTTTTGGACGGGCCTTGTACTTGGCCCAATTAATTGGGCCACATCTTGATCATCCGTATTGATCCTGACCAATAAAGGGGTGGGTGCCCTGATGGCTGGGCGTGTCCTAGGTGGCTGTTGGCCTGCTTTGTTTTCTGCTTTCGATTTGGAGAACTGGCGCCGCGAGGTCTGGGGCCAGATCGGTTACTTAAGTATCGCCCTTTGTTCCCGGAGATGGGCCATCCATATGCTAATGGGCCTACAGTTTCAGTCTCGGCTGGGAGCTGCGGCTCCAATATGCAGACAGGCTCTGTGCCTGCTTTCTTAACATTGTCCATTTTTCCCTGCAATCTTTGCAAATGTCCATTTTGTATTCTGGAAGTGGCCATCCCAGATGGCTACAATTGTCAAAGCGAAGAGATAATTTTGTAGCCTGCCTTGAATATCTCTATGAGTTTGACGAGCTTCTCAAAGAGCATTTGAAAAGTTATCAATGTTGTGGCTCAGGAAAGACCAACATTTTAATGCACAGAACCTACGATGACTTCATCACTGTAATGACAAAGCAGCTCAGAAACCAAGTCACTAATGATGTAAAAGATGCCAAATACTCTTCCATAATAGTTGATTCACTACCAGGTGCGAGTCATGTGGTCCAAGTAACATTAACTTTAAAGCATGTGACCAGCGATGGTGACGTTGCAGAGTGATTTCTTTGTTTTGTCCAGCTACAATCCCACACCTCTGAGTGTCTGAAGACAAATGTTTTGGAAATCATTGCAAATTTAAGTTTGGACATCATAAATTGTCATGGGCAGAGCTTCCTCAATTCCGGAAATATGGCAGGAAAATATTCAGGTCTACAAGCCAGACTGAACAATGCAAGCAAGCCTCAGTGCATTATTCACCCCATGTTCCAGTCACTCCTTCAAATTAATCTGCAATGCTGCAGCTGAATCCTGTGAGGCAGTCGCACATTTTTTTGACTTTGTTCAAAATGGGTATGCCTTCTTTTCGGTTTCCACGCATTGGTGGAATATTTTGCAAGCACGTCGATGAAAAACATTTGATGGTCAAAAGAGTTTGTTACACCAGGTGGTTCACTCGTGCAGAGGCTGGTTTGGCTTTGGAAATGAACTTTGCTGCTATAAAGGAAACCTAATCAGACATAGCCACGCCAAATTCAGAAAAAACATATATGAAAGTTGAAGTAAAATCCTTAGCAGAGAAGTTTGAAAAGTACGAAATTGCAGTTTTTACTGTTTTGTGGAACCATTAAATCAAAGAATAAATGCAATCAGCAAATCGCTGAAAAATGTTGGTACAACTTTGCTGAATGCAGCACAATTCTTAGCCTCAGTTAAAAACGTTGTCATGGAAATTCGAATTGACTATAACTCAGTGGAAGCAGAGGCACTAACGTTAACAAAAAATACAGCTCCCTCTGATGATAAGAAGCATAAAGGTATTTTTCGCTGAAACTAGAGACAATGAAATCACTTTAAAATTGAAAGGGAAGATCATCATTGAGACTGTCAATATTATTTGTGACACATTAATAGTGCAATTGCAGAGTAGAAGTGAATAGGGGATTTTCACAGTAACTTCATTGCAGTGTTAATGTAAGCCTAATAATGTGACACTGATAAAGATTATTATTATTTACGCCCACTCTCCATTTTCTATCCTTTAATTAATCCTCTGTCCATGCTAATATATTACCACCACTCCATGAGCCCTTATCTTACCTATTAACCTTTCGTGCAACACGTGATCGAATGCCTTTTTGAAATCCAAGTATACTACAGCTACTGGTTCCTTTGTATCTACCCTCCTAGTTACATCTCCAAAAACCCACAATAAATTTGTTGAACGAGATTTTGCTCTAGTAAAACCATGCGTTTTTGTTCATAAAGGAATTTATATAGTTTTAAAAATATGTCCATTAATTTTATTTATAATAAACAAAATTATATAGAATAGTTAACAAAAATTACACAATAAAAGAGAAAGACTAACAAGCAAAAACACATCTTAACTTAAACCCAAAAACTAAATTAAACCCCCTAACAGCTGACGGTGACTAGCTCTTTAAAAAAGGAAATGGATGGCTGCCATCTTAGGTAGAGCCTTTCTTTTTTTTTCTTTATTCGTTCATGGGACGTGGGCATCGCAGGCTGTGCCAGCATTTATTGCCATCCCTAATTATCCTTGCGGGACAGTTAAGAGTCAATCACATTGCTGTGGGTATGTAGTCACATGTAGGCCAGACCAGGTAAAGACGGCAGATTTCCTTCCCTAAAGGACATTAGTGAACCAGATGGACTTTTATGGCAATGAACAGTGGTTTCATGGTCATCATTAGATTTTTAATTCCAGGTGTTTTATTGAATTCAAATTTCATCATTTGCGGTGGCGGGATTTGAACCTGGTCTCCAGAGCATTACTCCGGGTCTCTGGGTAACTAGTCCAGTGACAATACCATTAGGCCACTGCCGCCTGTCTACCGACCCTCTAATGATGTACTTAACCTTCTTCAAATGCAGAAAGGACATGAGGTCACGCAACCAAACCGAGGCACTGGGCGGTTTAGAAGACCTCCACCCAAGCAGAACTTGTCTCCGGGCTATCAACGAGGAGAAGGTGAGCACATCCGCCTTCACCCCCATCTGAAGCACCAGCAAGTCTGATAACCGAAAAAAGGCCATCAGCGGACATGAATCCTAATCAACATTGAGTATCTCCGACATGGTGTTGAAGAAGGAGGTCCAGAAGCTTGCCAACTTGGGACAGGACCAGAACATACGAGTGTGGTTAGCCGGCCCCCGAGAGCAATGTTCATACTTGACCTCCACCTAGAGACAAATCCACACATCCTCGCTTTAAAAATAGAACATACAGTGCAGAAGGAGGCCACTCGGCCCATCGAGTCTGCACCGACCCACTCAAGCCCTCACTTCCACCCTATCCCCGTAACCCAATAACCCCTCCTAACCTTTTTGGACACTAAGGGCAATTTAGCACGGGCAATCCACCTAACCTAGGTCTTTGGACTGTGGGAGGAAACCGGAGCACCCGGAGGAAACCCACGCAGACATGGAGAGAACGTGCAGACTCCGTATGGACAGTGACCCCGCGGGGAATCGAACCTGGGATCCTGGCGCTGTGAAGCCACAGTGCTAGCCACTTGTGCCATGCTGCCTCAACTTTAGCCAGATATGCTCTACGTACTACCTTGAATTGAATCAGACTTAGCTGAGCACATGAAGACGTGGAGTTGACCCGTGAAGGACCTCACTCCACACCTCATCATCCAGAATGGGAACCAACTCACCCTCCCATTTCGCCCTCACCTCACTCAAGGTAGCTGACTCTGCTGAGAGGATCTGGCCATAAATGCCCGAAATAGTCATCTCACCAGACCTGGCCAAAGACAAATTCATCTTCAACAAGGAAGAGGATGGTGCCAGGGGAACGGATGGAAAAGCCTCGCGTGGAAAATCGTAAATCTGAAAGTATCTGAAAAGACTGGAACCAGGCAGTTGGGAATTTCTCCGTCAGTTCCTTAAAACTGTCAAACCTCCCCTCCACAAACAGGTCTCCCAATCTCTCCAAACACTTTCTCTCCTATAACTTAAACGTCGAGTCTAAACCCGCTGGCAGAAAAAGATGGTTATTGCAAATGAGGGCTAACAAAGACATGAACAGAGCTTGAAATGCTGCCTGAACTGCTTCCAGAGTCTCAGGGTGGACACCACCACTGGATTCAGGGAAAATCTTACTGGAGAGAAATGCTACAATGGGGTTACTATTGTACCAAGGCTAGAAACAGTGCAGGAGCTCACCTCCACTTGGCCCAGGACCACTGAATGACAATAATATCTTCAGAATATTGGCTGCCCAATAGCAAAACAATAAATTGGGCAGAGCTAAGCCCCCTGACTGCCGATCTCTTTGGAGCAAAGCCCCACGGATCCTTAGAGTCTTATCCGCCCAAATAAAGGAGGACATGAATTTATTGACTTTGTTAAAAAAGGACCTGGGAGAAAAATGGGGAGGAATTGAGAAAGAAATAAAAATCTCAGGAGTACGTTCATGCTGATAGTCTGAACCCTGCCCGCCAAAGTCAGGAGGGGCTTATCACACTTCTGTAGGCCAGACGTGACACTATCAACCAGACTAGAATAATTTAATTTAATTTATGAAGCTACAATTGCCGACCCTTAACGAAGCCAGTTTGAACCTTCAAAATGGCCTCTGGGAGGCAGGTCTGCAGCCGCAGCACCAGCAGTTTGGCCAGTAACCTAATGTCTGCATTTAAGAGTGATATAGGTTGATGCAACCCACACTTTGTTAGGCCTTTGTCCTTCTTAAGAATCAAGGAAGTAGGGGCCTGTGCGAGGGTAGAGGGCAGCGAACCCCGGGATAAGGAATCATTAAACATGTTCAGAATTAAAGGTACAAACTGCTCAGCAAACCTCTTATAAAATTCAGTGGGGAAGCCATTAGGGCCAGGGGCTTTCCCAATCTGAATCAACCCAATGCATTTCATAATTTCCTCTGGGCTCAACAGGGATTCCACCTCCGCACACCACTCCCCCTCCACTCCTGGGATGGATAAGCTGTCAAAAAAGTGAAACATGGCTGACCCCTCAGTCAGAGGCTCTGATCTATAGACATCCCAATAGTACGATTCAAAAGCCACGTTGACCTTCGGAGGGGCAGAAACCAGGCTGCCGCTTGGGTTAAATACCCGGACGATCTCCCGGGAAGTCACCTGTTACTTCAGCTGGTGAGTTAAGAGGCGACTCGTCTTTTTACCGTGTTCATAAAGCAAGAATGGAGTCCACCAGCCTCTGCTGCTCCGCCCTTGCTGTCTTCACCATATGCAATTTGTAGAAGATAATCTCCCCCCTGAAGACCACTTTAAGGGCTTCCCACAATGGAGAAGGTGAGATTGACTCACTTTTATTACATTTTATATATTCCCCAATGGAGGTGGACATTTTGGATTGGATTGGATTTGTTTATTGTCACGTTGTAGCACCGTCAATATGACGCGAGGCAGGTTGAGGTAATGTCAATTGAAGGCTTTATTAAGCAGAACTTTATCCCCAGCAGCGTGGTTACAGAATGCAACTGCTGAGGGAAATGGAGGGAAAAACTGGGTTCTTATACCGGCATTTCTGGGTGGAGTCCAGTAGGTGGCAGATCCTATCAGGACCTGGCATCCCTCCACCAATAGCCTGTCGACACGTGGTGTACCGTATTACCCCTAATACATACCACCACACACGTGTACCGAGGTACAGTGAAAAGTATTTTTCTGCGAGCAGACCAACAGATCATTAAGTACATGGGAAGAAAAGGGAATAAAAGAAAATACATAATAGGGCAACACAAGGTATACAATGTAACTACATAAGCACTGGCATCAGATGAAGCATACAGGGTGTAGTGTTAATGAGGTCAGTCCATAAGAGGGTCATTTAGGAGTCTGGTGACAGTGGGGAAGAAGCTGTTTTTGAGTCTGTTCGTGCGTGTTCTCAGACTTCTGTACCTCCTGCCCGATGGAAGAAGTTGGAAGAGTGAGTAAGCCGGGTGGGAGGGATCTTTGATTATGCTGCCCGCTTTCCCCAGGCAGCGCAAGGTGTAGATGGAGTCAATGGATGGGAGGCAGGTTCGTGTGATGGACTGGGCGGTGTTCACGACTCTCTGAAGTTTCTTGCGGTCCTGGGCCGAGCAGTCGCCATACCAGGCTGTGCATGTGTTCGCAAAATTTCTTGTCCGCTAATAATGTCGTGCCCAGTCTCCAAGGCAGACGCTAGGAGGGGGCAGATCTTAACGGCAAATCAACAAAGTGCGGGACGTGGTCCAAAATCACAATCGCTGAGTAACCAGCCGCCACAAAGGGAGGAGAGACCTATCTACCAGAAAAACATCGATCTTCGAGTACACCTGACGGACATGTGAGAAAAATGAAAAATCTTTAACACCCCCCCCCCCCCCGCACCCCACCTCACCCCCCCGCCCCCCCCCCCCCCCCACCACCTGTGCAATGAAAAACAACAATCTCTGACCGCCCATGATTTGAGTTTGGACTGATCCAGACTAGGGTTCAGAACACAATTTAAGTCCCCACCCAAAATAAGCTGACGAAAATCCAAATCGGGGAGGGAGGCAGCAAATTATTAATAACATTTGTATCATCTCAGTTTGGAGCACAGATATTAACCAGAACCACCGGAGTGCCTGCCAGAGAACAACATGTCTGCCATTGGGGTCAGACAAATCTTAGCGGCAGAGAACGGAAACCTGTTATTAATATCTCCGCACCCCGGGCCCCACGTCTTGGTAAATCCTGATGGCATGGCCTTCCCATTTGAAATCACGATGCTCCCTCGCCCATCTCAGGATCTGCTCTTTGTCTTTGAAGCTATCGGATGGCACGGTAGCACAGTGGTTAGTACTGTTGCTTCACAGCTCCAGGGTCCCAGGTTCGATTCCCCGCTGGGTCACTCTCTGTGCGGAGTCTGCACGTTCTCCCCGTGTCTGCGTGGGTTTTTCCGGGCGCTCCAGTTTCCTCTCACAGTCCAAAGATGTGCGATTTAGGTGGATTGGTCATGCTAAATTGCCCCCTAGTGTCCAAAGGTTAGGTGGGGTTGCTGGGTTACGGGAATGGGGTGGAGGTGGGGTGCTCATCAGGGCCTGGTGTAGACTCAATGGGTCGAATGGTCTCCTTCTGCAAAGTAAATTCTATGATTCTATGATAAATAAATGCAAGTTGATGTTGCTAATGCAGGGTTGATTGACAAGAGGATTTAGTCCAATAAAAATCTTTTTTTAATAATTTAGAGGATGTGGGTGTTGCTGGCAAAGGCCAGCATTTATTACTCATTCCTAATTGCCCTGAAGAAGATCACGTGGGGCGCGATTCTCCCAAAGGGAGACAAAGTCCCGACGTCGGAGTGAAAACCGGAGTGTTTCACTCCGGCGGTGGAGCCCGCTCCCAGCCCCCTGGGCGCGATTTTCCCAAAGGGAGGCAGAAGTCCCGACGCCGGAGTGAAAACCGGAGTGTTCCACCGGAGCGGGGTCGCATATTTTACGCGCTGGGCCTTGGCGCCGTGTAAAAAGCGGCGCCGCGTAAATAATGCGGCCGGCATCGCGTAAATGATGTCACCCACGCATGCGCGGTTGCCGTCCTCCCCGAGGCCGCCCCGCAAGAAGATGCCGGATGGATCTTGCGGGGCAGCGGAGGAAAGGAGGTCCCCCTTTAGAGAGGTCAGCCCGCCGATAGGTGGGCACCGATGCGCGGGCCAGACGCCATCGGAGGCCCCCCTGGTGAAGGAAACCCCACCACAGGCCGCCCCCCCAGCGTTCCCGCACAGTTCCCGCTGACAGCGACCAGGTGTGGACGGCACCGGCGGGAACCTGTCGTGTCGGAGCGGCCGCTCGGCTCATCCGGGCCGGAGAATAGCGGGGGTACCGGAGAACCGCCGTTGTGAGTGTCTTGGCCGATTCTCCGGCGGCCGCGGCGCAGAACCCGATGGGGCCGTTTTCGCCGGTTGGGAGAATGGCAGGTCGGCGTCGGACTGGCGTGGCGCGATATAATGGCACGGCCGGCGATTCTCCCAACCGCCGCGGCCGCGGAGAATCGCGCCCATGGAACCATCTTAACGTCTGAGAGGCTTGCTCGATCATTTCCGAGGGAGGTTAAGGATCAACCACATTGCTGTGGGTCTGGAGTCACTTGTAGGCCAGACCAGGTAAGGGCGGCAGACTTCCTTCCCTAATGGACATCAGTGAACCGGGTGAGGTTTTAAAAACAAAAATGGAAATCCAGCTATTTCATGGCCACCATTACAGATACTTAAAAATAAAATTCCAGATTGATTGAACTAAGTGAATTTTAATTCCCTCAACTGCCACAGGGGGATTTGAACTATTAGTTATATAAACGTAAAACAATATAAAATGTACTATTTTAAGTTAAACCAATTAACTTCATCAGTGCAGATCTATTCCAGAGATTGAAGGACTGGGATAGAGTGGGGTGAGCTCATTCTCTCCGTGTTGATGGAACGGATATTTATGATGTCACACTAGAGGGAGCTCTACACAAAATGTCCGCTCCTCATCGGCTTCAACCCAACAACTTTCAAATGGTCACAAAGGTTCACTGCAAGACGGAAAAAGTATGGGCCACAGAACGTCGAATCCTATGATAATTGGGTAGAATACGTACTTAACTTTAAAAGGCACATCATTCAGACTTGGGAATTTTCGTTGAGCAGTCCTTATTCTGGGGAAGTCTCGTTATAAAAAGATTAATTTGGAGCAACCAAGTTAGATGCAGAGGCACATTTAAGCTGAAGCACATGTGGCATCTATAATAACAGATGCCATTAATGTTATTTATGCTGCACCACAAACTATTCCAATGCATATTTCATGGTAATATTAAACTTCAGCAGCATGTGAGGCAGCCCTTTAGGGAAGGAAATCTGCCATCCTTACCAAGTCTGGCCTACATGTGACTCCAGGCCCACAGTAATGTGATTGACTTTCAACTGCCACACAACGCCAGGGACCTGGGTGTCATGATATGCAACCATGCAACCAATGAACACTCAGAATAGGACACAACCAATGGGCAGTCAGGACACTCAGAGGTGGCATCACCACAAGGGGGCATGACATAAACACTATAAAAGGGATGAGGCACTCACACCCTGCCTCTTTCCACAGACAGACATCTAGAGGGTTAGACAGGTTTGATCAGCAGCATCACACCCAAGCACCTGGCTTAGAGCAAGCTGCTAGAGTTAGACTGAGTTACTACAGTTAGATTAGCAGAGAGTCCAACGCATTTGAGAACTGTGTTAATAGTTCAATAAACACGTTGAACTCATTTCAGAGTCTGGAGCATCCTTTAGTTAAGACTGCATCAAGTAGCAGCCTGTGTTCTCCGAAGCAGCATAACACAACATGATACCAGGAGTGCCTGTTCAATCTATTTAGTTCAACTCAGCAAAATCCGTGACAACCAGCTACTGAATACAGGCACAATGGACAAGATTCCATTGTGCTCATCAGCTCAGGACCACCGGCAATCTTAGTGCCAACTGGTGATCATTCAAGCAGAAATTTCAACTCTACGTGGAAGCATCCGACCTCAATGGCGCGACCGATGCTCGCAAGATAGCTCTTCTACTCACAACTGCGGGTGACCATGCGATAGAGATGTTCAACTCCTCTCACTTTTCCGAAGGGCAGGACAAAACGAAGTACCAAACCATCCTGGACAAATTCGACAGCCACTGCGAGGTGGACACCAACAAAATCTTCGAGCGCTACATCTTCAAGCAGAGGATGCAAGGTAAAGACAAATCCTTCACCTCCTATCTAACTAACCTTAGACTGCTAGTGCAATCCTGCAACTTCGGTGATATCACTGACTCTATGATCAGAGACCAAATCGTTTTTGGAGTCCACTCTGATCCTCTGCGAGAGCAATTGTTGAAAATCAAGCACATGACCCTGCCAGTCGCGATTGAAACGTGTACTGTGCATGAGCACTCTAAAAATCGCTGTTCACAGTACAAAATGGCAGAAAGTGAAAAACAAGCCTTGTGGTAGTCACCACTGTTTGTATAATAGTTGTATTAGCGGTAATACGGTAAGGTAATATTACAGGTACGGGGTAGATCCCTGCCTGTTGGCTCCGCCCAGTAGGCAGAGTATAAATGTGTGTGCACACCGAGCTTCTCCCTTTTCTGGTAGCAGATGCAGGAGGCCACACATCTCTGCTTAATAAAGCCTCGATTACTCTCTACTCTCGTCTCGTCGTAATTGATAGTGCATCAATTTATTAAGCAGAGATATTACAGCGATGGAACTACGCATCAAGCATGATCGCCTACAGCTGCACCCGCAAGCAGCCAACGTCGGCCTTCGACCACTGGCTTGCTTGTTTCGAGAGCTACCTCCGATCCGCGACGGACCAACCCTCGGACGCACAGACGTTCCAGGTCCTTTACTCACGGGTGAGCTCTGATATTTTTCCCCCTTATCTGGGATGCGCCTACTTACACGGAAACAATGGAGCTCCTGAAAGGACATTATATTCGCCCGATCAACAAACTGTATGCCAGGCACCTCCTGTCCACGAGACAGCAACTCCCTGGTGAGGAATTGCGATTGCCAGGCAGTTTTGGCAGTCGACCATACTGAACTTTCAATCAGGGACGCTTTTGTTACGGGCATGGGGTCAGCGTGCATCCGTCAGGGCCTATTAGAAGGGGGTACGCTCGACCTTGCGGCAACCAGGCAGCTCGCGAACTCCACATCTCTCCCAAAGTGGATTCCAGAACTGCAGAGTCGGGTCGGTTAGCTCGGTTGGCTGGATGTCTGGTTCATGATGAGGAGCAACGGCAACAGCATGAGATCAATCCCTGTACCGGCTGAGGTTATTCAAGCATTCTCAACCTTGCCCCTTGCCTGAGGTGTGGTGACCCTCAGGTTAAACCACCACCAGTCAGCTCTCAAAGGGGAGAGGGACTGTGGTTGCATTTTACATTTAGGAAATAGGAGCCGGACTAAGCCATACAACCCCTTGGGCCTGCTCCAACATTTAGTGCCACCAAGGATGATCCTCAACCCCATGTCCTTGCCCAATCCCCACATCCCTTAATTTCCTGGGGTAGAGAATTCCAAAAGTTCACAACCCTATGAGTGAAATATTTTCTCCTCATCTCAGTTCTAATAGCCTTATTTTGAAATTATGCTCCCTCAGTTCTGGAGTCTCCAGTTGACGTTAGCAACCCTTTCACGATCTTATATGTTTCATCACCTCTGATCCTTCTAAACCTCAGAGAGCAATCAGTCCCGTAAACCTTTGTGGCTAAAACAACCATATCCCTCCATAGCTACGAAGACCAAAACTACACACAATATTCCAGGTGTGGACCATCCCTCCCTTCCACCTCCTCTGACCTATCCCCCAATAACTTGGTTGTGCCCCTCGCCACCTCCAAGGCCTTCCCTACCCTCCCAGCTCTGGCACCCCTGGCCCTTACCTGGGCTTCCTGTTCCCGGGCCTTAGGCCCTGGAAACTCCATGCCTGTCTTCCGGCCTGTAGAGGTGCTGCTGGAGAGGCTGGGGAGCTTCTGGGCAATCTGATTGGTCGGCATTCTCTTCCTCCCCACAAATCGGGGGCTGGAGGATGGGAAAATCTCTCGCCTTATGCCAATCAACGCAAAATAGTAGCAGGGTTCCTGGATGTCATCCTAAAGATTCCCACCTTGAGGGCGAATCTTTGTCCATATATGGAGGTGAGTATGGAGATGGGTGGGTGCAAACATTTATTGACACTGCTGGCTGGCGTGCTGGTTTGCTGGCACCATTCCACCCCGGGGCATTTTCCTGTGTACCCAGGCTGGTCTGTGGAGACATGCCATCTCTCTTTATCTTCTCTCCGACTGGCCCTCCAGCTTCAGGAACCTGTCCGCATTTTTCATTGGAAATTAAATGCACTCTCAGGTCACTAATTGGCCGATTCAGGGAAAATCACTGTCAGATGACTCGCCTACATAGTCAGGGATCGTGACCCCCATTGGGCTCCTGTTTTGCCTCCCTGTGTGTACCGGGGAGGAAGATGGACTCATGTTACTTAAAGTTCTTCTGTTTCTGTAAATTACTCTTTTGACGACCCCCCCCGATACGACCATCAATTCACTCGAGACGGGAGTAGAAGTAAACTGTGGCTTTAATCAACTTAGAACAGTGCCTGCCTGCGACTGATCCAATACTGAGAACCACCTACAGGTCGACTGCTCTTTATACCTCCCTTCAAGGGGAGGAGCCATGGGCAGAGCCAATACAGGCCCCAACATGTTCCTCTATGGATAATGCCATCCAATGGCCCATAGGAGGAGCCCACAAGGGCAACAGCATAGCACAGATACAAATACAAGGGCAACAGCACAGATACGAATACAATGGTGGATTATTGGCATAATATATTCACCACAATTTGTAAGATGAAAGAAATACATTGTGAAAGTAAATTGTTACTGTCATGAAGGAATGTCCAGTTGACAAAAGAGTAGAGCTGCCCTGTTAAGAGGAATAAGCAGTCCTCAACCAGGCTCCAAGTTCATCAATCAGCTATATCATCACCCCTCTGTTTCACCACACCCTTACTGAATGTGACCTCACAGCCAATTGAATGGCAATGAATTTGGCCCTTGGTCATTTTTGTTTTCTTTGACCTGATTGAAGAGATGCAGGGGGTCAGGGATTAAGAGCAACCCCTCCAAGAGCTCTTCAGGGATCACATTTATGTTTATTTAGGTAAATTAATTGAGAAACTAGAGAGTGCATTAGGAAGGTTTTTTTTTGTTCATGGGATGTGGGCATCGCTCGTTGGCTGGGCCCGAATTTACTGCCCATTCCTGAGGGCGTTTCAGAGTCAACCACATTTCTGTGGATCTGGAGTCACATGTAGGCCAGACCGGTAAAGGTGGCAGATTTCCTTCCCTAAAGGGCAATTGTAGGGCAGCATGGTAGCACAGTGGCTAGCACTGTTGCTTCACAGCGCCATGGACCCGGGTTCGATTCCCGGCTTGGGTCACGCTGTGCGGAGTCTGCACGTTCTCCCCCGTGTCTGTATGGGTTTCCTCCAGGTGCCCCGGTTTCCTCCCACAAGTCCCGAAAGACTTGCTTGTTAGATGAATTGGACATTCTGAATTCTCCCTCTGGGTACCTGAACAGGCGGCGGAGTGTGGCGACTAGGGGATTTTCACAGTAACTTCATTGCAGTGTTAATGAACTTTACAGTGGGGAGAGACCGTTCACCTGCTCCAACTGTGGGAAGGGATTCACTCAGTCATCCACGCTCAAGAAACACCAGAGAATTCACAAATGATAGGTTGAGGTACAGGTTGAGAAATGACCATTGTAAATTCAATCAAGTTTTGCAAGCCTTAACCATCCAGTCAGAATGGATTCTTCAAATGGTAAATTCTTAGGATTCATTAACTGTTAAGAGGTAGGAAGGTTAACAAGTTAAAAAGATTTTTTAAAACTTTCAATTAAAAGTAGGTCGCCATCAAGACAGGAAGATGAAACATATCTGTCAGCTGGGCTACTTTATAAAGTCTTTTTATTAATGTTTTTCAAAAGTTACAACGGTTTGGCTCCAACAGGAAGGCTTTTCAAACAATTGTGTCTGCGCAGGTCAAAAACAACCAGCAAACTATTGTAATCCCATTTCCCAGAACTTGGCCCATAGCCTTGGCATCACAAGAGCACATCTTCGGCACAATCGTTAGCACTGTTGCTTCACAGCGTTAGGGTCCCAGGTTCGATTCCCGGTTTGGGTCACTGTCTGTGCGGAATCTGCACATTCTCCCCGTGTCAGCGAGGGTTTCCTCCGGGCGCTCCGGTTTCCTCCGGACGCTCCGGTTTCCTCCCACAAGTCCCGAAAGACGTGCTGTTCGGTAATTTGGACATTCTGAATTCTCCCTCAGTGTACCCGAACAGGCGTCGGAATGTGGCGACTAGGGGCTTTTTACAGTAACTTCATTGCACTGTTAATGTAAGCATACTTGTGACAATAAAGATTATGATTATATTATTATTAATGTAAGCCTATTTGTGACACTAATAACAATTATTATTATTATTAGTGAATCAGATGGGATTTAATTCTGGTTAATGGTCATCATTAGACTTTTAATTTTAGGCATTTACCGAATTCAAATGGTGGAGTCGAACTCGGGTCCCCAGAGCATTACCCTGGGTCTCTGGTTTACTAGTCCAGCGACAATACCACTTCGCCACTGCCTCCCCGGGGGGGGGGGGGGGGGTCTCCACGGTGGCCTGGCCCGCGATCGGGGCCTACCAATCGGCGGGCGGGCTAGTTCTGTGGGGGCCTATGTTCTTCTGCGCCGGGCACCTGTAGGGCTCCGCCATATTGCCCAGGGCCGGCGCGGAGACGGGAACCCACACGCCGGTCGTGGCACGCATGCGCGGACTCGTGCTGGCCGTGGCTCGCCGGCTTTCGAGCGCCGGAGCTGCGGACACCACTACACCACACCCTTGCCCCCTAGGAAGGGCTGGATACCTGCCTCTTGAGGCCTGTTGACACCGGAGTGGCTCCCGCCGCCTTTCACGCCGGCGTCAGAACTTGGACGTGGGATTGGAGAATCCCGGCCCCTGGCCGGGAACTTATATAGCTGCAGCGAAAGCTGACCTTTGTGGATTTTATAATGGAACGTAAGTTTGTAACGATGGCAAAATTCTCTGCCTTGCACCGCCGCCAGCGGAGTCACCGATGAGGTGCAGAATCCAGAGTCGCGCTAATCCATTTCCCATATTCCAGCACTTGCTGGCATCAGGGGTCGAGCCCCGCATCAACAGGAAGTTGCAAATGGGCCATTAAGACCCATTTACATCCACTTAATGGGACGGGCACCATTTCTGTGGGCCCTTGTGATTCTCCGATCCTCTGGGTCGGGAATAATGTGGGCAAGAATCACTACTGGTCTTGACAAGCATGGCCCTGATGGGTGGACCTCACGTTAGACCAAGGGAGTGACTCTTTAAGGAAATTGTGCCCAAAGCTCACGCTCCCCACCCCACAATGCAAGACCTGCCCACCCCATGCCCACCAGACCCCCTCCACCACCACCCCTTACCAGAGACCCCCTAAATAAAGAGACCCCCCCAGAGACTCCCGAAACAAAGTGACCGCCCCAGAGACCCCTTAATAAAGAGACCCCCACAGAGATGCCTAAATACGGAGATCCCCCCCCCCCCTCCCCCCCCCCCCCACCCAAAGGGGCTGGTTTAGCACAGTTGGCTAAACAGCTGGCTTGTAATGTGGAACAATGCCAGCAGCGTGGATTCAATTTCAGTACCGGCCTCCCCGAACAAGACTGGAATGTGGCGACTAGGGGCTTTTCACAGTAACTTCATTGAAGTCTACTTGTGACAATAAGCGATTATTATTATTATTATTAGTTCTTGCACTGTGGGGTGGCGGGAGTAGCCCTCAGATAGACTTTGGACGCAACCCCTTTTAAAGACTGGGAATCGCTTCGGGGGCACAAATTAGGTGCAATTCAGCTCCGGCAGGAGAACATAGTCTGCTAAATGGAAAATTTGCCCCAATGTATATTATTTTAATTATGTTTTCATTTTTGTTCTTCTTCGTTTGATGAGTCATGTGGTACCAGTTCTACAAGAATCAAGTAACAGACCATGGCCCGGTTTTAATTCACCAGAATGCACAATTCCTTCTAACAGATCCTCTGATCATTTCCACTTCTGAAGTGCCATTATTGAACAAGTCACTATGATCAAACATGAAACTACTTCTTTCCCAAGTGGTTTCAAAAGGAATCTTTAGGAATTTTAGGGAAACTCCAACAGCAGCCAATTTCAATTGTTCTGTGGCCTTTAAAACACATTTCTTCTTTTCAGTATGTTTTACCCAATTTTCTAGTAGCAATCTGACATTTACGTTCTATGCTTCAGCTTATTAGTTTTTTCCAGCCGTTGGTTATGCATTGATGTAATCTTGTTTATATTATTATGTTACGTATAATTCAGGAGTAGCAGTCCTGCCTCTGGGTTTATGGGTCCAGATTCCAGCACAATATGTAGGCCGACTCTCCAGTGCAGCCCAGTGTAATTCCCATGGTCAAATCTGACCATGTTGGCATCGGTCAGCCAGCACAATTTTGGAAGGATTGGCCAATCTATGGCCAGATGGCTTGCTCGCCATCCAATTAAGGATGATAAGCAGGGCCCGGACAGCCAACAGGAGGCCTTCCTGCAGCCTGCCATGTCAGGTAAGTGAGAGAGAGGGGGCACTTACATCTTGAAGAGTGGCTTCTAAGCACTGGTACTCCACTCTGCCAACAGGAGGCTACGTTCCCTGTCACAAGGGGTGAGGTATGGGGATGAGGGGTGGAGTACATCTACTGCAAAATTCCAGTCAACCTCTCATCTTAATTGGCCTCTTAAATGAGTTAATAAGCTGCCCGTTGCTTGTGTTGGAAGATTCTTGGCAAGGTCTTCTGGTTGTTCACACCAGCGGGATTTTCCAGTCCTGCCGATGGCACACTCCACCGCGGGTTTCCCAGAGTCATGGGGAGGATTCAATGGGAAATCCCATTGACAGCAACAGAAACAGAAGATCCCCCCCCCCGCCAGCCAATGGTGGGCTGCCTCTCGCTGCTGAGAAACACACCATGGAAAGGCCAGGGAATCTCGCCCTCTGTGCCAGCCCACTTCCGTTTCAAACCCCATACTGGCATTACCACCCTGTCCTTTGAGTCACATTGCTGTTAATAGAAATTACTGCAGGGCGAGATCTTCCGGTCTCGCCTCTGCCAATGGGATTTCCTCTTGAATCCACCCCACGCTGCCGGGAAACCCGCAGCAAGGGTGTGCCATCGGTGGGACTGGAAGATCACACCCGAGTAGAATCTGCTGTGATTTTGCACTAAGTATTTAAAGAGATGGCAGCAGCCTCTTTCTGACAATACAATTTGTTGCTGATAGAAGGGGGTGGGGCTGCTGAGAGGGTATTTAAAACCAATATTTGAAATATAATTAAATTTATTTCAGTAACTTTGGCCCTGGGCTAAGTTGATTTGTGTTTCAACCTATGACGGTTTATCAACCGCGATCACTTACACCCTTCAAGGAATGTTTTATTTGACAGACACACTACGAGTACAGAATAACAATATCACTCAGCAGCAGTGGTGATGGAGAATGTAATTGTTATCAGTGCGCAGTATCAGAAGTGATAGTTTCTATTCATTATCCCAACCCTTCAAATTCCAATCTGTTTTCTAGTAGAAATATAATAATATGCAATGATGACCGGGAGGTTTTGAGTTACAGTTGTCAAACCAAGAGGAACAAACTTGATTACAATGGCAGTATTTAACTTTTTGGAGCTGACTTAACCAACTATAAAACGACAGCCATTGAATCCGCATCCCCGCCTTTGGGGCATTGGAAATGAAAGCTTTTGTTTCGAAACAGAGTGAAGTAACCTCAGAAGATCTGAGTGCTGATAGCTCTCCAGTTATAATGCACATCTGCAGCTATTTCAGTTGTCCAGCTCTATAAAATAATGGGAACATCTGGAGTTTTGAAGCAAGGGGAAGCATTGCATTTGGATTCAATAAAGTAACTTGAATTTTCTAGATAATTCTGTTCATTATCTATCTTTCACATATCACGTAACAGAAGAAACCATTGCCACATTGGATTTTATTTATGTAAGCCGATCATACTGACAGCTTTCATGCAACTTTATCCCAAAATCAGGTTAAAAAGTGTTTCTCGGTGCATTTTACTCATAACATCTGCTGGTTACCTTCATAATTTCCTTGAGGTAAATGCAACCAGTCAATGGTTGACTGTCCATTGAATTGCGATGTTTTATACGGCACTGGCTTGGACAACTGCAGTACTGTAATATCTTACATCTGCTCAAACCACAAGTGAACCTCCCCTGGTGTTATACAAGGTAAATTCAAGCATAGATTTCATTTTAGGAATGGAAGAGCTGTACCACGCAATGCACAATGGGGGTTACATTTTGACAGGGGCCTGCCACAATCTTCCACCAGAACTTTGACAGAAGATCAATGAAGTTCCCACAGACATGTTCTACTTAAAAAAAATTAATTTACGGGATGTGGCCATCGCTGGCTAGGCCGGCATCTACTGCCTATCTCTGGATGCTCTTGAGACGATGGTGGCGAGTTGCCTTCTTGAGCCACTGCAGTCCCTAAGGTGTAGGTACACCCACAGTGCTGTAAGAGAGGGACTTCCAGGACATTGACCCAGAGATATTCTTTACAGTTTCCATGTATCTCCTGACACAGCTATGACAGACAGGTGACCTTACTGTCATAATATACATCTATGTATACAATGGAGTGCAGACAGGCAGTGATTGACACACAGATGACCAAAAAGGACACAGAACAGAGCAGCCAATCACCAGACAGCACACAACCACTATAAAGCCAGAGGGCACCAGTGTTCCCGCTCTCTCGGGACCCAGCCTCTGGGACAGTCAGAGATAGTGAGCTGGCCAGTGCAAACACCATGTGGTAGCTAGTAAGTCTGGTTAGGCTAGTATCAGGTCTCCAGTCAAGTCAGCATAGTGTCAACCCACAGTTGAACATGTATAATAGATTAGATGTTAAATAAAATCATGTTGCATCTTATCAAGTGTTGGAGGTCTGTCTCTCGCTACACTGCATCAAGTTCATTGACGGGCTTACCTTGAGTGGATCAGCGTTGACCAGCAAACAGCCATCCGGTGACATAGAAAACGTCCGCCCTCCTCCACAGCTCCGCATCGCCGGCAACCTCGGTGCAAATTGGAAGATCTTCAAACAAAAGTTCAAACTCTATCTAGAAGCCACCGACCTCGAGGCCGCATCGGACACCAGGAAGATCGCACTATTCCTCTCCACAGCCGGGGACCACGCCATCCACATCTACAACTCCCTTACATTCACTGAAGGCGAAGATAAGACAAAATTTAAAACAGTCCTACTGAAGTTCGACAGCCACTGCGACATTGAGGGGTGAATGAGAGCTTTGAACGGTACGTTTTCCAGCAGAGGCTTCAGGGTAAGGATGAACCTTTTCAATCCTTTCTGACCCATCTCCGCATCTTCGCGCAGTCATGTAACTATGACTCGACCACTGATTCCATGATCCGGGATCAGATCGTTTTCGGGGTCCACTCCGATTCTCTTCGCCAGCAGCTCCTGAAAGTCAAGCAGCTCACCCTCACCATCGCCATCGAAACGTGCGTTCTCCACGAACATGCTAACAATCGGTACTCCCACATCAGGGCTGCAGAAACGGCAAAGCTAACCTCCCACGAGGCGGAACGGGTGCAGGCCACCCCACAAATGCAGGGCCTAAGTATCGACGAGAGTGGCCATTTTGCATGCTTTTCCCAGGCCCCTGCGCATGCGCGCCACAACCGAGGGGACGGCGAGACCGACGACCAGACTGCGCAGGTGCGTACGTTGTTCGACCGCACTGCGCATGCGCGATGGCGCACGGAACGCACTGACATTGGAGTCATGACGTGTCCGAATTGTGGCTCCGCCCATTTAAAGTGGCAATATCCGGCAAAATCACGACGGTGTCTACAATACAGCAGGCCATGCCAGACTCCGACTTCGACAGCCCAACATATCCTGATGCTGCGTGCCTCAAATCTCCATACTGGGTGGGCATCATTACGAAGCATGCGCTGCCTTTCTCCACGACAGCGAAGCACCTCCCGATCCTCAGCGTGGATCCCGACAACGAGTGGTGTACTGTCCTCACAGTCAACAAGGCTCGCATCCGGGTCAAACTGGACACCAGCGCATCGGCGAACTTCATCTCCAAATCCGATCTCGACACCATCCGCGTCAGTCCAAGCATTCTTCCACCAGCCTGCCAGCTCCTTGACTACAATGGCAATGCCAGAGCTGCCAGTGGCTCATGCCAACTCGGAGTTTCCAATAAGTCATTTAAAGCGACACTGCGATTTGAGATCGTGGGACCTGCTCGGTGCTTGGGCCTGCAAACTCCTGAACTTGGTTCAGCGAGTCCACACCATGTCATCCTCACAGGCGACGGCCTCACCTGATGAGAACTTCCAGGCTGAAATTGATGACATCATCACGCAGTACCAAAGCGTGTTCGACGGAATGGGTACACTCCCATACCGATACAAAATCCTGCTCAAACCAAACGCCACCCCTGTGATCCACGCACCACGTCGGGTGCCGGCACCCTTCAAGGACCGCGTCAAGCAACAGTTACAGGACCTCCAGGACCAGGACATCATATCAAAGGTCACAGGACCCATGGACTGGGTCAGCGCCATGGTCTGCGTCAAGAAGCCGTCAGGGGAGCTTCGAATCTGCATCGACCCCAAGGATTTAAACCGCGCCATCATACAAAGAAAGAACAAAGAAATGTACAGCACAGGAACAGGCCCTTCGGCCCTCCAAGCCCGTGCCGACCATACTGCCCGACTAAACTACAATCTTCTACACTTCCTGGGTCCGTATCCTTCTATTCCCATCCTATTCATATATTTGTCAAGATGCCCCTTAAATGTCCCTATCGTCCCTGCCTCCACTACCTCCTCCGGTAGTGAGTTCCAGGCGCCCACTACCCTCTGCGTAAAAAACCTGCCTCGTACATCTACTCTAAACTTTGCCCCTCTCACCTTAAACCTATGCCCCCTAGTAATTGACCCCTCTACCCTGGGGAAAAGCCTCTGACTATCCACTCTGTCTATGCCCCTCATAATTTTGTATACCTCTATCAGGTCGCCCCTCAACCTCCTTCGTTCCAGTGAGAACAAACCGAGTTTATTCAATCGCTCCTCATAGCTTATGCCCTCCATACCAGGCAACATTCTGGTAAATCTCTTCTGCACCCTCTCTAAAGCCTCCACATCCTTCTGGTAGTGTGGCGACCAGAATTGAACACTATACTCCAAGTGTGGCCTAATCATGAGGGAACATTACCCAATACCAAAACGAGAGGAGTTGACCAGCGAGATGGCTCATGCCAAACTCTTTACGAAGCTGGACGCCTCCAAGGGGTTCTGGCAAATACAGCTGGATGCATCCAGTCACAAGCTGTGCACATTCAATACCCCGTTCGGTCTCTACTGCTCCAACCGGATGCCTTTTGGCATCATCTCTGCCTCAGAGGTATTTCACCGCATCATGGAACAGATGATGGAGGGTATCGAGGGGGTGCGTGTGGATGTTGACGATGTCATAATCTGGTCCACAACTCCTCAAGAACACATCGATCGCCTCAAGCAGGTATTCCACAGAATCCATGAGTATGGCCTCTGACTAAACAGAGCCAAGTGCTCATTCGGTCAATCAGAAATCAAATTCCTTGGTGACCACATCTCGCAGCAAGGCGTGCGGCCAGATGCTGACAAGGTCTCGCCGATCAACGCCATGAAGACCCCAGAGGACAAGAAGGTGGTCCTCCCATTCTAGGGATGGTCAACTTCCTCAGGAAGTTCATTCCCAACATGGCGGCACACATCACAGCCCTCCGCCATCTTGCCACAAAGTCGACGGAATTCCAGTGGCTGCCCGCTCATGAGAACGAATGGCGTGAGCCGAGGGCAAAAC
The DNA here is from genome assembly GCF_047496885.1 of Scyliorhinus torazame. Classification (NCBI taxonomy): domain Eukaryota; kingdom Metazoa; phylum Chordata; class Chondrichthyes; order Carcharhiniformes; family Scyliorhinidae; genus Scyliorhinus; species Scyliorhinus torazame. Next base: position 224,289,273 of record NC_092717.1, read on the forward strand.
TCACCACAGCCCCGGTTCTGGTGTTCTTTGACCCTACCAAAGAGACCAAAATATCCACTGACGAGCCAGGACGGTATTGGGGCGGTGCACCTCCAACGGGATGACTCCTCCTCATTGGGCCCAGATGCGTATGCCTCCAGAGCCATGACGCCCACTGAGCAACGGTACGCTCAGATCGAGAAGGAATGCCTGGGCCTCCTAACGGGAATTGACAAATTTCACGACTATATGTATGGCCTCCCAAAATTCACGGTTGAGACGGACCACAGGCCACTAGTCCACATAATCCAGAAGGATTTGAATGACATGACGCCTCGGTTACAACAAATCCTTCTCAAGCTACGCCGCTATGACTTGGAGTTTGTCTACACGCCAGGCAAAGAACTCATTGTTGCAGATGCCCTTTCCAGGTCTATCACCACACCGTGTGAACAAACTGACTTTGTCTGCCAAATCGATGCGCAGGTGCAATTTTGTGCCTCCAACCTTCCGGCCACTGATGAGAGGGTCATCCAAATTCGTGAGGAAACAGCCAAGGATCCTTTGCTACAGCGTGTGATGCAGCACCTCACGAATGGCTGGCAGAAGGGACAGTGTCCCCAGTTTTACAACGTCAAGGACGACCTGACGGTGGTGGACGGCATCCTCATGAAGCTCGATAGGATTGTGATTCCGCAGAGCATGCGAGCTATGGTGCTCGGCCAACTCCATGAGGGTCACCTGGGGGTCGAGAAATGTTGATGCAGAGCTCGAGAGGCGGTCTATTGGCCGGGCATCAGCCAGGACGTTGCCAACACAGTCCTCAACCGCCCCACATGTCAGAAATTTCAGCCAGCTCAACCCAAAGAAACTCTGCAGCAACATGAGATAGTGACCTCCCCATGGTCCAAAGTCGGTGTCGACCTTTTCCACGCCAAGGGGCGTGACTATGTCCTCCTGGTCGACTATTTCTCCAATTACCTTGAAGTGGTGAAACTGTCCGACCTCACGTTGAAGGCGGTGATTGAAGCATGCAAAGAAACGTTTGCCAGGCATGGGATACCGCTCACAGTGATGAGTGACAATGGTCCCTGTTTTTACAGCCAGTAATGGTCTAATTTTGCTCGCCTATACAACTTTCGTCACCTAACCTCCAGGCCCCACTACCCGCAGTCAAACGGGAAGGCCGAAAAAGGGGTCCATATCATCAAGGGATTACTATACAAAGCTGCAGACTCAGGCTCCGACTTCAACCTGGTGCTGCTGGCAGACAGAGCATCCCCGCTGTCCACTGGGTTGTCTCCCGTGCAGATGCTCATGAATCACACTCTGCGAACCACGGTTCCAGCCATCCATGTTCCAGACCTTGACCACCTCACGGTCATACAAAAGATGCAGCAGTCTCGGGCCCAACAGAAATCAGTGTACGACGCTCATGCCACGGATCTCCCCGAGCTGGTCCCAACTGATCGTGTTCGGGTGCAGTTGCCTGACGGCGGCTGGTCCGCCACAGCTGTGGTGGTCAAGCAAGTGGCCCCGAGATCGTTCCTCGTCCGCATGGCTGATGGCTCCTTCCTACGACGCAGCAGACGGGCGCTGCGCAGCGTTCCACGCCCGCCACCTAACCATGATATCCCGCCTCACACAATGCTTCCTCCGGACGTGCCCTACCACGAGGCCACTGATCTACCAGCAATCCTGCCGACCTCTGCGACCACCGCATTGGTGGCGGTCCCGCCTACCCAAGTGCAGGCGGCCCCTGATCCACCCTTGAGGCGGTCAACCAGAATTCGTCGCCCGCCGCAGAGACTAAACTTACAGACTGAACTTTTGCACATCTGTGTTACATTATCGTTTTGACCTCTGTAAATATCGTTGTTACCGTTTCATCTGCCCTATATCTGCACTAGCGACACCTTCCTGTGTACATAAGGTCATTTTAGCACATTCTGTATATAGTCACGCATATCCACACGCACAAGCACCTTAATATTTATTATCTCAACACACACAATACAGAACAAAAAAAAAAGGGGGGGGGGGAGATGTCATAATATACATCTATGTATACAATGGAGTGCAGACAGGCAGTGATTGACACACAGGATGACCAGTAAGCACACACAACAGAGCAGTCACTCATCAGACAGGACACGACCACTATAAAGCCAGAGGGCACTAATTTTCCTGCACTCTCGGGACCCAGCCTCTGAGACAGTCAGAGTTAGTGAGCTGGCCAGTGCAAACACCATGCGGTAGCTAATAAGTTTGGTTAGGCTAGTATCAGGTCTCCAGTCAAGTCAGCATAGTGTCAACCCACAGTTGAACATGGATAATAGTTTAGATGTTAAATATAATCGTGTTGCATCTTATCAAGTGTTGGAGGTCTGTCTCTCGATACACTGCATCAAGTGAAGTCCACTTCAACCCAGCCTACCCAACACATCACTTACTATCCCTATTCCATCCACCCTCCCCCACCTCCACTCACTCCCCCCTCCACCCCACACCTTCGCAGCTCCAAGGAAATTTAAAGCCATTTTGCATCACAATAACTGCTAGCCCTCAGCTGCACGTTGCTAGGAAGCAGTTTGCTCAAAATGGGTGAGAAGCAACAGCCCATCGGCAGGCCGAGTAGAATATTAAGTGGCAGCAAAGCTCTGACCTGCAACAAAGGAACTGTCACACAGGGGAGATGGCGGCACTGTGTCATGTCATTGGGCTAGTAATCTAGAGGCTCAGGCTAATGCTCTGAGGGTAAGGGTTCAAATCCCATCATGGCAGATGGTGGAATTTAGATTCCAATAATAATAAGGGGCGAAATTCTCCGGAAACGGCGCGATGTCCGCCGACTGGCGCCCGAAACAGCGCAAATCAGACGGGCATCGCGCCGCCCCAAAGGTGCGGACTGCTCTGCATCTTTGGGGGCCGAGCCCCAACCTTAAGGGGCTAGGTCGGCGCCGGACGAATTTCCGCCCCGCCAGCTGGCGGAAAAGGCCTTTGGTGCCCCGCCAGCTGGCATCTCCGTGCAGCGCATGCGCGGGAGAGTTAGCGACCGCTGACAGCTTCCCATGCATGCGCAGTGGAGGGAGTCTCTTCTGCCTCCGCCATGGTGGAGACCGTGGCGAAGGCGGAAGGGAAAGAGTGCCCCCACGGCACAGGTCCTCCCGCGGATCGGTGGGCTCCGATCGCGGGCCAGGCCACCGCCCCCCCCCCCCCCAGGACCCCGGAGCCCGCCCGCGCCGCCTTGTCCCGCCGGTAAGGTAGGTGGTTTAATTTACGCCGGCGGGACAGGCATTTTAGCGGCGGGACTTCGGCCCATACGGGCCGGAGAATCGCGCGGGGGCCCGCCAACCGGCGCGGCGCGATTCCCGCCCCCGCCGAATCTCCGGTGCCGGAGACTTCGGCAACCGGCGGGGGCGGGATTCACGCCAGCCCCCGGCGATTCTCCGACCCGGCGGGGGGTCGGAGAATCTCGCCCAAGAAATTTAAAGTGATGACTAATGGTGACCATGGCAACCATCATCGATTGTCGTAAAAACCTACCTGGTCCACTAAAGTCTCTTTAACTGCCCCAGTTCGAGGACAATTAGGGATGTGCAACAAATTCTTCCCACATTCCATGAACGAATAAGGAAAAATCAAGTGACCGTGGAACTAGGAAGTAGATCTTAGGGAGAGCCTCTCAGAAGAGAAAGAGAGGGGGCAAACTGAGTGCTAGCCCAAACCTTGTTCTGAGGAGCTCGGAAAGTAATCCTGCTCCTCCTAACTCCACAAGAAACATTAACAAAGCAACTGAAGAAAATATCAGCAGCATCTGTGGCTGGAGAAACAGAGTTAACGTTTCAATGGGACTCTTCTTATGAATTGGTTGGAAAGTTGCTGAAGGTTTTCTCTCACTGGAATATAAAATTAGTGGGTTTACCCCATCCCGACCAAGTTGAGCAGATTCTGTAGATCGCCTACCAGTGAATCACTGCTGTCAGCTGGGGGTCAGACTAGCTCCTGGGAGGAAGGAGGCAGAAATTCTTTGTCTAGAAGACAAACATTGAAGGGTTTTGTGATCGAGTGTGATCACTAATGGGCGTCATGGTGGCACAGTGGTTAACACTGCTGCCTCACGGTGCCAGGGACCTGGGTGCGATTTTGGCCTTGGGTGGCTGTCTATGTGGAGTTTGCACATTCTCCCCTTGTCTGAGTGGGTTTTCTCCGGGTGCTCCGGTTTCCTCCCACAGTCCAAAGATGTGCAGGTTAGGTAAATTGGCCATGATAAATTGTGTCCAAATGTTAGCAGGGTAATGGGGTTACAGGTATACAGTGAGGGAGTGGGCCTAGGTAGGCTGCTCTTTTGCAGGGTCGAATCAGTCTCGATGGACCAAATGTCCTCCTTCTGCACAGTAGGGATTCATAGAATCTACAGTGCAGAGGAGGCCATTTGAAATGAAATGAATGAAAATCACTTATTGTCACAAGTTGGCTTCAAATGAAGTTACTGTGAAAAGCCCCTAGTCGCCACATTCCGGCGCCTGTTTGGGGAGGCGGGAATTGAACCGTGCTGCTGGTTTGCCTTGGTCTGCTTTAAAAACCGGCGATTTAGCCCAATGTGCTAAACCAGCCCCTACCCATCGAGTTCTATGAACTAAAACCTGACTAGACTGCTAATCCAATTTGTACGTTCTATCTTAATTGTCTCTGACATTTAATTCATACCACAATTTGGCTATTAATTCATGTTTAACTCTAATTAATTCTGGATATTAGATAGATATTATTTAGTGTTTTCTTTGTTGGCTCTTGTATAATAAATGTTTTCTGTTTTAAACCTTGGAATCCTGAGATGTTATACATTTGGTAATTAACTGTGACTTTGAATTTTTAAATTTTTTTTAAAAAGGTTACTGATCTCTACCAAAATCATACCAATCTGATGACATTAGATTTCAAGCTTATCGAAGGATCCCACAGGATTCAGCCTGGTGTCCTCCTGATTTCTGGCAGGCAGGTAGAGTTAGCTCAGCATTTTAAGATTGTTTTGTAACTAAATAAAATGAGACGTCATGGTGTTTAATATTTACATTATGTAGATGTATTGCAGAGGTCCCCAGCCAATCATTAGCCAAATTCATTCACTCCAGGTGACAGCAAGAATTGGTTGACTGTGCTATAAAACGGGACGGGCTTAACAATAACTTAGTTTAGGTTCCACCAGGACTACCCAGCCCTGACATCATTACAGCCCTCGTCTAAACCTAGAAGAAAAAGAGGTTGACTAAATTGGTGTGCTTGGAGTGGCTGTCCTTGACAGCAAGGCAAGATTTGACCAAATGTGGCATCAAGGAGCCCAAACAAAACTAGAGCAAATGGGGATCGCCAGAAAATGTTCCACTGCGGGAGTCATACCTAGCACAAAGGAAGATGGTGGTGGTTGCTGGGAGCCTTTCATCTCAGCCCATGACATTGCTACAGGAACTTCTGAAGGTAGTGTCGTGGGTCCAGCTATCTTCATCAATAACCTTCACCAATTATGTCAGAAGTTTAGGTATTTTTGAAGGCAGCATGGTGGCACAGTGGTTAGCACTGCTGCCTCACAGCGCCGAGGACCCGAGTTCGATCATGGCCCCGGGTCACTATCCATGTGTAGTTTTCACATTCTCCCAGTGTCAGCATGGGTCTCACCTCCACAAACCCAAAGATGTGGAGAGTAGGTAGTATGGCCACTCTAAAATGGCCCCTTAATTGGGAAAAAAAAGAATTGGTTACTCTAAATTAAAAAAAAAAAGTTAAAGTATTTTCAGATGTTTGCACAATGGTCAGAATCATTTGTAGCCCTCAGATAATGAAGCACTCCATATTCAGATGCAGCAAGACCAGGACAACATTCAAGCTTGGGTCGCTAAGTGGTAAGTAATATTTGTGTCACACAAATCCAACCATTGTCCCTTGATATACAATGAACATAGAACATACAGTGTAGAAGGAGGCCATTTGGCCCATCGAGTCTGCACCGACCAACATAAGCCCTCACTTCCACCCTATCCCCGAAACCCAATAACCCCTCCTAACCGTTTTGCACACTAAGGGAAATTCAGTATGATCAATGCACATAACCTGCACAGGACTGTGGGAGGAAACCGGAGCACCTGGAGGAAAACCACGCAGACACGGGGAGGACGTGCAGACTCCTCACAGACAGTGACCCAGCATGGAATCGAACCTGGGACCCTGGGGACGTTGTGAAGCTACAGTGCTAGCCACTTGCGCTACCGTGCTGCCCATAGATTTGCCATTACTGAATTTCCCACTATCAACATCCTGGGAGTTACCATTGACCAGCAACTGAACTGGTCTAGCCAGATAAATACTGTGGCCGCAAGATCAGGTCAGAGGTTGGGAATTCTGTTGCAAGTTACTCACACCCTGACTCCCCAAAGTCTGTTCACCATCTACAAGGCACAAGTCAGGAGTGTGACGGAATACTCTCCCCTTGTTTGGCTCCAACAGCACTGGAATGTGAACACCAACGAGGACAAAACAACCTGCTTAATTGGCACCCCATCCACCACAATAAACATTCACTCCCTCCACCATGGCAGCCCAGTGGCAGCCCTTTGTACCACCTACAAGATTCACTGCAGCAACTCAACAAGGCTCCTTCGACAGAACCTTACAAACTTTCAGCCTCTACCACATAGAGAAATACAAGGGCAGCAGATACATGGGAGCACCGCCACTTGTACGTTTCCACCAAGCCACTCCCATCCTGACTTCAAATAATTTGTCGTTCTTTCACTGTCACTGGGTCAAAATCCTGGAACTCCCCCCTAACAGCACTCTGGGTGTACCTACACCCCATGGACTGCTGCGGTTCAAGAAGACAGGTATACCACCTTCTCAAGGGCAATTAGGGATGGGCAACAAATGTTGGCCGAGCCAATAAAAGAAGAAAAAGATAAATTAATAGGTAGATGGAAATCCGACAAAATATACAAAGTGAAAAAAATGTTTCCTGCTGTTCACTTTCTGACCTTGAAATAACTCGGAGAATAATCTGGAGAAATAAAGCAGATACCAATCTGGAGAAAGTTCCACTATAACAATGAGACTGTAATTGACTCAGGGCCTTTTAGACTACTTGCCCCATGGGGAATACCTGCAGTATGTAGCCTTGAAGGAAGAGTTGCATTTATACATCCTGAGGAGGTCCCAGGGCCCTTTAGAGGAGCTGACGTGACTTTGAAGTGAAGTTACTGATGTAATGTAGGAAACAGTAGCTAATTTGCATACAGCAATTTATATGAACAGCAAAGAGATAAAGGATCAGATAATCTGCTTTTAGGTATAAATGCTGGCCAAAGACTGGGGTAACTCTCCTACACTTCTTCAAAACAGCACCTTTATACCCACAAGAGAACACACAGAACCTCTTCAGAGTTTAATGTCACATCCAAAAGATGGCACCTCTGGCAGTGCAATCCTCCAGACCAGGTTAGCAATTAAATAATATAACCATGTTCCAACTCAAACTACCAATGAGGAACGCCACAGGAGACTAGATCCATCTCTATTGCGTTAACTGCATCTAAAAGAATCATAGAATGCCAACAGCGCAGAAGTAGCCCATTTGGCCCATCAAGTCCATACCGACCCTCTGAAAGAGCACTTACCTAGGGTCACACCCCATCCTATCCCTGTAACCCCATCTAACTTTGGACACTAAAGAGCAATTGATCAAGGCCAATCCACCTAGCCTGCACACCTTTGGAATTTGGAAACCGGAGCACTTGGAGGAAACCCACGCAGACACGGGGAGAATGTGCAAACTCCACACAGTCACCCAAGGCCGGAATTGAATCCGGGTCCCTGGTGCTGTGAGGCAGCAGTGCTAATCACTGTGCCACCGTTCTCCATATACAAGAAGATGCACCAATCTTTCTGCACTTTATCACTCTATGATATCTCACAGCTTCCACAATCTTCTGATGTAAGAATTTTCAAGAATGATTTAACCCTCAAATGTAAATGTCATACTCCAATTTTGCCTTTATATTCCTGTCTCATCCACAATGCTGGCCAGTAACGTGAGCTTGAAGGAATGCGATAAAGAAACAACATCCACGCCGCTATTGATTAAATCTCCCTTGGCCCCCTCAACAAAAAAATATTATTCTAAATTTCCATCTTCCACAGTCATATTTAAATTATTAAGCTGATCCTAAACCTTTGTTTCTATTGTTTCTGGTTGGGCTCTGGATTTGTCTCCATAAAAAGATTGGCTCTCTCTCCTTTAAGATGTTTCTTAAAACTTACCACACCTTAAAACAGACCAGCTTTTGGTCTGTTGTCGTCATCTCCCCTTGGGTGGTTGTTGTCAAGGTCCAAGCACCTTGTGATGTTGTATGAAGATAAGGTACGGTCTAAATTTAAAATCTTTATAATCTTTATTATTGTCACAGTAGGCTTACATTAACACGGCAATTAAGTTACTGTGAAAAGCCCCTAGTCGCCACACTCCGGCGCCTGTTCGGGTACACTGAGGGAGAATTCAGAATGTCCAATTCACCTAACAAGCAAGTCTTTCAGGACTTGTGGGAGGAAACCGGAGCACCCGGAGGAAACCCACGCAGATTAGATGAGAATGTGCAGACTCCGCACAGACAGTGACCCAAGCCGGGAATCGAACCTGGGATCCTGGCGCTGTGAAGCAACAGTGCTAACCACTGTGCTACCGTAGCCATCCATTATTGTTAGAAATTATAGGATGAATTTAATGTGAGGCTTCAGGTTCTGAAACATGATATCTCACTTTGGCAAGTTGTCCTAAGCACCATCATCATCAGATGATTCAGAGGAAACCATTGCCAGACTTTTAGAAGCAAAACATGGATCATTCATTTTGAGTAATACTGAAATGCGTGAATTAACAAGGGCAACTATCGACATATGTGACAGGTTCTGCTGACACCAGTAAGGGAGGCTGTTGGGTAGTTTAACCTCCTGCCTTTTCACAGCCCAGATCTATTTCATGTCCTCTAGCCCTTGAAATTCCATCCCTTCAAACGCCTGGAGACAGAATTTTATACTAAAACAAAAACATGTCAAGATTTGTTACATCTGAGAGCTGACTAAGGAGCCGCACACATTCAAACGAGCCTCTCCATAATTCGGGTTAAGTGGGGAGAGGGAGTTTGGGTGCGGATGTTAATTGTTGTTGGACTGAATGATGGGGAGTTAAAATAGAATCATTGATCCCCACTCCCGCGTGGCAGTCATTGTACTTTCTACAAAGTAATCCGAGAGTGACCTGTGTGTGTCTAGGAAAGTAGCACTTGGCATCGTTTGATAGAATTATTGTCACTATTAATGTGACTGAGGGTAACTGAACAAACTGGAATCCTGTAGATAAACAACAGACCCACAAATGGTGTCCACCTGGGGATTGTAGTCTTGCCTTATGTTCGCTGTTAATTGTTATTACACTTGGAGATTTCCAAACATTTAATCGTTGTAATAATTCTTTTTAATATCAGATCTCAAAAATAACATTTTCCTAATCCCTCTGTGTCTTTCTGTAAATACAGGGAGCCTCGACATTCTTCATGTGTGTTTTCTGTTCACAGTATTATTAGTATCTTATTTTTGAACTGACTTTTAGCGGTTTAATCCACTCAGAATGGACATGGGCAATATCTGCAGTCTCAGGTTACACGACGCAACAGATTGTTGTGCAGTTCTGACTGCTCTTAAAATATGTTCAAGTCCAGGGTGCCGTTTTACAGCAACTTAATCCCTTGTTTTGAAGGAATGATAACACCTATCTTTAGACTGACCCATTAAGTTATTAAGTATAAGTCTGGCGCACAATTAGAATAAGGCAACAACAACTTAGGAAGCGATAACCTTACCAATCGTTGCTTACCTCCCACTGGGGATGCAAGGACTTTCGTCAGCATGGAATCCTTCTCTCTGCAGGCACCAAGTTCAAACTCCAAACTTGATACCTTGGATCACTGTGTCTTGAATTCGTATGTATAAATATATAGCACTTTTAAGACAGCAAAACTCTGCATTGTACGTTTTCACTTTCAGCCATGCTGTTGGTTGGGGGGGGGGTGGTGAATGTATTATGCCAATAATCCACCATTGTATTTGTATCTGTGCTGTTGCGCTTGTATTTGTATCTGTGCAATGCTGTTGCCCTTGTGGGCTCCTCCTATGGGCCATTGGATGGCATTATCCATAGGGGAACATGTTGGGGCCTGTATGGGCTCTGCCCATGGCTCCTCCCCTTGAAGGGAGGTATAAAGAGCAGTCGACCTGTAGGTGGTTGTCAGAATTGGATCAGTCGCAGGCAGGCACTGTTCACTGTTCTAAGTTGATTAAAGCCACAGTATACTTCTACTCCCGTCTCGAGTGAATTGATGGTCGCATCAATTTAATCAACTTAAACGCAACTATGGAATCGTCCCTCAAACCTGACCGACTGGAACTTGATCCGCAGGCCGCGGAGGCGAAATAAATTTTTTCGCACTGGCTCCGCTGTTTCAAGGCTCCTCCATGCCTTCCGTCACCGAAGAACAGAAGCTGAGCCTCTTCCACGCACGGCTGAGCCATCGAATGTCTGTTCAACATCGACAAGGCCTCATCCTACGCAGACGCCCTCGTGATGCTCGAACACCTCTATGTATGGCCCGTGAATGAGGTCTACGCGCGACACATCCTCACCACTCGCCGCCAGTGCTCCGGGGAATTGCTAGAAGACTACGTTCGCGACCTCAAAGCCCTTGCACGCAGCTGCAACTACCAGGCCGTTACGGCCACTCAACATATAGAACTCGCCGTCCGAGACGTCTACGTGGCGGGAGTCCGGTCCAACTACGTGATACAGCGCCTACTCGAAAAGGGGGCCCTGGACCTGGATCAGACGGTAAAATTAGCCTCCTCTCTGGAAGTAGCGTTCCAGAGCCTTAACGCCGTCCCGGCTGACCACGCGACCCCTCTCGTGGCCCCCGACCAAAGACTACCCCAGGCCTGTGTCGCGTGTCCGCCTGCCCACCATGGGGGGCTACTCTGCTATTTCTGCGGCCAGTCCCAACACTCCCGGCAGCACTGCCTGGCCCGTAACGCGAACTGCAGCAGCAGGAGAAAAGGACATTTCGCCAAAGTTTGCCTGGCCAGGGCCAAGAACTCTAACTTACAGGCCCGATCCTCAGACTCACAGGCCCACAGACCCCGCAGTGTGGCAGCGTGTCTGCCGACTCCGCCTCCTGTAGAGGCGTCATCAGCCTCGTGCTATCTGTGGGGGCAGCCATCTTCCAGCCCTCACAGCACGTGCGACTCATGGGGGCCGCTATCTTGGCCATCCATCCTCCCCCACGCGGCCGGCCACGTGCGATCCATGGGTGCTGCCATCCTCCTCACCGCCCGCCACGCTCGACCAACGGGGGCCGCCATCTTGGCTGCCATCTGCTACGCCGCTCGACGCGATCAATCAACAAGGGCAGCCATCGCAGAACCGTCCCAGCGCCTCCGACCACGCCGGCTACCCTCAACTCAGCGCGGTCACCCTGGACCAGTCGCGACCAAGCATCTCCGGAGCTCCATGATGACCGTCCGGGTAAACGGGCACGTGACACCTTGCCTCTTTGACTCCGGGAGCACAGAGAGCTTCATTCACCCGGACATGGTAAGACGCTGCTCGCTCCCAAATTTCCCGGCGCATCAAACTATCTCCCTCGCCCCTGGGTCGCACTCGGTGCAAATCCGAGGGTGCACTACCACAACCCTCGCAATACAGGGCGCAGAGTACGCCAATTTTAAGTTATATGTGCTCCCAGACCTCTGCGCTCCTCTCCTATTGGGACTAGATTTCCAATGCAACCTCAGGAGCCTAACCCTGAAGTTCGGGGGACCCCTATCCCCACTCACCATATGCAGCCTCGCGACCCTAAAAGTCGACCCTCCCCCACTCTTCGCAAACCTCACCACCGACTGCAAACCAGTCGCCACCAGAAGCAGGCGGTATAGCATACAGGACAGGACTTTTATCAGGTCCGAGGTCCAGCGTCTCTTGCGGGAGGGAGTCATCAAGGCCAGCAACAGCCCCTGGAGAGCTCAGGTGGTGGTCGTCAAGACCGGGGCAAAGAACCGGATGGTTATAGATTACAGCCAAACCATAAACCGGAACACTCAACTCGATGCGTACCCCCTTCCCCGGATTGCAGACATGGTAAACCAGATCGCACACTACCGGGTGTTCTCCACGGTAGATCTGAAGTCTGCATACCACCAACTCCCAATCCGCCCGGAGGACCGCCACTACACGGCTTTTGAGGCAGACGGCGGCCTTTTCCATTTCCTCCGGGTCCCCTTTGGCATCACGAACGGGGTTTCGGTGTTCCAAAGAACAATGGACCGAATGGTGGACCGGTATGGGCTGCGGACCACATTTCCGTACTTGGACAATGTAACCATCTGCGGCCATGATCAGCGGGACCACGACGCCAACCTCCACAGATTTCTCCAAACCGCTCAAACCCTAAACCTCACATACAACAAGGAGAAATGCGTTTTCCGCACAACCAGACTAGCCATCCTCGGCTACATCATGGAAAACGGGGTTCTAGGACCCGACCCTGACCGCGTGGCAGTCATTGTACTTTCTACAAAGTAATCCGAGAGTGACCTGTGTGTGTCTAGGAAAGTAGCACCTGGCATCGTTTGATAGAATTATTGTCACTATTAATGTGACTGAGGGTAACTGAACAAACTGGAATCCTGTAGATAAACAACAGACCCACAAATGGTGTCCACCTGGGGATTGTAGTATCGCCTTATGTCACCCACTCCTGCAACTCCCCCTCCCCCAATGCCCCAAGGCCCTGAAGAGGTGCCTCGGGTTCTTTCCACATTACGCCCAGTGGGTCCCCAACTACGCGGACAAAGCCCGCCCACTAATCAAGGCCACCATCTTCCCACTGGCGACTGAGGCCCGCCAGGCCTTCAGCTGCATCAAGGCAGACATCGCCAAAGCCACGATGCACGCGGTGGACGAGTCCGTCCCCTTCCAGGTGGAGAACGGCGCATCAGAGGTCGCTCTCGCCGCTATCCTCAATCAAGCAGGCAGCCAGGTAGTGTTTTTTTCGCGTACCCTCACCACCTCCGAAATTCGGCACTCCTCAGTCGAAAAAGAGGCCCAAGCCATCGTGGAAGCCGTACGGCACTGGAGGTACTACCTCGCTGGTAGGCGGTTTACCCTCGTCACCGAACAACCATCGGTAGCTTTCATGTTCGATAATACGCAGCGGGGCAAAATCAAGAACGATAAGATCTTGAGGTGGAGGATCGAACTCTCCGCCTATAACTACGATATAGTATAACGTCCTGGGAAGCTCAACGAGCCCCCAGATGCCCTGTCCCGCGGCACATGTGCCAGTGTGCAAGATGACCGACTATGGGCTATCCACGATGACCTCTGCCACCCGGGGGTCACCCGGCTTTTCCACTATATCAAGGCCCGCAACCTGCCCTACTCCACCGAGGAGGTCAGAGCTATGACCAGGGACTACCAGATCTGTGCGGAGTGTAAACTGCACTTCTATCGACCAGATAAGGCCCACCTGGTGAAAGCATCCCGGCTCTTTGAGCGCCTCAGCATCGATTTCAAAGGGCCCCTCCCCTCCAATAACCGCAATACATATTTCCTCAACATTATTGATGAGTTCTCCCGCTTCCCCTTTGCAATCCCTTTCCCCGACAGGACCAGGTCCACCGTCATTAAAGCCCTACATAGTGTCTTCACCCTGTTTGGTTTCCCCAATTATGTCCACAGTGACCGGGGCTCATCGTTCATGAGCGACGAACTCCGTCAGTACCTGCTCAGTAAGGGCATCGCCTCGAGCAGGACTACCAGTTATAACCCCAGGGGAAACGGGCAGGTGGAGAGGGAGAACGCGTCGGTCTGGAAGACTGTCCTACTGACCCTGCGGTCCAGGAATCTCCCAGTTTCTCACTGGCAGGAGGTCCTCCCCGAGGTGCTCCACTCTATTAGGTCCCTACTTTGCACAGCCACAAACGAGAACCCTCATGACCGCCTTTTTGTTTTCCCTCGGAGATCCACCTCAGGGGCCTCGCTTCCATCCTGGCTGAAGACACCGGGGCCAGTCCTACTCAGAAAACACGTCAGGAGCCATAAGTCCGATCCTTTGGTAGAGAGGGTCCAGCTCCTACACTCCAACCCCCAGTACACTTATATCGAACACCCCGATGGCCGACAGGATACGGTCTCCCTCCGGGCCTTGGTGCCTGCCGGTTCCACCACCACCACCACCACCGCCGCCCCCCCACCATATCCTGCCCGCCCTACCATGACCAGCGCCCCTGCCCCTATATGGCTCCCGCGCTCTCTCCCGCCCGCCATCCTCCCTTCATCGATCCACAGGAATGAAGCTCCAGAAGAGACGCTCCCAGAGTCCATGTCTGCACCCGCACCGGTGCCCTCACTACCGATGCCAGCACGGACGAGCTCGACACCCGGGCCAGCAACAACGCCAGAGCTTCGGCGATCACAGCGCACAATCTGTGCGCCGGACCGGCTGTACTTATGAACCCGTCACCCCTGCCGGACTTCATTTTTTTAACAAGGGGTGAATGTGGTGAATGTATTATGCCAAGAATCCACCATTGTATTTGTATCTGTGCTGTTGCCCTTGTATTTGTATCTGTGCTATGCTTTTGCCCTTGTGGGATCCTCCAATGGGCCATTGTATGGCATTATCCATAGGGGAACATGTTAGAACATAGAAAAATACAGCACAGAACAGGCCCTTCGGCCCACGATGTTGTGCCGAACCTTTGTCCTAGATTAATCATAGATTATCATTGAATTTACAGTGCAGAAGGAGGCCATTCGGCCCATTGAGTCTGCACCGGCTCTTGGAAAGAGCACCCTACCCAAAGTCAACACCTCCACCCAACATTAAGGGCAATTCTGGACACTAAGGGCAATTTATCATGGCCAATCCACCTAACCTGCCCATCTTTGGACTGTGGGAGTAAACCGGAGCACCCGGAGGAAACCCACGCAGACACGGGGAGGATGTGCAGACTCCGCACAGACAGTGACCCAAGCCGGAATCGAACCTGGGACCCTGGAGCTGTGAAGCAATTGTGCTATCCACAATGCTACCGTGCTGCCCTTAAGAACAAATAGATCTACACTATATCATTTTACCGTAATCCATGTACCTATCCAATAGCTGCTTGAAGGTCCCTAATGTTTCCGACTCAACTACTTCCACAGGCAGTGCATTCCATGCCCCCACTACTCTCTGGGTAAAGAACCTACCTCTGACATCCCCCCTATATCTTCCACCATTCACCTTAAATTTATGTCCCCTTGTAATGGTTTGTCCCACCCGGGGAACAAGTCTCTGACTGTCTGCTCTATCTATTCCCCTGATCATCTTATAAACTCTATCAAGTCGCCGCTCATCCTTCTCCGTTCTAATGAGAAAAGGCCTAGCACCCTCAACCTTTCCTCGTAAGACCTACTGTCCATTCCAGGCAACATCCTGGTAAATCTCCTTTGCACCTTTTCCAAAGCTTCCACATCCTTCCTAAAATGAGGTGACCAGAACTGTACACAGTACTCCAAATGTGGCCTTACCAAAGTTTTGTACAGCTGCATCATCACCTCATGGCTCTTAAATTCAATCCCTCTGTTAATGAACGCTAGCACACCATAGGCCTTCTTCACAGCTCTATCCACTTGAGTGGCAACTTTCAAAGATGTATGAACATAGACCCCAAGATCTCTCTGCTCCTCCACATTGCCAAGAACTCTACCGTTAACCCTGTATTCCGCATTCATATTTGTCCTTCCAAAATGGACAACCTCACACTTTTCAGGGTTAAACTCCATCTGCCACTTCTCAGCCCAGCTCTGCATCCTATCTATGTCTCTTTGCAGCCGACAACAGCCCTCCTCACTATCCACAACTCCACTAATCTTTGTATCGTCTGCAAATTTACTGACCCACCCTTCAACTCCCTCATCCAAGTCATTAATGAAAATCACAAACAGCAGAGGACCCAGAACTGATCCCTGCGGTACGCCACTGGTAACTGGGATCCAGGCTGAATATTTGCCATCCACCACCACTCTCTGACTTCTATCGGTTAGCCAGTTTGTTATCCAACTGGCCAAATTTCCCACTATCCCATGCCTCCTTACTTTCTGCAGAAGCCTACCATGGGGAACCTTATCAGATGCCTTACTAAAATCCATGTACACTGCATCCACTGCTTTACCTTCCACATGCTTGGTCACCTCCTCAAAGAATTCAATAAGACTTGTAAGGCAAGACCTACCCCTCACAAATCCGTGCTGACTATCCCTAATCAAGCAATGTCTTTCCAGATGCTCAGAAATCCTGTCCTTCAGTACCCTTTCCATGACTTTGCCTACCACCGAAGTAAGACTAACTGGCCTGTAATTCCCATGGTTATCCCTAGTCCCTTTTTTGAACAGGGGCACGGCATCCGCCACTCTCCAATCCCCTGGTACCACCCCTGTTGACAGTGAGGATGAAAAGATCATTGCCAACGGCTCTGCAATTTAATCTCTTGCTTCCCATAGAATCCTTGGATATATCCCGTCAGGCCCGGGGGACTTGTCTATCCTCAAGTTTTTCAAAATGCCCAACACATCTAGCTTCCTAACAAGTATTTCCTCGAGCTTACCAGTCTGTTTCACACTGTCCTCTGCAACAATATGGCCCCTCTCATTTGTAAATACAGAAGAAAAGTACTCGTTCAAGACCTCTCCTATCTCTTCAGACTCAATACACAATCTCCCGCTACTGTCCTTGATCGGACCTACCCTTGCTCTAGTCATTCTCATATTTCTCACATATGTGTAAAAGGCCTTGGGTTTTTCCTTGATCCTACCCGCCAAAGATTGTTCATGCCCTCTCTTAGCTCTCCTAATCCCTTTCTTCAGTTCCCTCCTGGCTATCTTGTATCCCTCCAACGCCTCTTAACAAGACATTCAACCTCTCTTGTCAACCATGGTTCCCTCACTCGACCATCTCTTCCCTGCCTGACAGGGACATACATATCAAGGACACATAGTACCTGTTCCTTGAACAAGTTCCACATTTCACTTGTGTCCTTCCCTGACAGCCTATGTTCCCAACTTATGCACATCAATTCTTGTCTGACAACATCGTATTTACCCTTCCCCCAATTGTAAACCTTGCCCCGTTGCACACACCTATCCCTCTCCATTACTAAAGTGAAAGTCACAGAATTGTGGTCACTATCTCCAAAATGCTCCCCCGCTAACAAATCTATCACTTGCCCTGGTTCATTACCAAGTACTAAATCCAATATTGCCCCTCCTCTGGTCGGACAATCTACATACTGTGTTAGAAAAGCTTCCTGGACACACTGCACAATCACCACCCCATCCAAACTATTTGATCTAAAGAGTTTCCACTCAATGTTTGGGAAGTTAAAGTCACCCATGACTACTACCCTGTGACTTCTGCACCTTTCCAAAATCTGTTTCCCAATCTGTTCCTCCACATCTCTGCTACTATTGGGGGGCCTATAGAAAACTCCTAACAAGGTGACTGCTCCTTTCCTATTTCTGACTTCAACCCATACTACCTCAGTAGGCTGATACTCCTTGAACTGCGTTTCTGCAGCTGTTATACTATCTCTAATTAACAATGCCACCCCCCCACCTCTTTTACCACTCTCCCTAATCTTATTGAAACATCTATAACCAGGGACCTCCAACAACCATTTCTGCCCCTCTTCTATCCAAGTTTCCGTGATGGCCACCACATTGTAGTCCCAAGTACCGATCCATGCCTTAAGTTCACCCACCTTATTCCTGATGCTTCTTGCGTTGAAGTATACACACTTCAACCCATCTCCGTGTCTGCAAGTACTCTCCTTTGTCAGTGTTCCGCCCATGGCTCCTCCCCTTGAAGGGAAGTATAAAGAGTAATCAACCTGTAGGTGGTTCTCAGTATTGGATCAGTCGCAGGCAGGCACTGTTCTAAGTTGATTAAAGCCACAGTTTACTTCTACTCCCGTCTTGAGTGAATTGATGGTCGCATCACAAATGCTGTAGAAATAATGACTCATGAGAATGCTTTTTCAACAAATAGATAACTAACGTACATTTTACAGATTCCATAGACAGTTGATAGTCAAACGAGTCAAGAAGAATAAAAGTGGAAATGCTGAACACCAATTTTCTGATCTTATTAACTTTTTATGTCTTGACAATCGCAATAAAATTCAGAAACAATTTAAAGAAGCAAATTTTTGACCTCAGGGTAAAGCTTTGGTATCACATATTTGCTACTTGAGCAACCTGCATTTGTAAATTTTGGAAAATATTGGGAATACTGTAGTCAGTCAGTATTTATCATACAGGTCTGCAATCTTAGACAAAAAACAAAATCAACTGAAATCAATCCTGCCCGTTTTACAATTGTTTTAGTGCTTACATCTTGATATGATAGCCCAGTACATTACTTGTGGACCTGACATCTGATGAGAGTCAATAGGCTTGGTTTAACCACCACCTTGCACCCGGCGTGGATCTGGGCGTGGTGGTGAAATAGTGGGAAAAGGCAAAACCATCAGCGGCCCGCACCCAATGGCTAGTTCTGGATCACGACCCAAAATAGTGAGCGTATCCATTAACCCTCATTTGCATTCATTTCCATCTCATTAGCAAGATTGAAGTCAAAAGCAGCGGCCTCAGGAGAATTAAGCAACTCCCCAGTGAGAAATCACACGGGTGTCGTTTACTACTCATTTTTAAAAATGTGAAGCTGGCTCAATGGTAACTGAGGGGACGTGAGGAGGTAAGTAGCCATTTCCCTTTTCCAGTGTGTAGCTCAAGAGCACCGGAGTTGCTGCCCCAGTGCTTTGGGGGGGGGGGAGGGGGAGGGTTTTGGCTTGTTCAGGGGGCTGAAGCGTTCCAGGTTGGGGGTCGCCCCTGGGCGGGGGGGAGGGGGGGATGTGTTTGTGTCTATGAGGCCTTCGAGCCATCTTTAAATATTGTGGAGACCCATAACAGTGGCAAGCTGTAGCCTGTCTGTCCTACCAAACACTTCCAGGATAGAGCCTTGCTGTGCCTTCAATGCTGAAAGTAAATTTCACTCCCTTTGACTGTGAGCAGCCTCTAGCTTCACAGCTGAAGGCTATTGCGAATGACGAATTAGTCTTGTTCGTTAGGAGAGCACTTCACAGCTGCAGGTTGTGTTTGCTGCTTGCTCCTGCTGATGGTGCAGATGCCTGGAGGCTGCTGTTGCTGTTTCCTTCCTTTTCTGTAGCCGGAGGGAAGGACATTTTTTCCCAAGATATCTGGGTCCTGGGACACCGACATGAGTCCAGAAGGCAATCCAGTTTGAGGCAAGAAGATGCTGCGGGACTTGGTGCGCAACATTGTTCCAAATGGCCACCTACTAACGCCGTTGAAGAAATGCTTTCATAGATGCTGATGCTTGTGAAGCTGGTGTGGTGAATGCTGCATGTAACTGGCACCTTCACCACGAGTTAAACATGCTGGAAATCAAAGATGTTCAACTACACCTTGAGCGCCAGTGGAATATGTGAATGCCAGGATTTGGTTCCAGTGTAATTGGGCCGTGTGGGAGGGGCCGGCACAGCTGCGGCTCCTGGACGGAGAATGGCACCGATACGAGGAACAAGTCACACATTGATGGACAGATCATTTCTACAACAAAGTTCTGGACATGATGACACATTCTCAGGCTTATCCTCTGTCTCTGTTGAGGAACCTGTGAACATAAGACTTGCTGACCCTTATAAACAGTGCTCTAAAACGCATAATGCCTTGAATCTAATTCGTTCCTGAACTTCTCAGTAACCCATTCCACACATTCAGCACTTTCATTCTTCTGAAATTGAATCCATACAACAGGGGAAGTTTGGATTGGATTGGACTGGAGTTGATTTATTGTCACGTGCGCCGAGGTACAGTGAAAAGTATTGTTCTGCGTACAGTCCAGACAGATCGTTCCATACATGAAAAAAACCCACAGGGCAAACATAAATGCACAATGTAAATATCTCGACACATGCATCGGGTGAAGCATACAGGAGTGTAGTTCTGTTCAGTAGGGATGATGTGTGAAGAGATCAGTTCTGTCCATTAGAGGGTCATTTAGGAGTTTGGTTACAGCGGGGAAGAAGCTGTTTTTGAATCTGTTAAAGAAGCTATCCCCTATGGACAAGCTCGCCGTATACACAGGATCTGCTCAGACGAGGAGGAGCGTAACAGACATCTACAGACGTTGAAAGATGCCCTCGTACGAATGGGATATGGCGCTCGACTCATCGATCGACAGTTCCAACGCGCCACAGCAAAAAACCGCACCGACCTCCTCAGAAGACAAACATGGGACACAACCGACAGAATACCTTTCGTCGTCCAGGACTTTCCCGGAGCGGAGAAACTACTTCACAGCCTTCAACACGTCATCGATGAAGATGAACATCTTGCCAAGGTCATCCCCACACCCCCACTACTTGCCTTTAAACAACCGCGCAACCTCAAACAAACCATTGTTTGCAGCAAACTACCCAGTCTTCAGAACAGTGACCACGAAACCACACAACCCTGCCATGGCAATCTCTGTAAGACGTGCCAGATCATCGACATGGATACCACCATTACATGTGAGAACACCACCCACCAGGTACGCGGTACATACTCGTGCGACTCGGCCAATGTTGTCTACCTCATACGCTGCAGGAAAGGATGTCCCGAAGCGTGGTACATTGGCGAGACCATGCAGACGCTGTGACAACGAATGAACGGACATCGCGCGACAATCACCAGGCAGGAATGTTCCCTTCCAGTCGGGGAACACTTCAGCTGTCAAGAGCATTCAGCCTCTGATCTCCGGGTAAGCGTTCTCCAGGGCGGCCTTCAGGACGCGCGACAACGCAGAATCACCGAGCAGAAACCTATAGCCAAGTTCCGCACACATGAGTGTGGCCTCAACCGGGACCTGGGATTCATGTCGCATTACATTCATCCCCCACCATCTGGCCTGCGAAATCCTACCAACTGTCCTGGCTTGATACAATTCACACCTCTTTAACCTGGGGTTACCCCATCTCTGGATCTGTAAAGATTTAATCACCTGCTAATGCTCGCATTCCAAGATGCATGTCTTGCATCTTTGAATTTATCTATATATATGTTTCTGGAACATACCTCTTCATTCACCTGAGGAAGGAGCAGCGCTCCGAAAGCTAGTGACATCGAAACAAACCTGTTGGACTTTAACCTGGTGTTGCAAGACTTCTAACTGTGCTCACCCCAGTCCAACGCCGGCATCTCCACATCTTGAATCTGTTAGTGTGTGTTCTCAGACTTTTGTATCTCCTGCTCGTGGAAGAAGTTGAAAGAATGAATAACCCGGGTGGGAGGGATCTTTGATTATGCTGCCTGCTTTCCCAAGGCAGCGGGAGGTGTAGACAGAGTCAATGGATGGGAGGCGGGTTCGAGTAATGGACTGGGCTGTGTTCATGACTCTCTGTAGTTTCTTACGGTCTTGGGCCGAGTAATTGCCATACCAGGCTGTGATGCAGCCCGATAGGATGCTTGAGGTCACATGTTGGATCTCGTCCCCTAACATTGAATCCAGTTCAGAGACTCAACAAAATAAACGTAATCAAAATAACAACAATGAAGAAAATAATGGTGCAAAAGGAGTGACAAATCCTCAGCACCAAATAGTTTCCATCTTAGGGTTGGCAAGGAAGTAAGTGAGATCATTACAGATGCTTCAACCATAATATTCCACCATTCTCGCAATTGGGTCTAAAGTTACTTTAGATTAGAAAATTACTCGTCGCCTGGCTGTTTAAGAATTGTGAGAGAGGTAAGGCAGGGAATTATAGGTCAGTTAATGTTTGTTGTTGGGATAGTACTAGAACCCATAATCAAGGATAGGCTGACTGAATATCTTCAAATGTTACCATTGATTAGAGAAGTCAGCATGGATTTGTAAAGGGTGCTTCTGACAAATGTGCTCAAACGTTTTTGCACAGTTGACGATCGTAGAGAGGGGAATGTCTATGATCATTATTTATGTGAACTTCCAGAAGACATTTGGTAAAATCTTTCATAAGAGACTGCTAACAGTGGTGGATGTACGTAGAATTGATGGTCTTGTTTACAAATGGATGAGTGGCAGGAGACAGAGAGTAAGTGTAATGGGTCAGGGCTCTAGGGTGTTACTATTGATGTCCTGCAAGGACCTCAACCATTGACCCATATTTATTAGTGACTTGGAAGATGGGATAGAAAGTCATGTATCAAAATTTGTCAATGAAAGTGGGTCAAGAGCATAGAAGTGTCAAAACGTGTCATGGGGGGGGGCATGTGTGACACGGGAACTTAGAAACAGGAGTAGGCTATTTGGCCCACAAACCTGCTCCGTCATTTAACTAGATCATGGCTGATCTTCCACCTAAGCGTCATCTTCCCTCACCATCCCCATATCCCTTGATGTTATTGGTATCTAGAAATCTATCGACGTCTGCTTTCAATGTACCCTATAGCTGAGCCTGCACAGCCCTCTGGGGTGGAGAATTCCAAAGATTCAGCACCCTCAGAGTGAAGAAATTCCTCCTCATCTCAATGGTAAATGGCCTGTTCCTTATTGTAAGACGGCCCCCTGGTTCTAAAGCCTCCAACCAGGAGACGCGTCCTTCCTGCATCTATCCTGTCGAGCTCTGCAAGAATTTTGTGCACTTCAGTGAGGTCACCTAACATTCTTCAAAACTCTAGAGAATACAGACCCCAATCTCTTCTCATAGGACAGTCCCACCAACCAGGGATTAATCTGGTGAACCTTCATTGCACTCCGTCTGTGGCCAATACATTCTTCCTCAGATAAGGTAACTAAAACTGTTCACAACATTCCAGGTGTGATCTCACAAAGGTAACTGCAGCAAGACTTCCTTACTCCTGTACTCAACTCCATGAAGGTTGGTTGCCATGAAACTAATTGTTTGTGACGCCTTCATGTTAGCTTTCAGCGACTTTCACCCAGGTCTTTTTGGACATTAACATTACCTGATCTCTCCCCATTTCTGAAATATTCTGTGGGCGGATTTTCTGGTCGCGCCCAACCCGAGACCAGAAATGCCTGCCTGAGGCCAATGGACCTTTGAATGGTCCATCAAATTATCCGTCCCACCAAGGCGATTCCTGTGGCATGCGGGACTGGAAAATGTATCCCTGTATTTCTGTTTTCCAGCAATGAGGGCCAATGTGGGGTGGGGTGGGGGCTGACTGGAAAGACAGAACTTGGCTTTGGAGGTATGGGCATAGAGGTTGGGTGGAGAGACCGAGCTTGGCATGGGGGCATGAGGAAGTTCTTTTGAACTTGCCTTTAAAAAAGGTCCCCTCACGCCGACTGGTGTTCATGACCCCTCCGAGGCGCCATGAACCGCGACTCTTTAAAAACCTCGCCCGACTCCATATAAAGAGCGGAGGAGTAGGAGATGTCACATTCGAGTCGGCCAGATTGTGACCGCTTGGACCTGGGGTGGGATCCTGCCCACACCCACTACTGAAAATCAAACAGCCCGGGAATGGGAGTCACCAATCCTATCATCTCAACTCGCCTGTGGTGTTTAAAGGGCTGAGGAGTAATCCTGACTCGATGAAAATCCAGGCCAACATTCCCTCAGGGAATTTTTGCTACTTTTATTTATCCATGAAAAGGTTTAACAGAAAAGAAGAAAGCAAATGTATAGCAGGCCTGGCAGCATCTGCGGAGAGAGGAAACCAGAATTATATGTTTCAGGTTAATGGCCTTTCATCAGAACAAGATCTGACTAACTTTCCTGAGCACTAGTACAAGTTATATGGTTGATTCCAGTGAATAATCCAGCAATATTCTCCGCTCCCTCTCCTGTGTGAAGCTCCATTGTCTACAACCATTTAACTCTTTTCAGTAATTTTTAATTTCCCTTTCGTGGACTTATAATCTTGCGTTATTCTGCATTAAACGTCATTTGTCATTGATTGGCCTACTTATCCAGGTCTCTTTGCATTGGGTTCACTGATTCCCAGTGATTTGAACACTCCCGTCCTCAACATGGGGCGAAATTCTCTGGAAACGGCGCGATGTCCGCCGACTGGCGCCCAAAACGGCACAAATCAGACGGGCATCGCGCCACCCCAAAGGTGCGGAATGCTCCGCATCTTTGGGGGCCGAGCCCCAACATTGAGGGGCTAGGCCGGCACCGGACAAACTTTCGCCCCGCCAGCTGGCGGAAAAGGCCTTTGGTGCCCTGCCAGCTGGCGCGGAAACGACATCTCCGGGCAGCGCATGCGTCAGCGGCCACTGACAGCATTTCCGCGTATGCGCAGTGGAGGGGGTCTCTTCCGCCTCCGCCATGGTGGAGACCGTGGCGGAGGCGGAAGGGAACAAGTGTCCCCACGTTACAGGCTCGCCCGCGGATCGGTGGGCCCCGATCGTGGGCCAGGCCACGGTGGGGGCACCCCCTGGGGCCAGATCGGCCCGCGCCCCCCCCAGGACCCCGTAACCCGCCCACGCCGCCTTGTCCCGCTGGTAAGGTAGGTGATTTAATTTACGCCGGCGGGACAGGCAATTTATCGGCGGGACTTCGGCCCATTTGGGCCGGAGAATCGAGCGGGGGGCCCGCCAACCGGCGCGGTGCGATTCCCGCCCCCGCCGAATATCCGGTGCCGGAGACTTCGGCAACCGGCGGGGGCGGGATTCATGCCAGCCCCCGGCGATTCTCTGACCCGGCGGGGGGTCGGAGAATCTCGCCCCTGGTGTTAATCAGAAACTTCGATGGTTCCATTCCTGTCCCAGCCCCAAATCATTTATTTACGTAGTGAACAGGTAGTGTCTCAGTGTTGATTCTTGTGCCGCCTCACCAGTAACTCCCTGGCATCTTGACCCAGCTCCATTTATAATTCCATCCTTCAGCCTCTCCACCTCTCTACCTCTCCTTGTCACTTTTAGATGCTCCTTAAAACCTACTTTTGTGACCAATGATTTTGGGCATCTACAATAATATTGCTTTATGAGAGTTGGTATCATATTTTGTGTGATATTGCACTTTGGGCTGTTGTATTATGTTACAGGTGCTACATAAATGCAAATTCTTGTTGTTCTCAGATTTTTCCTTTCAACAGGGGCCGGTGTTGTTAGTTCACCCCCGAGGGCAAATCATGGCCGTTTGTTTTCATCAGTGTGGGTTGAGTTCCAAGCTTGGCCATAAATCTACAAGAGTTGCCATTTAGTTCACTGCACTAACCCTCTGTCTGCCCCCTCCCCATCTATCCAACCTCAGTACTGAATTGCTTCAACGTACACCATCGGCAACAGATTAATGTCGTTGCACAAAAAATTGTGTCAGCCCTGGCGTATCGTTCAATTGTATGTTAACACAAAATAATCAGATTGGCTGCAGTCGCTGTATCATCTGCCTTTTGGAGGTTGGTGGGAATTGCTGCTCCCTAGCCCCTGTCAATGCTGTTCTTGAATTCACCAAGAAGATATGTTCATAGAAACCCCACAGTGCAGAAGGAGGCCATTCAGCCCATCGTGTATGCACTGCCCTCTTTGAAAGATCACCCTACCCTAGCCCTCACCCTCGCCCTTTCCCCGTACCCCCATCTAATCGTTGTACACGAAGGAGCAATTTAGCAAGACCAATCCACCTAACCTGAACATCTTTGGACTGTGGGAGGAAACTGGAGCACCCGGAGGAAACCCATGCAGACAAGGGGAGAAAATGCAAACTCCGCACAGACAGTCACCCGAAGTCGGAATCGAACCCGGGTCCCTGGCGCTGTGAGGTAGCAGTGTCACCCACTGTGCCGCCCCAATTGTGTTGCGTGTGGCCCAATTGGGAGGTTTCCTTTGCCTTTACTCAGTGGGTAACAGTATTACCTGCTCCTTAATGAATTTGAATCATAGGAACGCCCCTGCATCTGTGCCTGCTCCTGAGAATTTAAATGATTAAGAACTCCAGGTATAAGGTGGGGCCTCACTGCTCTGTGACATGGTGCCAACATGTGTTCCTTTTCTCATGGCTTCAAAGCAAATGGTAAAATGTCAGGAAAATGAAGAGTCACTGGTGGATATAGGTTCGAAAAGGGAGGACAGCATCAGCTCGAGCTCTCCTTAACACTTTCCCACTGTCCATCACTCTCACTTAGACGATGAAATGAAATTCAAACCATTCTTCAGCTGACTCCTCTGTCAGGTCGCTATCAGCAAAGGACAGCTGCACACTCGTCAAAAAACATATTCTGGTTACATTAAGCATTAAGTGTCGGTGGCAGGATTTTATCAAAGGCTGTCGCTCAGTAAGAGCCATTAGAAGTTTCAGAAAATTTAGGCTATCTCCCTATCCTGGTGTCGTGACCTTACATTCTTGTTTATATTATTCTGTTACTTCTAATCTAAAGCTCAGCAGTTATTTAATCACTTTTAGACCACACAAGCCAAACATATCCTAAAACACTTTGAGCAAAGGCTCAAACCTAATTGAAATAAAATGGGTGGCTCTGACCTCGAGGCTATTGTCAGGTATTCCTCTTGGCTTTGAATCTGGAGCCAGGTCAAAGACTCTTCAAAAACAGCAAACAAAGAAGGGATTTCTGGAATTAAACCTAAAATACACAAATTCACTGAGGTTTTAAATTGTAACAATTAAACTAGAGAGATGTAGGCAAGCTTCCCAAAGCAGGTTGACCATATTCCGGGATCTTTAATTATATCACAGAAACACACTATGCAGAAGAGGCCCTTCGGCCCACTGAGTCTGCACATTAAAAACATCTGACTTGCCTGCCTAATCCCATTTGCCAGCACTTGGTGCGTCGCCTCGAATGCTAAGACGTGCCAAGTGCTCATCCAGGTACTTTTTAAAGGATGTGAGGCAACTCGCCTCGACCACTCTTCCAGGCCGTGCATTCCAGCCCGTCAGCACCCTCTGGTAAAAAAGCCTTTCCGCACCTTGAACTTGTGTCCCCTCGTGACTGATCCTTCAACTAGGGGGAACAGCTGCTCCCTATCCGCCCTGTCCATGCCCCTCATAATCTTGTACAGCTCGATCAGGTCACCCCTTAGTCTTCTCTGCTCCAAAGAAAACAAGCCATTCCTATCAACCTCTCTTCACAACTTAAATGTTCCATCCCAGGCAACATCCCTGGTGAATCACCTCTGCACCCTCTCCAGTGCAATCACATCCTTCCTATAATATGGCGACCAGAATTGCACACAGTATTCCAGCTGATCAAAGTTCTGTACAACTTCAACATGGCCTCACTGCTTTTGTAATCTATGCCCCGATTAATAAAAGCAAATGTCCCATATGCCTTTTTCACCACCGTATTAACCTGCCCTTCTGCCTTCAGAGATCTATGGACGAACACGCCAAGGTTCCGTTGTTCCTCAGATCTTCCCAGTGTCAGATCATTCATTTGATACTTCCTTGCCTCATTAGTTCTTTCAAAGTGTATCACCTCACACTTTTCAGGGTTAAATTCCATCTGCCTCTTAACGGCCTATTTGACCATCCCGTATATATCGTCTTGCAACCCAAGACACTCAACCTCACTGTTAACAACCCGGCCAATCTTTCTATCATCTGCAAACTTACTGATCCTAACCCCCACATCGTCATCTCTGTTGTTTATATAAATGACAAATAATAGAGGACCCAGAACAGATTCCTGTGGCAAGTGAAGTAAAGTTGGCATAGTCCCAGAGGATCATAGGCTTTTTTCCCCTTTGAGGGAGAGAGTTGACTGGTGGTGATTTAATCTGAGAATCACCACACCTCAGGTGCGAGACAAGGTTGAGAAGGCCCTACAGCAGAAGGTCGAAAGCTGCAGGGTACCATTTTGGATAGAACCACGGATCCCAAAGGAGAGGCAAGGTGACATTTGTAAAAGGCCAGGAGCACTTTGGGATTGTTTAAATAGTCATGAGTATCTGTAAAAAGTGGATAAATGCACTGGGACTGTCAAGCTGTTGAGGGAACAGTCAAGCTATCAAAACATTTAAATCTCCTGGCCCTTAAAGTTTTGAAAAAAGCTGTTTGTAGTTTAAAAAACAGTGCTTGCTCTTTCACTCTGTCCATTGACATAAACCTGAGGGCCAGAATTATAGGATTAGTGCTGCATGACTGATTTTGCAACCTACAATTATCACAGTGGGGTGTCTGGCTGTATATTTTTTGATTGATGGCTCCAATTTCTTACAAAGACTTTGAAGTGGGGCTATGAATACAAATTTCTGTTTTTACAAGGAATTGTAGATTGGAGACATGAGGTGGATTGAGTTGGTACGGGGCCATAAAGGACCATTGGGATGGATAGGTTGGCATGGAGGATATGAGAGGACATGGGGGTGGGTGGAGGGTCATAAGTTGGCATCGAGGATATGAGGGCCATGCATGTTCTTTGAGATCACCTCTCCCTCCCGGAGCCGAAATCTGACTGTCAGGAATACTTTCACTCAACCCATTTGCAGAGCCATGAATGTACCCGACTCTGCTCCTGATTTTGGAGTGAAAATTCAGGCCATATGCCTGCATTGGAGAAGGTACAGTTTGGGTCCTGGTTTGAGGGATTTGTCACATTAATGGGTGTAACATAACTCAGAACACTTTTTCCTCAGCATGGATGATAGAGTTTCAACTCTTATTTTTTCAGGTTTTCTGTTTAACTATGGCAATTTCATAGTTCTGCAATTGATACTGGAAGAAGGTGCAATTTGTTGTCAAATCTGCCTTCATTTCTATAGGAGCAGGTACCTGAATATTCAAAGGCATACTGACTCACCCAGCAGTCAACATCCTGAACAAAATTGCAGACTGAAGTTGAAATTATTCTCTGCTGTTTCTTAAAGCATGCGGCTCTCTTACACCTTTCAAAATCAACTCAATTTCAGCTGCTACTCCTAACACCGTGTTCCAAGTGGTGGATGCAATAGATTCTGTTCCCATGCCTATATACACCGAGAATGACATCAGCTGATAGAAAGCCACTGTGCACACAAGCACTTCTGCAAACACTCTTGAAGGCAGACTTATGCTCATAGATTTGTTTTGCTGCAATAATAAAACAAAGTAAGTTTTCCATCGGGGGAATTTGGCTTTTAGTCCATTCCTCCCTAACCTTTCCGCTTGGAGAGCAAACAGCAAGAAACAAGATCACAGCATCTGATCGGCACGGTAGATTTCTGCGAAATGCTGGGTGTTAGGGTGTCAGGTGCAACAGCTTAAATGCCCTGACCCCAATCAAAGCTCACCAAAGAGAGGGCAGCACGATGGCGCAGTGGTAGCACTGCCGTCTCACAGCGCCGAGGTCCCAGACTCGATCCCAGTTCTGGGTGACTGTGTGTAGTTTGCACATTCTCCCCGTGTTTGCGTGGGTTTTGCCCCCACAACCCAAAGATGGGCAAGGTAGGTGGATTGAACACGCTAAATTGCCCTTTTAATTAGAAAAAATGAATTGGGTCCTCTAAATTTTTCCAAAAAAAAGCTCACCAAAGAACATTGCAATTTTCACAATTGTACAAAGGCTTCATCAGTGCTCAGTTGGAAGAAGGGGGCAAGCTGCCATCATTGGCAGAGGGGAGGATTGAGTCCAGAGAAACATCTGTCAAACCACAAATACAAACAGGAAGAATTTTAAGACAGGCTCTAATTGCTGGAGCGGCACTTGAAGTGCCCTTAAAAAAAAATTAATTTACAGGATGTGGGCATCTCTGGTTAGGCCGGCATTTATTGCCCAACCCTAGTTGCCCTTCAGAAGGTGGTGGTGAGCTGTCTTCTTGAACCGCTGCAGTTCTGCAGGTGTAGGTACACCCACTGTGCTGTTAGGGAGTTCCAGGATGTTTTCCTAGTGACAGCGAAGGAACGACGATATATTTCCAAGTCAGGGTGGTGAGTGACTTGGAGGGGACCTCCAGGTGGTGGGGTTCACAGGTATCTGCTGCTCTTGTCCTTCTAGATGGTAATGGTCGTGGGTTTGGAAGGTGCTGCCAAAGAAACCTTGGTGAGTTACTGCAGTGCATCTTGTAGATGGTACGCACCACGGCTGCCACTGTTTGTCGGTGGAGGGTTTGAATGTTTGTGGAAGGAGGAGCAATCAAGCGGGCTGCTTTGTCCTGGATGGTGTCAAGCTTCTTGACTGTTGTTGGAGCTGCACTCATCCAGGCAAGTGGAGTAGCCAGGCTTTGCAGGGGTCAGGAGGTGAGTTACTCTCCGTATGATTCCTAGCCTTTGACCTACCCCGGTAGCCACAGGATTAATACTGCTGCAACATAAAGCACAGCTGGCCTTGTCCACCTGGATACTCAGCAAGACCTTGGTGCCTCCGTGCATCAATTCCTGAAGGTAAGCGCGCAGGTACAGCAGGCGGTAAGGAAGGCCTTGATGCGACCATCAATTCACACGAGACAGAGAGTTAAAGTGAAGAGTGGCTTTAATCAATTAGAACAGAGCCTGCTTGTGACTGCTCAGCACTGAGAGCCGCCTACAGGGCAGCTGCTCTATATACCTCCCCTCAAGGGGGTGGAGCCAGGGGCAGAGCCCACAAGGGCACCAACATGATACAAACAGTGTAATACAGTATAATCGTCCATAGGTGGAGCCCACAAGGACAACAACAAAGTACAATGCAATACAGTGGTGAATGGTTGCCATAATGGGCGGAATTCTCCGGAAACGGCGCGATGTCCGCCGACTGGCACCCAAAATTGAGGGGCTAGGACGACGCCGGAGGAATTTCCGCCCCGCCAGCTGGCGGAAACGACCTTTGTTGCCCCGCCAGCTGGCGTGGAAATGACATCTCCGGGCGACGCATGCGCGGGAGCGTCAGCGGCCGCTGACAGTTTCCCACGCATGCGCAGTGGAGGGAGTCTCTTCCACCTCTGCCATGGTGGAGACCGTGGCGGAGGCGGAAGGGAAAGAGTGCCCCTACCGCACAGGCCCGCCCGCGGATCGGTGGGCCCCGATCGCGGGCCAGGCCACCGTGGGGGCACCCCCCGGGGTCAGAACGCCCCGTGCCCCCCCCAGGACCCCGGAGCCCGCCCACGCCGCCTTGTCCCGCCGGTAAGGTAGGTGATTTAATTTACGCCGGCGGGACAGGCAATTTATCGGCGGGACTTCGGCCCATCCGGGCCGGAGAATCGAGCGGGGGGGCCCGCCAACCGGCGCGGCGCGATTCCCGCCCCCGTCGAATATCCGGTGCCGGAGACTTCGGCAACCGGCGGGGGCGGGATTCACGCCAGCCCCCGGCGATTCTCCGACCCGGCGGGGGGTCGGAGAATGTCGCCCAATATGTTCACCACATTCACCCCCTGTTAAAAATTGAAGTCCGGTGGGGGTGAAGGGCTCACAGGTTGATTCTGACCGGCGCCCTGATCGTGCGCTGCGATCGCCTGAGCTCTGGTTTCGCAGCGGGCATGGGTGTCGTACTCATCGGTGCGGGCATGGGTGTTGAACGCGTCGCTGCAGGCATGGGTGTGGACTCCGGGAGCGTGTCTTCTGGAGCTTCATCCCTGTAGGTCGGCGATGGGGGGAGGGGGTATAGGAAGGGGTGTGGAGGCCATGTAGGGGCGGGGGCGCTGTTCGGTGTAGAATGGGGGGGGGTTTGGTGATGGTCGTAGGGGAACCTGCGGGTGCCAGGTCCCGGAGGGAGACCATATCTAGTCGGCCGTCGGGGTGCGCCACGTATGCGTACTGGGCATTGGCGTGAAGGACCGGATCCTCTTGACCAGGGGGTCGGACTTATGGCTCCTCATGTGTTTCCGGAGGAGCACGGGCCCCGGTGTCTTCAGCCAGGCTGGAAGCGAGACCCCGGAGGTGGATTTCCTCGGGAAAACAAATAGGCTGTCATGAGGGGTCTCGTTCGTGGCCGTGCAAAGAAGTGACCTAATGGAATGGAGCGCGTCGGAAAGGACCTGTGCCAGTGGGAAACTGGGAGATTCCTAGACCGTAGGGCCAGGAGGACGACCTTCCATACCGTCGCGTTCTCCCTCTCCACCTGTCCGTTTCCCCGGGGGTTGTAACTGGTAGTCCTGCTCGAGGTGATGCCCTTACCGAGCAGGTACTGACGCAGTTCGTCGCTCATAAACGAGGAGCCCGGTCATTGTGGACGTAAGTGGGGAAGCCGAACAAGGTGAAGATACTATGTAGGGCCTTAATGACGGTGGCCGCGGTCATGTCGGGGCAAGGGATTGCAAAGGGGAAGCGGGAGTACTCGTCAACGACGTTGAGGAAATACGCGTTGTGGTTGGTGGAGGGGAGGGGCCCTTTGAAGTTGATACTGAGGCACTCGAAGGGCCGGGATGCCTTCACCAGGTGGGCCTTATCCGGCCGATAGAAGTGCGGCTTACACTCTACGCAGATTTGGCAGTCCCTGGTCATGGCCAAGACCTCCTCAGTGAAGTAGGGCAGGTTGCGGGCCTTGATGTAGTGGATGAGCCAGGTGACTCCCGGGTGGCAGAGGTCATTGTGGATGGCCTGGAGTCGGTCATCTTGTGCGCTGGCGCATGTGCCGCGGGTCAGGGCATCTGGGGGCTCGTTGATATTCCCAGGACGATATACTATATCATAATTATAGGTGGAGCGTTCGATCCTCCACCTCAAGATTTTATCATTCTTGATCTTGCCCCGCTGTGTATTGTCGAACATGAAGGCTACCGACCGTTGGTCGGTGACTAGGGTAAACCTCCTACCAGCGAGGTAGTGCCTCCCAGTGCTGTACAGCTTCCACGATGGCTTGAGCTTCTTTTTCAACTGAGGAGTGTCGAATCTCGGAGGCGTTGAAGGTACGGGAGAAAAATGCTACGTGCCTGCCTGCCTGGTTAAGGGTGGCGGTGAGGGCGACCTCTGACACATTGCTCCCCACCTGGAAGGGGACGGACTCATCCACCGCGCGCATCGTGGCTTTGGCAATATCTGCCTTGATGCGGCTGAAGGCCTGGCGGGCCTCAGCTGCCAGCGGGAAGATGGTGGCTTTGATCAGAGGGCGGGCTTTGTCTGCATAGTTGGGGACCCACTGGGCATAATAGGAAAAGACCCCGAGGCATCTTTTCAGGGCCTTGGGGCAGTGGAGAAGGGGGAGTTGCAGGAGGGGGCGCATACAGTCGGGGTCGGGCCCTAGGACATAGACATAGCCGAGGATGGCTAGTCGGGTTGTGCGGAAAATGCATTTCTTCTTGTTATAAATGAGGTTGAGGGCTTGGGAGGTTTGGAGAAACTTCTGAAGGTTGGCGTCGTGGTCCTGCTGGTCATGGCCGCAGGTGGTGACGTTGTCCAAGTACGGAAATGTGGCCCGCAGCCCGTACTGGTCCACCATTCGGTCCATCGATCTTTGGAAGACCGAGACCACGTTGCTGATGCCGAAGGGGATCCAGAGGAAGTGGAAGAGGTGGCCGTCTGCCTCAAAGGCCGTGTAGTGGCGGTCCTCCGGGCGGATTGGGAGCTGGTGGTATGCGGACTTCAGATCTACCGTGGAGAACACCCGGTAGTGTGCAATCTGATTAACCATGTCCGCTATCTGGGGAAGGGGGTACGCATGCGTATACCGGTTTATGGTTTGGTTGTAATCTACAACCATCCGGTTCTTTTCCCCGGTCCTGACGACCAGCACCTGGGCTCTCCAGGGGCTATTACTGGCCTCGATGACTCCCTTCCCGCAAGAGTCGCTGGACCTCGGACTTGATAAAAGTCCTGTCCTGGATACTGTGCCGCCTGCTCCTGGTGGCGACGGGTTTACAGTCGGCGGTGAGATTCGCGAATAGTGGGGCGGGTCGACCTTCAGGGTCGCGAGGCTACAAACGGTGAGGGGGGATAGGGGCCCGCTGAACTTTAGGGTCAGGCTCCTGAGGTTGCACTGGAAGTCCAGTCCCAACAGGAGAGGAGCGCAGAGATCGGGGAGTACATATAGTTTAAAGTTTGCGTATTCGAAACCCTGATTCGCGAGGTTCACAATAGTGTACCCCCGGATCTGCACTGAGTGCGATCCGGAAGCGAGAGAGATTTATTGAAATGCGGGGGAGATTTGGAGAGAACATCGCCTTACCGTGTCTGTGCGTACGAAGCTCTCCGTGATCCCGGAGTCAAACAGGCAGGGCGTCTCATGCCCATTGACCCGGACGGTCATCATGGAGTTCCTGAGGTGCTTTGGGCGTGACTGGTCGAGGGTGACTGCGCCAAGTTGTGGGTAGCCGGCGTGGTCGGAGGTGGTGGGGCGGTCCCAAGATGGCTGCCCCCGTCGGTCGCACATGTCGGGCGGCACGGTAGCATTGTGGATAGCACAATTGCTTCACAGCTCCAGGGTCCCAGGTTCGATTATGGCTTGGGTCAATGTCTGTGCGGAGTCTGCACATCCTCCCCGTGTGTGCGTGGGTTTCCTCCGGGTGCTCCAGTTTCCTCCCACAGTCCAAAGATGTTCAGGTTAGGTGGATTGGCCATGCTAAATTGCCCTTAGTGTTGGGTGGGGTTGCTGGGTTGTGGGGATAGGGTGGAGGTGTTGACCTTGGGTAGGGTGCTCTTTCCAAGAGCCGGTGCAGACTCGATGGGCCGAATGGCCTCCTTCTGCACTGTAAATTCTGTGAAATTACGTCTATGAAATTGAAGGTGGCGGCCCCCGTCGGTCACACGTGTCGGGCGGCGATGAAGATGGCGGCCAAGGTGGGGGCCCCCATGAGTCGCACATGGCGAGCCGCGTGGGAGACGGCGGCCAAGGTGGCGGCCCCCGTGAGTCGCACGTGTTGTGTGGAGTCGAAGATGGCTGCCCCCACGGACAACATGAGGCGGGTGACGCGTCCGAAGGGGGCAGAGCCGGCAGCTGCGGGGTCTGCGGGCCTGTGA
Organism: Scyliorhinus torazame; assembly: GCF_047496885.1. NCBI lineage: Eukaryota > Metazoa > Chordata > Chondrichthyes > Carcharhiniformes > Scyliorhinidae > Scyliorhinus > Scyliorhinus torazame. The sequence goes on from NC_092717.1 coordinate 224,324,199, forward strand.
GTCTGAGAGTCGGGCATGTGGTTTGGAGGACTTGGACCTGGCCAGGCAAGCTTTGGCAAAGTGTCCTTTCTTGCCACAGTCGCTACAGGTCGCGTTCCAAGCCGGGCAACGCTACCTGGGGTGCTGGTTCTGGCCACAAAAGCAGCAGGACAGCCCCCGGGTTGGGCGGGCAGCCGCGTGGCACAGGCCTGGGGCACCCTCTGGTCAGGTGTCCACGAGGGGGTCGCGTGGTCGGAGGGGAAAGCGTTGAGGCTCTGAAACATTACTAGTGGCTAGTTTTACCGTCTCTTCTAGGTCGAGGGTGCCCTTCTCGAGCAGGCACAGTCTGACGTAGTTGGACCAGACTCCAGCCACATAGGCGTCCCGGACGGCGAGTTCCATGTGTTGGGAGGCCGTGACGGCCTTTTAGTTGCAGCTTCGCACGAGGACTTTCAGGTCGCGTAAGTATTCCTCCAGCGAATCCCCGGGGCAGCAAGTGGTGAGGAGATGCCGCGCGAACACTTCGTTCACCGGCCTCATGTATTGCCGCTTCAGGATCGCGAGTGCAGCTGCGTATGTGGTCGCTCCCTCGATTTGCACGGAGATTCGATGGCTCACACGGGCGTGGAGGGGGCTCAGCTTCTGATCGTCGGTGACGGAGGGCGAGGACGAGGCGGCGAGGTAGGCCTCGAAACATCGGAGCCAGTACGAAAAAATCCCTTTGGCTACGCGGCCTGTGGGTCGAGTTCCAGTCAGTCAGGTTTGAGGGCTACTTCCATCGCGATGTTGTAGTTGATTAAATTGATGCACCATCAATTCACATGAGACGGAGAGTTGAAGTGAACAGTGGCTTTAATCAACTAGAACAGTGCCTGCCTGCTGGAATCTAAGTGTGCAGGTACAGCAAACAGTAAAGAAGGCAAATGTTATGTTGGCCTTCATAGTGAGAGGGTTTGAGTATAGGAATAGAGATGTTTTACTGCAATTGTATAGGGCATTGGCGAGGCCACACCTGGAGTATTGTGTGCAATTTTGGTGTCGGGGGCTGGCGGGAAAGGCCTTTGGCACCACACCAGCTGGCGCAGAAAGGACTTCGCCGGGCGACGCATGCGCGGGATCGTCAGCGGCCGCTCACGGCATCCCCGCGCGGGCATGCGCAGGGGAGGGGGTCTCTTCCGCCTCCGCCATAGTGAAGACCATGGCGAAGGCGGAATAAAAAGAGTGTCCCCACGGCACAGGCCCGCCCGCGGATCGGTGGACCCCGATCGCAGGCCAGGCCACCGTGGGAGCACCCACCGGGGCCAGATCGCCCCCGGAGCCCGGAGCCTGCCCGCGCCGCCTTGTCCCGCCGTTCAAAAGGAGGTCTAATCCACGCCGGCTGGTGAGGGTTGACAGCGGCTGGACTTCGGCCCATCGTGGGCCGGAGAATTGCCGGGGGTGGGCCCGCCGACCGGCGCGATTCCTGCCGACCGTCGCGGCGCGATTCCTGCCCCTGCCGAATCTCTGGTGGCGGAGAATTCGGGACACGGCGGGGGCGGGATTCACGCCAGCCGCCGGCGATTCTCCGACCGGGTGGGGGGGTCGGAGAATCGCGCCCCTGATCTGAGGAAGGATGTTCTTGCTATGGAGGGAGTGCAGCAAAGGTTTACCAGACTGATTCCTGGGATGGCAGGTCTATCATATGAGGAGCGACTAAGTTGGTTTGGATTCTATTCATTGGAGTTTAGAAGAGTGAGAGGGGATCTCATAGAAACTTACAAAATTGTAACAGGATTAGACAGGGTAGATTCCTTTTAGGACTGAGGTGAGGCTAGATTTCTTCACCCAGAGAGTGATGAATCAGTAGAATTCGCTACCACAGAAAGTAGTTGAGGCCAAAATGTTGTGTAATTTCAAGAAGGAATTAGATATAGGTCTTGGGGCTAAAGGGATCAAGAGATATGGGGGGAAGGGGAGTCAGGCTATTGAACTTGATGATCAGCCATGAACATAATGAATGGCGGCGGAACAGGCTCGAAGGGCCGAATGGCCTCCTACTGCTTCTATCTTCTATGTTTCTGTGTGCAAAACCAAATGGACAAAAGATTTACTTTGAGAAAGGCATGGGCTAATCTGGCAGAGCCAGTGTGGATTTGTAACGGCAATCATACTTGAATGGAGCTTCGTTTGAGGGTGTGGCAGTAGATGAAGGGAATAGGTGGTTGAGTATTTACATCAGAACACTGACTGTTCACTTCCAGAACCTGAACTGATGCTGATAAAACAAACAGATCTTTGAAATGAAATTAAACTAAGAGGGTAAATTTGCACACGACTCAGCTTTTGAAATTGCAGCGGAAGGTCTGGAAATCCACTGCAGAAATCCATCCTTCAGTGTTTAATGTGAGACCTTGGTGCAAAACTGCTCGTCACAAATTGAGAGTTTCACCCAGAGAGGCTGAAATTCATTGTTTAGTTGGAACAGAAGTGCCCCCTTGAAAATGTACAATCCTCAAAATGGACTGGTGCACACTGCTGTCAACAACTGATTTCCAAAATGTTCCGAAAATAAACAACTTTGTAAACAATTTCAGAATCACAGATCAGCGAAAACAAGAAGCTCGCGGCTAAAGGGTCTTAAAGTGACTGGCAATTGGAAGTACATTGAGCAGAGTTCTTTCCAAAAGTGGCTTCCTCGATGAAATTGATATTTCATTTCATTCTTTCAATTTGAGATTTAAGTGTATTAACCTATTTTAACTGGATCGGGGCCACGACTAGATAGTGTTCTTGTGGCACCATCGATAACACACGAGGTGAGACGTAGAGAACTCAATCGAGGCTTTATTGAGCAGACTTGTTCCCCAGCAGCTCAGTTACAGAATGCGGCTGCTGGGAGAAACCGGGTTCTTATACCCCGCCTTTCTGGGTGGAGCCCAGTAGGCGGCAGATCCAATCAGGACCCAGTATCTGTCCACCAATAGCCCCTCGGCATCATGGTGTACCGTATTACCCCTAATACATACCACCACATTCACCCCTTGTTAAAAAGGAACCCGGCGGGGTGGTGGATGGTATGGTGCCTTAACCATTAACTATATACAACAATGCCGCTTTTACTGGGCCACTGAATTATTTACATCTTAAACCGATTTGATGAGCCGAGAGGGTGCCCTGGTTGCCCTTTCCGATTGTCTCAGCCCGGGTGGTGGTGGTGGTGCTGGCTCGGGTCCGGTCGACTCTGGGAGCATCGCGCTGTCCATCCCTGTTTCCTTACTCCTGGGCGAGCCTGGGAGGAGAACCGATCCCCCCGGGAAGGGGATGGCTGTGGGGTGCACCGGCGGGAGTGAGGGGATGGTGATTGGTGTTGGGGGGGTGTGGGGAGCTCCGGCGGGCGCCAGGTCCCGCAGAGAGACCGTGTCATGTCGGCCGTCTGGGTACGCCACGTAGGCGTACTGCGGGTTTGCGTGGAGGAGATGTACCTTTTCCACCAGCGGGTCTGATTTGTGCGCCCGCACATGTTTCCGGAGCAGGATGGGGCCTGGGGCTGCCAGCCAGGTCGGAAGTGACGTTCCAGAGGAGGATTTCCTAGGGAAGACAAGGAGGCGCTCGTGAGGCGTTTGGTTAGTGGTGGTGCACAGCAGGGACCGGATAGAGTAAAGGGCATCCGGGAGGACTTCCTGCCAGCGGGAAGTTGGGAGACTCCTAGACCGTAGGGCCAGTAGGACGGTCTTCCAGACCGTTCCATTCTCCCTCTCTACCTGCCCGTTCCGCCGGGGGTTGTAGCTGGTCGTCCTGCTCGAGGCTATGCCCTTGCTGAGCAGGAATCGACGCAGTTCGTCACTCATGAAGGAGGACCCCCTATCGCTATGGATGTAGGCGGGGAAACCGAACAGGGTAAAGATGGTGCCGAGGGCTTTAATGACAGTGGCCGCGGTCATGTCGGGGCAGGGGATGGCGAAGGGGAAACGTGAGTATTCGTCAACGACGTTAAGAAAGTACGTGTTGCGATCGGTGGAGGGAAGGGGGCCTTTGAAATCCAAACTGAGGCATTCAAAGGGACGGGAAGCCTTTATCAGGTGCGCTCTATCTGGCCTGAAAAAATGCGGTTTGCATTCTGCGCCGATTTGGCAGTTCCTGATGACTGTTCGGACCTCCTCGACGGAGTACGGGAGGTTGCGGGCCTTTATAAAGTGGTAGAAATGAGTGACCCCTGGGTGGCAGAAGTCCTCGTGGAGGGCTTGGAGACGGTCCACTTGTGCGTTGGCACATGTGCTGCAAGATAAGGCATCGGACGGCTCGTTCAGCTTTCCGGGACGGTACAAGATCTCATAATTGTAGGTGGAGAGTTCGATCCTCCACCGCAGGCCTACTGGGCTCCACCCAGAAAGGCGGGGTATAAGAACCCGGTTTCTCCCAGCAGCCGCATTCTGTAACTGAGCTGCTGGGGAACACGTCTGCTCAATAAATTGTGGCACCATCGATAACACACAAGGCGAGACGTAGAGAACTCAATCGAGGCTTTATTGAGCAGACTTGTTCCCCAGCAGCTCAGTTACAGAATGCGGCTGCTGGGAGAAACCGGGTTCTTATACCCCGCCTTTCTGGGTGGAGCCCAGTAGGCGGCAGATCCAATCAGGACCCAGTATCTGTCTACCAATAGCCCCTCGGCATCATGGTGTAACGTATTACCCCTAATACATACCACCACAGTTCTTCAGATAAGGTAAGCGTTAAGTCACATGAAAGTTGGTTGAAATCACAGCATTCATAAAACCTGGAGTAAGCCCAAAGGTTCTATGAAAATCAATCCAGAAACACATGCAGTTACTTATAGTGGATATAGAATTAAGATAAGCTAACATGCTGTAATAATTTACTTTATTTATTATGAAGATATGTAACTAGGATAGTCTATCCTGTTGGTATATCTTGTTTACACCAAGACCGTAGGGAGTAGTTTAATATTCAGCAAGGGTTCACGGAGGAAGTATTGGTTGGGCCACTTGACTTTAATCTAAATCAATACCTTCACTCTGGGGAATGAATTGAATTTGATCAGACTGATCTGAAGTGAGGTCAATCTGCTCACCGTTTACACTTACTGAACAGTGAGTCAGGGTGAGAGTCGATTAAGTTCGACTGGAGGACTGCTGCTAAGCAGGATATTAGACGGTTCCATTCTCACCAACATCATTTGAATGTGAGTGTTGCTGAAAATAGATGGGGGGGGGGTCCACCTTGAGCCCATGTTTATCGTCAGTGAGAACGGCGACGCAGGGGGAAAATTAGGTGAGAATTGGAAAACGCGATTCTCGCCGTCAAGGTCGCGATTTCCACTTTTCCAGCCTCCCCCCGCCCCCCCGCCCCCCCCCCCCCCCCCCCCCCCCCCCGCCAGTGGAGTGATCAGAAATCCAGCACGGTAGGTTGGGAACCTCGGGCGAGATTCTCCGACCCCCCGCCGGGTCGGAGAATCGCCGGGGGCTGCCGTGAATCCCGCCCCCGCCGGTTGCCGAATTCTCCACCACCGGATATTCGGCGGGGGTGGGAATCGCGCCGCGCCGGTTGGCGGGCCCCCCCCCCCGCGATTCTCCGGCCCGGATGGGCCGAAGTCCCGCCGCTAAAATGCATGTCCTGCCGGGGTAGATTAAACCACCTACCTTACCGGCGGGACAAGGCGGTGCGGACGGGCTCCGGGGTCCTGGGGGGGGCGCGGGGCGTTCTGACCCCGGGGGGTGCCCCCACGGTGGCCTGGCCTGCGATCGGGGCCCACCGATCCGCGGGCGAGCCTGTGCCGTGGGGGCACTCTTTCCCTTCCGCCTTTGCCATGGTCTCCACCATGGCGGAGGCGGAAGAGACTCCCTCCACTGCACATGCGCGGGAATGCCGTCAGCGGCCGCTGACGCTCCCGCACATGCGCCGCCCGGAGATGTGATTTCCACACCAGCTGGCGGGGCACCAAAGGCCCTTTCCGCCAGCTGGCGGGGTGGAAATTCGTCCGGCGCCGACCTAGCCCCTCAGGGTTGGGGCGCGGCCCCCAAAGATGCGGAGAATTCCGCACCTTTGGGGCGGCGCGATGCCCGAATGATTTGCGCCATTTTGGGCGCCAGTCGGCGGACATCGTGCCGATACCGGAGAATTTCGCCCCTCATTTTAATAGATTATAATATTATTCGCGAGCCCTCCCTCTAGGACCTCATCGGTCGCTGCTGTGATGTCACGCCGGTGCAATTTGCAACAGTTGTATAAAAACGAGAACCTGTCGCCCTCCTCTCTGAAGATCGCCATTACAATCCCGGGTGTAAGTCCAAGAAGTGGAGAAGACGAGGGGGATCCGGATAGATTCAACTCGGGGCCGAGGGGGGAGGTGGGGGAGGTGGCCATGGTCCCGTTTCAGCATCTCGGGGAGGGGTCACTCACCTGCCTTCGCAGTCCTTCAAGTCTATGAGACTCTTGCTGTAAAGGGGTCTGGTTTGCAGGCAGTGCTTCACTTGTCCCCCATGCTGGGCTTGTGGCGATATCATCGCTGAGGGATTGCCCTTCCAGGGTGGCAGCTGGAAAGTGGGAGCAGGTAAATCCACAGGTTCAACACTGGGGCCGACTGTGAGGCTCTTGAGTGGGGTCCCATGAGAGACCAGGCCATAGGAACAGCACCCTGCAGTGGAGGAGAAGTTGGGCCTGTTGCTCTTCTGGGAGCAGGTCCACAGACGACGGAGCGTCGGAGGAGATACTGCTGACCAAGGGTATTCCAATGTCGAACTTCCTGTCAGAGCTCTAGTGCCGGAGAAGACTATGTGGGGGGGGGGGGGGGGGGGGGGTGGATTTTCTGCCCGTTCTCGCCAGCGGGATCTTCCTGCCCTGTCGACCGCAAACCACCATCTGTGGAAACCTGTGATGGGGGGTGGATTCAATGGGAAATCCAAATGTCCTGTGACGACTTCCTTAATAATGAATTCTAACAATTTCCAAATGACAGATGTTAAACAAACTAGTTTATAGTTTCCTATTTTCTGCCTTCCCCCTCTTTTTGAATAATTAGTATTTTTCCAATCCACTGGAACCTTTCCCGTATCCAGGGAATTTTTGAATATTATAACCAATGGATCCACTATCTCCACTGCCACTTCCTTAAGACTCTAGGATGAAATCCATCAGGCCCCGGGTACTTGTCTGCCTTCAATCCTAATAGTTTGTTTCCTACTTGTTCCCTATTGATGATGATTGTTCCAAGTTCCTCCCTTTCTATTACCTCTGAAGTACCTGTTAATATTTGTTAATATTGGGATGCACCAGTGTCTTCTACAACATCACTTCACTCACCTGATGAAGGAGCTACGCTCCGAAAGCTAGTGACTCCAAATAAACCTGTTGGACTTTAACCTGGTGTTGTAAGACTTCTTATTGTGCCCATCCCAGTCCAACGGCGGCATCTCCACATCATGGCTACCCTTTGATATACGAACAGAGGCTTTTGCTATCCCTCTTTATGTTTTGTGTTAGTTTTTTGTCATAATTTTCAATCTTCCAGTCTGCGAGTGCCCTTTGCAATATGGTCTGCCTTAGTTTTTGCCTTTATGTTATTTTTAATTTCCTTACTTAGCGATGGATGTTTTTCTCCCCCTCTTGCAATCTTTCCTCCTCCCTGGAATATATTTTAGTTGGTAAAGATTGAATATTTCCTTAAACCTTAAACAACTGCCGCTGTTCATCAAGTCTTTTTGAGTCTTTTTGCCCAGTCCACTAGGGCGAAATCTGTGCTCATGCTGACGTACTTACCTTTATTTAACTCCAGAATATTAATGTGGGACTCCAGTTTTTCACCCTCAAACTGAATTAGCTGGGGCTGTTTAGCACAGGGCTAAATCGCTGGCTTTGAAAGCAGACCGAGGCAGGCCAGCAGCACGGTTCAATTCCCGTACAGAACAGGCGCCGGAATGTGGCGACTAGGGGCTTTTCACAGTAACTTCATTTGAAGCCTACTTGTGACAATAAGCGATTTTCATTTTCATTTTTCATTCATTTGAAATTCCATCATGCAATGATCACCCTTCCCTAGAGGATCCTTACTATGAGGTCATTAATTAATCGCTCCTCATTACTCAATCATTCACCTCGGGCTGACTGCCTGAAACAGGCAGGCATTTGGCCTCCAGTTTTAGATCCTTTTAAAAAGAGGAGTGACTGGTACATCAGTGTTAATGGGACAATAAATCTACCAATCCCATTTTAAAGTGGAAACACTGATTGATCAAATTAAAATTGCCTCTTTTGATTCTAAACACACATGGTCACTGCACTTCAGCGTAATTCATGGTCTATGAAACATTTTGGGATATTTTTAAACAATGTAGTGAGGCACTGAATAGATGCAGATCAATTCTTTGTCCTTATTCACAGTGAAAATAAGGACTATTAGAGAATGTACACTTCAGGTGGCTCCGTTCTTTTGAAGTTTGCATGTGCATATAAAATTGACTGAAATGAAAGAATGCATTTATCAAGAATGAATCTTATGACCAAAGTTACCCAGTGCCAGGATGATAATACTGGCCCTATGGCCAGTCAGTGGCATGCTGTTTACAACTGTGAAGCTGGAAGAGTGTGTCACTCCCGCTCTCTTGCTTGTCCCAATTTTCCGTGTGATTATAATTAAAATGGAAAGAGCTGGAGGCATAAACAGCAGCAGAGGATTCAGCTGCAGCGGAAGTTTTCATTGGTGGAAGCAGCGGCCAGCTGACAATGCTGCACTTACACGTGGGTTATAATAGAGCCTCCTGGACAAAGAGGGAAACAACTTTCCTGACAACCACACTGCAATGAAGATGAGACTTGAGAGTACATAAAATTGAGTTTCACTTGCAAATATTTCACAGTGCTTTGGTCTCACTTTATTCATGCCGCATCACTGTTAGTTGTTGACACCAGCTCAATCAGAGAGCTAACTGTACTGGCACACCTCAGGGTTGACATGCATTGCTGGTTACAGCGGAGTTATGGACATTTCCTTCACTGGAGAACAACAATGTTGTGTTTTTTTGTTCACTCTTTGCTGAATATCCGTGTGAGTGCCTAGTGTTGCACTCACCACCCTGTGGGGCATGGCTGAAGGTGCAGGTTCAGCTCGCCCTCTTTTATGCATGGGCGGTACTGTAGCACAGTGGTTAGCACTGTTGCTTCATGGCGTCAGTGTCCCAAGTTCGATTTCTGGCTTGGGTCTCTGTCTGTGCGGAGTCTGCACGTTCTCCCCGTGTCTGCGTGGGGTTCCTCCGGGTGCTCCGGTTACCTCCCACAAATCCTGAAAGACGTACTACAAAACAAAGAACAATACAGCACAGGAACAGGCCCTTCGGCCCTCCAAGCCTGATACGAACCTTTGCCAAAACCCTCAGCACTTCCTTGTGCCTTATCCCTCGATACCCATCTGATCCATGTGTTTGTCAAGATGCCTTTTGAACACGGTTAATGTATCTGCTTCCACAACCTCCCCTGGCAATGTGTTCCAGGCACTCACCACCCTCTGTGTAAAAAACCTGCCTCGTACATCTCCTCTAAACTTTGCCCCATGGACCTTAAACCTATGGCCCCTGGTGACTGACCCCTCCACCCTGAGAAAGAGTGCCTGCCCATCCACTCTATCCATGCCCCTCATAATCTTGTAGACCTCAACAGGTCACCCTTCCATCTCCATCTTTTTAATGAAAACAGTCCGAGTCTATTCAGCGTCTCCACATAGCTAACGCCCTCGATACCAGGCAACATCCTGGTATTCCTCCTCTGCACCCTCTCCAAAGCCTCCACATCCTTCTGGTAGTGTGGCGACCAGAATTGTGCGCAATATTCCAAGTGCAGGCTTACCAAGGTTCTATACATCTGCAGCATGTCTTGCCAGTTTTTATACGCGATGCCCCATCCAATGAAGGCAAGCATCCCGTAAGCTTTCTTGACTACCTTGTCCACTTGTGTTGCCACCTTCAAAGATCTGGGGACCTGCACGCTCTATATTCCTAAGAGTTTTGCCATTTACGGTATATTTCCCCTCTATGTTAGACGTACTAAAATGCATTACCTCATTTGTCCGGATCAAACTCCCTTTACCATTTCTCTGCCCAAGTCTCCAACCTATCTATGTCCTGCTGTATCCTCTGACAATCCTCAACACTATCTGCCACTCCACCAACCTTGGTGTCATCCGCGAACTTACTAATCAGACCAGCTATATTTTTCTCCAAATTATTTATGCACACTACAAACAACAGAGGCCCAAGCACCAATCCCTGTGGAACACCATTAGTCACAACCTTCCATTCAGAAAAACTGAAAAACCCTTCTACTGCTACCCTTTGCCTTCTGTGACCGAGCCAGTTCTGTATCCATCTTACCACCTCACCTCTGATCCTTTGTGACTTCACCTTTTGCACCAGCCTGCCATGAGGCACCTCATCAAAGGCTTTCCTGAATTCCATATAAACAACATCCACCGCCCTTTCCTCATCAATCATTTTTGTCACTTCCTCAAAAAACTCAATCAAGTTAGTGAGGCACGACCTCCCCTTCACAAAACCATGCTGTCTAACGCTAATGAGTCCATTTGTTTTCAGATGGGTATCAATGCTGAGAATTCTCTCTAATAATTTACCTACTACCGACATGAGGCTCACCGTGCTTATAGTTTCTAGGATTATCCCTGCTACGTTTCTTAAACAGCAGTACCACATTAGCTATTCTCCAGTCCTCTGGGATCTCACCTGTAGCCAATGAGGATACAAAGATGTCAGTCAAAGCTTCAGCAATTCAAATCCCATCCGGCCCAGGAGACGTATCGACCTTAATATCTTTTAAAACACCCAATATGTCCTTCTTTTTGATGTTCACATGATCCAGACTGTTCACACACCCTACCCAACAATCACCTTCCACAAAGTCCCATTCTTTGGTGAACACTGATGCAAAGCACTCATTTAATACCTCACCCATTTCCACTGGCTCAACACATAGATTCCCCCCATTGTCCTTAAGTGGTCCAATCCTTTCCCTGGTCACCCTCTTGCTTTTTACATATGAATAAAAAGCTTTGGGACTCACCTTAATCCTACTTGCCAAGGACTTGTCATGACTCCTCCTAGCCCTCCTAATTTCCTGCTTCAGTACCTTCCTACTTTCTTTATACACCCCAAGGGTTTTGACTGTCCCCACCTTTCTAGACTGTACAAAAATCTCCTTTTTGACGAGTTTCACAATATCCCTCATTATCCAAGGCTTCCTAAACTTCCCATACTTATCCTTTGTTCTTTCAGGAACATGACTTTCCTGAATCCTAATCAACTGTCGCTTGAAAAACTCCCACATGTCCAATGTTGATTTATTATCCAACAGCCGCACCCTATCCAAATTCTTCAATTCCTGTCTGATGTTATCGTAATTTGCCTTTCCCCAGTTTAGCACCTTAACGCGAGAGTTACCCTCATCCCTGTCTAAAAGTACCCTAAAATTTACGGAATTGTGGTCCCTACTCCCAAAATGTTCCCCCACTGAAACCTCAACCACCTGTCCAGGCTCATTCCTCAATACCAGACCCACTACTGAACCTTTCCTGGTTGGACTATCTACAAACTGCATCAATACGTGCTGTTAGGTAATTTGGACATTCTGAATTCTCCCTCTGTGTACCCGAACAGGCGTCAGAAAGTGGTGACTAGGGGCTTTTCACAGTAACCTCATTGCAGTGTTAATGTAAGCCTACTTGTGACACTGATAAAAATTACTATTACTATTGTAAAGAAGATTGCCCATGATGACTCACAGGTGGGATAACTGAAATATTGCAGGTGAACTCAACAGGTGAGCTCTTTAAGGACTCTGTCAGTCAACAGCCTGAGCTGGACCCATATTTGGCCAGTATTGACACAGTCCTTTCAAACGTAAACTGACTATCCCCACCAACATCCAGCACAGCAGGAATCCAAGCCTTTTCCTCTTCACTGTTCCATTCCCCTGACTCCACCCTCTGTTCTCTCCTGGGTCCTTCATCCACTCCTTTATGCCCCTGGCCCTGCTCCACAACCCCCACCCTCACCATTTCCCACCGCAAGCCTCCATGCGAGCTGCCATTCTCCTGCTCACCTCCGTTGTACCAGAGAGTTAAACAGGGAAAAGCACTGACCTTCCAACCAGCTGCAATATACAAATACACGTTCTTTCTTCCATATAAAAATAATTGGCAAGGGAGCATAACCAACAGCACTTTAACTTACACATTGGATGAGTGAATTTTTTCCTGCTTCTTGCCTCATACAGGATACTTTGGACGGAATTGTCTCCTCATGCAAGCAACGGGAGTCCTGGTGGCAAGATATGACGAGATTCAAAACTAATCAGTTTACTGACATCGGGAAAAGAGGTCAGAATCTGCTTCTCCCGACTTTTGTGATGGCTTCGTGGTGGGTCAGCTTTCCAGTTGATGTACATCCCTTTGGCATCTCATGAATGCTCATTAAAACTCCGAGATACAGGATCTTGCTCCCCCATTAAATTTCCCCCCTCATCAGCAAGAATTTAGACCATTCTGATTAATGACTCAACATTCGGCGAGCTAGATATCCAGGGCACTAACGCTGCCTGCAGCATTCCCAGAGGCCACTCTTGGATGCTGGGAGACAACAGAAGATGGTACCCATGGGAAAGGGGGGGGGGGGTTATAGGTAGATAACAATGACATATGTAGAACAGGAACAGAGGTTCTGATAAGGGAGTATGAACCGCTAGGAGCTAAATTATAAAGCAGAACCAAAAAGGTTATAATCTCTGGATTACTACCTGAGCTAATTTGCACAGGGTGAATAAGATTAAGGAGGTAAATGCATGGCTCAAAGATTGGTGTGGGAGGAATGGGTTTCAATTCATGGGATATTGGCACCAGTACTGGGGAAAAGGGAACCTGTTCCGATGGGACGGTCTTCATCTGAATCATGCTGGGACCAGAGTCCTGGCGAATCCTATAACCACACTGTAGATAGGGCTTTAAACGAAATAGTTTATTACCAGTATTACAATTAAATAAAGGTAACAACAAAGACATGAGGGGGAAGCTGGCCAAAGTTGATTGGAAAAGGAGCAGGGAAGACAGTGGAACAGCAATGGCAGGAGTTTTTGGGGGTAATTCGGGAGGCACAGCAGAAATTCATCCCAAGGAGGAGGAAACATGCGAAGAGGAGGACGAGGCATCCATGGCTGAGGGATGTCAAGGACAGCGTAAAAGCAAAAGCATAGAAAGTGGTGAAGGTTAGTGGGAAGCCAGAGGATTGGGAATCCTTTAAAAGTGAGCAGAGGACAACTAGAAAATCAATAAGGGGGAGAAGATGAAATATGAGTGTAAGTTGCTGGTAATATAAAGGAAAATAGGAAGAGTTTTTTGTCAATATATAAAAGGTAAGAGAGAGGCAAGAATAGACATTGGACCACTGGAAAACATGGCTGGACAAGTAATAATAGGAAACAAAGAAATGGCAGAGGAACTGAATAGTTACATTGCATCAGTCTTTACAGTGGAAGACACCTGTGGGATGCCAGAGCTCCAGGGGAATCAGGGGGCAGTGGTGAGTGTGACGGCCATCACTAAGAAGAAGATTCTGGGGAAACGATATGGTCTGAAGGTGGATAAATCACCTGGACCGGTGTTCTGAAGGAGATAGCTGAGGAGATTGTGGCGGCAGTGGTAGTGATCTTTCAGGAATCATTGGAGGCAGGGAGCGTCCCAGAGGACTGGAAAGTGGGTAATGTAACACCGCTGTTTAAGAACGCAGGAGACAGAAGACAGGAAATTATAGGCCGATTAGCCGGACTTTGGTCAATGGCAAGATTTTAGAGTCCATTATTAAAGATAAGATCGTGGAGTACTTGGAAGTGCATGATAAAATAGGACTGAGTCAGCACGACTTCGTCAAAGGGAGGTCATGTCTGACAAATCTGTTGGAGTTCTTTGAGGAGGTAACAAGGAAGTTAGATAAAGGAAAACCAGTGGACGTGATTTATTTAGATTTCTAGAAGGCCTTTGACAAGGTGCTGCATAGGAGACTGTTAAATAAGTTAAGAGCCCATGGTGTTAAGGGTAAGATCCTGGCATGGATCGAGGATTGGCTGACTGGCAGAGGGCAGAGAGTGGGAAGGGGTCTTTTTCAGGATGGCAGCCGGTGACTAGTGGTGTGCCTCAGGGGTCGGTGCTGGGACCACAACTTTTCACAATGTCCATTAATAATCTGGAAGAAGGATCCCTGGAATGAAGAGCTTGTCATATGAGGAACGGTTGAGGACTCTGGGTCTGTACTCGTTGGAGTTTAGAAGGATGAGGGGGGATCTTATTGAAACTTACAAGATACTGCGAGGCCTCGATAGAGTGGACGTGGAGAGGATGTTTCCACTTGTAGGAAAAACTAGAACTGAGGGCACAGCCTCAGACTAATTGGGCAATCCTTTAAAACAGAGACGAGGAGGAATTTCTTCAGCCAGAGGGTGGTAAATCTGTGGAACTCTGCTGCAGAAGGCTGTGGAGGCCAAATCACTGAGTGTCTTTAAGACAGAGATGGATAGCTTCTTGATTGGTAAGGAGATCAGGGGTTATGGGGAGAAGGCAGGAGAATGGGGATGATAAAAATATAAGCCATGATTGAATGGTGGAGCAGACTTGATGGGCCGAGTGGTCTAATTCTGCTCCTATGTCTTATTGTCTTATAATTGCTCTCCCCTTTGGAAGAGAGCTGACTGGTGGTGATTTAACCTGAGGGTCACCACACCTCAGGCGAGGGCAAGGTTGAGTATGCGGGGCCTTCATGGATAACCTACCCATTGACCCCTTATCTCACCCATCTACCCACTGTACCCATTCACTGACAATCACCCATTCACTAACCATTTATACTGGACCTTTAAACAGACCTATCAAGGACCACCTGGTCATGATTCAGTTGCTGTTCGTGGGAACTTGCTGTGCACATTGGCTGCCATATCTCCTACGTTCCAACAGCGGCTACAATTCAGAAAGGAACATCGTTGACTGTAAAGCTTTTGGGACACTTTAGTAAGGGCCCCGAAGAATCCAGTACGAGTTTTAAGGATACAAAATAATAAAGTTTATTTACTATAACAACATATACATAGCAGTAACTTCCCTTGCTACCTTCTCCTTCCTCCTGGTTCCTGGACTGGCCAGCTTATTTATAGTAGGAGTTTCTCCGCCCCCCTCATTGGGGAAGTTCATACTCCCATAGGATTGTGGGATAATCATTAGTCCCCAGCCAATCGTCAGTAGGCAAGTTATAACATCCCTCCCCCCCAAAGTCCAAGGAATCCACCGTAGGCCCTGGCGAAGGGAGGCGTCGAACTCGTTTGGCCGCAGGCCGGACGCCATTTGCACGCGGCGCTGGATCAGGCGGCGTATAACGAGACGGAGACCGGCGCTTCCGTGATGAACGGCGCGGTTGTACATCCACGGCCTGTGGACCCGAGGATTCCCCCTCTGATTCATCCTGTGTCTCCATCTCGGAGTCAGAGTCTGCTGCCTCCGTCATGTCAGCGTCTCTGTCCCCATTCGGTCCCGTCATGACCTGCGCAGGTTTTGAGTGAGGCACCAGTGGAAGATTTGGAGGACTACCTTCCCTTGTTTCTGGTCTTTGCCGCTGTTGAACTGAGCTCCGGGGGCGGAGAATCTTTTGCGGGGATGATCTTCTGGACCGGACGTGGTCTACATGTTTTCGCTGGAGACGACCCTGGGCCTGCACTTGGTACGATATAGGGCCCGTTTGGCGAAAGATTACCCCAGGAACCCATTGGGCACCACCAGCAAAATTCCGCACGAATACTGGGTCACCGGGCGCAAACTGCCGAATCGGACGATGCTGAGACAATCCCGGTCCCTGCCGTTCTTGTGTGCGGCGTACTTTTGCGCCAATGTCCGGGAAGACCATACTAAGGCGGGTGCGAAGTCTCCGGCCCATTAGGAGTTCTGCGGGAGCTACCCCAGTCACTGTATGGGGGGTGGTCCTGTACGTAAACAAAAACCGAGCCAGTCTCGTGTCCATTGATCCGGAAGACTGCTTCTTTAGGCCTCTTTTGAATGTTTGCACTGCACGCTCTGCCAACCCATTTGAAGCCGGGTGGTAAGGGGCAGTGCGGATATGGCGGATGCCGTTCATCTTTGTAAACCTAGCAAACTCCTCACTCGTGAATGGAGTGCCATTATCCGTGACCAGCACCTCGGGGAGGCCATGCGTGCTAAATGATAAACGCATTTTTTCAATTGTTGCGCAGGACGTTGTCCCCTGCATCTTATGCACCTCCAGCCATTTGGACTGGGCGTCATTTAGTAGAAGGAACATGGATCCCTGAAAAGGGCCTGCGAAATCTGCATGTAAGCGTGCCCAAGGCCGCCCTGGCCATTCCCAGTGATGTAGGGGCGCGGCCGGCGGAAGCTTCTGATGCTCCTGGCAAATGGAGCAGTTTTGGGCCACCTTCTCAATGTCGGTGTCGAGGCCTGGCCACCAGACATAACTCCGGGCCAACATTTTCATCTTGGTCACGCCCGGATGCCCATTGTGCAAGTCTGATAATATCAGCTCCTGGCCTTTTTCCGGGACAACCACACGCGTCCCCCACAAGAGGATGCCGTCTTCCACGCTGAACTCTGACAGCTTGGAGGAAAATGCCCGTAACTCGCCTGGGAGCTGTCTATGCTGCCCACCATACAGGACTATGTGCCGAACCTTTGACAGGACTGGCTCCGTCTGGGTCCACTCACGGATCTGTGATGCCGTGACAGGCAAGGTGTCCATAAAATTTAGGGTTGCGACCACCTCACCAGTCGTGGGGGTCGACATGGGGCCGGTCGATAAAGGCAATCGGCTCAGTGCGTCGGCATTTGCTATCTGCGTACCTGGTTTGTGCTCCAGAGAATACTCATATGCAGCAAGCAACAAAGCCCAGCGCTGGATCCGTGCAGAAGCAATGGGCGGTATCGGCTTATCCTCTCTGAAGAGTCCCAGCAGGGGCTTATGATCAGTCACGATAGTGAAATGGCGGCCGTACACATACTGGTGGAAGCGTTTCACCGCGAAAACCACTGCCAGGCCCTCCTTCTCGATCTGCGCGTACTTCTTCTCCGCTGCAGTCAATGTGCGGGAGGCGAAAGCTATCGGTCGCTCGGCCCCGTTCTCCATCTTGTGGGACAGGACAGCCCCAATACCATACGGGGATGCATCACATGTGACGAGCAAAGGCTTTCCCGGATCATAGTGGGTTAGTAACCCAGACGACGACAATCGTTGCTTTACCCGCCGGAAAGCGGTTTCTTGCGGCTGACCCCAAACCCAGGTGTGATTTTTCTTTAGCAGAAGGTGTAACGGGGCCAGCGTAGTTGCCAGATTGGGGAGGAACTTCCCGTAATAGTTTACGAGACCGAGAAAAGAACGAAGATGCGAAGTGTCAGTCGGGGTGGGGGCATGTTGAATTGCACGCACCTTCTCTGCGACGGGGTGCAGACCCTCGCGGTCCACCCGATAACCTAGGTAGACTACTTCTTTTGCCTGAAATACGCACTTTGTGTGACGTAAACGGACTCCAGCCTCCGAAAGGCGTTTAAGGACAGCCTTCAGATTTTCCAAATGCTCTTGCTCCGACGTCCCTGTAATCAAAACGTCATCTAGGTAGACAGCCACACGTGGTAAACCTCTCAAAATGCCCTCCATAACACGTTGAAAAATTGCGCAGGCAGAGGATACTCCAAAGGGCAACCGTGTATATTCATACAGGCCCCGGTGTGTGTTAATTGTTACATATGGTCGGGAGGCAGGGTCCAGCTCCAACTGCAGGTAGGCGTGACTCATATCTAATTTTGTGAATGAGAGTCCGCCTGCAAGTTTTTCGTAGAGATCCTCTATGCGAGGCATTGGGTATCGGTCGAGTCGGGAAACTGTATTCACTGTAAGTTTATAGTCGCCACACAAGCGAACTGTGGCATCTGGCTTCATTACTGGCACAATTGGTGCTGCCCAGTCAGCAAAACGGACAGGCCTGATAATACCCAAACTCTCCAAACGAGTGAGCTCCCCTTCTACCTTCTCGAGCAAAGCGTAAGGCACTGGGCGCGCCCGGAAATAGCGCGGTGTGGCTCCTGGTTCAACTTGGATACGGGCTACGGCCCCTTTTATTTTCCCCAGACCAGGCTGGAATACCTCTGGGTATCGTCCTAGCACCTCAGTCAACCCTCCAGAAACTGTTTGGAGGATGTGCTGCCATTGCAACCGCAAATGGCGCAACCAGTCCCGACCCAACAGGCTGGGCCCATGGCCACGCACTACGATAAGTGGGAAACGCCCCTCCTGGCGTCCATAGACAACAGGGGTCATTGTAGTTCCTGCAATGTCCAGTGGTTCCCCCGTGTAGGTGGCCAACCTGGCCTGTGAGTCAGTTAGTGTAAGGGTCTGTCTACCCTGCTTGATGCGGTCAAATGTCCTCTGGGCGATCACGGAGACCGCTGCGCCAGTATCCAACTCCATCTCCAGCGGGTGGCCATTGACCCGTACTGTCACCTTAATGGGGGCCACACGGGGAGCTGCCACACAATGCAGCTGCAGGCAGTTGTCCTCCGTCTCCACGTCCTCAGGAGTGGTCGCCGCAGGTTCATCCACATGGAAGGTACGGCCTCTGGGCTGGTCCCAGTTACGGCCCCTGGGCTGGTCCCAGTTTCGGTCGGAACGACGGCGCCTCTGGCGTCCCCAGGACCGCCGTCCGCGACGGGGTCGGCGCCTACAAGTCTGACACGGACATGGCTCCTCATCCATTGGCTCTGGAGAAGGCTCCCTTCGGGGAGGAATGTCCGATGGCCACTGGCGTCGGTCTGGTCGTTGCCTCGCCCAAGGTACCGCAGGAGTGCGGGGGGACGTTTTTGGGCGTAAAGGATTTCGCCCCAAGGCATGCACTTCCATTCCCTGTAGCTCCTGTACTCCTCGCTCTGCGCTCTCTCAGGACAAGACTATTTGTATTGCCTGTTGAAAAGTCAATGTTGGCTCCGCTAACAACTTTCTCTGGGTGGCCGCATTGTTAATACCGCAAACCAAACGGTCGCGTAACATTTCTGACAAGGTCTCACCATAGTCACAGTATTCCGCAATCCCGCGTAGCCTGGATAAAAAATCGGCAAGGGATTCTCCAGGGGTCCTCTCAGCGGTAATAAACCGGTAACGCTGGACTATCGTGGACGGGGTTGGGTTAAAGTGTTACCCCACTATATTCACAAGTTCATCAAACGTTTTGGTGTCCGGCGCAGCTGGGTACGTAAGGCTCCTAATCACCCCAAACGTATGCGGGCCACAGGCGGTGAGCAATATGACCACCTGGCGCTCGTTTTCAGTGATATTGTTTGCCCGGAAATAGTAACGCATCCGTTGCGTGTACTGGTTCCAGCTTTCCAGCGCAGCATCAAAAACATCCAAACGTCCGTACAGAGGCATGGTATAATAGAAAATAACTTCCAACCTGTATCCAACAAAAATCCAGGGAGGTGGCTTCAGCAGTGTAGACAGCTACTCACTTTTACCTTCGTCGCCAGTTTTGTAAGGGCCCCGAAGAATCCAGCACGAGTTTTAAGGATACAAAATAATAAAGTTTATTTACTATAACAACATATACATAGCAGTAACTTCCCTTGCTACCTTCTCCTTCCTCCTGGTTCCTGGACTGGCCAGCTTATTTATAGTAGGAGTTTCTCCGCCCCCCTCATTGGGGAAGTTCATACTCCCATAGGATTGTGGGATAATCATTAGTCCCCAGCCAATCGTCAGTTGGCAGGTTATAACAGACACGCTTGAAGGTGTGAACGGTGCTATATAAATGCAGTTTCTGCTGTTCATGGCACCCCATGAGTCAATGTTAATCAGGCGCCCTCTCACTGACCTAGTGTACACAGTTAGAGCTGTTATCCACCAGCTGAGTGTTAATGCAGGGGTCATGACCTTGAGCGATTTCTGGGTCCAATGGTCTTTTTGTCAGTCTGTTAGCCATTAGCATTTTCAGGGAAATATTACTGAAGGTTAATTGAGGAACACCATGAAAGCACCGGGCAGGAATGTTACGCCACTGTTTTGGCTGGAGCATTTTTAAAAAGAGAAAAATGCATGCTGATAAAATTTTGAGAAGAATATTTATTTAAGCTTGAAAATGAAATTATCTAAAAAGCTGCTTGTTCAAAAAAATACTTCAGTCAACTGGAGTTAATTGAACTTTTAATAGGCTGACACCTCTGTTAAAAGGAGAGAGAGAGGGATTTCAGGCATGTTGAATGATTGTACACCCTTATAGTCGTTAACCTCTGCAGAAATTCACTGAACTACTTGGCTGGAGGCTTTATTGGCAGCAATCCAGTTGTAATTCCTTTAATGTAATTCACCCTCAGACTTCAGACAGAAAATGATCATCGAGTAGTTGGTATTTCCTCTCATTTCTCTTATTTTTCTTAAATCTCATTCTGCTTTAAGATGAATTAAAACCCTATAATGGAATACTCTCCACTTGCCTGGGTGAGTGCAACTACAGCAACACTAAAGAAACACCATCCAGGACAAAGGATTGGCACCCTATCCATAAACATCTAATCCCTCCACCACTGACACACAATAGTGGCAATGTGTACCATCACAAAATGCACTGCAACAACTCATCAAGGCTCCTTCAACAGCACCTTCCAAGCCCATGATCTCTACCAAATAAAAGGACAAGGGCAAAAGATACATGGGACAATCACCACCTGAAAGTTTCCCTCTAAGGCACACGCCATCCTGATTGGATTGGATTGGATTTGTTTATTGTCACGTGTATTGAGGTACAGTGAGAAATAATTTTCTGCGAGTAGCTCAAACAGATCATTTAGTACATGGAAATAAATTAAAATAAAAAGATAATACATAATAGGGCAACACAAGGTGCACAATGTAAATACACAGACACCGGCATCGGGTGAATCATACAGGAGTGTAGTATTAATGAGGTCAGTCCATAAGAGGGTCGTTTAGGAGTCTGGTGACAGTGGGGAAGAAACTGGTTTTGAGTCTGTTTGTGCGAGTTCTCAGACTTCTGTATCTCCTGCCCGATGGAAGAAGTTGGAAGAGTGAGTAAGCCGGGTGGGAGGGGTCTTTGATTATGCAGCCTGCTTTCCCACGGCAGCGGGAGATGTAGATGGAGTCAATGGATGTGAGGCAGGTTCGTGTGATGGACTGGGCTGTGTTCCCGACTCTGAAGTTTCTTGCGGTCCTGGGCCGAGCAGTTGCCATACCAGACTGTGATGCAGCCTGATAGGGTGCTTTCTATGGTGCATCTGTAAAAGTTGATAAGGGTTAATGTGGACATGGCGAATTTCCTTAGTTTCCTGAGGAAGTATAGGAGCTGTTGTGCTTTCTAGGTGGTAGCGTCGACGTGGGTGGGCCAGGACAGATTTTTGGTGATGTGCACCCCTAGGAATTTGAAGTTGTCAACCATCTCCACCTTGGCCCCGTTGATGGTGTCATGTGAGAGTACCTTTAAGAAATGGTTGTTTAAGAAATGTACCTTTAAGAAATGGGTGTTTATCAGTGATGCCAGAGTGGGGTGGAGCTGGACTGTCTGTCAGCTTTTTACTTTTGTTTTAGGCTGTTTGCTGCAGGGTGTGTTTTAGTTTCGTTTTCAGTGTTGGAGCTGAAGCCAGACAGAGCAGGTGTACTGCTGTTCTCTCTGCCATCAAAAGACTATCTCTCGATCATTTGGTGAATTCAGAATTATAAATGTTCTCAGTAGTGAATGTAAACCTAATGTGCTCCTGTTAAAAGGTGTTCCTTTTGTCTTCTGGATGTTTGGGAAGTTATTAAGCATTACTTAGTTTTGTATTCTTTGGGGGTTGTATTTGAATTAATGGTTGCTAAGATGTTCACTGTATATTTTAAAAAGATGAACTTGAGTTCCTAGAATAAACATTGTTTTGCTTTAAAAAAATACTTTTCCATTTCTGCTGTAATACACCTGTAGAGTGGGCCGTGTGCTCCCCATACCACATTCTATTAAAAGTTGTGAGTCAGGTGAACTCCATGATACACTGTGGGTTTCTCTAAATCCTGGCCCATAACAATGCTGACAGGGGTGTATACAGTACTTTGCTTCCTGAAGTCAGTTACAAGCTTTTTAGTTTTGCTAGCATTGAGGGGTAGATTGTTGTTGTTGCACCGCTCCACTAGGTTCTCAATCTCCCTCCTGTATTCTGACTCATCGTTGTTCGAGATCCGGCCCACTATAGTCGCGTCAGCAGCAAACTTGTAGATGGAGTTGGAACCAGATTTTGCCACACAGTCGTGTGTGTATAAGGAGTATAGTAGGGGGCTAAGTATGCAGCCTTGTGGTGCCCCGTAATTCAGGACCATAGTGGAGGAGGGGTTGTTGTTTATTCTTACTGATCGTGGTCTGTGGGTCAGAAAGTCAAGGATTCAATTGCAGAGTGAGGAGCCAAGTCCTAGGTTTTGGAGCTTTGATATGAGCTTGGCTGGGATTATGGTGTTGAAGGCAGAGCTGTAGTCAATAAATAGGAGTCTGATGTAGGATTCCTTGTTGTTGAGATGCTCTAGGGATATGTGTAGGGCAAGGAAATAGCTGAGGAACTAAATAAGTACTTTGCATCAGTCTTCACAGTAGAAGACATGAGTACTATCCCAACAATTCAGGAGAGTCAGGGGGCAGAGTTGAATATGGTAGCCATCACAAAGGAGAAAGTGCTAGTGAAACTAAGAGGTCTAAAAATTGATAAATCTCCAGGCCCAGATGGGCTACACCCTAGAGTTCTAAAGGAGATAGCTGAAGAAATAGTGGAGGCGTTAGTTATGATCTTTCAAAAGTCACTGGAGTCAGGGAAAGTCCCAGAGGATTGGAAAATTGCTGTTGTAACCCCCCCTGTTCAAGAAGGGAACAAGGAAAAAGATGGAAAATGATAGGCCAATTAGCCTAACCTCGGTTGTTGGCAAGATTCTAGAATCCATTGTTAAGGATGAGATTTCTAAATTCTTGGAAGTGCAGGGTCGGATTAGGACAAGTCAGCATGGATTTAGTAAGGGGAGGTCGTGCCTGACAAACCTTTTAGAGTTCTTTGAAGAGATAACAAATAGGTTAGACCAAGGAGAGCCAATGGATGTTATCTATCTTGACTTCCAAAAGGCCTTTGATAAGGTGCCTCACGGGAGACTGCTGAGTAAAATAAGGGCCCATGGTATTCGAGGCAAGGTACTAACATGGATTGATGATTGGCTGTCAGGCAGAAGGCAGAGAGTTGGGATTAAAGGTTATTTTTCGGAATGGCAACCGGTGATGAGTGGTGTCCCGCAGGGTTCAGTGTTGGGGCTACAGCTCAGGGATCTGCAATATCAGGTGTGGCCTCACCTGAATATGATCTATCCAGATGAGGGGACAGGGCTAACCCCCTTTTTCTAGGACTGCTGAGATATATATACCCCAGCACACACAGGGGAGACCCTTCGGGGAGTCGGAGGAGTGTATAGTAACCAGAATAAAACCAAACCTTTCTATAGGCATCGGTTCCGAGTGGTCGCTCGCCTGAGACTTTACAAATGGGGAATGAATCCTGGCCTCGCCAGTGACACCACATCCCATGGAAGAATAAATCCTTTTTAAAAACCACAAATATTTTAAAATCCAGCCACAACAGGATCTGAAGCAGGCATTTATTTTTGCTTCTCCCTGATGTAAATATTACACGTTAAAATTAAAACCCATTGGGCGGGATTCTCCGGCAGTGATCGCCCAGCTGAATTTTTCCATTGTCGGCATCTCGCCTGTGGTGTTCTTGTGGTGGGCGGGGCAGAAGAATCCTGCCCATTAAATTAGTCCCACAATGGCCTGTGGCTCACGCTCACTTTTTGCCTTCCCGTTATAATCTATAAACAATGATCTTTGATGGTTTTGTAAGTATTTGAAGGCCAGGGGAGTACAGGGCAATGGGCAAAAGGCAGAGCAGTGCAAATTATTTTCAATTGCTTTGACAACGAGAACAAAAGAAACACAACAGGAACGTAGAAACACGAGTAGGCCATTTTCGAAACTCGAGTAGGCCATTTAGCCACTCAATCCTGTTCTGTCATTCAATAAGGCCGTCGCTGATCTTTGACCTAACTTTATATTCATTGCCCCATTAGCTCTGGGCGCGATTCAACTAGGCGCCTGCAGTGGCAAGAAAGATCCTGCTATTCAACAGCACTTTGACTTTCTTTTGGCCTTGAAACCGCGCTTTAGTCATTTCCTGCTCTGACGACCTTTCCGTGGCTTCCTGACCTCCCCACTTCACCCAACCTACCTCTTCCGGGGTCCTCGAACCCCCCTCACCCCAGCTCTTATGAGTAAGGCACCCACGGGCTTGACCCCTGGCATGGGCAACCTGGCACCTAGGCACCCGGGCACCTTGGCACTGCTAGTGTGGCACCCTGACAATACCCATGCCTGTCTGACAGTGCCACCTGGGCACCTTGGCAGTGCCCCCACCAGCCTGTAAGTGGCAGGTGGCCTGGTGGAAATGCCAAGGTGCATGGGTGGCAGCCGGAGTGCCAGGGTATCACCCTGCTCTGCCACCAACCGCCTGGGGGTTTCTAATGGCCTGCCACCCGCTCCCCCCCCCCCAAGTGCTGTTACAACTGGTCCGTTTGTGGTAACTGTCATGATATTCAAGTGAACATCACAGCACATACACACAAACATAATGATGGACAGATCAACCGACCAATTAGCACATACAACACGACAACCAATCACAGACAAGAGCATACACAGTACAAAACAAGGAACACGGCACTTCCTGAGCAGTCCAGCAGGACACGGCTCAGGGCACAGACCTGATTGCCAGCCACTCAGACAGTCACCATGTGCTGAGTGCCAGAGTTTACTATGTCAATAGTTAAATCAAATAAAACTGCGTTGTACCATTCGCAACCGTGTTGGTTCGTCTGTGTCTCAGAGTACCCAACACTTCATGGTACCAGAAGTGAATTAATACCTACCACAAATCTGCCATCCTGCGCCATGAACACCGTCAACACACCGCAGCCGTTGCAAGGCGCTGGGAACTTTGGCGTAAAGTGGGCGTTGTTAAAACAGCGTTTCGAACACTTTCTGGAAGCCAACGACAAAGAGAGCGCCCAGGACAAAAGAAAGATCGCCATCCTCCTCACCACCGCAGGTCAGCACGCCATCCATGTCTACAACTCCCTGGTGTTCGCGGAAGGCGAGGACAAATCTAAATACAAGATGGTCCTCCTCAAGCTCGACCAACACTTCAACGTCGAGGTCAACGAGAGCTTTGAGAGGTAGGTCTTCCAGCAGCGCCTGCAAGGTAAGGATGAGCTTTCAGTCATTCCTGACGCATCTCCCCATACTCGCGCAGTCCTGCGGTTAC
Source organism: Scyliorhinus torazame (assembly GCF_047496885.1). Taxonomy (NCBI): domain Eukaryota; kingdom Metazoa; phylum Chordata; class Chondrichthyes; order Carcharhiniformes; family Scyliorhinidae; genus Scyliorhinus; species Scyliorhinus torazame. The sequence continues at coordinate 224,349,613 of NC_092717.1, forward strand.
GACACCACCTCAGAGTCCATGATCCGGGACCAGATCGTTTTGGGATCGTCTCGGGCACCCTACGCCAGCAGCTTTTAAAAATAAAAGGCCTCACCTTAGCATCTGCAATCGAAGCCTGTGCCCTGCACGAGAACGCGACTAGCCGCTATGCCCAATTTCAGGCGACCGAATCAGCGCGGAGGGGGTCCTACGCGACCGGATCGGCGAGCCAGGTGCCCCACGAGGCCGAACGGGTCCAGGCGATCGAGTTCCTCCCGGCCCGCGGCCCAGACGAGGGCGGCCGTTTTGCGCGCTTTTCGAGGCCTCCTGCGCTTGTGCGCGCCAAAACCTACGGCAACACTGAGGGACGTGATGCGCAGGCTTGTTCGACGCAAGACCGAACTGCGCATGCGCAGTGGCGCAACCAACGCCATGACGTCATGACGTGCGGAAACTGTGGAGCTGCACATTTAAAAGGGCAATGTCCCGCAAGAACCTGACAATGCCTACGCTGTGGCAAGGTGGGCCACTATGCTGCTTACTGTCGAGCAGCTCAACCTGTCGATCTTCCACATCTCCGACAACCTCGCAGGGACGTGCGGACCATTCAGCCTCCCCATTACGAATCGGGCCCAGACGACATCCAGACCGGTGACACAGATGACCGAGACGTCTTCCGTGTTGCGGTCATTGATGGGAACCGAGTCAACAAGATCAATCCGGGTGATGAATGGTGTGCCACCCTGACGGTCAACCGATCGCTGATCACTTTCCGCCTGGACACTGGCGCCTCCGCCAACCTCATAGCATGGTCAGCCTTCTATGCCATGAAGGTCAGACCACAAATCCGGCCGTCCCGGTGCAGGATGGTCGACTACAACGGGAATGTTATCCCGGCCATGGGATCCTGCCAGCTCCAGGTGACACACAACACACACACGGCCACAGTCTCGTTCGAGATAGTCGGCTCATCGAAGGACTCCCTGCTGGGCGCACAGGCATGCAAGGCTCTCCACCTCGTGCAACGAGTCCACTCTTTCTCTCCAGACGGCATGTCTGACTTCCCGGATGCAGAGTTCAACGCACAGCTCCAATCGCTCCTCGCCCACAACCAGGAGGCATTCGAGGGCATGGGAACACTGCCATACACCTACCGAATTCGCCTCAAACCAGACGCCATCCCGGTCATTCATGCACCTCGCAGAGTCCCTGCACCACTCAAAGACCGCCTCAAGCAGCAGCTGCAGGATCTCCAGGACCAAGTGGTCCTATCCAGGGTCACGGAGCCCACGCCATGGGTCAGTTCCATGGTGTGTGTCAAGAAGCCCTCCGGAGAGCTCCGGATATGTATTGACCCTAGAGATCTCAATAACAATATCATGAGGGAACATTATCCCATTCCCAAACGGGAGGAGATCACGAGCGAAATGGCCCAGGCGAAAATATTTACGAAACTGGATGCCTCTAAGGGGTTTTGGCAGATCCAACTCGATCCGTCCAGCCGAAAGCTGTGCACCTTCAATACCCCTTTCGGCAGGTTCTGCTACAACCGGATGCCATTTGGCATCATCTCGGCATCCGAGGTCTTTCATAGGATCATGGAGCAGATGATGGAAGGCATCGAAGGGGTGCGCGTATATGTGGATGACGTCATCATATGGTCCACCACACCACAGGAGCATATCTATCGTCTCCAACACGTTTTTGCCCGCATACGGGAAAACGGCCTGCGCCTCAACCGAGCTAAGTGTTCCTTTGGCCAAACCGAGCTGAAGTTCCTGGGGGACCATATTTCCCGGTCAGGGGTCCGTCCGGATGCAGACAAGGTGAGCGCCATCACAGCCATGCCGCAGCCGGCAGACAAGAAAGTAGTGCTACGCTTCCTTGGCATGGTCAACTTCCTGGGGAAGTTCATTCCCAACCTTGCCTCCCACACGACAGCTCTGCGCCACCTCATCAAAAAGCCCACAGAGTTCCAGTGGCAACACACACACCAGCTGGGATGGGAGGAGCTCAAACTCAAACTCACCACTGCACCGGTCTTGGCGTTGTTTGACACGTCTCGTGCCACCAAAATCTCGACTGATGCCAGCCAGTCCGGCATTGGGGCAGTGCTCCTGCAGCGGGATGACATGGCGTCATGGGCCCCAGTTGCCTATGCATCACGAGCCATGACCCCCACAAAGCAGATCGAAAAGGAGTGCCTGGGCTTGCTAACCGGTTTAGACAAGTTCCATGATTATGTGTATGGTCTTCCCCGGTTCACTGTTGAGACTGACCACCGCCCCCTGGTCAGCATCATAAACAAGGACCTGAACGAGATGACCCTTCGCCTCCAGCGCATCTACTTCAACTCAGGAGGTACGACCTCCAACTGGTCTACACCCCAGGGAAGGAACTCATCATTGTGGATGCCCTATCCAGAGCACTGAGCACGCCGCCAGATGCAGAGGGGTTCGTATGTCAGGTCAAGGCACAGGTGGCTTTCACATCGGCAAATCTGCCGGCTGACGACTCCAGTCTGGCCCGTATTCGCCGAGAGACAGCAGCCGACCCCCTTCTACAATGGGTGATGCGCCACATGACGGGAGGGTGGCTCAAAGGGCAGTGCCCGCAGTTCTACAATGTCCGAGACGACCTGGCCGTCATTGATGGTGTCCTTCTGAAGCTGGACCGGATTGTGATTCCGCACAGCATGCACAAGCTGGTTCTCGACCAACTACACGAAGGCCACCTGGGGGTCGAGAAGTGCAGACGAAATGCCCGAGAGACGGTATACTGGCCGGGCATCAGTGACAATATTGCCAACATGGTGTTCAACTGTCCCACCTGCCAAAGGTTTCAGCCGGCGCAACATCCTGAAACACTTCTGCCCCATGAGCTGGTGACGTCCCCCTGGGCGAAGGTGGGTGTCGACCTATTTCATGCGCTCGGCAGGGACTATGTCATCATCGTTGACTACTTCTCAAACTACCCTGAAGTCATACGCCTGCACGAAATGACATCATCTGCTGTCATAAGGGCCTGCAAAGACACATTCGCTCACCACGGCATTCCGTTGACTGTCATGTCGGACAATGGGCCCTGTTTTGCCAGCCAGGAATGGTCATCGTTTGCTGCCTCGTATGGCTTTACACACGTGACGTCTAGCCCTCTTCATCCCCAGTCCAATGGAAAGGCGGAGAAGGCCGTTCACATTGTAAAGCAGCTCCTCTGCAAGGCTGCTGCTGCCGGATCGGATTTCTGCCTCGCCCTGCTAGCCTATCGCTCGGCCCCACTAGCCACTGGTCTCTCACCAGCCCAGCTGCTGATGGGTCGCGCCCTCAGGACCACTGTGCCTTCCATCCTGGCACCCACAATAGACCATGCTCCAGTACTGCACAGGATGCAACTGCAGCACGGTCACCAGAAGAGGTCATATGACACACGGGCAACTGATCTTCCTGCCCTGGCCCCTGGAGACGAAGTCCGCATCCACCGACCAGAAGGTGGCTGGTCAGCACCTGCCGAAGTTCTCCGACGCGTGGCTCCCCACTCGTTCCTGGTTCACATGCCTGATGGATCCGTTCGGAGGCGCAATTGCCGGGCTTTTCGCCTACTTCCACGCTCGCTACGAGACCTTACACTGACACCGTGTCCTCCTGTTGTTCCTGATAGCGACTTCGTGGAGCTGCCTGCTATCATGCCCCTTCCGTCGTCGCCCATGGCCAGGCCCGCACCTCAGCCCGTGGTTCCAGACCTACCCTTGAGGTGGTCAACCCGAATTCGTTGCCCACCTACTAGACTGGACTTATGAGACTGTTTACACGTTGAACTCATGCAACCACTGTATTAACATGTTTATGTTCTTATCGTTACAGGAATTCATTTTATCGTTCCACATTTCCCCGTTCTTTGTTATGGTACAACCTCGTTATTATGTCACACCCGACATCGCCCCTTGTATATAGTTAAGCCCCATGTACATGCTGTAAATATTACACACACACACATTTAGCTGCACTCAGTACACATCTCTATTTCTAACCACGTAGGTGCATAATCTTGTAAAATAGGGGGGATGTCATGATATTCAAGTGAACATCACAGCACATACACACATACATAATGATGGACAGATCAATGGACCAATTAGCACACACAACACGACAGCCAATCACAGACAAGAGCATACACAGTACAAAACAAGGAACACGACACTTCCTGGGCAGTCCATCAGGAGACGGCTCAGGGCACAGACCTCATTGCCAGCCACTCAGACAGTCACCATGTGCTGAGTACCAGAGTTTATTATGTCAATAGTTAAATGAAATAAAACTGCGTTGTACCATTCGCAGCCGTGTTGGTTCGTCTGTGTCTCAGACTACCCAACACTTCAGTAACCAGTATTAAAAGGCGCTCTGGTGAGGTCTCCCAGATGCGGCCATTAGGTCCCAGGCCTAATGGCTCATTTAACTATGCTGATTTGAATCTTGCCCAGCGGGAGCGAGATCCAGAAGGCGACATCGCGAGGTCCTCCCCACCCCCAACACCCACAACTCCCTCCGTGATACATACCTGCCGCACGATGGGGTGGGGGCCCTGGGTTTGCAGTAACATTGGGCCTGGTCCATGGGATGGTGGATGATGACAACCCGCTCTGCGATGAGCCCTGGTGCTCCGAATTGTCTGATAATGTCTGACTCCTGCCCAGGGTAGGACTTCCCACCGTCCACCTGGCTAATCACTGCATGTGAGCTGGCCATTCCATCACACGGTCTCATTGAATCCCTGGGTTGAGGGTGATGGGGGAGAGGGCTGTGTGTGGAGGCTGGGCCACCCACAACGTATGCGGATCCCCCCCCCCCTCTGGCCAGCTCAGGCCAGTCCACCCTTCATACCCGCCTGACAGAGCACAGAGACAGTTTGTAACAGTGGTAACAGGTTTTTCACGTGAACAAATATTTACAGGTTTGTGCCCTAGCCTCTCTAACTGAACTGTGCCCTGCACCCATGCCAACTCAACAAGTACCTAACTTTCTGATCTTATTGGCCCTAATGCTACGCTTAGGTGGTTCCCCAGACTGTACAGCAGGAATGATTCCTGGGGCGACCTTCTCCGACCCCCCGCCAGGTCGGAGAATCGCCGGGGGCTGGCGTGAATCCCGCCCCCGCCGGTTGCTGAAGTCTCCCGCACCGGAGATTCGGCGGGGGCGGGAATCACGCCCCCCCCGCTCGATTCTCCGGCCCGCATAGGCCGAAGTCCCGCAGATAAATTGCCTGTCCCGCCGGCGTAAATTAAATCACCTACCTTACCGGCGGGACAAGGCGGCGTGGGCGGGCTCCGGGGTCCTTGGGGGGGCGCGGGGCGATCTGACCCCGGGGGGTGCCCCCACGGTGGCCTGGCCCGCGATCGGGGCCCACCGATCCGCGGGCGGGCCTGTGCCGTGGGGGCACTCTTTCCCTTCCGCTTCCGCCACGGTCTCCACCATGGCGGAGGTGGAAGAGACTCCCTCCACTGCGCATGCGTGGGAAACTGTCAGCGGCCGCTGACGCTCCCGCGCATGCGCCGCACGGAGATGTCATTTCCGCGCCAGCTGGCGGGGCACCAAAGGCCGTTTCCGCCAGCTGGCGGGGCGGAAATTCCTCCGGCGTCGGCCTAGCCCCTCAATGTTGGGGCTCGGTCCCCAAAGATGCGGAGCATTCCGCACCTTTGGGGCGGCGCGATGCCCGTCTGATTAGCGCCGTTTTGGGCGCCAGTCGGCGGACATCGCGCCGTTTCCGGAGAATTTCGCCCCTGCCCTGCGACCTGGCACTAGTTGTTGGCGGGCGTCTTCTGGGTCGACTGGACCTGTAGGGCCCAGCTGCTGTTCGGGTGTTCCGGGTGGCATGGTGCCACCCTGTTCTGCCCGCTTCCCACCAGATTCACCAGGAATGGAAGAGCGGGTGGAAAGTCCGAGGTGCTGCGGTATTCCAGCACCACCCTCTCTGGAGTCACCGGCACAGGTCCCATCAACTCTTTCGCCCTCGGGGTGCCCGATGGCCCCCCGGGTACTCCTGAGGATCCCCGCCACCTGGCTATGCCAGCCCTCGAGGTTCGTTCTGGTCTCGACCAGGGTCCGCACACTGACGGCCATGGAGCACAGAGAGTGGACCATCTCAAAATCAAACACTAGTGTTTTGTGCTTAAACAAAGGAGATTACAATGGGATGAGAGAAGAGCTAGCTAAGGTAGCCTGGGAGCAAAGACTTTATGGTGAAACAGTTGAGGAACAGAAGAGGACCTTCCGAGCGATCTTTCAGTGCTCAGCAAAGGTTTATACCAACAAAAATTGTCCCATTGGGCAGACGCAGCATGGGTTCATAAAGGGCAGGTCATGCCTAACTAATTTAGTGGAATTTTTTGAGGACATTACCAGTGCGGTAGATAATGGGGAGCCGATGGATGTGGTATATCTGGATTTCCAGAAAGCCTTTGACAAGGTGCCACACAAAAGGTTGCTGCATAAGATAAAGATGCATGGCATTCAGGGTAAAGTAGTAGCATGGATAGAGGATTGGTTAATTAATAGAAAGCAAAGAGTGGGGATTAATGGGTGTTTCCTTGGTTGGCAATCAGTAGCTAGTGGTGTCCCTCAGAGATCAGTGTTGGGCCCAAAATAGTTCACAATTTACATAGATGATTTGGAGTTGGGGACCAAGGGCAATGTGTCCAAGTTTGCAGACGACACTAAGATGAGTGGTAAAGCAAAAAGTGCAGAGGATGCTGGAAGTCTGCAGAGGGATTTGGATAGGCTAAGTGAATGGGCTAGGGTCTGGCAGATGGAATATAATGTTGACAAATGTGAGGTTATCCATTTTTGTAGGAATAATAGCAAAAGGGATTATTATTTAAATGATAAAATATTAAAACATGCTGCTGTGCAGAGAGACCTGGGTGTGCTAGTGCATGAGTCGCAAAAAGTTGGTTTGCAGGTGCAACAGGTGATTAAGAAGGCAAATGGAATTTTGTCCTTCATTGCTAGAGGGATGGAGTTCAAGGCTAGGGAGGTTATGCTGCAATTGTATAAGGTGTTAGTGAGGCCACACCTGGAGTATTGTGTTCAGTTTTTGTCTCCTTACTTGAGAAAGGACGTACTGGCACTGGAGGGTGTGCAGAGGAGATTCACTAGGTTAATTCCAGAGCTGAAGGGGTTGGATTACGAGGAGAGGTTGAGTAGACTGGGACTGTACTCATTGGAATTTAGAAGGATGAGGGGGGATCTTCTAGAAACATATAAAATTATGAAGGGAATAGATAGGATAGATGTGGGCAGGTTGTTTCCACTGGCGGGTGAAAGCAGAACTAGGGGGCATAGCCTCAAAATAAGGGGAAGTAGATTTAGGACTGAGTTTAGGAGGAATTTCTTCACCCAAAGGGTTGTGAATCTATGGAATTCCTTGCCCAGTGAAGCAGTTGAGGCTCCTTCATTAAATGTTTTTAAGATAAAGATAGATAGTTTTTTGAAGAATAAAGGGATTAAGGGTTATGGTGTTCGGGCTCCGGAAAGTGGAGCTGAGTCCACAAAAGATCAGCCATGATCTCATTGAATGGCGGAGCAGGCTCGAGGGGCCAGATGGCCTACTCCTGCTCCTAGTTCTTATGTTCTTATGTTCTTATCTCTGACTGGGACTGCACCACATCATGTTGCAACTGTGTCACATAAGCCAATGACTGCACCACCTCCCTCTGTGTCTGCACCATGTCAGCCAGCGCCTGGGCAATGCCGCCGTTCCCAGCCATGGCCTGCTGTGACTGGGCCACGCTCAGGAGCACTGCTGCAATGTCCAGGTGGCTCTGGCACATGGTTGCTTGTGGTAGGGCAGCCCTGTCCTGGGCCTCGGCCAGCCCCTGCACAGAATTCCCTAGGCCTTGGACATGCTGATCCATAACCACAACCGTCACCCCTGCGGTGTTGGCCTGGGTGGCACGCATGGTCAGCACCACCTCCTGCCGCTGCACGTGGTTGGACTCCTCCAACTGTACCTGCAGGTACTGGATGCTCACCGACAACCCCTCATGTAGTCCCTGGCTCTGCGACTACATCTCCACTGTAGATGGGAATGTCCGTTCCAGAAGCCCGATTCCCGCCTGGACGGCTGCTAGTCCCTGGGATCGGTCTGACCTCCGACCGTCCGCCCCCTCGTTCCTGCCTCCACCTGCTGGACCAGAGCAGCTGTGTGGTGAGCAACAGATTGTGTCCCAGGAGCCTCTTCATTGAAGTGGACAACCGAGGTGAGAGTCTCTGGGATGGTGGAGGGGTTGGAGACAGCTGTGATGGGAAATCAGTGTCACCCTCCGACCCGAGCTCCGGGGTCACCTGAGTCTCGGTCGGGAGGCTGGTGTCCGAGCTGTACCTGCACACTAACGTTTTATGGTTTCTGTACCAGGACACCAAATCCCTCAATACCGAAGACTTATGGAATCTCTCTCCATTTGAAAATGAAATGAAATGAAAATCGCTTATTGTCACAAGTAGGCTTCAAACGAAGTCACTGTGAAAAGCCCCTAGTTGCCACATTCTGGTGCCTGTTCAGGGAGGCTGGTAAGGGAATTGAACCGTGCTGCTGACCTGCCTTGGTCTGCTTTAAAAGCCAGCGATTTAGCCCAGTGTGCTGAACCAGACCCTGGCAAAATGTGCTTTGCGGGGCTCATCCGGGATTTAAATAGCATGCTGCTTTTCTAATCTTCCATCGAGGACAAGTTCACATTTTCCCACATTATACTCCATTTACCAAATTTCTGCCAGTCAACCTATTGAAAGCTCGTTGCAGGCTCTTTGCATCTTAATTCCCTCCCTATCTTTGCGTAATCAGCAAATTTAGCAGCCAATCATGCGGTCCCTTCATCCAAGTCATTAATATAGATTGTAAGGAGTTGCGGCCCCAGCACCGATTCCCCTGGCATTCCACACATTACAACTTGCCAACCCAAAAATGAACCATTTATGCCTATGCTCTGTTTAATATTAACTAGCCAATCATCTATCCATGCTAATATGTTACTCCTCCTACACTATGAGCTCTTATTTTGTTTAGTAACCTTTGATGTGGCACCTTGTGAAATGTTTGCTGGAAGTCCAAGTACACCACATCTACAGGTTTCCCTTTATCCATGGTGCTGGTTACTTCCCCCCAAAAAAATTTCCTTTCAGAAAACCATTCAGACTCTGCCTGATTGCATTGAGATTTTCTAAGTGCCCCATTATAACCTCCTTTATACATAGATACATAGAAAATAGAAGCAGGAGGAGAACATTCAGCCCTTCGAGCCTGTTCCTCCATTCATTATGATCATGGCTGATCATCAAGTTCAATACCCTGATCCTGCCTTCCCCCTTGAACCGTTTAGCCCCAAGAACTATGGGCGGGATTCTCCGACCCCCCACCAGGTCGGAGAATCGCCGGGGGTCGGCGTGAATCCTGCCCCCACCGTCCTCCGAATTTTCCGGCCCCCCAAAAATTGCCCCGGCGTGACTCTTGCCGCCCGCCTCGGAGAATGGCAGGGACCAGCGCGACTCAATGGGCCCCGGGGTCGCCCAAATTCTCCGGGCCGTGATGGGCCGAAGTCCCGCCCGTTTAACGAGGGTCCCGCTGGCGTAAATCAAGCTTGCTCCCCACCGGCAGGACCCAGCTCCGTGGGCAGCCTCCGGGGTTCTCGGCGGGGCGCGGGGGGATCTGGTCCCAAGAGGTGCTACCACGGTGGCCTGGCCCGCGATCGGGGCCCACCGATCCGCGAGCGGGCCTGTGCCGAGGGGGGGCACTCTATTCCTCCGCATCAGCCGCTGTGGTCCTCCGCCATGGCCGATGCAGAGATGAATCCTCCCGTGCATGCGCCAGGATGATGCCAGCACACACTGGAGCTCCCGCGCATGCACCAACTCATACTGGCCGGCGGAGGTCCTTCGGCGCCGGTTGCCGTGGCGCCAAGCCCCTTCCCCGCCGACCGGCGGGGAGCAAAGCACTTCGGGGCCGGCCTAGCCCCTGAAGGTGTGGAGGATTCCGCATCTTTGGGGCGGCCCGACGCTGGAGTGGTTCACGCCACTCCTCGGCGCCGGGGCCCCCTGCCCCGCCGGGTAGGAAAGAATCCCGCCCTATACCTAGTTCCTTCTTGAAATTACACAACATTTTGGCCCCAGCTACTTTCTGTGGTAGTGAATTCCTCAGATTCACCACTCTCTGGGTGAAGAAATTTCTCCTCACCTTAGTCCTAAAAGGTTTACCCCTTATCCTCAAACTATGACCCCTCGTTCTGGACTCCCTCACCACCGGAATATTTTTTCTGAATTTACCCTGTCTAATCCTGTTGGAATTTTGTACGTTTCTATGAGGTCTCCTCTCACTCTTCTAAACTCCAATGAAAATAATCCTAACCGATTTAGTCGCTCCTCATACGACAGTCCTGCCATCCCAGGAATCAGCCTGGTAAACCTTTGCTGCAGTCCTTCCATAGCAAGAACATTGGGCGGGATTCTCCCAGACCTGGGCTAGGCTGGAGAATCCCAGCGACCGGGCCACGCCGCCCCGACGCCGGCACGCGATTCTCCGCAGAGTGGCGTGTTTGGCGCGACGCTGGTCGCGGGCCGCACTCTGCGGCCGGTCTGCCAATTCTCGGCCCTGGATGGGCCGAGCGGCCGCAGTTAAAACGCTGAGCCCCGCCGGCGTCATCCACACCTGCTCGCAGCCGGCGGGAACTCTGCGAGCAAGGGTCGGGTGGCGGCCTGAGGGGGAGGAGGGGGGCTCCGGCCCTGGGGGGGGCCTCCGATGCAGCCTGGCCCACGATCGGGGCCCACCGATCGGCGGGCCGGTCTCTCTGTCCCCCGGCCTCTTTTCCTGCGTGCCGGCCCCTGTACACCGGCGCCATGTTGCGTCGTTGGCACCGGTGCAACTCCGCATGCACGCATCCCGCGGTGCACAGTTCACGCCGGGATCGGCAGAATTACCCCTGGCAGCGACCCGCTCACACCCTTGTAAAACGCAACGGCGTTTACAACGGCGTGGACACTCTGCCGCGGGATGGGAGAATCCTGCCCATTCTGCCTCAGATAAGAACACCAAACGGCACACAATACTCCAAGTGTAGCCTCACCAATACCCTATACAATTGCAGTAAAACATCTCTATTCCTATACTCAAATCCTCTCATTATGTAGGCCAACATACCATTTGCCTTCTTTACTGTCTGCTTTACCTCCGTGCTTGGATTGCAGCTGTTTCCCTGTGAAATATTTTAAGCTAACTGGTCTGTAGTTTCTTGCTTTATGTCTCCATCGGGAGACATCTTTAGTTTGATTAATTTTCTCATAGCCCTTTTACAGTTACACGCTCCTCGTGTCTTTCACCTTTTAGTTCACAATTATTTTGGGGATGTTATTTGTGCTTTCCATGATGAAGGTAGACACAAATTATCAGTTCAATTCCTCTGCAATTTCCTTATTTTTCATTATTAATTCATTCCCCTTCTCACTCTCTCGATTACCAACACTCATTTTAGTTACTCTTTAACTTTTAAATACCCGTAAAACTCTTACTATCTGTAATTATATTTCTAGGCAGCTTTCTTTCATACTTTAGTTTCTCCTCCTTGTTTTTTAACATCATTCTTCCCTGTTTTTATATCCTGTGCCCATTTCCTTGATCTACCATTAATCTTCACATAGTTATATGTTTTTTCTTTCAATTTGATTCAATTCTACACAAAATCTGGAATGATATAAATGCATTTATTCTTTTTGACAATATGTACATAAAGAATGCAGATTGAGGATCACATAGTTTCCAAAAATGGCATAACATAGGGACACGACGGCACACTGGTTAGCACTGCTGCCTCACAGCTCCAGGGTCCCAGGTTCAATTCGGGCCTCGGACGACTGTCTGTGTGGAGTTTGCACTTTCTCCCCGTGTCTGCGTGGGTTTCCTCCGGGTGCTCCGGTTTCCTCCTACAGTCGAAAGATGGGCAGGTTAGGTGGATTGGCCATGATAAATTGCCCCTTCGTGTTAGGTGGGGTTACGGGGATAGGGTGGAGGCATGGGCTTGGGTGGGGTGTTCTTTCCAAGGGCCGGTGCAGACTCGATGGGCCGAATGGCCTCCTTCTGCACTGTCAATTCTAAAAAAAATGAGTCATTCAATTTTCATAAGCTATCCAGTGCAAAGGTATGTTCTCTTTATGCAACAGAGATATGCACTGTGTTATTAAATACAAATAATTACCTATTTATCTCAGACATTGCATTTGTCTTTTCTATTTTTAGCATTAGTCTGTATATGGTTTTAGACTGTGGCAAGCCAGATGTGAAAATACACATAGTGCTGAGATGTTACTTATCAGTTTGAGGTTTGGTCCTAAAGTTTGAGATTCAAGACACATCTAGTCATTGGAAAGCATGTAATTCACTGTAATATAACTCCAGTGAAGAACTGCATATTGTTCCATAAAATAACTTAAAGGAGATTAATTTCACAAATTACCCATGGAAGTAAGCCAATGGACAAGATTTCACTTTTTAAGACTTTTACTGAAGCAAACAAACTGAAATCAACAAAAAATCAATTATTAATGAACGGGCAACTAATATATTAAACTAAAGAAAATACTCCTTCATGTTAATAACACAACTGAATATGTCTCAAGAAACCCTTTCACTGTGTGCTGCATTTCTGGCAGATATGGAGCATTACAGGAACCTTCCCACAATTATTCCCTACTCTCCAGCAGAGGTTCACTTTTCCCTGCCAGGCATTGGGTAAAACTTCCAATGCCCTTCAGCAGGTATTCCACAGCCTGGGTTTTCCCAGATAGGATTTTCAGCAGTAAGGTGGATCTTGGCAACTCTCCATTCCTCAAATCTTCAAGGACCCGGTCTGTTATGTTCCCTTTCTTTGAAGCAGAAACTGAACTCTCACAAGAACCCGGCTCGGTCATTAACACCAAAAACAATTCACCCTTCTAGCATATTTCCCTCCATGTCTCAAACAGCAGGTGCTTCTTTTCTGTGAGATCCCACGGAAAGGTGTTAAAACTTCCCCCCTCCCATATTCTTAATGGTTTTCGATTTGAGTTTCTTACCCCATGGCAATCACAGCACATGGGTCTGCCTCTTGGCTGCGGTTCTTATCCTACATTCTCTTCTCACTTTGAGTTAAAGGTACATAACTGTGTTGTAAAGCTCAGTGATCAAGTGATTGAGTTTTGATGGAGTTAAAACCAGACCCTTTATGTAATGTAATCGACATCCAACTTTAAAAAAGCATTGTTGGCAGTGTAATAAAAGTTTCCATCCTTTGTCCTGCTGGATGGTTGGTGATGGCTGAAGCCATTTCTCCACTACTCCTTGCCAACCATTACGCTCTGATCAGCTGACAGGAAGCACTATTTGAGCAAGGTAAGATGAATGATGTCAGGATCTGTCATTTCCACCGACTAACAAACCTCCATTTAAGAGTCTGGCAGAGTCAAACCAGGTTATCCTAATATCCTAATTAACAGGTGATTCTGGGACTGAAATGCATACAAATATTTTTCAATTCCTTATGTTCAGTTATTGTGCAAACAAGCCAAACATGGAGAAGGAATTCTACCGAGTCCATTCCTGTTCATTCACCCAGAAAGGCTTCGCTGATCACACAACAGTTCGTCTCTGTGCCACTTTGTGTTGACTATTTTTTAGATACAGAACCTCCTGACATTAGTCCTAAATTTGCCTGATATTGTCTGCATCTCTCTAACCCGCAGTGGGCTAAATACCTGTCTTGTAAAGCAGACCAAGGCAGGCCAGCAGCACGGTTCGATTCCCGTACCAGCCGCCCCGAACAGGCGCCGGAATGTGGTGACTAGGAGCTTTTCACAGTAACTTCATTGAAGCCTACTTGTGACAATAAGCGATTTTCATTTCATTTCATGTGGAGTAAATCTCATGATCCCCGTTGCCCATACTATCACCTAATTCCTTTTCAATCATTTCATTTTGCGTGATATTCTTTAGCTGTTGTTGGTTATAGTAATTTAAAAACCATGGGCGGGATTCTCCCAACGGGAATCTAAGTGCCGATGCCGGAGTAAAAACCGGAGTGTTTTACTCCGGCGTCGGCACCTGTTCCCAGACCTCTGTTCTGGGGCCTTCGTGGGGCTGGCAGGTGCGTGGCACGGTTTGCGGGGCTGGGGCCTCGGCGCCGCGTAAAAGACATGGCGCCTTGGGTCTCGCGTATGCGCAGTTGGGCAGGCGCCAACTAGCGCACGCGCAGTGGCCGTTCTCCCCCAGGACAGCCCGCACAACAATGGCGCAGGGTTGTAACATTGCCGGCGGAGTAAAGGAGGCTCGTCGACAGAGAGGCCGGCCAGCCGATCGGTGGGCCCTGATCGCGGGCCAGACCCCTTCGGAGGCGCCCCCTGGTGAAGGAGCCCCCCTCCCTCCCCCCCACAGGCCACCCCCCGAGCATTCCTGCAGAGTTTCCACCGGCAGCGACCAGGAGTAAAGGGCGGCGGCGGAACTGTGACGAGTCGGAGCAGCCGCTCGGCCACTCCAGGCCGGAGAATCGGCGGCCCCGTGATTCTCCGAGCCCCGCGCCAAACATGCCGGAGCAAATGGTACCGATTCTCCGCACCTCGGAGAATCACGCGCCGGCGTCGGGGGGCCGTGGCGCGGTTGCTGCGATTCTCCGGCGTCGGGGGGCCGTGGCGTGGTTCCTGCGATTCTCCGTTGCGGGGCTCGGAGAATCACGCGCCGGCGTCGGGGGGCCGTGGCGCGGTTGCTGCGATTCTCCGGCGTGGGGCTCGGAGAATCCCGCGCCGGCGTCGGGGATCGTGGCGTGGTTGCTGCGATTCTCCAGCGCGGGGCTCGGAGAATCACGTGCCGGCGTTGGGGATCGTGGCGCAGTTGCTGCGATTCTCCGGCGGGGGCTCGGAGAATCACGTGCCGGCGTCGGGGGGCCGTGGCGCGGTTGATGCGATTCTCCGGCGCGGGGCTCGGAGAATCACGCGCCGGCGTCGGGGATTGTGGCGCAGTCGCTGCGATTCTCCGGCGCGGGGCTCGGAGAATCACACACCGGCGTCGGGGGGCCGTGGCGCGTTTGCTGCGATTCTCCGGCGCGGGGCTCGGAGAATCACGTGCCGGCGTTGGGGGGCCGTGGTGCGGTTGCTGCGATTCTCCGGCGTGGGGCTCGGAGAATCACTGACCGGCGTCGGGGGGCCGTGGTGCGGTTGCTGCGATTGTCCGGCGTGGGGCTCGGAGAATCACGCACCGGCGTCGGGGGGCCGTGGTGCGGTTGCTGCGATTCTCCGGTGCGGGGCTCGGAGAATCACGTGCCGGCGTCGGGGGGCCGTGGCGCGGTTGCTGCGATTCTCCGGCGCGGGGATCGGAGAATCACGTGCCGGCGTCGGGGATCGTGGCACGGTTGCTGCGATTCTCCGGCGTGGGGCTCGGAGAATCCCGCGCCGGCGTCGGGGATCGTGGTGCAGTTGCTGCGATTATCCGGCGTGGAGCTCGGAGAATCACGCGCCGTCGTCGGGGGATCGTGGCGCGGTTGCTGTGATTCTCCGGCGTGGGGCTCGGAGAATCACGTGCCGGCGTCGGGGATCATGGCGCGGTTGCTGCGATTCTCCGGCGTGGGGCTCGGAGAATCACGCACCGGTGTCGGAGATCATGGCGCGGTTGCTGCGATTCTCCGGCGTGGGGCTCGGAGAATCACGCGCCGGGGTCGGGGGTTCGTGGCGTGGTTGCTGCGATTCTCCGGCGTGGGGCTCGGAGAATCACGTGCCGGCGTCGGGGGGCCGTGGCGCGGTTGCTGCGATTCTCCGGCGTTTGGCTTCGGAGAATCACGCGCCGGGGTCGGGGGGTCGTGGCGTGTTTGCTGCGATTCTCCGGCGTGGGGCTCGGAGAATCCCGCGCGGCGTCGGGGATCGTGGCGTGGTTGCTGCGATTCTCCGGCGCGGGGCTCGGAGAATCACGTGCCGGCGTTGGGGGGCCGTGGCGCGGTTGCTGCGATTCTCCGGCGCGGGGCTCGGAGAATCACGCGCCGTCGTCGGGGGGTCGTGGCGCGGTTGCTGCGATTCTCCGGCGCGGGGCTCAGAGAATCACGCACCTGCATCGGGGGGCCGTGGTGCGGTTGCTGCGATTCTCCGGTGCGGGGCTCGGAGAATCACGTGCCGGCGTCGGGGGGCCGTGGCGCGGTTGCTGCGATTCTCCGGCGCGGGGATCGGAGAATCACGTGCCGGCGTCGGGGATCGTGGCACGGTTGCTGCGATTCTCCGGCGTGGGGCTCGGAGAATCCCGCGCCGGCGTCGGGGATCGTGGTGCAGTTGCTGCGATTATCCGGCGTGGAGCTCGGAGAATCACGCGCCGTCGTCGGGGGATCGTGGCGCGGTTGCTGTGATTCTCCGGCGTGGGGCTCGGAGAATCACGTGCCGGCGTCGGGGATCATGGCGCGGTTGCTGCGATTCTCCGGCGTGGGGCTCGGAGAATCACGCACCGGTGTCGGAGATCATGGCGCGGTTGCTGCGATTCTCCGGCGTGGGGCTCGGAGAATCACGCGCCGGGGTCGGGGGTTCGTGGCGTGGTTGCTGCGATTCTCCGGCGTGGGGCTCGGAGAATCACGTGCCGGCGTCGGGGGGCCGTGGCGCGGTTGCTGCGATTCTCCGGCGTTTGGCTTCGGAGAATCACGCGCCGGGGTCGGGGGGTCGTGGCGTGTTTGCTGCGATTCTCCGGCGTGGGGCTCGGAGAATCCCGCGCGGCGTCGGGGATCGTGGCGTGGTTGCTGCGATTCTCCGGCGTGGGGCTCGGAGAATCACGTGCCGGCGTCGGGGGGCCGTGGCGCGGTTGCTGCGATTCTCCGGCGTTTGGCTTCGGAGAATCACGCGCCGGGGTCGGGGGGTCGTGGCGTGTTTGCTGCGATTCTCCGGCGTGGGGCTCGGAGAATCCCGCGCGGCGTCGGGGATCGTGGCGTGGTTGCTGCGATTCTCCGGCGCGGGGCTCGGAGAATCACGCGCCGTCGTCGGGGGGTCGTGGCGCGGTTGCTGCGATTCTCCGGCGCGGGGCTCAGAGAATCACGCACCTGCATCGGGGGGGCCGTGGTGCGGTTGCTGCGATTCTCCGGTGCGGGGCTCGGAGAATCACGTGCCGGCGTCGGGGGGCCGTGGCGCGGTTGCTGCGATTCTCCGGCGCGGGGATCGGAGAATCACGTGCCGGCGTCGGGGATCGTGGCACGGTTGCTGCGATTCTCCGGCGTGGGGCTCGGAGAATCCCGCGCCGGCGTCGGGGATCGTGGTGCAGTTGCTGCGATTATCCGGCGTGGAGCTCGGAGAATCACGCGCCGTCGTCGGGGGATCGTGGCGCGGTTGCTGTGATTCTCCGGCGTGGGGCTCGGAGAATCACGTGCCGGCGTCGGGGATCATGGCGCGGTTGCTGCGATTCTCCGGCGTGGGGCTCGGAGAATCACGCACCGGTGTCGGAGATCATGGCGCGGTTGCTGCGATTCTCCGGCGTGGGGCTCGGAGAATCACGCGCCGGGGTCGGGGGTTCGTGGCGTGGTTGCTGCGATTCTCCGGCGTGGGGCTCGGAGAATCACGTGCCGGCGTCGGGGGGCCGTGGCGCGGTTGCTGCGATTCTCCGGCGTGTGGCTCGGAGAATCACGCGCCGGGGTCGGGGGGTCGTGGCGTGTTTGCTGCGATTCTCCGGCGTGGGGCTCGGAGAATCCCGCGCGGCGTCGGGGATCGTGGCGTGGTTGCTGCGATTCTCCGGCGCGGGGCTCGGAGAATCACGTGCCGGCGTTGGGGGGCCGTGGCGCGGTTGCTGCGATTCTCCGGCGCGGGGCTCGGAGAATCACGCGCCGTCGTCGGGGGGTCGTGGCGCGGTTGCTGCGATTCTCCGGCGCGGGGCTCAGAGAATCACGCACCTGCATCGGGGGGCCGTGGCATGGTTGCTGCGATTCTCCGGCGCGGGGCTCAGAGAATCACGCACCTGCGTCGGGGGGCCGTGGCATGGTTGCTGTGATTCTCCAGCGTGGGGCTCGGAGAATCACGCGCTGGCGTCGGGGGGGTCATTGCGCGGTTGCTGCGATTCTCCAGCGTGGGGCTCGGAGAATCACGCGCCGGCGTCGGGGGTCATGGCGCGGTTGCTGCGATTCTCCGGTGCGGGGCTCGGAGAATCACGTGCCGGCGTCGGGGATCGTGGCGCGGTTGCTGCGATTCTCCGGTGCGGGGATCGGAGAATCACGCGCCGGCGTCGGGGATCGCGGCGCGATTGCTGCGATTCTCCGGCGCGGGGCTCGGAGAATCAGGCACCGGCGTCGGGGGGCCGTGGTGCGGTTGCTGCGATTCTCCGGTGCGGGGATTGGAGAATCACGCGCCGGCGTCGGGGAGCCGTGGTGCGGTTGCTGCGATTCTCCGGCGTGGGGCTCGGAGAATCACGCACCGGCGTCGGGGATCGTGGCGCGGTTGCTGCGATTCTCCGGCGCGGGGCTCGGAGAATCTCGCGCCGGCGTCGGGGATCGTGGCGCGGTTGCTGCGATTCTCCAGCGTGGGGCTCGGAGAATCACGAGCCGGCGTCGGGGGGCCGTGGTGCGGTTGCTGCGATTCTCCGGTGCGGGGATCGGAGAATCACGCGCCGGCGTTGGGGAGCCGTGGTGCGGTTGCTGCGATTCTCCGGCGTGGGGCTCGGAGAATCACGCACCGGCGTCGGGGATCGTGGCGCGGTTGCTGCGATTCTCCGGCGCGGGGCTCGGAGAATCTCGCGCCGGCGTCGGGGATCGTGGCGCGGTTGCTGCGATTCTCCAGCGTGGGGCTCGGAGAATCACGAGCCGGCGTCGGGGGGCCGTGGTGCGGTTGCTGCGATTCTCCGGCGCGGGGCTCGGAGAATCGTGCACCGGCGTCGGGGGGCCGTGGTGCGGTTGCTGCGATTCTCCGGCGCGGGGCTCGGAGAATCGCCCCCCATGTGTAAGTCACAGTGTGATAAATTTTGTTTTGGTGAAATGCTAAATATGTCTTTCTCTGCCTGACCTGTTGACTTTTTCCCACCTTTTTTGTTCTGCTTTCAGATTTCCCAAACCTGCTGTATTTTGTTTTTGGGCTGCAATGTATTTTGTTTGTGCTTCTGGCTGATTTAGGAGTCAAACTGAGAATACCTCATTTTTTGCAGGACTATGGGGGAAAGGAAAGGCTGTGGGACATGCTGAGTAGCGCTTAAAGAGAGGTAGCACAGACATGACAGGTTGAATGACCTTCTTATGCTCTGTAAGCAAGCACAGTGGTTAGCACACTTGCTTCACAGCACCAGGGAGCCGGGTTCGATTCCCAGCTTGGGTCACTGTCCGTGTGGAGTCTGCACTTTCTCCCCGTGTCTGCGTGGGTTTCCTCCGGGTGCTCCGGTTTCCTCCCACAGTCCAAAGATGTGCAGATTAGATGGATTGACCATGCTAAATTGCCCTTACTGTCCAAAAAGGTGGGGTGGGGTTACTGGGTTGCAGGGATAGGGTGGCGGTGTGAGCTTAACTAGGGTGCTCTTTCCGAGGACCTAGATTCTAGGTGAATTGGACATTCTGAATTCCCTTCAGTGTACCCGAACAGGCACCGGAGTGTGGTGACTAGGGAATTTTCACAGTAACTTCATTGTAAGTCTACTTGTGACACCAGTAAAGATTATAATTATTAATATTATAAAGTCTTCTGCCTTCAGCCTTGGCACTTTCTCCTGTATTTTCAATATTAAAAGACGGCAGGTGTTCCCAATTCTGCTGATCCCCCACCTTCTGGTTGGAAATAACAACAGAAAAGAAGTCAAAGAACAGGAAGAGAGTAAAACTCCTTCCCAATTGAAAATATGAATATTGGCATGACATATGAAAAAGAAAACATTTGGCACAATATATATTCTTCCATAAGCTAATTGAAAGCAAAGGCATCTAGCAAAATGACATCTTTGTAAAGCAAACCCTAATTACCATGTAGTATTTTGGGATTGATATATAAATGTGGATCATCTGTTAATGATCAAGATAAAATGAGAAATGAATCATTCCAGATTTTGGTGAGGGTCGATTCCTGGCAACATTGTAAACAAATTCTACCCATGTATACATGAAAAATGTTTTTGAAAACCCATGTGTGACTCCTCAGAGTAAAAAGCGAAAACCTCAAAACTGCAGTCATTTACCGAACTTTCCAGAAGCGTCGGGGGAAAGAAAATAAGAGTTCCTCTAAAACTCCAGAGACAATGCAGACATCCTCTCTGAAGTGAGGTGGTGTTGGTGCCATTCTTCATTTTGATATTTTGCTAGTCTTTTGATGCACTGAATGATTGATTTATTGTCACACGTACCGAAGTACAGGGAATAGCATTTTTCTGCGGCCAAGGGAACGAACACAGTAGACAAAGTACATCAATAATTTGGGCAGCACAGTAGCACAAGTGATTAGCATTGTGGCTTCACAGCGCCAGGGTCCCAGGTTCGATTCGCTGCTGGGTCACTGTCTGTGCGGAGTCTGCACGTTCTCCCCGTGTCTGCGTGGGTTTCCTCCGGGTGCTGCGGTTTCCTCCCACAGTCCAAAGACGTGCGGGTTAGGTGGATTGGCCATGATAAATTACCCTTAGTGACCAAAAAAGGTTAGGAGGGGTTACTGGGTTACAGGGATAGGGGGGAAGTGAGGGCTTAAGTGGGTCGGTGCAGACTCGATGGGTCGAATGGCCTCCTTCTGCACTGTATGTCCTACGTAAACTATGTAAAATAAACAATTGGGCTTCTGCTCTCCTCACATCAATACTAATTCATTGGTTAAGTAATGGTATTTGTATTAATGGAGCTGTGTGCGACCTTTGAGGGATATCTGCCTTCCCCAACCTATTCTGAGTTAGCTGGGGCGAAATTCTCCTACCCGCCCCGCCACATTTCTGCGCTGACCGGCCGGCGGGAGTCTCCGTAACACCGGCCGGTCAATGGGGTTTCCCATTGTGGGGCAGCCCCACGCCGTCGGGAAACCCCCGGGCGCCGGCAGAACGGAGACCCCGCCGGCGGAGAATGACGCCCCTGGTCTCAACTACAAGGATGATTGGGATACTATCAATGGCTTCTGCACACCCTTGATTAGGTGGTGGAGAGATTGACAAGGGTTTCTGCTCTGAATTCCTATTCAGTAAGTACATGAACATTGGGTGAGAACAAGTTGGACTGGGGAGGCCCATTGTCAGGTAATACCCACTGCCTCGGCTGAAATATAATGCATCATAATTTTGGCTTGGCAAGGGACTGCTGGGGTCTGTTCATTACCTGGATCAACTTCTTCAGGTGAAGAATAGAAAACAATTGAGAGAAGAATTCCTTTTGTAAGAAAAAATATGATATGGCCATTCCTTTTATAGAATTGAATATTGAATTGAATTGAAACAAATATTGAATTCAACAGTTGCGCTGGTGAAATACAGAGAGAAAATGCTGGACAAACCTAGCTGGTCAGACAGAATTTGTGGCAAAAGGAAGATAAATTTAACATTTTAGGTCCAGGACCTACCTGTTAGACTTAATTTTTAGTAGCACAGCTGTCTCAATCCTAAATCATAAATGTGCCATAATAAATCATACATTTTTTAAAAGGTTTTAGATTTATGTAGTGCCATTCTTGACCGTAGGTTATCTAAACCTATTGGGGGGGGGGGGGGGGGTGTGCAGTGACAAATTGGTATTGTCACCAGGCACCCAGGCTAATGTTCTGGGGACCTGGGTCTAAATCCCACCATGGCAGATGTTGAGGTCTGAATTAAATTTTAAAAATCTGGAATTAAAAGTCTAATGATAACCATGAAACAATTGTCACAAAAACCCAACTGGTTCATTAATATCCCCACAGCAATGTGGTTGACACTTAACGGGCCTGAAATGGCCTCACGAACCACTCAGTACCGAGGGCAACTAGGGATGGGCAACAAATGCTGGCATTGCCAACGTCTCCCACATCACAAGAACGAATAAAAAGAAAATCCTTTACAGCCAATGAATACTTTTGGAATGAAAAGTAGAAAATGTATCAGCCAATTTGCACTCCGCAAGCTTCCCCTCCCAAAACAAACTGTCGTAGCGTTCATGGTGCATCTTTAATACTTAACAGATAATTTTTTCTAGCTCTGGGAAGATTAATGTTTAACGATAGAAAATGGGATGAATGCAACTAAAGCAGCTTGGAGTCTATTACATGTTGGCTGAAAGGGTTATCAGCAAAAAATGTAAGAGCATAAAACAGCAGATTTACCGAGCTGGAAACATTGGGTCAGAATTTTGTGCTTCCCCCTCAAACATTTTCTGAGGTCAGGGGATGGAGCATAAAACTGGAACGATGGAATTCCCGCTGGGACCCTGCCTGCACCGACCCAGATGCAATTATTTACGGCCAGGTGGGCAGGGCCTAAGACAGGAAGCCCGCTCATATCCCATTATAGGGTGTTGGTGAGACCACATCTGGAGTATTGTGCCCAGTTTTGGTCTCCTTATTTGAGGAAAAATGTGGTGGCATTGGAAGCAGTTCAGAGGAGGGTCACCAGATTGATTCCGGGGATGAAAGGGTTGACGTATGAGGAGAGATTAAACAGTTTGGGCTTATACTCTCTGGAGTTTAGAAGGATGAAAGGAGATCTAATCGAGGTGTATAAAATACTAAAAGGGATTGATAAAGTAAACATAGACCAAGGGCGGTTTTCTGGTGCAGTGCACCCTCGCGGCAGCGGGATTCTCTGTCGGTTTTGGGCAGCTCCATGCTGTAAGGAGATCCCCCAGGCGTGGGTGCGCTGCCGGCGCAACGGAGAATCCTGTCAGCGGAGAATCCAGCCCCAAACGTTCCCCTCTGTGAGGTCATCTGGAACGAGAGGTCACAGATATAGATTGAGAGGCGGTAGATTTAGAACTGAGATGAGGATAAACTACTCCTTGCAGAGGGTGGTGAATTTGTGGAAGTCGTTGTCCCACAGTGCGGTGGAGTCCGAGTCATTGAATGGTTTCAAGAAGGAGATAGATACATTTCTGATTAAAAAATGGGCTAAAGGGTTATGGGGAACAGGTGGCGTAATGGTATTATCACTGGACTAGTAAACCTGACACCCAGGATAATACTCTGAGGACCCGGGTTCGAATCCCACCACTGCAGATGGTGAAATTTGAATTAAATAAAAATCTGGAATTAAAAGTCGAATGGTGTTCATGTGGTTCACTAATGTCTTTCAGGGAAGGAAATCTGCCATCCTTGGCTGGCCTGGCCTACATAAGACTCCAGGCCCACAGCAATGTGGTTAGGGCTTTTAACTTCCCCCTCAAGGGCAATGAGGGATGGGCAATAAATGCTGGCCCTGCCATCGATGCCCACGCCCCGTGAATGAACAAAACAAAAGGTAGGGAGGTGGATTTGAGACCAGGAAGAGATCAGCCATGATCTGACTGAATGTCGGAGCAGGCTCGAGGGGCTGAATGATCTATTTCTGCTCCTAATTGCTATGTTCTAATTAAGGCCCTCAAGTGGCTACTTAAGGGCATATTCCCACTCAGCCTCAATTTCCAGGCTGACAGCTACTAGTTGTATGAGCGTGCCAAATAGAAAAAGTCTTGATCTCGGGCAGGAAGCTGGGGTGAGGTTGTTTCAAATTTGGGGCACCCTCTCCTTCGAGACCTGGGAGCTCCAGCCCCTCCCTCCAATCCTCCAATCTTCACCTACTCACCCACACTGAGTGACATCCCCTCCTGACCCACCAGGGCACTCCCTATCCTCCCGCCCCCAGGACCCCTGGTGCTCAGCGGAGGTGGTGACCGAGTGGTATTGCCACTGGACTAGTAATCCAGACACCCGAGGTAAAGGCACCAGCAGCAAAGGCGGGTGGCAGCCATGTTGGCGCCATGCCGAATAGAACAGGCGTCTCCTTAAATGACCTGGAGCTGGAACACAAAGGAGAGCAGCCAAGCACACTAAGTAGCAGCACTCCGCCCAGTGCAAGGTGGTCCATCCGTTTTCCACAAATAGAAATAAACTTTCTAATGTCCCCACATACATCCGACCCCTGGGCACGAACGTACACCAGACTCTTTGGATTTGCTGATTTGATCTTTGAGAATCCTACCCTTGTCCTCCTTGGCCGTCAAACATGTTCTTAATGGAAGCCAATGTGCTATTAATTGAATGTGATCAGCTTCCCTCAGCCCACCAGCCCTTTGAAAGTTTCAAATTGCCCCACAGGCGTTGGGATCCCGAGACGACCTCCAGGTCCATGATTTTCAAACTGTAGCTGCACCATGTTGCGATGCCTCCAACATTGTGAAATCTTATTTTTACTTTTCCTTTCTGCTTCCTCTTTCCTTTCTCTTCATACAGGCCAGGATATACTGCTCTGGGCCTAGATTCTGTGGCAGGGGGAGAAAGTCGGAGGGACTCCTGCCGCAGAATCTAGTGGGAAAACTCACTGAATCGAGTGATTCTGCACAAATTAATTAATCCGGGCGCCATATTTAAAAGATGTCCAGACAGCTGCTCATTCATTGCATGTTGGATTTCGGGCCAGGATGTGGCAGGCAGGAGTCAACAGGCACCGGTCCCTGGGTTCAGTGATGCCTCGCTGGACACACTTCTTCAAGCAGTGGGGGACATGGTGGGTGTCCTTTCTCCGAGGGGTGGGATGAAGAGCTCACCTGTCTTATCACACCTAGGAGGAGGTTGCCAGAGTGGTGAGTACAAAGCCAATTGACTGGTGGACTGCCTTGCAGTGAGGGAAAAGAATGAATGATCTCACCCATGCTTCCAAGATAAGCGAACCGTGTGCCCATACTCACCTTACTGAATTGGTCAGGCACGTAGTCCTATTAATGGTAAGACAACCATCCATGTTGCTCATGCACAGAAGCACCTTTGCAAGGTGCTGGGATGCTGCCTCATAGTCCCACTGCAGTCCAAATGGTCTGCTGGCAGACAGATGGCCGTGGGTCACTGATCCAGCCACACTGGAGGCCCAAATGTTCACACAGATAGCAACTGCAGATGTTACTGCTGCCAGGTCTCTGTTGTCCTTGACCTTCTAGCTGTTGGGGCTTGTGGGCCTGGAGGATGCTGCTGAAAGACCTTTGAGGACTAACAGCAATCCATCTTTCGCATGGCACCACAACAGCACCATCAAGCGGCTCTTTCTTAGCTCAGTTTGGGTTCCGCCAGGTTCACTGAGCTGCTGACCTCATTACAGCCTTGGTTCAAATGTGGAGAAAAGGCTGAATGCCAGAGATGAGGTGAGAGTGACTGTCCTCGACATCTAGGCAGTATTTGACCAAGTATGGCATCAAGGAGCCCTACCTAAACTGAAGTCATGGGAATCAGGGGAAAACCTTCCATTGGTTGGCGTCATACCCGGCACAAAGGAAGATGGTCTTGGTGGTTGCAGGCCAATCATCTCAGTACTGGGACATTGATGCAGGAGTTCCTCGGGGTAGTGTTCTAGGCCTAAACATCTTCCGCTGTTTCATCGATGACCTTTCCTCCATCATAAGGTCAGAAGTGGGGCTGTTTGCGGATGACTGCACAATGTTCAGCAACATTCACGATTCCTCAGACACGGAAACAGTTCATGTCTAAATGCAGCAAGACCTGGACAATATCCAGGCTTGGGCTCACAAGTGGCAAGTCACATTTGCACCACATAAGTGGCAGGCAATAACCATCCAATGGTCATTGGATAGACATATGGACGATAAGGGAATAGTGTAGATGGGCTTTAGAGTGGTTTCACAGGTCAGCGCAACATCGAGGGCCAAAGGGACTGTACTGCGCTGTAATGTTCTATGTTCTATGTTCTTTCTCCAACAAAATAGAGTCTAACACTCGTCCCTTGACATTCAGTAGCATTACCATCGCTAAATCCCCATCAGCAACATTCTGGGGTTACTACTGACCCAAAACTGAACTGGACTAGCCATATAAATACTGTGGCTACAAGAACAGATCAGAGGCTAGGAGAGTAACTCACCTCCTGACTCCTCAAAGCATGTCCACCATGTACAAGGCACAAGTCAGGAGTGTGATGGAATACACCACCTGCACCACCGACAAACAGTGGCAGCCGTGTGTACCATCTACAGGATGCATTGCAGGAACTCACTTTACAAGGTTCCTGACAAGTCCCCGACTGCTACCATCTAGAAGGACAAGGACATTAGATACCAGGGAACACCACGACCTGGAGCTTCCCCTCTAAGCCACTCCCCATCCTGTTCCCTCACTGTTGCTGGGTCAATATTCTGGAACTACACCGAGGGACTGCAGGCATACAATAATTGTTGCGAATCATGCTGACGTTAAAGGCAAAGGTATCTCAAAACCCAGGAGGGTACCTTGGAACACCGGCTCTTAGTGGTGTAAGTCCCGGCATGTGCACGCCACGTTATTCTGGCTTCAGGAAACAACTTTTCACTTGCGCTATATTCTCCGCCCCCACCCTCCGCGAACCTCACTGCTGGTTGAACAACGGGATTCCAGCTGCAGGCCTTCTTTCCGCTCTTTATTTCTCTCATAGTACCTGATTTTGACACCCACCCACTCTAATTTACACTCTTGTCTCAGTCTTTGCGTTGTTTATTTGACAATCCTTCAACCTGATTGGTTAAGAAGATCCTCCTTTAGTTCACTCAGATTCCAGGTGCCTGGTTTCTCTCATTGTGACATTATCAGCTCACACTTTCAGTCAATGTCCATGCAAAACAGTTAGAAACCCTAACAGACAAGGGCAAATCTAATCAACAGTGTATCCTATTAGAGGCCCTGCTCCAGGAAAATTATGATGTGGAGATACCGGCGTTGGACTGGGATGGGCACAGTAAGACGTCTTATAAGACCAGGTTAAAATCCAACAGGTTTGTTTCGAATCACTAGCTTTCGGAGCACAGCTCCTTCATGAATTGAGTGAAGAGATAGGTTCCTTCATGACGCGTGACAACGCAGAATCGCCGAGGACTAACTGATAGCCAAGTTCTGCAGACATGAGTACGGCCTCAACCAGGACCTTGGAATCATGTCTCATTACATTCCCCCCCCCCCCCCCCCCCCCCCCCATGCCCCCCTACCAACTGTCCTGGCTTGAGACAATTCACACCTCTTTAACCTGTGATTATCCCTCTCTTCAGTCGCTCCGTCTGGACCTGTTGTTGTTAATTTTGCCTTAGTTTAATTGCTCTGTTTTATTACCTTTGCTCTTGAGTCGCCAGGTATCTTTATGATACCGCCACGGGGTTCAAGTCCGAGTAATGATCAATAATCCAATACACCGATTAGTAAGATTTAAATCAAAGCACATTTATTATACACAGGAATCGCTACTCATGCACAAATTCTACGTCTAAGCTACTTCTACAACTAACAGGCCTATACTTAACTTGGAACTGGCCCACCAGGTCAGGGAAACAAATGGCCTTTCGTTGGGGTTCTGAGCCTGCGGGATTCGTAGTTGGTACAGGTTGGTAGCTAGGAGTGCCTATCTCGTAGCGGGCGTTGAAGTAAGGCTTACAGGTTCGATCGGCTGCTGAAGAGTGACGAGAGCTGGAAGAGAGCGCCTTGAACTTGGGGCTCAAGTCTTATAGTCCCCAGGCGCTTCCCGCCTTTTGGGGCGGACCCTGTACCTGTTCCCAAGTGATTGGACTTTGTCCCAATCACTTGGTTCGATTTTCTCCATGCTGGAGCGGTTCCCTGATCGATGGGCGGTCTTGAAGTGGTCGGTCACCTCCTTTTGTGTAGGCTTCTGCTGGCGCCAAAGAGTCTGGTTTTGCTTTGTGTGTCTAAATGTTGCTTATTGTTTCCGGGGATTACTCATTAGTATGCAGATGGCTGGTGTTTTGTTTTGCTGATGGTTGCTGGTATCGATCTTGTCTGGCCTTTCCAGAGGTAAATACACAGCCAACCTGCAGCTGCTCGTTTTTGTCCTGTTGGCTGACTTTCCCATCAGTCTTTGCCGTTCGCCATTTTGAATCGGGAGTTGGCCATTTTAAGTGGCTACACTGTAAAGACTTAATTACCTGCAAAGACTCGCATTCAAAGTATCGTCTTGCACCTTTGGCTTTGTCTATATATATGTTTCTGGAACCCACCTCTTCACTCACTCGAGGAAGGAGCTGTGCTCCGAAAGCTAGTGATTCGAAACAAACCTGTTGGACTTTAACCTGGTGTTGTAAGACTTCTTACTGAGCCCAGGAAAATTAGACTCATTATAGATGTCATGGATAGAATTTCTATGTTCATTCTTTTTGCCCATGATTAATATGTTTGTATGTAAGAGATGCGTGTTGTTTACTTATGGAGTGTAGAACCCAATTAAATTATTCAACAGCAAGCATTTTGTCAGTTTTAAAATAAAGAGAACTTTTTAGTGTCACACACCAAACCACAGATGTTTAAAATGCAAATTCACTCATCTCTCACACACTAGCACACATACAAAGATTAGAGAAAGATGAAGATAAAATAACTATCTCAATCTCTTTCATGGCAGGTCTGTAGTTTTTTCGATGAAGTCTGGAATATTCCTTTTGTTCCCTCCTGATACAAGGGAGTGGTTTCAGTCCATAAAATAAGTCACATGATCCTTAGCCGGCCATATTTTTGCAACCTTTTGTGATTAATTCTTAAATTTAAAAATTAGTTTGAGGTTCAGCGTATATTGGGACATGACGGGCGTCATTCTCCGACCCCCCGCCGGGTCGGAGAATGGCCGTTGGCCGGCGTGAATCCCGCCCCCGCCCCCGCCGAAGTCTCCGCTCCCGGAGATTGGGCGGGGGCGGGAATCCGGCCGCGCCGGTTGGCGGGACCCCCCGCTGGATTCTCCGGCCCGGATGGGCCGAAGTCCCGCCCAGGAATTGCCTGTCCCGCCGGCGTAAATCAAACCTGGTATTTACCGGCGGGACCAGGCGGCGTGGGCGGGCTCCGGGATCCTGGGGGGGGGCGCGGGGCGATCTGACCTCGGGGGGTGCCCCCACGGTGGCCTGGCCCGCGATCGGGGCCCACCGATCCGCGGGCGGGCCTGTGCCGTGGGGGCACTCTTTCCCTTCCGCCTCCGCTACGGCCTCCACCATGGCGGAGGCGGAAGTGACTCTCCCCACTGCGCATACGCGGGAAACTGACAGCAGCCGCTGACGCTCCCGCGCATGCGCTGGGAAACTGACAGCGGCCGCTGACGCTCCCGCGCATGCGCCGCATTTCCGCGCCAGCTGGCGGGGCAACAAACGCCATTTCCGCCAGCTGGCGGGGCGGAAATCCCTCCGGCGTCGGCCTAGCCCCTCAATGTTGGGGCTAGGCCGCCAAAGATGCGGAGACCTCCGCACCTTTTTGCCGGCGCGATGCCCGTCTGATTTGCGCCGGCTTTGGCGCCAGTCGGCGGGCATCCCGCCGTTGGGGGAGAATTTCGCCCGACATCTATCCTTAAAATCAAAAAAAAAATAATCCCGATGGCATTTTCTCTAACATGGCTTCCTTGCAAAGCAAAAGAAAGATGTGCACTTTCACGTCTTCATATATTCTGACATTGGCACACCGTAATCTGGCAGTGACACAGTTTGTCAGCCGCATTCTCTTTTTCTTCCAATTCCCAGTCATGTTTTATCTGGTGAATGCTCATTAATATCAGTAAGCAATTGTAACTGTAACTGACATGTCATTCTCAATGCGTTTAGCAGTTGGTGGGAGTTCAACCTCCGTGCTGGCTTCTAGGGAGGAATCACGTTTCACAAGGCTGGATTCTGTTTTGAAGCTTGCAATATGTAAATTCCTATGACTGTTTTGTTTGGTTTGCTGTTGGGCCCTTCACACTTTCCTAGTTAACTCCCAAACGCAGGATTCTAACGATTTAGGTTCTGGTTCGTAGCTCATTCTGATTTCCAGCTTGATGACGTGGGGTGTATTGTTTTTAAACCACGGTGAGGTGTTGGACGCCTCCCTCTACGTCTTAGCAACAGTTACCTTGGAAATTGAAGGGCTGGATTCAGGTCCATTTAAGTTTTGAACCTGATCCTGTGACGGCTCAGTGGATATTCCTACATCGCCTCCACGTTTACTTCCCTAGTGACTTCACAACTACTTAACGAATATTGGCTTCTCCTTTTCTGTTAGTCTGGGGTTGGGTTTGCCTCCAAAGTAGGCCCACATCCTGTGGAACATTACTTCCTACAGGTGGCTGGTCAGCTTCTGCTGTGCTGTCCTGCGGCAATTCCTCATTGTCTGGGTTGGGAATGATTTCTGTCCCTATTTAAATCCTGAAAGAAGATGTTTGCTCATCAGACCTCCAGTGCATCCCCTTCATTTTCTTTAATTCCATAGGCCTGCCTTGGAGTCGGTAAACACTACTGGACTGGTTTTGGCTTCTTTAGATTTAATGGCTTCCCTCTTGAGCCTTTTTACCTGGGTAGGTCCTCTGTTGGCCTCTGGAAAGTCCTCTGGTTTATCTTCTATTTCCCTAATCCTTATTGGCTCTATTGGCCCCAGTCGGGTGTTGAGATTTCTTCTCCTCATTGCAGCTGAAGAGAATCTTTCCGGTTTCCCCAGCAAGGGCGGGAGACTCCAGTCTTCCAGCCGCATGTTTCTCGACAGCGCTCCGCTTCCTGGCAGTGAGAGTCTCTCTTTCCGCCGCTTGTCAATGGGATTTCCCATTGAAGCCACCACATGCCACCAGGAAACCCACGGGCAGGCGTGTGGACCCAGCGTGAAAAGAGAAGCCCAACGGCTGGAGAATTCCGGCCGATGTGGACTGCTTTTGATGTTCTGGGCGTAGTACCTGGTACTCATCAAGTCATTTCCCAACAACAGGTCCACTCCCTCTATGGGTAAGTGGAACACAACCCTGACACGTTTACGCGACAGGTGATTTTTACTATTGGAACCTTTAAACATGTGCTTTTCTGGGTTGTCCGTCATACCTCTGGGCAGTGACTCAACAGCCTTCACTGCAACCAGTGTTTCAAAACACCCTGCATCTCTACAAATAGTTATTTCTCTTCTTGGAGCTAGTGATACAAATTTAATCACTGTTCCTTTGTATAAGAAACCTTGGTTGGTATTTTGTCCAACCCCATCCCATATGAGTATAGACTCGATACCCTCAAGGCGAGTCTCAACTTCTGCCTGCAGCTCCCCTTCTGGTTTCTTGGTGAGCCACGTATGGGTCCATGCTTGCCACACTGGGCATGTTCCTGCTAACTTAGTTCTCAGGGTTTTCCTTTTCAAAGTTGGGGATTGATCTGCTCTGACTTCTCTAATTCCTCTGGATCATATTTCTCTTCAACGATCTTCTTTTGCTCTCTCCCTGGCAGTTAAGAGTTATTAGATGCAAATTTGCCTTACTTTAGATGTTTATAAGTTAAATTTCTAGTCATTAGTCATGATGATATCGTCTCTGGCTTTTAAAATCCTTTGTTCCTCCAGGACAAGAACACTCAAGTGGTTGTTTTTGACCGGTGCAGACTTGATGGACTGAAGAGCTGAAGGGCCTTTGCTGTGCTGAAGACCTTTATGACTCGACTCCAGTATTTTTCAAACCACTGTGTCCGGGATCCATTTTTACCAACCAGCCATCCTTCGCGACCCACACCGGCTGACCTACATGACTGACTTTTTTGTTTACCTTTAATGCGGCAGGTGAGCCTGTTTGGTCCTCACGATCTCACTAACTTTGTCATTCAATGTTACATTTCTGCCGTTTTCAAAATGAAATTTGTTCCGGGGACAGCACGTTGATGCCAGAAGGAGACGGTCCTAGGACAGCGCGCTGACGTCAGAAGGAGATGGTACTGGGGCAGCATGCTGACCTCAGGGGTGGGATTCCCCCGTACCCAGCGGGGCGGGGGGTCCCGGCGGGACGGAGTGGCGTGAACCACTCCGACATTGGGCCGCCCCGAAGGTGCGGAATCCTCCGCACCTTCCGGGGCTAGGCCCGCCCCGGAGTGGTTGGCGCCCTGCCGGCTGGCGGGATAGTGGCTTGGCGCCATGCCAACCAGCGCCGAAGGGGCTCTGCCGGCCGCCGCGAGTCGGCGCATGCGCGGGAGCACCAGCGCATGCTGGCATCATCCCCTCGCATGTGCGGGAGGGTTCGTCTCCGCATCGGCCATCGCGGAGGTCCACAGCGGCCGATGCGGAGAAATAGAGTGTCCCCACGGCACAGGCCTGCAGATCGGTGGGCCCCGATCGCGGGCCAGGGCACCGTGGGAGCACCTCCCGGTGCCTGATTCCCCCCGCGACCCTCCAGGAACCCCGGAGCCCGCCCGCGCCGCCAGGTCCCACTGGTAAGGGACCTACTCTGATTTACGCCGTCGGGGCCGGCTACAGACGGGCAGGACTTCGGCCCATCGCGGGCCGGAGAATCCGGGCGGCACCGGCGGGCGGCGCGACTCACGCCGGGCCGGTTTTTTTGGGGTGGGAGAATTGGGAGGACGGCGGGGGCGGGATTCACGCTGACCCCCGGCGATTCTCCCACCTGGCGGGGGGTCGGTGAATCCCGCCCCAGGACGAGATGGCACTGGAATAGCGCACTGACGTCAGGAGGTAGCATTCTGCCCCACGGGGCACCGGGCCTATGCACTGCTGGATCTGCCTGAGAGGGCATCCATGCGGATGGCATTCTCTTTTTTTTAAAACAGTACATGGTGTCCCATGAGTTTTATTTGTGAAGACTAATAACTTAAAATACACCATTATAGTGACACAATTGCAGAGGTTTCAAACATTCACACAGATTTCACATGGTGCTTAAATTCCACTTGCCGTGCCCCAGAAGAGAACCACACACCATTTATTTTCTGAGATTGTTGGTGCCTTCTTGGTCAGCATGGTAGTACATGTGGCTAGCACTGTGGCTTCACAGCGCCAGGGTCCCAGGTTCGATTCCCCGCTGGGTCACTGACTGTGCGGAGTCTGCACGTTCTCCTCGTGTCTGCGGGGTTTCCTCCGGGTGCTCCGGTTTCCTCCCACAGTCCAAAGACGTGCAGGTTAGGTGGATTGGCCATGATAAATTGCCCTTAGTGTCCAAAAAGGTTAGGAGGGGTTATTTGGTTGCGGGAATAGGGTGGATGTGAGGGCTTGAATGGGTCGGTGCAGACTCGATGGGCCGAATGGCCTCCTTCTGCATTGTATGTTCTGTATGATTAAAAATGTAGACCCCCCCGATCGGCCTTGCACCCGAAGATCTAACCGTGCCAATCTGTCCTCCGGCTGCCTATATGGCCCCCCCCCCCCCGGTGTCCGATCCCCCTGCCCCCCACCAGGGTGGCCGTAAACTCAGTCCGCAGCCACCAGGCGAGCATCCCGACTGGCGATAGGTGGTTAGTTCCACGCCATCGGGGACTCGGCCGGTCAGGAGCGGAGGATCGCTGGGCGGGCCTTTGTCAACCGGCCCCCAGCCGCGTGGAGTATCTGCAATCATGCTGATTCTCGGGTCCCGGAGAATCGCCGGACTGGCGCCAGGCCCAATTTCGGCGTGAAAGCGGATTCTCCTCCCCCGCGCCGAACGCAATTTTGGCATGGGGCTGCTGAGAATCCCGCCCCTTGTGTATTAAAGCAAGGTTATCTGTCTCGAAGGGCAGACAAATATAAATTAAGCAATATGACTGTGTGCAAATTATACCAGAAACAATATTTTGGTTCTGAATTGTATTAAATCAGTAAGTTATCTGGATTTTACACAAAGTGAAATATTTCCTCTTATATCTCAAAAATTATATTCATTTGTATTGTATATATGTCATATATTCCAGTCGGATTTGATGTTATGGCAGGTGGCAGATGGTGTTGTTCTGGTAAGATTACTGGACATTACATCCAGAGGGAATTGAATTGATAAATCTGGAATATCTCCCTTGGCGATCACTCGCTAATGAGTATGATTGTCCACCTGGGAAATTCTGTCTTACTGGACATGGGTTCTGTGGCTGATGAGCCTGATTCTAGAGCCGCATCTTCGACCGCACACTCGGCAAGTGTTTCCGGAAGGAAACTGACATGAGTCCAGAGAGCTGGAGCAAAGACCCCCTTCCGTCACTCCCGGGAAAGCCTTTTAATCAGGGATTAGTCTGGCTGAAGTGAGAGGAATTATCTCCTTTGATCGATCTACCAATCAAACCTTCGCCAAAGAATCTCTGTTATTAGTTGCTCTGAAGTCCATCATTGTTTCTGTCAATTGAGTGGAAGTGGGAAAGTTTATTCAAGATAGGCGAATCGGCTTCAAGGACAGTCAAAGCACAATCTGGCTTCTTTATCTTTATGGCAATAACCGGCAACTTCAAAAACATTCGGAGATTAGTATAGGATGTATCATGTTTACCTCCTTGCTGTCGCTCTCTGTGATCACTTTTACTGTATTTTAATCCTTGATCCATTGGAAACAACTTTATAAAATATGAATGCTGGCTTTCTTTAACTAACAATCCAATAACACACAGAAAAGAAGGAGTGATGGCAGATTTCAAAACCAATACAACTAAATGCAGATTTGATTCCTTCACGCATCAAATTAAGATTTTTTTTTTATTGATTATGTCCCTGTGTTCACTTTAAAGAATGCATTTCAAGTTGTTTTGATGACAAGGAACATGATGGATAGTAGACCACCAGACCCGATGGGCGGATTCAGCCCAAAAATCGTCAAAGTCTGATTTTGGGAGGGCAAAGTGACATCTGACCTACTGAGGCCAGTGGCGGTGTTTTCCACCATATTGTGCGGCACTTTGTTTACCCATTGTAGGGGCACGGATTTCTCATCGGTCTCTGATTCACACATCCCGCCGTGACCTCAGAGCTTCCGTAATCCAGGCGTCATATTTAAAGGCCACCCCTGCACAGAGCTCATAATCCTCAAAGAATAGGAAGCCGCTGGGAACTGACGGCTGCCAAAGCTAAAATACATGCTTCTCCCAAATTTAGCATGCCTCCCTTGAATGCCTATTAGGTGCAGTGGAGGCCCACTGCAGTGTCCTGTATCCCCACCCAGCAAGCAAGGTGGCAAATCCATCATGGGAGCCGATGGTCAGCGTCTTTATTCTTCCATGGGATGTGGCGTCATAGGCAAGGGCGGCATTTTTTGCCCATCCTTAATTACCCTCGATGGAGTGGCATTGTTTTTAAAGAGTCAACTAGGTGGGGACGGCAGATTTCCTTCCCTAAAGGACATGAGCAAACCAGATGGGATTTTACAACAATCGACAATGGTTTTCATGGTCACCGTGAGACTTCTAATTCCAGATTTGTATTGAATTCAAATTTCAGCATCTTCCCCGGCAGGATTTGAACCTGGGCCCCCAGAGCATTACCCTGGGTGTCTGGATTACTAGGCCAGTGACAATACCAGTATGCTACCACTTCCCATCTACCCTGCAAAAGAGGAGAGCCCCCCAAGTGCCGAAAGGCGATGAGTGATCCCTTCCGTTCTGTCCGGTAAATCACTCTTCTCGTTACTCTCAACTCACACACTCACAAACCCATCACACATCTACAGAGACCTCACTGACTGCCAGCTCAAGGTACACCATCGCTCACTCTCCCACCACACACACCTTCCTCTCCCCTGTGGGCCATATCGTCATCCCTTCCCTGACCTCATTCACCACCCACACATGCCAGACATCCTTATCATCTGCTCCGGCAGGCATCCCACTCATACTCTCTCCATCAGTATTCATGCAGCCCAAGCTGGCACACAACAAAACCTACAGTGCAGAAGGAGGCCATTTGGCCCATCAAGTGATGACAGATTTCAAAACCAATATGACTAAATGCAGATTTGATTCCTTCACGCATCAAATTATGATTTTTTTTTATTGGTATGTCCTGCGTTCACTTTAAAGAATGCATTTCAAGTTGTTTGGATGTCAAGGAACATGATTCTCCCATGTTCATCAACTCTCTGAAAGAATAGACACACTTCCTCCATCCTTGCAACTCCATAGTCAAACTGTCACATCTTTGGACACTAAGGGACACGTTAGCACAGCCAATGCACCTAACCTGCACAACTTTGGAATGTAGGAACAAATCAGAGCACCCAGAGGAAACCCACGCAGTCACGGGGAGAACGTGCAAACTCCACACAGTCACCCAAGGATCGAACCCAGGTCCCTGGCGTTGTGAGGCAGCAATGTGTTAGGTGCCAGACTGTGCCAGGTCCTAGACAGGTGGAGAAATGGCCGAATTCAAAGTCCTGACAGACATTGAAGATGGAGCATTTCAGCTGGACGGCAAGGATGTGGACTGTTCCTGTGTTGACGGTGAGGTCAGCGACGCTGAATCAAGTGAGGATCCTGCGCTACAATAGTTGTAGTTAAGTGCACCTTAGGTAATGTCATAGCGCACCATTCGTTAATCTGCAATGTTTGGACGTGTTATGGATTACAGCAGCAATAAATGTGATCTGTTTGACCAGGTTCCGGGTAAAGTTTGAATCTGGTGACGATGGGAGGGATGCCAGTCTGAAGTAACAATTTCTTGTCTGAAACCATTTCAATTAAATTTGTTACAAAGCCAATAGTCCCTCCCGCCAATCCTCCCCACCACCGCCTCCTGGCTCGGTATTTCTCTTGAGAGTCCAACATTGGGTTATTTGGCTGAAATGCAGTTTAGATTCTGGAGCATTGTTCAGAACTGGCTCATCAGAGATTTGTTTTTGTACACGCTGTCTGCAAGAAAAGTCTAAAACGATGAGGCTCGGGTTGTTCCCATGGTAACTTAATGCCGTTTAAAAGAAAGAGGTGAGGAATACTTACAATTGGCCAAAGCTCACAGGGATTGGAAATTGGCCTTTGGATTTGAAAATTGGAAATTCCATCCATTATTTCAGAAAGGAGGCAATGAGAAACACAATAAATACAACCATTGGCCTAATAGAATAGTCTCTTCAGCTGAATGGCCTACTTCTGGTCCTCCGATGAGAGAAAATAAATCTACAGATGAATAAAGCCTAACACGTTCATCAAAGGTTTATTTATTTAAAACTCAACCGCCAACCCAGCCAAGGGCCACAGTGAGATGAGTTTTACAGTCATTGCGAGTGCATTATAAAAACCAAAAATCGAACGAACAAGAATAGAATTTGATTTAAAACCACACAGTCACCATGCAATGGGTGGCACGGTAGCACAGTGGTTAGCACCGTGGATTCACAGCGCCAGGGTCCCAGGTTCGATCCCCGGCTTGGCTCGCTGTCTGTGCGGAGTCTGCACGTTCTCCCTGTGTCTGCGTGGGTTTCCTCCGGGTCCTCCAGTTTCCTCCCACATATCCCGAAAGACGTGCTGTTAGGTGAATTGGACATTCTGAATTCTCACTCTGTGTACCCGAACAGGTGCCAGAATGTGGCCACTAGGAGATTTTCACAGTGACTTTATTGCAGTGTTAATGTAAGCCTACTTGTGATAATAATAAAGATTATTAATGCATATAGCCGTCATTATGTTCTATTATCTTAATTCTCCTTGACCTAGGTGTGGGTTGATTAATTGGCCCTCATTGCTGACCTAATTGATGTCCGCAGCGTCTTTTAAGTCACTCACATTTTTATAAACATTCAAGCATCAGGAAATTAGATCATCAGGATTGCTTCTTTCATTTCATTTTCATTTTCATTCATTCATTAACTATAATTCTGTTTTCCAGCAATACATGAAAGGAAATTCTCAGTTTGGACATTTTTCTTTGAAGTCCTTTGTTTACACTGATATTTAGGTGACTCGCTTGCAGCATAGTCACCGACAGAATTCATACAAAATGGCAAGTCGTTTTGACTTCATGTAACGCAGGCAAAATAAGTCAGGCAGCAAAACATTAGTTGATGGTTTATTTTGTTTCTGATTCAGTACCTCCCGTTACATATTCTCCCTCCAGACACCAGTACTTCAATCAGACATCATTGCTGAGATGTTATTGACCTCGCTTGGAACTGGTACTGGAAACGCAAGTGGTAACTAAATGAAAAATCACTTTCAGTCAGGGCCAGGCTCAGGTCCAACTTTTCTGTAAGCTTCTACTGTTTGAGGCTCCCTCCAGATGCATTGACAAACAAGCCGCGATCAAACAGACATTGCAGCGATTGACTGCAACATAACTCACTGTTAAATGCTAGCGCTTCCAGAAAAATTCAGCAGTGCTATGTCAATGGACTTTGATGAAGGCAAAGCAGCCAAATGTATATGTGGCCTGATGAGCCTCAGGCCAGCTGGCCTTTGCGACAGTAGCAGGGAGAGATCTACACACAAGACATTTCACTGGGAATGGCCAGGGTCTAAACACTTTAATATTAAAGTGCAAAGAGCATGGTGGGGGAGGAGAAGGAGAGGGCAAGAGGTCACTGCTCAAGTGTGCAGTTTTTAAAAAGACTCAAGTTGATTCATTGTAAATGGCCTCTTTTTGAGTCGTACTTGTCTCTTCATTGATACTTACTTTTCACGTTAGCCATCGATAATCCTATTGTTTTGTGGCTCAATGCTCGATATAGGTGCCTGAATGTTCCGGCTGCTCATTCAACCCCAGTAAATCCAATCTGTTGAAAATCACCCACTTTGCACTGTGGCCATGCTCCAGCCTCAAACAGGCCGCAACTTCATTTTAACACTTACTTGGAAGCTTTAACATGCTGCGTACCATTTTGCGTGAGCATGCAGTTGTTTCCATAGGAAACCAACTGTGGCTGATATAAAGGGACCAAATAAACCAACTTTTACACACATTAAAAAAAAAATTTAGGATATCAAATTCTTTTTTTCCAATCTTTGGGTTGTGGGAGCGAAACCCACGCAGTCACGGGGAAAATGTGCAAACTCCACACGGACAGTACCAGAGCTGGAATCGAACCTGGGACCTCGGCGCCATGAGGCAACAGTGCTAACTACAGCGCCACCGTGCCGCCCATCGTCACTTCTTCTCTCACCCATCTGCATCTGCAAACAGAAGTCAATGTGTCCCATCCTGAAAGACAATTAGTGCAACTGGAAGCTCCAAAGGTAAAGTGTGGGCAGCACGGTAGCACAAGTGGGTAGCACTGTGGCTTCACAGTGCCATGGTCCCAGGTTCGAATCCCCGCTGGGTCGCTGTCTGTGCGGAGTCTGCACGTTCTCCTCGTGTCTGCGTGGGTTTCCTCCGGGTGCTCCGGTTTCTTCCCACAGTCTAATGATGTGCAGGTTAGGTGGATTGGTCATGCTAAATTGTCCTTTAGTGTTCAAACGTTAAGTGGGGTTAGGGGGGCAGGGGTTTGGACCAAGGTGGGGTGTTCTTTCGATGGGCCAAATGGCCTACATCTGGACTGTGAGGATTCTATGAATGCTGGTTGTTTTTGAGAAGAAACAGCATAGTAAGTCATGGATTCAGTGGCAGACCTGTGAGCAACGTTAACCACTGACATTGACAACACGTAGATTGCCGGCCCTCACCAAAATGCCAGGCCCTGGGGCATCGTCCTGGAAATAGCAGAGTCTGAGGTGCCGAGTTGTGCATTCAGCTGCCTAGAGATGGCCATTGTGTCTACGCCTATCAAATAAAAAGTAAAAAATCAGTCATCAGACAAAGGGCAGGCGCTGAGATGCTGCCACTTTTAGTGACATATTTGATTGACTATGTAACGGGTATAATTGGGATATTTTAGCACTTTGTAAATACATAAAATGTCTTACTTTTCCAACTCCCCACCCCCATCCCAGAGTTTCTCAAACCAATTCAGAAGAAATTAAGATACCCTCCTCGCTTAAAAGTGCGAACAGACGGCATGGAAACCGATTCCTACCCTGTCTCTGCTTCCTTGATATGAGCATTTCAAGCTCTTTCTCTTCTGCAACAAGGAACAATGCTGGCGACTCAGTGGTAGCCTCTTGCCCTTGAGTCAGAAGGATCACTCCAGACACCTGAGCACAATTTCCGAGCTGACACTCCAGTGTAGCGAGGGAGTGTGGCGCTGTTACTGGGATCAGCGCGGTAGCATTGTGGATAGCACAATTGCTTCACAGCTCCAGGGTCCCAGGTTCGATTCCGGCTTGGGTCACTGTCTGTGCGGAGTCTGCACATCCTCCCCGTGTGTGCGTGGGTTTCCTCCGGGTGCTCCGGCTTCCTCCCACAGTCCAAAGATGTGCAGGTTAGGTGGATTAGCCGTGATAAATTGCCCCTTAGTGTCCAAAATTGCCCTTAGTGTTGGGTGGGGTTACTCGGTTATGGGGATAGGGTGGAGGTGTGGACCTTGGGTAGGGTGCTCTTTCGACGAGCCGGTGCAGACTCGATGGGCCGAATGGCCTCCTTCTGCACTGTAAATTCTATGATCAGGTGTCAAACTGAGACTCCATCTGCTCTCCCACATGATGACAATTCAAAGAAGAGTAGGGCAGTTGTCCCTGGTGACCTGATCAATATTTATGCCTTGACCAACATCAGCGAAACAAATTGTCTGGTCATGATCTCATTGCAATTTGTGAGAAATTGATGCACTTAAATTGGCTGTTACCATTCCTACATTACAAGAGTGTCTACACTCGATAGCACAGTGGTTAGCAGTGTTGCTTCACAGTTCCAGGGTCCCAGGTTCGATTCCTGCTTGGGTCACTGTCTGTGCAAAGTCTGCACGGCTTCCTTGTGTCTGTGTGAGTTTCCTCCGGGAGCTCCGGTTTCCTCCCACAATTCCCGAAAGACGTGCTGTTAGGTGAATTGGACATTCTGAATTCTCCCTCAGTGTAACCGAACAGGTGCCGGAATGTGGCGACCAGGGTCTTTTCACTGTAACTTCATTGAAGTGTTAATGTAAGCCTACTTGTGACAATAAAGATTATTATTATTACTTCAAAAGTACTTCATGTTTTAAATGCACTTTGGGGCATCTAAAGGTCATAAAAGGCACTATATAAAGTAAGTCCTTTTTTTCCTTGTTCGTCCAGACACAGGTTCGAAGAGCCACTGGTGGTTATGGGCGGTGTAAGGTGATTCTGTCTTTGAAATCAGCATGGGAGGCACGGTGGCACAGTGGGCAGCACAGTGGTTAGCACAGTGGGTCTTGGGTTCAATTCCGGCCTCGGGCCACTGCCTGTGTGGAGTTTACACTTTCTCCCCGTGTCAGCGTGGGTTTCCTCCGGATGCTCCGGTTTCCTCCCACCGTCCAAAGATGTGCAGGTTAGGTGGATTGGCCATGCTAAATTGCCCCTTTGTTTCCAAAACGGTTAGGTGGGATTACTGGGTTACGGGGATAGGATGGAGATGTAGCCTTGAGTAGGGTGCTCTTTCCAAGAGCCGGTGCGGACTCGATGGGCCGAATGGCCTCCTTCTGCACTGTAGGGATTCTATTCTACTCTATTCTATTCTATTCAGCCATGGAATTCACCAAAGAGTGCCACATTAGGTCTGAAACATAAGATTGCAAACATGTTGGGCAGACATGGGCGTGATCTTCCGGCTGTTCACACTGGCAGGATCCTGCTGATGGTGAACCCCACCATGGGGGGGTGGATTCAATGAGCAATCACATTAACTGGGGTGGGAACCAGAAGATCCCACCAGCGGCCAATGGCGTGCCGCCTCCCGGATTCGGGAAACACATCACGGGGTAGGCCGAAGAACCTTGCCCATTATCGAATGATGTTATTTTTAAAATTAATCTCAAATATGGAAATATGGCTTCATCTGAAAAGTGCAATTTATTTTCCTCTCGTTTAAAATTGTAGCCCATACGTCTGTAACTTTATGAATGAAAGGGAATTGGAATGCCCTAAATAAAATGCTGCGATTGGTTGATTCCAAGCTTTCCGTTCAACCACAGAAATCAATAACAGTTCAAACTCTGACAGATTTAGGTGCTGCTTGGAAACCTTTCTCATGTTGTTAGAAGACAGCTGCCAAGCTCCTGTCATCCCAAAATGCAAGCCCATTTCAAAGACATCCACAGATTCCCAACACTGCAGGGGATTGCACTGAGTTACCAACTTCCAATATTGGCTTGGAGTTGAAGGTTAATCTTCGGGGCACTGTTCCATGTAAACAGGGGCAAAATACACGGACGTTAAAAGCTGCTGTTTTAAAAAAATATTCCCTTGCAATGGTTTTGCTTTCTCGTTACAAAAATATCGGAGTTGGCGTAAAAAAGGCTGCTCTACTGACTCATGCAATCTGGTAGGAAAGAGTCTGTTGGCTTTGCAATTGGCGTGGGATTGCGCTACATTGGATGAACATCTCTAACGAGAGTGTCCGAGCCACACGGGGGGCAAGGGAAGAGGGTGGGGTGTTGGTGTTTGAAGTGGACAGTCATGTGCTGGAAACTCCTGGAGTACATTGAGAACCGCAGTCAGCAAACCTAGTCTGCGGAGACAGTTTGGGTGTGGGGTTGTTGATTCCCAAATTTCTTTCTCCGTCAGTCTGGCCTCAATAAAAGTTGAGATGGATTTGCACGTAAAAAGAAGTTATTTATTTAGCTTGCAAGCTTGATTCATCTTACAGAAACATAAGAGACATCCAGTCTCCTACACTCCAGAAAGCGAATGAACAAAGAGACAAAGGGATCTCTGCAAATCAATTCAAATGGTATCAAGTTTCACATACTCGACGCCCATAGGTCAGCCTATATTCCTCCTGACCTGTTTGATCTATTCTGATTGGCTCACTTCCAATCCCTTTCTCTGGCCCCTATCAATGCAGCATCACTCTCATAGACACACCTCTTCCTGCTTTTTCCATGCGGTCTCAATCCCTTTGTCTCTATCTGCCAGAATCAAAGTGGCTTATTTCTACATTACATTAACTAGTATCTCTAAAGTAACTATTTTATATCACATTCGTCAGGGTGGAGCGTGTTGAGATGGCCCAAGGTTGAACAGCAGGCGAGAGCACCAGGCCAGGGCTGGTGTGGAGATAGTAGAATCTGTTCAGGATTAGGCTGAAGGCCTGAATCGGATGTGAGGATGCAGAATTGAGATAAAAATGACAGAATATTGAATTCTATGGACTGGATTCTCCGCTCCTGAGGCTAGGGGCTGGATTCCCCGATTGCCCACGCTGGAATCGCGTTTGGCGATTGGCTGGAGAATCCGTTTTTACGACAAAGCCGGGGGCGGTGCTGTTCTACAGATGCTCCGCCCCCTCAGAAACGGCGTAATTGCTGAGTACGCCGCTACGCCGTTGGGCCAACTTCCCGGTGGCATCGGTCGCGTGTCCTCTCAGTCTTCGGTGACCTCGCGAGGCGGCTGTGAACTGTGTCCAGCGCTACCACAGTCGGGGGGGGAGATGCTCTGCTGGTCGGGGGGGGGGGGGGCTTCAGTGGGGGCTGGGGGGGTGGTCTGTGGGTGGCGAGGGGGGTTAAGAGGGGACACTATTTGGCAGTCCGGGTCTGCGCGTGGCTGGTGCCATGTACGGCGCGGTCGCTGTGGGTTGCCGCTGTGCACTTGCGCAGCCACGGACCTGTCCATTCTCTGTCTGTATCTGCCGGTAAAGCTGGGGGCTTTACGTGGCATGGCTGCTAGCCGCGCTGCGTAAAACCGCTGGCTTCCGCAATACAAACGGCTGGAGAATTGCTGGGTCCATAGCCGCGCATGAGCACGGCGACAACCTGCAGTGGGCGCGCCGTAAAATCTGGCGCCAGCCGTGCACGGACTCGACCTGCCAGATAGTGACCCCCTGGTCATCCCCTGGCCACTCCCCACCAGCCTTCGCGGATGCCCTGCCCTGACCAGCAGCATGGCCCCCGCCCGACTGTGGCGGCGCTGGACAGAGCCCGCAGCAGCCACTCCGGGTGTGCCACCGCTGAGACCACTCGTGCCCCGCACGGTCGGCAACTCGGCCCATCGGGGGCGGAGCATCGGGGGAGGGCCTTCAGGTGACGTCCTGGTGACCGTTTCAGAGGGCGCGGAGCATCAGAAACCTGCGTCACACCGGTGCCGCCCACGATTTCGGCGGTTAAAGGGATTCTCCGCCCAATCGCAGATTACGTAATCGGTGTCGGGGAATGGTGAATCCCTATCTTTACAAGAGTCTGGGAAACATATACTCAGCTCTCTCTGTTTTATACTGGCGTGTGAAGCACATGTGTACAAGAGAGCAGTGCAGATTTTCTTATGTTCCCGTCCCTTGATATATCACGCCAATCCTTTTTTAAAATACATTTTGAGTACCCAATTCATTTTTACCAATTAAGGGACAATTTAGCGTGGCCAATCCACCTACCCTGCACTTCGTTGGGTTGTGCGGGCGTGACCCACACAAACACGGGGAGAATGTGCAAACTCCATACGGACAGTGACCCAGAGCCGAGTTCAAACCTGGGACCTCGGCGCCGTGATTACCACTTGCTAACCACTTGCGCCATCGTGCTGCCCGATATTAGGCCAATCCTTATCTGACTGCAACACACACCTATT
The DNA here is from genome assembly GCF_047496885.1 of Scyliorhinus torazame. Lineage (NCBI taxonomy): Eukaryota > Metazoa > Chordata > Chondrichthyes > Carcharhiniformes > Scyliorhinidae > Scyliorhinus > Scyliorhinus torazame. The sequence goes on from NC_092717.1 coordinate 224,393,936, forward strand.
TCTGAGTTTAGGTAACCACCCCAGGCCCAATCTCGTGTTATGCCCACGAAATGGGGATGGAAAAGAATGTGTGGCTAAAGAATTGATGCAGGAGGCAGGGATTCAGATTCTTAGATCATTGGGATCTTTTCTGGGGCAGAGGTCACGTGTTTAAGAGGGACGGGCTGCATCTGAACTGGAGGGGGACCAATATCCTGGGGGACAGATTTGTTAGTGCTACAAATGAGGGTTTAAACTAGATTGGCAGGGGGGTGGGATCCTCAGCAGCAGGAAGCAGAGGGGATGAAAGGAGATGAAGTACTCAGCAACAGCAAGCTGAATAGACATGATAGGCTGGAGCACGGCAGGGAGCGGGGAAAACCTGCTGGATTAAATTGCATCTATTTCAATGCAGGAGGGCTGACACGTAAGGCTGATGAACTTAGAGCATGGATAGCTACATGGGACTGGGAGATTATGGCCATAACTGAAACATGACTAAGGGAGGGACAGAACTGTCACCTTAATGTTCAAGGGTACAGGTGCTTTAGGCAGGACAGGGGTGGAGGAAAGAGAGGAGGAGGAGTTGCATTTCTGATTAAGGGGAGCATCACGGCAGTAGTCAGAGATGAAATAACCGAGGGATCATCCAGTGAAGCTTTGTGGGTGGAACTTGTAGTGATCTGTACATCTGTACATACATCTGCACATACACCAGGGACTGCAGACAGATGTAACAGCCACAGCATCACGAGAGGGCAGCATACAAAGGGTCCAGCCCAAGGGAGGATCCGCCTCTTTCAGAAGCACAGGGCTAGTGAGCAGCAGCAGACAGAGACAGCTCTGCATAGGCAGCTTACCTTAGCTTCACTGGTCATATCTCTTGACTGTATTACATCTAGTTAAGCTCTGGAAACAGAACAAACCTACTGAATAAAGTATTTGCGTTAACTGGAAGTCTACAATCTTTATTCAGATTTAGAGAATAACATATGGTACCCGGAGTGATTTCAGAAAGCTAGCTAGACACCAGCAAGAGAAGAAAAACTTAAACTAGATATTCGACTGTGGAAGACTTCGCAGCAAATGGATCCTCGACACTAACTGATTCGATGGAACTTGTTGGAACTCCATGGCAGCTGGACACAGCCGGTAATTTAAGTTATAACTGGAAAATGTTTGAACAGCTGTTCCAAATATTTATCACAGCTAATGATTTAAGCACTGCCTCTGATGCAACAAAAATAGCCCTACTACTCTCAACAGGAGGGCATGAAGCTAGATAAATCTATAATTGCTTTAATTAATTAGAAGGTGAAGACAACACAAAATAGAAGTAATACTCAAAAAATTTGATGCACACTGTAAGAATCACTGGTGAGATGCTGGAAAGATTTAACAATTGTCAGAAATGTCAGACAAACGGAGGGCCCATCACTGATTTTATTACAAATCTCAAGTTAATACCACAAGGCTGTGATTATGCGGAATTCAGAGACACTGTGATAATGAATCAATTAATTTCTGGACTAGCTGATAAAAATTTGAGGGAAGAACTTTCACAAAATAAGTATCTAACTCTAGAAATCGCTATACAAAAATGCCTTGCTTACGAAAAAAGACAAAATCAATACTTTGAGTCTCTACAAACACAGAATCATTATTTAGAAAATAAACTCGGTAAAAATGGCGCAAACACTCACCACGAGGCAGCGGCAGGATCACCATCGATGCAACAGCACTTTGTGATTGGCAGCCATCTTGAGAAAGGAGCCGCACATGCGCAGTTGCGAAAAGAGCGCACAGTACAGGAAACTCGGAGTGCGCATGGGCAATCAAGTCCTACGCGTGACGTCACGAGCGTCATGACGTCGGAGGACCAGGACCACGCCCATTTAAAAGGGAAATGCATGAAAATGAACAAAAAGAAATTTAAGGCTGCAAAACCCAATTTTCTTGCCTCAAAAGACAGAACAATGCCCGAACTTACACCAGCAGTTGAAAATAACTTTCACAACACCCTGGAATAAGCAGTTAGCACCGCCCTAGAAGATGATATCGTTCTTGTAGGCTACGACACAGACGAAGACTTCATCTTGGGAGATGGCTACCCCAATACCAAATCCAGAACCGCAAGCACGGTAGCATGGTGGTTAGCACAAGTGCTTCACAGCTCCAGGGTCCCAAGTTCGATTCCCGCTTGGGTCACTGTCTGTGCGGAGTCTGCACGTTCTCCCCGTGTGTGTGTGTGGGTTTCCTCCGGGTGCTCCGGTTTCCTCCCACAGTCCAAAGATGTGCAGGTTAGGTGGGTTGGCCATGCTAAATTGCCCTTAGTGTCCAAAATTGCCCTTAGTGTTGGGTGGGGTTACTGGGTTACGGGGATAAGGTGGAGGTGTGCGGTTGGGTAGGATGCTCTTTCAGAGAGCCGGTGCAGACTCGATGGGCCAAATGGCCTCCTTCTGCACTGTAAATTCTATGATCTATGATCTATGAACTAGAGACGTTGTACCCTGATGACCCCGATGATCAGTTCTTCGGATTGGGGAATCTTAAGCCCAGCATATATGACATCCTGACTCGTGAGTGCAGGATTAAGCTGCGGCCTGACGCCAAGAAACAGAGAGTGGTCCACGCACCACAAAGGGTTCCAGCCTCATCACAAGAAGATGATTTGTTCATTGAACATGAAGAGAACCCGGCACTGCAGGTGTTCTGGGTGGGGGTGGCAAAGGTGCTTTCGAAGGTGGTGGGGGTCCGGGTCGAGCCAGGCTGGGGGTTGGCTATATTTGGGGTTGCAGAAGAGCCGGGAATGCAGGAGGCGAGCGAGGCTGATGTTTTGGCCTTTGCGTCCCTAGTAGCCCGGCGAAGGATATTGCTTATGTGGAAGGAAGCTAAACCCCCGGGCGTGGAGACCTGGATAAACGACATGGCAGGGTTTATAAAATTAGAACGATAAAGTTCACGCTAAGGGGTTCGGCTCAAGGGTTCACCAGGCGGTGGCAACCGTTCATTGACTACCTCGCAGAGCGATAAAGGAAATGGGAAGGTAACAGCAGCAACCCAGGGGGGAGGGGGGAGGGGGGGGGGAGGACTCGGGTGGGTTCTCAGGGGGGGTTTTGTATACAGATATTTGTACTTGGTTATGTATATTGGATTGTTTGATTTTATTATCTGGAGAGTTATTGGGCGTCATTCTCCGACCCCCCGCCGGGTCGGAGAATGGCCGTTGGCCGCCGTGAATCCCACCCCCGCCGAAGTCTCCGGTACCGGAGATTGGGCGGGGGCGGGAATCGGGCCGCGCCGGTTGGCGGGACCCCCCGCTCAATTCTCCGGCCCGTATGGGCTGAAGTCCCGCTCAGAAATTGCCTGTCCCGCCGGCGTAATTCAAAGCTGGTATTTACTGGCGGGACCAGGCGGCGTGGGCGGGCTCCGGGGTCCTGGGGGGGGCGCGGGGCGATCTGACCCCGGGGGGTGCCCCCACGGTGGCCTGGCCCGCGATCGGGGCCTACCGATCCGCGGGCGGGCCTGTGCCGTGGGGGCACTCTTTCCCTTCCGCCTCCGCCACGGCCTCCACCATGGCGGAGGCGGAAGAGACTCTCCCCACTGCGCATGCGCGGGAAACTGTCGGCGGCCGCTGACGCACCCGTGCATGCGCCGCATTTCCGCGCCAGCTGGCTGGGCAACAAACGCCATTTCCGCCAGCTGGCGGGGCAACAAACGCCATTTCCGCCAGCTGGCGGGGAGGAAATCCCTCCGGCGTCGGCATAGCCCCTCAATGTTGGGGCTCGACCCCCAAAGGTGCGGAGCATTCCGCACCTTTGGGCCGGCGCGATGCCCGTCTGATTGGCGCCGTTTTTGGCGCCAGTCGGCGGACATCGCGCCGTTGGGGGAGAATTTCGCCCATTGTTTTTGTTATGGCAGTTGCCATTTAGTTTATATATTATTTATTTACTTGTTAAAACGGTCACTGTTATTTATATTGTTTTACTGTTGTAAAAAGGGAAAAACATTTGTATTGTTTCGCTTGGCCGAAAAATTTGAATAAAATATATTTTTAAAAAAAGAACATGAAGAGAACGATCACAACTCCGAAACAAACAGCGATGATTTGTCTATCGAACAATACACACAATACTGCTCAGACATGGCTGAGTTATTCGGAGATCCTGGGCGTCATTCTCCGCCGGCGGGAGTCTCCGTTCTGCCGGCGCCCGGGGGTTTCCCGACGGCGTGGGGCTGCCCCACAATGGGAAACCCCATTGACCGGCCGGTGTTACGGAGACTCCCGCCGGCCGGTCGACGCAGAAATGTGGCGGGGCGGGTAGGAGAATTTTGTCCCCTGATCACAGCATCAGCAACACGGTTGAAAAGCTCAATACGACTCTTCTCATGGTAGATGAATCCAATACCATGGTGCCATGGCAGATCGTCGATACATTGGATGACAGCAATACCCAAGACGAAGACAACGCCACACAGAGAGCACAGAACGACTCCTTTGAGAGAGCACAGATCGACTCTACAGTGAGAACACTGCACAACTCCACAGAGAGAGCGATGACAGACTCCACAGAGAGAGCGATGACAGACTCCACAGAACAAAGTCTTACAACACCAGGTTAAAGTCCAACAGGTTTGTTTCGATGTCACTAGCTTTCGGAGCGCTGCTCCTTCCTCAGGTGAATGAAGAGGTCTGTTCCAAAAACACAAAAATAGACAAATTCAAAGATGCCAAACAATGCTTGGAATGCGAGCATTAGCAGGTGATTAAATCTTTACAGATCCAGAGATGGGGTAACCCCAGGTTAAAGAGGTGTGAATTGTACCAAGCCAGGACAGTTGGTAGGATTTCGCAGGCCAGATGGTGGGGGATGAATGTAATGCGACATGAATCCCAGGTCCCGGTTGAGGCCGCACTCATGTGTGCGGAACTTGGCTATAAGTTTCTGCTCGGCGATTCTGCGTTGTCGCGGGTCCTGAAGGCCGCCTTGGAGAACGCTTACCCGGAGATCAGAGGCTGAATGCCCTTGGCTGCTGAAGTGTTCCCCGACTGGAAGGGAACATTCCTGCCTGGTGATTGTTGCACGATGTCCGTTCATTCGTTGTCGCAGCGTCTGCATGGTCTCGCCAATGTACCACGCTTCGGGACATCCTTTCCTGCAGCGTATGAGGTAGACAACGTTGGCCGAGTCGCACGAGTATGTACCGCGTACCTGGTGGGTGGTGTTCTCACGTGTAATAGTGGTATCCATGTCGATGATCTGGCACGTCTTGCAGAGATTGCCATGACAGGGTTGTGTGGTGTCGTGGTCACTGTTCTGAAGACTGGGTAGTTTGCTGCAAACAATGGTTCGTTTGAGGTTGCGCGGTTGTTTGAAGGCAAGTAGTGGGGGTGTCCATTCCTCGTCACAATGGACGTCTCGGCACTCTACACCAGCATCCCCCATGACGACGGCATTGCTGCAACAGCCTCAGTACTCAACACCGACAACTGCCAATCTCCAGACGCAATTCTGCAACTCATCCGCTTCATTCTGGATCACAACGTCTTCACCTTCGACAACAAGTTCTTCATCCAGACGCACGGAACAGCCATGGGGACCAAATTCGCACCCCAATACGCCAACATCTTCATGCACAAGTTTGAACAGGACCTACTCACCGCACAGGACCTTCAACCGATGTTATACACCAGATACATCGATGACATTTTTTTCCTTTGGACCCACGGCGAAGAATCACTGAAACGACTACACGATGACATTAATAAGTTCCATCCAACCATCAGACTCACCATGGACTACTCTCCAAAATCAGTTGCATTCTTGGACACACTCGTCTCCATCAAGGACGGTCACCTCAGCACATCGCTTTACCGCAAACCTACGGATAACCTCATGATGCTCCACTTCTCCAGCTTCCACCCTAAACACATTAAAGAAGCCATCCCCTATGGACAAGCGCTCCGTATACACAGGATCTGCTCAGACGAGGAGGAGCGTAACAGACATCTACAGACGTTGAAAGATGCCCTCGTACGAACGGGATATGGCACTCGACTCATCGATCGACAGTTCCAATCCGCCACAGCGAAAAACCGGACCGACCTCCTCAGAAGACAAACATGGGACACAACCGACAGAATACCCTTCGTCGTCCAGTACTTCCCCGGAGCGGAGAAACTACGTCATCTTCTTCACAGCCTTCAACACGTCATTGATGACGATGAACATCTTGCCAAGGTCATCCCCACGCCCCCACTACTTGCCTTCAAACAACCGCGCAACCTCAAACGAACCATTGTTTGCAGCAAACTACCCAGTCTTCAGAACAGTGACCACGACACCACACAACCCTGTCATGGCAATCTCTGCAAGACGTGCCAGATCATCGACATGGATACCACTATTACACGTGAGAACACCACCCACCAGGTACGCGGTACATACTCGTGCGACTCGGCCAACGTTGTCTACCTCATACGCTGCAGGAAAGGATGTCCCGAAGCGTGGTACATTGGCGAGACCATGCAGACGCTGCGACAACGAATGAACGGACATCGTGCAACAATCACCAGGCAGGAATGTTCCCTTCCAGTCGGGGAACACTTCAGCAGTCAAGGGCATTCAGCCTCTGATCTCCGGGTAAGCGTTCTCCAAGGCGGCCTTCAGGACCCGCGACAACACAGAATCGCCGAGCAGAAACTTATAGCCAAGTTCCGCACACATGAGTGCGGCCTCAACCGGGACCTGGGATTCATGTCGCATTACATTCATCCCCCACCATCTGGCCTGCGAAATCCTACCAACTGTCCTGGCTTGGTACAATTCACACCTCTTTAACCTGGGGTTACCCCATCTCTGGATCTGTAAAGATTTAATCACCTGCTAATGCTCGCATTCCAAGCATTGTTTGGCATCTTTGAATTTGTCTATATATGTGTTTCTGGAACAGACCTCTTCATTCACCTGAGGAAGGAGCAGCGCTCCGAAAGCTAGTGACATTGAAACAAACCTGTTGGACTTTAACCTGGTGTTGTAAGACTTCGTACTGTGCTCACCCCAGTCCAACGCCGGCATCTCCACATCAAACTCCACAGAGAGAGCGATGACAAACTCCACAGAGAGAGCGATGACAGACTCCACAGAGAGAGCGATGACAAACTCCACAGAGAGAGCGATGACAAACTCCACAGAGAGAGCGATGACAGACTCCACAGAGAGAGCGATGAAGGGCTCCACACAGAGAGCGATGACAGACTCCACAGAGAGAGCGATGAAGGGCTCCACAGAGAGAGCGATGACAAACTCCACAAAGAGAGCGATGACAGACTCCACAGAGAGAGCGATGAAGGGCTCCACAGAGAGAGCGATGACAAACTCCACACAGAGAGCGATGACAGACTCCACAGAGAGAGCGATGACAAACTCCACAGCGAGAGCGATGACAAACTCCACAGAGAGAGCGATGAAGGGCTCCACAGAGAGAGCGATGACAAACTCCACAAAGAGAGCGATGTCAGACTCCACAGAGAGAGCGATGAAGAGCTCCACAGAGAGAGCGGTGACAAACTCCACACAGAGAGCGATGACAGACTCCACAGAGAGAGCGATGAAGGGCTCCACAGAGAGAGCGATGACAAACTCCACAGAGAGAGCGATGACAGACTCCACAGAGAGAGCGATGACAAACTCCACAGCGAGAGCGATGACAGACTCCACAGAGAGAGCAACGCAAGCCTCCACAAAGAAAGTGACACAAGCCTCCACAAACAGCTCGGTGACAGACTCAAAAATGGAAGCAAGCAAATACTCCATAGCGAACACCATGCATGTACAAAACCATGAAGATCTATCAAGCTTATTTGAGTCACCAGAAGAAGACACTGAATGTCTACCCACTGTATGTGAGACAAGTGATGAAGAAATCACAATTCCCATACAGGATGTGCAGGATCACAGCGAGACTGACAGATCTCAGCTTGTCTGCACAGAAGCACTCAATAATCAGAGGACAGCCACCCATAATCCAGAGAGACCACGTCAATAGAAAGCTTGAAGATTTTGACTCCAGAAAAGGAGCACAAAGAGATCACAGATGATTCAAATGAGCACCAAGAAATCAATGATAATTCAAGTGACCTTGAAATGACGCCAAAAGAGGAGCACCAAGAACTCAATGATAATTCAAGTGAACCTGAAATGACTCCAAAAGAGGAGCTCCTAGAAATCAATGATGATTCAAGTGAACCAGGAATGACTCTAGAAGAGGAGTACAAAGTAAGCAAAGAAGAGGAATCGAATCCACCACAAATGACTGATGTCACCGACATCAATGCAACATCAGATCATTCTCACAATTCTCAAGAAGATACGCTCAATGTAGCAGAGACCACAAAGGACACTGACACCAATAACTGTGACAATGACTCAAATCATCCACATGGCACACTCATTGAGCACAACAAGAACAACAAAAACTGCAAGAAGCACAGCAGAAAGAACAACAACAGCAACAACAAAAACAACAAGCAGCGCAACAAGAACGACAAGAGCAACAAAAAGCATCCCAGAAACAACAAGCACGGCAAGAAAAAGAACAATAATAAAAGCGAAAACAATGAAAACAGAATCAACAAGCGCGACAAAAAGAACAACAAGAATGACAACAACAAGAACACCAACGAAAACAACAAAGACAGAAACAACAACAATGAAACAACGACCTGTACAACATGGTACAACTCTACACGTGAAGGACAATGCCACAGCACACTGCGAAACAATGACAAGACTACAAACATGCCATGGCATGATAAAGAATCTCACAAATTCACATCTGCTCCAGAACAAACAAGCAAAACAGCTTTCACGAATGATGACATACAGAATCAATACCACAAACACAAGAAAAAGTCGAGATCAGACAACGGTGCAACACAGAATTGCTACCCACAATCAAATGGAACGGGGGAATAAGGTGTCCACATCATTAAACGACTCACCAGCAAAGCAGCCGAGTCACGTTCCGACATCAACCTAGCTGTGTTATCGTACTGAGCAACCCCATTGAGCTCCGGACTGTCGCCAGCGCAAATGCTCTTCGGCAGAGACATCCGGACAACCCTACCGGCAAAGCAACTCCGAGGCCCCGGCAAAGCACTGGTTCTCGACGACATGCGGGCACTATGCTCCAAACAAAAACTATACTATGATCAACATTGGGCAGCACGGTAGCATTGTGGATAGCGCAATTGCTTCACAGCTCCAGGGTCTCAGGTTCGATTCCCGGCTTGGGTCACTGTCTGTGCGGACTCTGCATGTTCTCCCCATGTGTGCGTGGGTTTCCTCCGGGTGCTCCAGTTTCCTCCCACAGTCCAAAGATGTGCAGGTTAGGTGGATTGGCCATGATAAATTGCCCTTCGTGTCCAAAATTGCTCTTAGTGTTGGGTGGGGTTACTGGGTTATGGGGATAGGGTGGAGGTGTTGACCTTGGGTAGGGTGCTCTTTCCAAGAGCCGGTGTAGACTCGATGGGCCGAATGGCCTTCTTCTGCACTGTAAATTCTATGATAATCTAATTCTATGAACATGCGATCCCACTCAAGCCACTGACAATAGGTGACACCATCAGAATCAGGGACCCAGAAGGCGGATGGTCTGAGTCAGCCACGGTGATCAGGCAGGAGGCACCGCAGTCCTACATTGTCAAATCGTCAGTGGGAGTACTTTTTCGCCGTAACCGCTGGGATCTATTAGAGATTCGACCTACAACGCCAGTGTTTCCCCACACTGGACTTGACTGAGTCCATTTGTCCACAGGACGTTCCTCGTCACACAACGCCAGACAAACCATCATCCCTACTACCGCCGTTAACACACTCCAGCAGAAGCCGTAAGGCACCCGACCGGCTAGATTTGTGACGACACTTCAACACACCCACAAGACGAATATGGACATTTCTCACGATGGACTCACAACACAGTTAATTGTTTCTGTATTACTTTTATCATTTTCACAGTGTGCAAGTTTGCATTTTCTCACCACTTGTTATGTACAGTTTTCTTGAGGCCCCTCTAGAAAACATGTCCAATAAAAGGGGGGGGGGGTGTAGTGATCTGTACATCTGTACATACATCTGCACATACACCAGGGACTGCAGACAGATGTAACAGCCACAGCACCACTAGAGGGAGCATCAGAGACAGGTATAAAGGGTCCAGCCCAAGGGAGGATCCGCCTCTTTCAGAAGCACAGGGCTAGTGAGCAGCAGCAGACAGAGACAGCTCAGCATAGGCAGCTTACCTTAGCTTCACTGGTCATACCTCTTGACTGTATTATATCTAGTTAAGCTCTGGAAACAGAACAAACCCATTGAATAAAGTATTAGTGTTAACTGGAAGTCTACAATCCTTATTCAGACTTAGAGAATAAAATAGAACTAAGAAATAAGAAGGGGATGATGACCTTACTGGGGATGTATTATAGGCCCTCAAATAGTCAACGGGAATTAGAAGAACAAATATGCAGAGAGAAGGGGGATTATTAGGGATGTCATAGTAGGGGATTTTAATTTTCCTAACATAGACTGGGACTGTCATAGTGTTAAGGGCTTAGATGGGGTGGAATTTGTTCAGTGTGTTCAGGGAAGTTTCCTCATCCAGTATGTGGAGGGTCCTACTCAGGAAAGGACAAACCGTGGCCTACTCTTGGGAAATAGGGCAGGGCAAGTGGCTGGGGTGACGGTGGGGGACCACTTTGGGACCAGTGACCATAGTTCTATTAATTTTAAAGTAGTTATGGACAGGGACAAAACTGGTCCACAGGTGCGAGGTCTAAATTGGGTCAAGGAGAATTTTGATGGAATTAGACAGGAGCTTGCAAGGGTTGATTGGAGTAGCTTGTTTGAGGGCAAAGGGACCTCCGGCAAGTGGGAGGCCTTTAAAAGTGAACTAGCTAGAGTCTAGGGTCTATATGATCCTGTTCGGGTGAAGGGCAAGGCTGGCAGGAGTAGGCAACCCTGGATGACAAAACATATTGAGGTTTTAACCAGGAAAATGAAGGAGGCATGGCTCAGGTACAAGCAGCTGGAATCGAGGGATTCCCTGGAGGTGTACAGGGGATCCAGGAGTATACTCAAGAAGGAAATTAGGAGGGCAAAAAAAGGGCATGAAGTAGCTTTGGTTAAGAGGATTAAGGTGAATCTAAAGGGATTCTTTAAGTATATTGAAGGAAAATTAATAACTAGAGAGAGAGTAGGACCCCTCAAGGACCAAAGTGGACACATATGTGTGGGACTGCAGGAGATGGGCGAGATTCTCAATGAATATTTCCCCTCTGTATTTACCATGGAGAAAGACATGAAGACTTGGGAACCTGGGAAGGTTAGTGGCGATATATTCTGGACAGTTCGCACTACAGTAGAGGAGGTGATGGATGTATTAAAATGTATGAAAGTGGATAAATCTCCTGGCCCTGACCAGGTGTATCCAAGAACACTGCGTGAGGCTAGAGAAGAAATTGCAGGAGACCTCGCTGAGATATTTGCAACGACGTTAGCCACGGGTGAGGTACCAGAAGATGGAGGTTAGCGAATGTTGTGCCCTTATTTAAGAAGGGCTGCAAAGGAAAACCTGGGAATTATAGACCGGTAAGCCTAATGCCTGTGATGGGTAAGTTATCAGAGAAGATTCTGAGGGATAAGATATGCATGCAAATGGAAAGCCTTGCCGATTAGTAGTCGGCATGGCTTTGTGCATGGGCGATCATGCCTTAAAATGTGTTCGAGTTCTCTGATGAAGTGCCCAGGAAGGTGGTGAGGGTAGGGCAGAGACATAGTCCATATGGACTTCAATAAGGCCTTTGATAACGTTCCACATGGGAGGCTGATCTGGAAAGTTAGATCACACGGAATCCAAGCAGCACACTGGCGCAGTGGTTAGCATTGCTGCTTCACGGTGCTGAAGTCCCAGGTTCGATCCGGGCTCTCGGTCACTGTCTGTGTGGAGATTGCACATTTTCCCTATGTTTGTGTGGGTTTCGCCCCCACAACCCTAAGATGTTCAGGGTAGGTGGATTGGCCACGCTAAATTGCCCTCAATTGGAAATAATGAATTGGGTACTCTAAATTTATTTTTTAAAAAGATCACACGGAATCCAGGGAGAGCTGGCAAATTGGATATACAATTGGCTTGAAGGTCGAAATCAGAGGGTAATGATGGAAGAATGCTTGTCGGACTTGACGCCTGTGACTAGTGGTGTGCCTCAGGGGTCAGTGCTGGGCCCATTGCTGTTTGTTATCTATATCAATGATTTGGATGAGAATGTACAAGGGATGATCAGTAAGTTTGCAAATGACACTAAAATAGGTGGTATTGTCGATAGTGAGGAAGGTTATCAAAAATTGCAGCAGGACGTTGATCAGTTAGGGAAGTGGGCCAAGAAGTGGCAAATGGAGTTCAATACAGATAAGTGAGGTGTTGCATTTTGGAAAGTCAAATCAAGGTAGGACTTTTGCGGTAAATAGTAGGAACTTAGGGAGTATGGTGGAACAGAGGGACCTTGAGTTCAGGTGCACGGTTCTTTAAAGGTGGAGTCACAGGTAGATAGGGCAGTGAAGAAGGCTTTTGACATGCTGGCTGTCACAGTCAGGGCATTGAGTATAGAAGTTGGAAAGTTATTTTACAATTGTACAGAATGTTGGTGAGGCCTCACCTGGAGAAGTATTGTGTTCAGTTTTGGTCACCTTGCTATCGGAAAGATGTTATTAAACTGAAGAGAGTGCAGAAAAGATTTACAAGGATGTTACCAGGACCCAAGGGACAGAGGTATAGGGAGAGAATGAACAGGTTAGGACTTTTCTCTTTGGAGCATAGGAGACTGAGGGGTGATCTTATAGAGGTGTATAAGATCATGAGGCATGGAAAGGGTGAATGCACTCAGTCTTTTTCCCAGGGTTGGGGAATCAAGAACTAGAGGGAATAGGTTTAAGTTAAGAGGGGAAAGAATTAATGGGCACCTGAGGAGCAACTTTCTTTACACAAAGGGTGGTACGTATGTGGACTGATCTGCTGGAGGAAGTGGTTGAGGCAGAGACATTGACAACATTTACAAGGCATTTGGACAGATACATGGATAGGAAAGGTCCAGAGGGATATGGGCCAAATGCAGGCAAATGGGGTTAGCTTAGATGGGTCAGGTTGGGCCGAAGGACCTGTCTCCATGCCGTAGATTCTATGATTCTATGAACAATAATGGCATCGAACTGTGAGGCCTTCAGATGGAGAGATAAAAGGCTCTCCTCGCTGGATCTCCTCAGTTTAGCGAGAGACCGGGCTGCCACTTTTAAACGGCGTTCTGACCTCTGAGCGAATCCCTCAAACCCCAACACACTATGGGAGGCCTCTGGGCCCACCACACATCCCCCCGACACCCACGCAGGGCATCCCGGGCCCGATCACCACCACACATAAATGCCAACTTGGCACCTTGGCAGTGCCAACCTGGCAGTGCCACCTGGGCACCTTGGCAGTACCAGCCTGGCACCCAGGTGACACTATCAGGATGCCAGGCTGGCAGTGCCAGGGTGCCTGGGTGGCACCAGCAGTGCCAGCGCACCATCCTGCCCCAAAATGCCAGTGCTGAATGGCGCTCGCCTGAGACGAAGGGCATAACTCGTACCCTAATGCCTCGGGTAACTCGGGAAACGGCTTTTAAAGTGAGACTAGCTGTCTCTATTTAATATTCAGCTTTGCCAATAAGTGATCCTACCCATAATGACTGGGATTTACATCGCAACGTCTCGTGAGATTGTGTTAGAACTCGCAAGGCGTTCCAAGCCGGGTAGATCCTGGAAGCAGGGTCTGGTGGGGGGGCTGGGGGTATCAGTCTCTAGGGGGGGGCCTCCACGATGGCCAGGCCTGCGATCGGGGGACACCAATCGGCGGGCATGCGCGATCTGTGGGGGGCCGACCTTCTTCCACACCGGCCGCCACGTGCATGCGCGGACCCGCGGCGAGATGTGCAGCGCCGCGTACGGCAGCTGGAGCAGTGCGGAGCACTCCGGCGCCATGCTGGCCCCTGTGGGCTACAGTATCGCTGGGCCAAGAGGCCCGTTGACGCCGACGTGAAACACTCCGATGTTTATGCCAGCGTCAACACTCAGCCACGTTTTTCGAGTCTGTCCATCACCTACAAGGCAAACGTCAGGAGTGTAATGGCCTGGATGAGTGCAACTCCAACAACACTAGAGAAGCTTGACACCATTCAGGAAAAAGCAACTTGCTTGATTGGCAACCAATCCACAAACATTCACTTATTCCACGCCTGGTGCACAGTGGCAGCCGTGTGTACCATCTACAAGATGCCCTGCAGCAACTCACCAAGGCTCCTTTCATAGCAGCTTCCAAACTTATACCAACTAGGAGGGACTAAGGCAGCAGATATGGGAACACCACTACCTGCAAGTTCCCCCAAGTCACTCGCCATCCTGACTTGGAACTATACCGTCGTTCCTTCACTGTCGCAGGGTCAAAATCCTGGAATTCCCTTCAAGAATATTGAAGAAAGTAAGAGTGGAATTTGCAGAGGAACTGGTCATAATTTTCCAATCTTCCTTCGATACAGCAATGGTGTCATAGGATGGGAGAATTGCAGGTACTTGTTCAAAAAAGGGCCCACCAACTACAAGCCAGAAATTTTAAGCTCATCCCTCTTTCTGCCTATTGATGCTGATATGCACCATTGTTTCAGCTGTTTACTTCCCTAGTTACATCCCACAGAGGAACCATTCCTCTCGCCAGTATTCAGAAACGGTTAGAGAAGGAGACAGACTCAGGGAATTTGTGCACTGCCTTCCTGGACTGTCTGACAGCAATCTTTCTGAATTCATTTCCGGGAAGTGGGCGTCTCTGGCTGGGCCAGCAGTTATTCCCTCTTTCCCTGCACAGCCTTAAGCTGCAGGGTGTCCAACCCCAGAACTGTGCTATCCGCATAGAGGTCAAGGAAGCAGCAGTGACTCCAGCCAGTGCTCAAGCCCGGGCTCTGAAACCCAGAGTTTGAGCTCCTCTTGTTGATGCTGTTGCTGCACAATGGGCTGTCCTGGCCATGAGAAACAATCGAGAGTTTCCACATGGTATTTAATATGCATTTCCTGGGATGAGTTACCCTGCCATTATACTGTTTATTAGACTATTAATGAATTAAGAGAAATAATCTTAAGATTTAAAAAAACATTCCAATTGCTCACCCAATCAGCTACTTCCCTTGTGCTGGTTGTATTTTAACTCTTTTAATTACCTCTCTCCCTAACACTCATGTTCGCTTACCGCTAGACTCTCTGTTTCAATTTTGTGATTTATAGTTTATGAACTAATTTCTTGATTCAGATTAAGTTGAGGTAGTTTAACGTAAATGATTGCATGTGTCGTCCCTCCTTGTGCTGTGATATTTTGTTTTTTCAACTGAATTCATTCGTTGAAGTTTCACCAAATATCATTTGTTCATTTTTTGATGATGGTTCTCCAGATATCTGCTAGGTTATACCTGGATATTTGGTGGGCATGTTTCAATGTATCATTGCAAAAAATGACCGTGATAGGAGCTTTAATTTTAATGTTATCCATTCGCCCATTAATTTGCGTGGGTGCCTCTTTCATCTGACTGCATTTTTCTCATATTTCTGCCAACAGCAGAACCGTAGTGTGGAATTTAGCAATGTTACGAAGGGAAAAGGCAGCAGCAATCTGGGCAGCAAGTTCATAATTCATATCAGCATTCATTTCTATTAAATCTTCAGCCTTTGTGATTTGATACCATCTGTTAAGAGGCATCGCCTCACATTATGGTTAACCCACCACTTCCTCACAAACGTAATTGCAAAACACTGGCCCCCTTGTTCCCTAAAGCCGCAAACTTGAAAATCTGATCCTCCAGCTATTCAAATCTCTCCATGGCCTTCCCCCATCCTATCTCTGTGGGTACCACCAGCCTTACAATGCTCCAGGAACTCTCACCAATTCAGGCCTCTTGTGCACCCCCAATTTCCTTTGCCCGTGAATGGGATCTGTCTGTGCCTTCAGCTCTTTGAGTCCTGAGCTTTGGCATTCCTTCTCTCGAACTCTCAGCCTCTCCATCTCCATTAAGCTGCTCCTTAAAGTCCACCTCTGGGGCAACACATTTGGTCACTTGTCCTGACATTACTTTGCATGACTCTGTCAAATTGTGGCTGATAACATTCATGTGAAGTGCCTTGGGAGCTTTGATTACATTACGGTGTATATAAATGCAAGTTGCTGCTTAGAACACTTTAAGTTAACAGGAACCTGTCCCTACTGGAACCTGTAATAGAATATTGTACAAATTGAGTTTACTCATTCGTACCATGTCGGTAGTTTTCTGAATGTTCTGATCAGCACGATCAGGCAATGATTGGATAACTTACAAAATCCTTTCAAATTGCTTTGGAATTATTGGTTTTGAAAGCTAGGCTTGATTACTCTAAGATGTGTGGCCTCCCACAGCAGCTGGCGAAATGGCTGCTGCATGGAGGACACACATATTTATACTCCGCCTACTGGGTGGAGCCAGCAGGCAGGGACTACCGCTGTACCTGTAGTACAGGGTCTTACCGTACATCTCCTAATATAGGTGCAACAGTGGTTTACCACACATACGACTAACCGCTCATCTCTGGAATCAATCTAGTGAACCTCCTCTGAATAGCCTCTGAACCATCCCTCCTCAAATAAAGGGACCACAACAGTACAGAGTACTCCAGGTGCGGTCTCACCAATGCCTTGCAATGTTGCAGCAGCCCTTCCCTACTTTTATACCCTGTTTCTTTAGCTATAAAGACCAAAATTCCATTTGTCTTCCTTATGACTTGCTGCACCTGCATACCAGTTTTCTGTGATTTATGCACAAGAACACCCAGATCCCTTTGCACCGAAGCACTGAAGTTTCTCTCCATTTAGATAATAAATTCCGAGTGAAGGTAATCTTCATTATGATGGAAGCGCTCACAAGGTCCCAAGATAAATACAGAAGGGAAAGGTATTTGCCCGTCTTAATTCATCCTTCCAAAAAGATGGAAATGTAACCTACTGTGGCAACCGAATAATTCTTGCAGGGTTTTTGCCTCTACCAATCCATCTGGAATCATTTTGTCAAAAACTGATTGCTCTTTATGTGAAGAAGAATTTATTGAGAATGGGTTTAAAATTCTCTGTTACTGGTTTGAATGTGTCTTTTTTTCTAGTCCAATTAATTAAATTAATTATGATTGCAACAAAGTTTTTGGGTTAACCTTTCCTAGTTTCTAGTGAAGGCTGTAAATCCTAAGTTTGTTGATTTCGATTCCCACATTAGTAAGAGTAAGTTATGTAAGCAAACACCATTGAGGGAGAAGCTTTTGACAATGAATTATTAACACAATATTTTGTTTCCTGAGGTGAGAACTCAGGTTCAGGGTCCTCTCCATATAGAGGGGCCGTCCACTTGCAATGCCAGTAAGATTCTGATTGTAGTTAAAACTCAAGGAATTTATGACTGAGTCGACAGCATCCAATATTTAGCTGGCTCTGGAACAGGTTACTGAGTAAAAATAAAGAAAGACTTTGTAATCATATAGTGCCTTTCGCAAATACCGGACATCTCAAAACGCTTTACAGCCAATGACCTTTGAAGTAGAAGCAGAAAGCGTTGGAAAAAACTCAGCAGGTTAGGCAGTATTTGCACAGAGAAACAAACAGAGTTAATGTTTCAGGTCAGTAACACTGACCTGTGAAATCACTGTGGCACTTTGCACAATGTAAGTGACATTGACATACCACTTTTGAAAATCAATAATGAATCTGCTTCCACCACCTTTTCAGACAATGCAGCCCAGATCATGTCAACTCACTTCATGAATTATTTTTTGTAATGTCGCCTCTACTTCTTTCATCAATGACTTCATCTCTCTGTCATCTGGTCACCCACTTTCCTGCCACTGGTAACAGTTTCTCCTTATTTACTCTGCCAAAATCATTCAACATTTTGAACACCTCGATCGAATTTCCCCTTTACCTTCCCGACTCTTGGGAGAACAACCTCAATTTCTCTCATGTTTCCTCTCATTCTTGATCATATATCCTATCACCTCTTTTGGAGGGGCGGTGCAGACTCGATGGGCTGAACGGCCTCCTTCTGTACTGTAGGGATTCTATCATATTACTTTTCTAGTATATATCCCCTGCACCCTTTCTAAGGCCTTGACTCCATTCATATAATGTGCTGCCCAAAATTGCTCATGATACTCCAACCGGGGCCTAACCAGTGATATTAAAGGTTTTGAATACGTTCCTTGCTTTTGCCTCTATTTATAAAGCCTAAGTTCCCAAACTAGTTGACTAATAAGGACAAAAAATTTCACGCCAATGTAAATTCTAGCCCACTCTTTCCTGGAAGCTGCTGCGGTACTGGAAACACCTTGTACTTCTGACTTTTCCTTTAATCATGGATTTGTCATCCCCTTCCTGCTCAAACCATGATCCTAGCCAACCCTCGCGTATTTTTCATCAAACTTATTAAAAAAATAATTTTCTTATTGACTTGGAGTGAGTCCATTTCAAGGTGACTTATTTACAACAAATGATTGTCCCTGAGCAGAGCAAACACTCCCAGGTACATTGTTGAATAAAATAATCATGGGTTCTCTTGTTAGGGGCTGCAGATGCCTTTTTGGTACCTGGCATCCCCTGTGTTTTTTTGATCTGATCAAAATAATGGAAGTGGATCAGGACAGGATCTTTACAGGCTGCCAACGTGTGCTGTGGCTTTACCCACTGGAAGTTCCTCCACCATGGCTCCTTTCAAGAGGCCACCTTCTACCATCACACAGCTGTGCCCAGCCCAAGCCCTCAACTCTGCCCAAATCAACATCCCTCTTCTGAACACAGACTGAAGTGTTCAGGCAGCTTGCGAAAATAATGAAAATGAATCATTTTAAAAAAAAAGCCATTTAAATTCTCCCTGTAATTTAGCACTGCTCTAACAGTTGGCCATTTGCTGTAGTGGAAAAGTGAAGCAAGTTCGACCTAATCTCAAATGCTTCACACCGTCACAGATCAATGCTAGTTACCAGTACAAACTGATGTGGACCAGGGTTATTAGTGTGCAATCAATAATAATAATAATCTTTTATTGTCACAAGTAGGCTTACATTAACACTGCCATGAAGTTACTGTGAAAAGCCCCTAGTCACCACCTTACAGCGCCTCTTCGGGTAATGAGCCGGTACAGGAATTGAACCCATGCTGCTGGCCTTGTTCTTCATTGCTATCTACCCACTGAGCTAAACCAGCTCACAGGGTGCTGTTGAAGATATTTTTGGAGGCAAATATGAATATGCATAAATTACCTCCAAATGAAATATCATTAGTGACCTGGCACTCTGATAGAGCGAATGATGTATAAGATGGGATATGGATCTGGAAATACAATGGACAACGGGAGAAGGAGCTACACGTAGCATACAGCTTGGCAAGTTTCATATACCTACAGCGTATGGTATGAAATGTAGAATTGTTAGCTGATACAATGAAAATAAAAGCAGTTTTGGCCGAACTACATTTTTTAGTAAATTATTTTTACTAAAGGGTCAGCACCGTATAGATGCTTGATTGCCCGAGATAATGACTATGACAGATTCAGTTTTGATTCCAGATGTTCTTGCTGTCTTGGTCCCCTACTTAAAGGAAAGATATACTGGCACTGGAGGCGATCTAGAGAAGGTTCACTAGGTTGATCCCGAGTATGGAGGGATTTTCTTATGAGGAGAGGTTGAGTAGATTGAGCCTGTACTCACTGGAGTTTAGAAGAATTGGAGGTGACCTTACTGAGGATTTGACAGGGTCGATGCTGAGAGGTTGTTTCCCCTTGTGGGAGAGTCTACGACCAGAGGGCACAATCTCAGAATAAGACAGAGATGAGGAGGAACTTCGGGCGGGATTCTCCGACCCCCCCCGCTGGGTATCGCCGGGGGGGGGGCGGCGTGAAACCCGCCCCGCTGCTCCGACGCCGGCTGCCGAATTCTCCGGCGCCGGTTTGCGGGCGGGGGCAGGGTTCATGCCGCGCCGGTTGGGGGCCATCGTCAGCAGTCCCCCCGGCAATCCTCCAGGCCCCGATGGGCCGAGCGGCCGCCCGTTTTCGGCCAGTCCCGCCGGCGTGAAATGGACATGGTCCATCATGGCGGGACCTGGCTGGTAGGCTGTCTACCGGAGTCCTCGGGGGTGCGTGGGAGGATCCGGCCCGGGGGGAGCCCCCACGGTGGCCTGGCCCGCGATCGGGGCCCACCGATCTGTGGGCGGGCCTGTGCCATGGGGGTTCTCTTTCCCTTCGCGCCAGCCTCTGTAGGGCTCCGCCATGGCCGGCGCGGAGAAGAAACCCCCTGCGCATGTGCCAGAATACGCCGGCGGTTCTGCGCATGCGCCAACTCACGCCGGCTCTTCGGAGCCGGTAGACGCGGCGCCAACCCTTCCGCCGCCGGCTGGATTCCGCAACTTCCAGGCGACCCGACGCCGGAGTCGGGCCATCCAGCCAGTTGCGGGAGAATCCCGCCCTTCTTCTCTCAGTGGATAGTGAATCTGTGGAATTCTTTTCCGTAGAGCACTGTAGAAGCTGGGTTGTGAAGTATTTCAAGGCTGAGTGAGACAGATTTTTAGTCAGTCGGGGTTATGGGGATAAGCCTCGAAAGTGGAGTTGAGAATTATAAAATCAGAGCAGTCGTGGTCTCATTGAATGGCAGAGCGGAGTTGATTGGCTGAATGATCTACCTCTCTGCTCCTACGTCTTATGGTCTTCCATAGAACCTGCAACTGCATCTTGAGAAGTGTTGCTCAAATAACATAGTTAGTGTGAAACTATTAGACTTAATGGTCTCATAGACCACTCTATGGTAGCAGGCAGCTACACATGCAGTAAAGGATTTCAGTTATGTAGGCCACACATCCCAATTGCTGGTCACAATAGGCATGTTACTGGCCATATTCAAGTAGGCTACAAAACATAAACCATAGGGTAAAATCTTCTGCTCACTCTGGTGGCGATCCTGGAGTTGGGAGGGCATTTAATTAGGTGGGATGGTGACATAATGAACCTGCCACCTTTCTGCCTCCATCAGAATTAAGTCCTGGGCGGGAATGCCCATGGTTGACCCTCCTACCCGCTGCCAATGAATGACCATCTAAGAACCTCATCCTGCTGCTGCCACTGGTATTAATCCAGTTGCAAGTGGACCTGCGAGGCCAGCTTGTTACCTCTTGTCACTAAGTGCCTGCTGAGAGCTACCCTAGCCAACCCCCCCCCTTCACCATTACTGACAACCACCTGAACCGCTCTCTCCGCCACACACCACCACTCTGCTCCCAACATTACCTACCTGTTTCCTAGGTCACTCCACATTCTTGGGACTCTAACGCCTGTCCTTCCAACAGCAGCCAGGGCCTTCCCAGTGATGTCGCTGAACACAAGAGGTGCAGGTCTTTGATTGGCTGGCAATGTTCAGGTGATACTCCGCCCCCTAGGATTCCTGGAGAAGGCCTGATTTCGCCCTTGTCTCTGCCTGTTTGGCTTTGGTTTGATGGACTTTCCTGGAAAGAGGAAATATGGGTCTCTTCTATGACTTTTTCGAATTAAACTAAAGTGTGGTGGACAATAATTCCCTGGTGCATTCTCAATGGCAATGCTTTGACCAATCAGAGGCGTGTGGGCACCTCCATATCTTTTCTCTTTGCAGCTAACAAAAAAATACAACAAAAGAGATAACTGGCGGCGAGGATTGAGGCAAGAAAAAAATTGCTGAAGAAGAAATTCATCAACAAAAATAGTGGAGATGACACTCATACACATACATAAACACACATACACACACATGTCGGACAAAGTACAGCTGCTGATGCTGAAGGTTTAAAAGAATATTTTAACTACAACCATGAGTAAAGAAGAATGACAGTTTGGGAAATTTGCTTGCCGTTGAAGTGGGTAGACTCTGGGCTACACAGAAAGTGCACGGGGCAAAGTTAAATATTCTGTGGGTAACAGTGATTCAGAAGTCTTCCCACTCTCCACAGGTCACTGCTCAGGGAAGTGTTGAACTACAGTCAGGTAAAAAAGGAAAAAATTGCTGTGAATCGTTTGTGCCATACCTTCAAAAGTACCGGAAGGGAGGAAGTTGGGATAGACCCAGGAGCTGATCTGAAATGGCGGGAATAACGGGCGCCATGGACACATTTGATGAAGACTGGGATCTGGAACTCCAAGAGGGAAGATTCCAATGATATTCATAGCCAATCAAACACCAGAGGCCCTAATGGTCACAACGTGCCTCTGTTCCACAAGGTGTAAAACTTTTATTCTGCTACAAAATATAATTCAGCAAAACTGGGAGATAAGTCTTATAGCGAACTAGTGAACGTTTTAGAAGTGCATTTCTCTCTTAGACTGTTATTGATTGTAGAAAGGCTTTGGTTCCAATTTCATAGTCAGAAAGAAGGTGAAAGCATTTTATAATTTGGACGGACTTTAAGAAGGTTAGTCATATTGCGAGTTTGGTGCAACACTTGATGATACTCTTCTTGATAGGTTGGTTTGTAGATTCCACTGTGAAGCTATTCAGAATTCGCTGCTTACTCTAAGAGATTTAACTCTCAGAGCGGCTGTGGAAATGACCACATCTACGGGGCTAGCAATGAAAGGAGCTTCATGGATAGGGACTGGAGTGAAGATCCACAAAATGGGCACCACAAGGAACAAGGCTGCAAGGGTACAAC
This sequence comes from Scyliorhinus torazame, assembly GCF_047496885.1. Classification (NCBI taxonomy): domain Eukaryota; kingdom Metazoa; phylum Chordata; class Chondrichthyes; order Carcharhiniformes; family Scyliorhinidae; genus Scyliorhinus; species Scyliorhinus torazame. The sequence continues at coordinate 224,416,721 of NC_092717.1, forward strand.
CATGTCACCGATGTGCACAGGTTGGACACTCAGTGGGAGAATACTGGAGTAGAACAAATACATGCAAGAACTGTGGCAAGTAGGGCCACATTGGCAAGGCATGTTGGGCTCAGAAAACCTCCCCAACACCAAGAATACTCAAGAAAAGAAAACACGCCTAAACAGACTACCTTACCCGGAGATCAGAGGCTGTATGCCCTTGACTGCTGAAGTGTTCCCCGACTGGAAGGGACCATTCCTGCCTGGCGATTGTCGTGCGATGTCCGTTCATCCGTTGTCACAACATCCGCATGGTCTCGCCAATGTACCACGCTTTGGGACATCCTTCCCATGCAGCGTATGAGGTAGACAACGTTGGCCGAGTCGCACGAGTATGTACCACATACCTGGTGGATGGTGTTCTCACGTGTAATGGTGGTACCCATGTCGATGATCTGGCACGTCTTGCAGAGATTGCCATGGCAGGGTTGTGTGGTCGCTGTTCTGAAGGCTGGGTAGTTTGCCCAAAACAATGGTCTGTTTGACCATTGATGCCATCATGCCCCCCGCACCCCCCCTCTCCCGGGTTCTAACCCACCCACCCTAGGGCACTGGGGCAGCAACCCAAGTGTGTCCGGGCTCACTGTCCAGGTTCGAAGATGGCTACTCATCTCCTCAGACCCCACAGCAGCTACTCTGCCGGTTTCACCTTTTTAAAAAGGAGTGCTAATCGGTGCCCGCGTGACCACTTGCTGGGGAGGCGTTTAGATCATCGGAGGCCGTTAGCTAAGGGGTCGTTCCCGTTAATGGTATGGAGATTGGCTTTCATTGGGATTATTGGTTTCACTCCACCCGGGGTCCTTATCTCGCCAAGGGGATTGGGCCGGTTAGATTGCAAACCAATCGGCGCCCGGCGCTGTTCCTGATTTTGGCCTCTCCCGCACTCAAGCAAATGCATTATGCAGCCAGTAAAGCGCGCTCTGAGTGTGTGTGGGAGTGAGAGAGTGAATATTATTACGGTCTGGACCAGACCCTAATAGTGGCTCGAATACTGGACAGAAACTTTGAATTTAAGACTATGAGGAAGGGATACTTTGCTCCAGGAGTGACTGCATGAAGAAATAGGGCTACGGTATATGAAAAAAAACTTTATTACTAACACAGTATTAAAATATTTAACAGCACAGCAGAAAAGTAATTTACAATTACACCTTAAACAATGCTAAACAATACAATGACACAATAACCCTTACCTACTATCTTTATTCTCAATCAGAAAAGAAAGCTCTCAATCCACTTTCAAACACAGTTAGCACTTAGGAATACCTGCTGTACAAAGATGTCTGGATACTCGACTTTGAGAAAGAAAGATCTTTTGACACTGCATTAAAGAGACCTGACCCTGTCAGAACAATGCAGGATCTACAGCTGAACTTTTCAGAAACTGGCTGTATTTCTTCAGAAGCTGCCTCCCAGCTTGTTTCAGCTCACCTTGCAGACACACAATTCTGAACTGCTTGGAAATAAACTGTTAATGTATCTACAGACATATCATTAACTGAACTACAGTAAGAACAAATGCTTGGCTTCTAGTTTGGGCGTCAATATAAGCCCCCACTAAGATTTTGTGCCCCTTTGTATTTCTCAGCTCCACGCATTGTGGTAGTCACCACTGTTGTATGAAATTGTATATACTGCACTGCATACGAGGGTATTACGGTAAGGCCCTTGTACTACAGGTACAGGGGTAGGTCCCTGCCTACTGGCTCCACCCAGCAGGCAGAGTATAAATGTGTGTGCTCTCCGAACTGCAGCCATTTCAGCAGCAGCTGAAGGAGGCCACACATCTCTGTGTACAAAGAACAAAGAAAAGTACAGCACAGGAACAGGCCCTTCGGCCCTCCAAGCCCGTGCCGACCATGTTGCCCGACTAAACTACAATCTTCTACACTTCCTGGGTCCGTATCCCTCTATTCCCATCCTATTCATGTGTTTGTCAAGATGCCCCTTAAATGTCACTGTCGTCCCTGCTTCCACCACCTCCTCCGGCAGCGAGGTCCAGGCACCCACTACTCTCTGTGTAAAACATTTGCCTCGTACATCTACTGTAAACCTTGCCCCTCGCACCTTAAACCTATGCCCCCTAGTAATTGACCCCTCTACCCTGGGGAAAAGCCTCTGACTATCCACTCTGTCTATGCCCCTAATAATTTTGTAGACCTCTATCAGGTCGCCCCTCAACCTCCGTCGTTCCAGTGAGAACAAACCGAGTTTATTCAACCGCTCCTCATAGCTAATGCCCTCCATACCAGGCAACATCCTGGTAAATCTCTTCTGCACCCTCTCTAATAAAGCCTCGCTTACTCTCTACTCTCGTCTCGTTGTAATTGATAGTGCATCAGGCATACACTTCGTTGGAGCTCCTATTGCATTATTTTCCCCTTTAACCAGCAATGCAGCTCCACTGCCTTTTCCTTTTTGTCTGTCCTTCCTAAACACGGAATACCCCTGGATGTTCAGTTCCCATCCTGGTCACCTTGCAGTCATGTCTCTGCAATCCCAACTATATCATACCCACTTACCTCTATTCGCGCAATTAATTCATCCACTTTATTGCAAATTATCCGTGCATCAAGACAAAAAGCCTTGACTTTTTAACATTCCTTTCCATGTCCCTTTATTTGTCACTGTGGCCTTGTTTGATTCGGGCCCTTGGTTTCTCTGCCTATCACTTTTCTTATGCCCCTTTCTGTCATTTGTTCTTGTCTGTCTTTTCCCCTCCTCTGACTCCTTGCATAGGTCCCCATCCGTCTGCCATTTTAGTTTACATCCTGCCCAACCACTCTAACAAACATTCCCCCTCGGATATCAGTCCCAGTCCTGCCCAGGTGTAACCCGTCCAGTTTGTTCAGGTCCCACCTCCCTCAGAACCGGTCCCAATGCCCAGGAATATGAAACCCTCCCCCTGACACCATCTCTTCAGATATATCCTGCTATTTCTGCTCTGACTAGCACGTGGCACTGGCAGTAATCCTAAGAGGATCTTTGAAGTCCTACTTTTCAACTTACTTCCTAACTCCTTATATTCTGTTTTTAGGACCTCATCCCTTTTTTTACCAATACCATGTGTACCTTGTGTACCCTCCCGCTGCAAAATGCCCTGTAGCTGCATCAAGACATCCTTGACCCTAGCACCAGGGAACAATATACCATCCCGGAGTCTCGTTTGTGGCCACAGAAACACTTATCTATTCCCCTTACAATTAAATCTTATAACTATTGCATTCCCACTTTTTGCTCCTCCCCTGTGTAACTATGGTGCAACGCATTTGGCTGCTGCTTTCCCCTGAGAGGCCATTCACCCCATCAGTATCCAAAGTGGTGTATCTGTTTTACAGGGGAATGGCCACAGAAGATTTCTGCACTGTTTGTCTTGTCCTCTAGCTCTGCCTGGTGGTCACCCATTTCCCTGGGGGGTCAACCAGTGGCTCTGGCCGGCTGGGTAGGTCGGTAGGATCAGGTTAGAGCTCTGGCTGCCCTAGTTCTGGGCACAATTCTCGATGGTGTGGGGGATTTGAGACAGTTAAGGGATGCTGAGAGAGGGCAGAACTGTTCAGAAGCTCACTGTGTCCTGGTCTGTGCTTCCTCAGGGATATTGGAAGTTGTCCGGCTTTAACCAGAACCTTGTTAAGAGCGGCACAGTCGCACAGTGGTTAGCACTGCTGCCTCACAGCGCCAGGGACCCAGGTTCAATTGTCACCTTGCGTGACTGTCTGTGTGGACTTTGCACATCCTCACCGTGTCCGGTTTTCTCTGGGTGCTCCGGTTTCCTCCCACAGTCCATAGATAGAACATAACCATAGAACATACAGTGCAGAAGGAGGCCATTCGGCCCATTGAGTCTGCACCGACCCACTTAAGCCCTCACTTCCACCCTATCCCCGTAACCTAATAACGCCATCTAAACATTTTTGGTCACTAAGGGCAATTTAGCATGGCCAATCCACCTAACCTGCACGTCTTTGGTCTGTGGGAGGAAACAGGAGCACCCGGAGGAAACCCACGCAGACACGGGGATAACGTGCAGACTCCACACAGACAGTGACCCAGCAGGGAATCGAACCTGGGACCCTGGCGCTGTGAAGCCACAGTGCCAATCACTTGTGCTACCGTGCTGCTGATGTGCAGTTTAGGTGGATTGGCCATGCTAAATTTCCCCATAATGTCCAAACGTTAGGTGTGTCTATGGGGATAGGGCAGGAGATTGGGCCTCAGTAGGGTGCTCTTTCGGCGGGTCAGTGTAGACTCAATCGGCTAAATTGCCCCCTTCTGCACTGTAGGAATCCTATGATTCTATGATTTTCTTCCTGCAGTGCGACCACCATTCTATACATGCTATCCATGATACTCTCCACCTCACTGATGCTCAACAATTTTCCCAGATGCTGCTCCAGCTCCGAAACCCAGGATTCCAGGAGTTTCAGCTGGAGACATTCCCGACATACATGCTGGCACCGGGCGCTGGAAATGTTTTAAGTTTCCCACATAAAGCAGAAGGAGCACTCTATGACTATGAGCGTTCCTGCCGTGACTTACCTCTTTAAATTAAACATTTTGGAAGATCTTGAAATCAAGTAATATCAATTACTCTCGGGCGTTTCTTCCCTGGTTCTTGTTATGACCAGAATATAGCCCTTACAAGTTATAGGTCACAAAATATAGACCTTACAAAGTAAAAGCAATAAAAGTAGTAAATACTTACCCAACCGTACTCACCCAATAAGCTACCTCCATTTATGATATCACCTCAGGAGCGCCAAACTTCAAGCTAGCTCTGCGATCTCAGTCTCACTGTTTCTCGCGCTCTTTTACCCTTCCAGCTCTGCGATCTCAGTCTCGCTGTTTCTCATGCTCTTTTACCCTTCCAGCTCTGCTCTCAGTCTCGCTGTTTCTCATGCTCTTTTACCCTTCCAGCTCTGCTCTCAGTCTCGCTGTTTCTCATGCTCTTTTACCCTCCCAGCTCTACTCTCAGCCTCGCTCATTCTCACGCTCTTTTACCCTCCCAGCTCTACTCTCAGTCTCGCTCTTTCTCATGCTCTTTTACCCTTCCAGCCCTGCTCTCAGTCTCGCTGTTTCTCATGCTCTTTTATCCTCCTTGGTCCGTTCTCAGTCTTGTTCTTTCTCGCGCTCTTTTATCCTCCTTGGTCCGTTCTCAGTCTTGTTCTTTCTCGCGCTCTTTTATCCTCCCAGGTCCGTTCTCAGTCTTTTTCTTTCTCGCGCTCTTTTATTCACCCAGCTATGCTCTCGGTCTCGCTCTTTCTCATGCTCTTTTACCCTCCCAGCTCTACTCTCAGCCTCGCTCATTCTCACGCTCTTTTACCCTCCCAGCTCTACTCTCAGTCTCGCTCTTTCTCATGCTCTTTTACCCTTCCAGCCCTGCTCTCAGTCTCGCTGTTTCTCATGCTCTTTTATCCTCCTTGGTCCGTTCTCAGTCTTGTTCTTTCTCGCGCTCTTTTATCCTCCTTGGTCCGTTCTCAGTCTTGTTCTTTCTCGCGCTCTTTTATCCTCCCAGGTCCGTTCTCAGTCTTTTTCTTTCTCGCGCTCTTTTATTCACCCAGCTATGCTCTCGGTCTCGCTCTTTCTCATGCTCTTTTACCCTCCCAGCTCTACTCTCAGCCTCGCTCATTCTCACGCTCTTTTACCCTCCCAGCTCTACTCTCAGTCTCGCTCTTTCTCATGCTCTTTTACCCTCCCAGCTCTACTCTCAGTCTCGCTCATTCTCACGCTCTTTTACCCTCCCAGCTCTGCTCTCAGCCTCACTCTTTCTTGGGCTCTTTTATCTTCCCGGCTCTGCTGTCAGTTTTGCTCTTCCTCGCTCTCTTTTATCTCCCCCTCCACTCTTCATTCCCTGGCTCCACTCTTCCTTCCCTGGCTCCACTCTCCCAAATCATATCCTTACAAAATTTGCTCAAAAGCCCCTTCAGTTAGAAATAATAGAAATACAATCGCCACACCCCAGCAAGAAAGTTGGACAAGCCTGGTATAAACCAACTTACAATAAACAAAGAACAAAGAAAATTACAGCACAGGAACAGGTCCTTCGGCCCTCCCAGCCTGCGCCGATCCAGATCCTTTATCTAAACCTGTCACCTATTTTCCAAGGATCTACTTCCCTCTGTTCCCCGCCCATTCATATATGTGTCTAGATGCATCTTGAATGATGCTATCATGCCCGCCTCTACCACCTCCGCTGGCAAGGCGTTCCAGGCACCCACCACCCTCTGCGTAAAAAACTTGCCACGCATATCTCCCTTAAACTTTCACCCTCTCACCTTGAAATCGTGACCCCTTGTAATTGACACCCCCACTCTTGGAAAAAGCTTGTTGCTATCCACCCTGTCCATACCTCTCATAATTTTGTCGATCTCAATCAGGTCCCCCCTCAACCTCCATCTATCCAACAAAAACAATCCTAATCTACTCAACCTTTCTTCATAGCTAGCACCCTCCATACCAGGCAACATCCTAGTGAACCTCCTCTGCACCCTCTCTAAAGCATCCACATCCTTCTAGTAATGTGGCGACCAGAACTGCACGCAGTATTCCAAATGTGGCCGAACCAAAGTCCTATACAACTGTAACATGACCTGCCAACTCTTTTACTCAATACCCCGTCCGATGAAGGCAAGCATGCTGTATGCCTTCTTGACCACTCTATCGACCTGCGTTGCCACCTTCAGTGTACAATGGACCATGAACTCCCAGATCTCTCTGTACATCAATTTTCCCCAGGACTCTTCCATTGACCGTATAGTCCGCTCTTGAATTAGATCTTCCAAAATGCATCACCTCGCATTTGCCTGGATTGAACTCCATCTGCCATTTCTCTGCCCAACTCTCCAATCTATCTATATTTTGCTGTATTCTTTGACAGTTCTCCTCGCTATCTGCAACTCCACCAATCTTAGTGTCATCTGCAAACTTGCTAATCAAACCACCTATACCTTCATCCAGATCATTTATGTATATCACAATCAACAGTGGTCCGAGCACGGATCCCTGTGGAACACCACTAGTCACGTTTCTCCATTTTGAGACACTCCCTTCTCTGTCTCCTGTTGCCCAGCCAGTTCTTTATCCATCTAGCTGGTACACCCTGAACCCCATACAACTTCACTTTTTCCATCAACCTGCCATGGGAAACTTTATCAAACGCCTTACTGAAATCCATGCATATGACATCTACAGCCCTTCCCTCGTCAATTAACATTGTCACTTCCTCAAAGAATTCTATTAGGTTTGTAAGACATGACCTTCCCTGCACAAAACCATGCTGCCTATCACTGATAAGTCTATTTTCTTCCAAATGTGAATAGATCCTATCTCTCAGTATCTTCTCCAACAGTTTGCCTACCACTGATGTCAAGCTGACAGGTCTATAATTCCCTGGATTATCCCTGCTACCCTTCTTAAACAAAGGGACAACATTAGCAATTCTCCAGTCCTCCGGGACCTCACCCGTGCTCAAGGATGCTGCAAAGATATCTGTTAAGGCCCCAGCTATTTTGTCCCTCGCTTCCCTCAGTAACCTGGGATAGGTCCCATTCAGACCTGGGGACTTGTCCACCTTAATGCCTTTTAGAATACCCAAAACTGCCCCCTTCCTTATGCCGACTTGACCTAGAGTATTTAAACATCCATCCCTAACCGCAACATCCGTCATGTCCCTCTCCTTGGTGAATACCGATGCAAAGTACTCATTAAGAATCTCACCCATTTCCTCTGACTCCACGCACAAATTCCCTCTTTTGTCTTTGAGTGGGCCAATCCTTTCTCTAGTTACCCTCTTGCTCCTTATATACAAATAAAAGGCTTTGGGGTTTTCCTTAACCCTGTTAGCCACAGATATTTCATGACCCCTTTTAGCCCTCTTTATTGCGCGTTTGTGATTTGTCCTACTTTCCCGATATTCTTCCAAAGCTTCATCAGATTTAAGTCGCCTAGATCTTATGTATGCTTCCTTTTTCATCTTAGCTAGTCTCACAATTCCACCCGTCATCCATGGTTCCCTAATCTTGCCATTTCTATCCCTCATTTTCGCAGGGACATGTCTGTCCTGCACTCTAATCAATCTTTTCAAATGTGGATTTACCCTTAAACAGCTGCTCCCAATCCACATTCCCAGATGCCGAATTTTGTTAAACTTGGCCTTTCCCCAATTTAGTATTCTTCCTTTAGGACCACTCTCGCCTTTGTCCATGAGTATTCTAAAACTTACGGAATTGTGATCGCTATTCCCAAAGGAATCACCGACTGAAACTTCAACCACCTGGCTGGGATCATTCCCCAATACCAAGTCCAGTATGGCCCCTTCCCCAGTTGGACTATTTACATACTGCTCTAAAAAACTCTCCTGGATGCTCCTTACAAATTCTGCTCCATCTACGCCTCCAACACTACATGAGTCCCATTCAATGTTGGGGAAGTTAAAATCTCACATCACGACCAACGTATTGCTCCTACATTTTTCTATAACCTGTCTACATATTTGTACCTCTACTTCACGCTCGCTTTTGGGAGGCCTGTAGTAAAGTCCCAACAACGTTACTGCACCCTTCCTATTTCTTAGCTCTACCCATATTGCCTCAGTGCTCGAATCCTCCATCGTGCCCTCCTTAATCACAACTGTGATATCATCTCTGACCAGTAATGCAACTCCTCCACCCCTTGCACCTCCCTCTCTATCCCTCCTGAAGCATCTATACCCTGGGATATTTAGTTGCCAGTCTTACCCTTCCCTCAACCAAGCCTCAGTAATACCAATAACATCATATTCTCAGGTACTAATCCAAGCCCTAAATTAATCTGCCTTACCTGCTACACTTCTCGCATTAAAACAAATGCACCTCAGACCACCTTTCCCTTTGCCTTCATCATCTCTTCCCTGTCTACTCTTCCCCTTTGTCACATTGAGTTTATTATCTAGTACCTTACTGGCTTTAGTTGCTGCCACTTTACTGACCTCTAACTTCCTAATCTGGTTCCCATCCCCCTGCCACATTAGTTTAAAATCTCCCCAACAGTGTTAGCAAAAGCACCCCCTAGGACATAGGTTCAGTCCTGACCAGTTGTAGACCGTACGATTTGTAATGGTCCCACCGCCCCCAGAACCGGTTCCAATGTCCCAAAAATCTGAACCCCCCCTCCCTCCTGTACCATCTCTCAAGCCACGTATTCATTCTGATTATTCTTGAATTTCTACTCTGACTGTCTCGTGGCACTGGTAGCAATCCTGAGATTATTACCTTTGAGGTCCTACTTTTTAACGTATCTCCTCACTCCCTAAATTCTGAATGTCGGACTTCATCCCATTTTTTACCTATATCGTTGGTGCCTATATGCACCACGACAACTGGCTGTTCACCCTCCCCCTTCAGTATGTCCTGCAGCCGATCTGAGACATCCCTGACCCGTGCACCCGGGAGGCAACATACCATTTGGGAGTCTCGTTATCGACCACAGAAACGCCTGTCTATTCCCCTTATGATTGAATCCACTACGACTATAGCCCTGCCAGTCTTTTTCCCGCCCTTCTGCGCAGCAGAGCCAGCCACAGTGCCATCAGCCTGGCTACTACTGCCTTCCCCTGTTGAGTCATCTCCCCCAACAGTATCCAAAACGGTATACCTGTTTTGGAGGGAGATGACTGCAGTGGACACTTGCACTGCCTTCCTGCTCTTTCCCTGCCTTTGGTCACCCCCTGTCTCCCTCACCAATCCTAATCTGCGGTGTGACCAACTCACTGAACATGCTATCCACGACCTCCTCAGCATCGCGGATGCTCCAAAGTGAGTCCACCCGCAGCTCCAGAGCCGTCATGCGGTCTAACAGGAGCTGCAGCTGGACACACTTCCCACACAAGAAGGAGTCAGGGGCATCGACCGCATCCCTGAACTCCCACATTGAGCAGGAGGAGCATAACATGGGTCTGGGATCTCCTGCCATTTTTACACTTTATCTTAACTGATTACAAGTATAATATCAAATATTGAACAAGTGAAAGGAATAAAGATTGGATTCTAATTCAAAATTTCTTGGGTTCTCCCGGAGTGGTTTTCCACTTCTAGATCGGGTCCCATCTGGGTCGGCAAAATGTTGCAAAATTATTTGCTCTAATTCTATCACCTTTGCTCATGAGTCGCCAGGTATCTTTCTGATACCGGCACGTGGTTCAAGTCCAAGTAATGATTAATAATGCAACACACCGCTTAGTAAGAATTAAATCAACGCTCATTTATTATATCCAGCAATTAATACTTATACAATAATTCTACTTCTAAACTACTACCTACCACTAAAAAGCCAATACTTAACTTTGGAAATGGCCCACCAGGTAAGAGAAACGAATGGTCTTTCGAATGGGTTCTGAGCCTGCGGGATTCAAAGCTGGTACAGGTCGATAGTCAGGAGTGTCTATCTGGTAGCGATCGTTGGAGTAAAACTTACGGTTTTGTTTCAGCAAGGGTCTCGAAGGGTGCGGAGCGGGGAAGAAGGGTCGAGTTGAACTTGGCCCCTATTCTTATAGTCCCCAGGGGCTTCCCGCCTCTCGGGGCGGACCTTGTACCTGGTTCCAAGTGATTGGACTTGGTCCCAATCACTTGGTTCGATATTCTCCAATACTGGAGCGATTCCTTGATTGAGGGGTGGTCGTTTACCTTTCTTTGTGTCAGCTCCGGTGTTTTTAACTGTGGGTTTACTCTGAACCGATTGCTCCCAAACATGGGACAATCTTTTAACTACCCACTTCTCGTTCTGGGCCTCCTCTGAGGGATCATAACTAGTACAGGCATTCTGTCCTGCATCTGTGGCATGGGAGATAAGGGTGCGGGTCCATTTGGCCATATTGTCTGAGGGCAAATGGGCACGGTCTACGTCTCCAAAAACGGCTGCAAAGTGAATCCACAGGCATCCTGCGAACGCTGTGGGGTGCTCAGACTTCTTCTGCCTACACTTATTGAGGCCATCTACAGGGTCACCCCGGTTATACCCGATCGCATCCAGGATCGCAGTATGCATTTCTGCAAGGGTGCCTCCTCCTACATTCTGTGGGTCGGGAAGGGCTGCTGCTACTGATGGATCTAAACTTAGGACCATGAGCTTTACATGCTCTCTCTTATCCAGGCCGTACATGTTCGCCTGATGTTTGACGGTGGCAAAGAAATGGTGGGGGTCTGTGGTGGGGAGGAACGGTGTGATCTTTGCACACGCGTCCCGTAATTGGGTCACTGTTTAGGGGGTGGAATATAGAAATTCCGTGTCGTCTACTATGGCTGTGCGGTGGGTGGTTACAGGGTTCATTGGAGCCTGAACTAGCTGCTGTGTGGGGGGTTGGGGTGCTTTTCTCCTTTGGGGCTTTCCCTGCGCACATGTTCCCTGAACATATCTCTGCGCTGTTTCTTGTAACTCTTCCCAATCAGGGCCGTCTTCCTGGTCTAACTTTTCCCCAAAAGTTTCCTGAAATCCTTTCTGAACAGAAAGCAGTGATTGCAGCTCTGCAATCTGCTTCCGGCACTTTGCATGATCTATTGTGCTCTGTCTTTGTTCTGTGGTGGCAGCGTGGAGCGCTCTCAAGGCTGCCTTGAGATCACTACATTGTTTCTGTAGCATCTCCACCTGCTTTTCTGTCTCTTTCCTTACCAGGACTGCACGCGTCCTGATAGACCTTTTCGTACTGTGATTGGAAACTGCTTAAATGCGGCAGACAAGACTGGTGACCCCATTTGGCGTCAGCCACCTCTTCATCCTTTGCTGTCAATTTCCTCCTTAACTCTAAATTCACTTTCTCAACCTCGCTTGCATCGACTTTACTCATCTGATGTATGCCCTCAACCTCTTTGCGGAGCGTCTTAACGACCTCCTCTGTGCCTCGCAAATGTGCCATCTCTCCTATCCGCTTGCTTTGGTTAAATTTGGAACAGGGGGCTAAGGCGATGTCGTAGATGCGGGTACGGCTTGCGCTAATTTCCGAAAATACAGACTTCCGACAGTTTTGACGCAACAAAAATCTATCAGTTTTACCTTATAGCCCTGTTAGTTATGCATGCATACACACACTTCCGAATAATGACTATTAATCAGAACTGCTTGAACACTTGTGGTTTTCAGTTTCCAATTGGATTCTAATTCAAAATTTCTTGGGTTCTCCCGGAGTGGTTTTCCACTTCTAGATCGGGTCCCATCTGGGTCGGCAAAATGTTGCTCATTTTAGCCTTAGTTTATTTGCTCTAATTCTGTCACCTTTGCTCATGAGTCGCCAGGTATCTTTCTGATACCGCCACGTGGTTCAAGTCCAAGTAATGATTAATAATGCAACACACTGCTTAGTAAGAGTTAAATCAACGCTCATTTATTATATACAGCAATTAATACTTATACAATAATTCTACTTCGAAACTACTACCTACCACTAAAAGGCCAATACTTAACTTTGGAAATGGCCCACCAGGTCAGGGAAACGAATGGTCTTTCGAATGGGTTCTGAGCCTGCGGGATTCAAAAGCTGGTACAGGTCGATAGTCAGGAGTGTCTATCTGGTAGCGATCGTTGGAGTAAAACTTACGGTTTTCTTTCAGCAAGGGTCTCGAAGGGTGCGGAGCGGGGAAGAAGGGTCGAGTTGAACTTGGCCCCTATTCCTATAGTCCCCAGGGGCTACCCGCCTCTCGGGGCAGACCTTGTACCTGGTTCCAAGTGTATGGACTTGGTCCCAATCACTTGGTTCGATATTCTCCAATACTGGAGCGATTCCTTGATTGAGGGGTGGTTGTTTACCTTTCTTTGTGTCAGCTCCTGCTGGCGCCGAAAGGTCTGGGTCGGCTTTGAGTTGCTAATTTGGAGCAATTGTTCCCGGGGATGGCTGATTACTATGCAGATGGCTGGGGTGTTGTGATGTTGATGGCTGCAGGTATCGGTCTGGACTGACTTCCCCAGAGGTGAATACACTCTTTTACCAGCAGCTGTCCGTTTGAGTCCTATTGGCTGATTTTCCCATCAGCCTCTTCCATTCGCCATTTTAAATCGGGGTTTGACCATTCTAATCGGGAGTCAGCCATTTTACATGGCTACAGAGTCGAACCTGGAGCCTCTGGATTGGATTGGAGGGGTGCTACCCATTGCACCACAAGACCACACCTAATTTCTGCACTTCTGTCAGTTGCTTTCAGTATTCATATACTTCTCCTAAAAGGTGTGAGCTAAACACTGAACTCCCTGTTTACGTTTTGTAAATACTTGGTAAATGGCAGAATTTGAAGAATGTAAAGGTGTTGTCTTGAAAAGCTGGAGTAAAACTTAGTGGTGTTTCTAATTTGCTTCTTTAATTTCATTGTGAAATTAAAAATGATGAAATAACAAACCAAAATAGGAAAATTATGACAAAAACAAATGTGGCGGAATTCTCGGTTTCAGAATGGAAGGACCCTGTTGCGTACAATTTCAGGTTGACAACCACCTTGATGCCTATCTGGAGCAGGTGCCTCCACCATACCCCCGCGGTGCCAGGTGTGCCATGATCTGGCACATATGTCGCACTGTCCCCCTGTTCAGCCAGAGTCTTCAACGGCATGCCCGGTCCAGCAGGTCCTCGAATGACAGGCGCTGCGAGTACACACGAGGCCTTATGCAGTGCCTCCCTTACACCTTCTCCTCCTCGGCCTGTTCGGTGTCCTGCCCTCCATCCTCACCGGCTACCCCTTGGCCTCTAGGGCAGGCTCTACTCCTGCAGCTTCTTCCTCGAGCAGCTCCAGCTTGTCCAGCCTCAATGTATCCCCCAGGGCTGCAGCGACTAGGAAGAAAGCCACCATTCCTGGTTGAATTCCGAAGTCGATTGTCTGCATGGGGTGAAAGTCAGACATGTTAGTGTGGTGCGTACTCCCCATGCCTAACCAGGTTCAACAGACTACATGGTTTCCCTGGTCTGCACCACAGCCCCTGCCTGTGCATTTCCCCTCCTCTCCTCCCCATCCCCACCCCCTGGCAGCCTGTCCACCGCATCCCTGGCCCCGTCAGGGCCTGGAACCGTGGAGGCCTCTGGCGCCTGCCCTGCTGCCAGGGGTACCATTGGTTGCCACTGCCCATGCCAGTGATAGGATCTGTGGCCCCTGTCCGCCACCCTCGTGCAGGGGCTACTGAGGCCGCTGCCTTTGGGTGGGCCGCGTGCTGCCCCATTGGTGTGTGGCGGCGAGTCGGGAGGGGGAGGGGGGGGCGAAGGGTGGGGGCTGGGGTGCAGGGACTAGTAGACTAGTAGTGTGGGGCCACCCATACGGCAGGTGGCCCTCTGCACAACCAGGGACCATGGTGGGCGGTCAGTGAGTGGTGCAGCAAGATGGCTGCTTTGCAGGTTTTGGCAATGGCAGTCCATGCCTGGACACCCAGGCCTCAACGATGGTCACCTGACCCCACGGCCCATCCCCAGGTCACCCCCCCCGCTGTCCCCCCTAGGCCTGGGAGAAGCCCCACCCTCAGTCAGCCATGCCAGCGGTAGGACCGGCAGCCCACGGTCGTGCCTCTGCATGTCCTACCTCCGTTCTCTCCGGAGGCTGTTTTCCGATTTTTAAAACCACAAGTGAAATCCGCCGTCGGTAATTCCCCCCTAGCAGAGGCGGAGAATCGTGGAGGCACTGGAGACTACCACGTCAGGCCCGCTGGTGATATGCAAATGGCATTTACTTTATATGCAGAATAGAGCGCATTGATGCCACTGTTGAGGCGCCAGAGCTTGGCATTCTGGCATGTGTGTGGTAGTCACCACTGATGTATATATTAGGTGATTTGTGGTAAGGCCCTGTACTACAGGTATGGGGGTAGTTCCCTGCCTGCTGGCTCCGCCCAGTAGGCGGAGTATAAATATGTGTGCTCCCCATACAGCATCCATTTCGCCAGCTGCTGTAGGAGGCCACACATCTTAGTGTAATAAAGCCTCAGTTGCATTCAACTCTCCTCTGTGTAATTGATGGTGCATCAGTGTGTCTGGCACCCGCCACAAATTTGGCATCACGACCGATTCTCTGCCCAATCGCACATCACGATTTTGGCATCAGCTGACGGAGAATCCTGAGCACAGGGTGAGCAAGCGGTTTATTCAGGTGTAGTTCCTGTCTTCTACTTTAAATCTTATGTGAACTGGCTCTGTGCCTTCTCTTACAAGAGAAGCATTTTTTCGATTTCCACTGCTATGCAAATAATTTCGCCAGGAGTCAGGTATGACTCACCCGTTACTGTTCACGCAAAGATACTTTTGACTTCAACTGTTTGACAATTTTAGCATTTCAATGAGGCTTGATTGTGTGTGACCATATCCCAATAATGATCGCTGGGCAGCATTAGGGAATGATTTAATGAAGGTGGGATTGCTTCCTGGTATCTGAGTGTCTCATTACCCTATCACTGGCGAGTTACACACACTGCTTCAGAAGGGTTGGGAACTCTGAATGGTGGCATTCCTGGAGTTTTGATCATGTGATGTTCTGCCCACATGCCATCTGACCATGTGATGTCTGGTCATGTGACACATGCCACCTGATCATATGACATGTGTTAGATATAGGCCGGGGCTTTGGAGTTGAGTATATTTGCTGTGGGCAATGTTTGTGTTGGAAGTTCCCAGAATCAAGGGGCCACTCATAAACAGGTAAAGAGGAGAATGTAGAGATGGTGTAGGCTACAGGAACAATCTTGTCCCTTTTACCTCCACAAAATACCCCCGTACTTATTTGTTGGGACTTTTTCTGTTGCAATGATTGTTACAAACGAGCAAAGTGTGCATGGCACACAACCTGTATTTCAAAGTTGCATTGTGTCTTATACATGTCACAGCACTTCAGTATTGATATAACGGTGAGTCTGTGACTGATGGTGGCCCCTCAAAGGTTTTTGATATTCCTTTATGGGATGTATCGCTGGCAAGGCCGGCATTTATTGCCCATCCCTAATTGCCCTTGCGAAGGTGATGGTGAGCTGCCTTCTTGAACCACTGCAGCCCACCTGGTCTAGGTACACCATTATGCTGTTAGGGAGGGTGTTCCAGAAATTGACAACATTGAAGGCTGGCCCGGTGGCACAGCGGTTAGCACTTCTGCCTCACAGTGCCAGGGACTCGGGTTCAATTCCGACCTCGGGTGATTGTGCGGAGTTTGCACATTCTCCCCGTGACTGTGTGGGTTTCTTCCGGGTGCTCCAGTTTCCTCCCACATTCCAAAGATGTTTAAGTTAGGTGGATTTGCCATGCTAAATTGCCCCGAAGTGTCCAAAGTTTAGGTGGGGCTACGGGAATAAGGCGTGGGATTGGGCCAAGCAGGGTGTTCTTTCAGAGGGTCAGTGCAGACTCAATGGGCTGAATGGCCTCCTTCTCCACTGCAGGGATTCTGTGATTCTATGAGCGACAATACCGTTCAAAGTCCAGATGGTGGATGGCTTGGGGGGAACTTCCAGGTCAGGTTGTTTCCAGGTATTTGCTGCCCTTGTCCTTCTAGATGATAGAGGTCACTGATGCGCGATCAATTACACTCAAGACGAAGTGATTTCATAACTGAGGCTTTAATCTACTGGAACTTGTTCCCCAGCAGCTTTAGTACAGAAAGTGAAGGCTGCTGGGACAGCACCATTTCTTATACTCAGGGCGGAGCTACGTAACACAGCCAATGGTAGACTCCTGGGTCTAACCAATGGTCATCGGCCTCTTAGGTACCGCAATACCTGGTACTACCACATTCACCCCCTGTTAAAAAAGCGTCCGGCGGGGTTGGTGGCCAGTGGTAACAGTCACCTTTAACATGGTATGATCAGGTATGGAGGTACCGTGCTCATGAGGATATTTACAAAGTTCGCAGTTAAAGTCACAGCAAAGCAATCAGTCGATCGGGTGGCCTGGTCATCCTTCTGGAGCGTCTGGGCTTCGGTGGTGATTCTGGTGGGGGTCCCGGTGGTTGCGACTCCGGGAGCGTGGTTTTGTCCTCCCTGGCAGCTTCGTCACCCCTAGGTGGCGCTGTTGGGGCAAAAGGTTGACACGGGGGGGCACCTGGGGGGGGGGGGGGGGGCACCTGTAGGAGGCGTTGGTGGGTGGACGGGCCTAGGCAGGAGCGGCAGGAGTACTAACCCTCCAGTGAGGTGCTGTGGGGGGGGGGGGGGGGGGGGGGGGAGGGGGGGGGGCAATGGTTCGGGTGCGCGTGGGGTTCCGGCGGGCGCCAGGTCCCGAAGGGAGACTGTATCTTGCCGGCTGCCAGGAAACGCCACGTAGGCGTACTGGGGGTTAGCGTGCAGCAGGTCGACCCTCTCGACCAACGGGTCCAACTTGTGTGCCCGCACGTGCTTCCGAAGCAGGATGGGTCCGGGTGTCGCTAGCCAGGTTGGGAGCGAGGTCCCGGAGGTGGACTTCCTGGGGAAAACAAGGAGACATTCATGAGGTGTCTGATTTGTGGTTGTACAGAGCAGCGACCGGATGGCGTGGAGAGCCATCGGGAGGACTTCTTGCCAGCGGGAGACTGGGAGATCCCTGGACCGTAGGGCCAGTAGAACGGTCTTCCAGACCGTCCCGTTCTCCCTCTCTACCTGCCCGTTTCCCCGGGGGTTGTAACTGGTCTTCCTGCTCGAGGCGATGCCCTTGCTGAGCAGGAATTGACGCAGTTTGTCGCTCATAAAGGAGGACCCCCTATCACTGTGTATGTAAGCGGGGAAACCGAACAGTGTAAAGATACCCTGGAGGGCCTTGATGACGGTGGTTGTGGTCATGTCTGGGCAGGGGATGGCGAAAGGGAACCGGGAGTACTCGTCAATCACGTTCAGGAAATACGTGTTGCGGTCGGTGGAGGGGAGGGGCCTTTGAAATCCATGCTGAGGCGTTCAAAGGGACGGGAAGCCTCACTGGCTGGTAGAAGTGCGGTTTGCACTCCGCGCAGATTTGGCAGTCCCTGGTGACCGTCCTGACCTCCTCGATGGAGTAGGGCAGTTTGCGGGTCTTGATGAAGTGGAAGAAACGAGTGACCCCCGGGTGGCAGAGGTCCTCGTGGAGGGCTCGGAGGCGGTCCTCTTGTGCAGTGGCACAAGTGCCACGGGACAGGGCATCAGGAGGCTCGTTTAGCTTCCCCGGACGGTACAAGATCTCGTAGTTGAAGGTGGAGAGTTCTATCCTCCACCGCAAGATCTTGTCGTTTTTAATCTTGCCCCGCTGTGCATTATCGAACATGAAGGCAACCGACCGTTGGTCCGTGAGGAGAGTGAATCTCCTGCTGGCCAGGTAATGCCTCCAATGTCTCACAGCTTCTACTATGGCTTGTGCCTCTTTTTCGACCAAGGAATGGCGAATTTCAGAAGCATGGAGGGTCTGGGAGAAGAAAGCCACGGATCTGTCCGCTTGGTTGAGGGTGGCCGCCAGAGCTACGTCGGATGCATCGCTCTCGACCTGGAAGGGGAGGGACTCGTCGATAGCGCGCATCGTGGCCTTTGCAATGTCTGCTTTGATGCGGCTGTAGGCCTGGCAGGCCTCCGTCGACAGGGGGAAGGTTGTGGACTGGATTAGGGGTCGGGCTTTGTCTGCGTAGTTGGGGACCCACTGTGCATAATAGCTGAAAAACCCGAGGCAGCGCTTCAGGGCCTTGGGGCAGTGAGGGAGGGGGAACTCCATAAGGGGGCGCATGCGCTCAGGGTCGGGGCCTATAACTCCATTTTGCAGTACGTAGCCTAGAATGGCTAGACGGTCGGTGCTAAACACGCATTTATCCTTATTGTATGTTAGATTAAGGATTTTCGTGGTCTGGAGAAATTTGTGGAGGTTGGTGTCGTGGTCCTGCTGGTCATGGCCGCAGGTGGTGACGTTATCCAGATACGGGAACGTTGCGCGTAAGCCGTACCGGTCAACCATTCGGTCCATCTCTCGCTGGAAGATCGAGACCCCATTAGTGATACCAAAGGGAACTCTTAAAAATTGATAGAGCCACCCATCTGCTTCGAAGGCAGTGTACTTGCGGTCACTATTACGGAAGGGTAGCTGGTGGTAGGCGGACTTGAGATCCACCGTGGAGAAGACCTTGTATTGTGCAATCCTGTGTACCAGGTCGGCTATACGGGGGAGAAGGTACGCGTCCAGCTGCGTAAACCTGTTGATGGTCTGGCTGTAGTCAATGACCATCCTATGCTTCTCCCCAGTCTTTACCACCACTACTTGAGCTCTCCAGGGACTGTTGCTCGCTTCGATGACCCCTTCCCCCAGCAGCCTTTGGACCTCTGACCTGAAGAAGGTGCGGTCCTGGGCACTGTACCGCCTGCTCCAGGTGGCGATGGGTTTGCAATCCGGGGTGAGGTTCGCAAACAGGGAAGGCGCGTTGACCTTAAGGGTCGCGAGGCCGCAGACAGTAAGGGGAGGTATAGGGCCGCCGAATTTAAAGGTCAGGCTTTGCAAATGGCATTGGAAGTCCAGCCCCAGGAGGGTAGCCGCGCAGAGGTGCGGCAGGACATACAGGCGGAAATTGTCCAATTTCCTGCCTTAGACAGTGAGGTTCGCTAGGCAGAACCCCTTTATCTCCACCGAGTGTGACCCGGAGGCCAGGGAGATCCTTTGATTTACAGGGTGGGTTACAAGTGAACTGCGCCTTACCGTGTCGGGGTGAACAAAGCTTTCCGTGCTCCCAGAGTCAATCAGGCAAGGCATCTCGTGGCCGTTGATGAAGACCGTCGTTGTAGCTGTTGCGAGTGTCCGGGGTCGACTTTGGTCCAGTGTCACCGAGGCCAGATGAAGCAGTTGCGAGTTCTGATCGGGCAGCAGGTGGTGACGTTATCCAGATACGGTAACGTCCAAGATGGCGCCACCCATGGGTCACACATGGTGTCCGGGGGATGAACAAGATGGCGGCGGCGATGGACAAAATGGCGGCGCCCACCTGCCCAGCGTGGTGTCCGGGGGCGCACGTAGCCCTGGCATAGGGGGGTGGCGGTGAGCGCTGGCCGGTCGGGGCCTGAAGGGGGGGTTGCCGCGGAGGTCCACAGTCGCTGGGGACCGCGGCCACGGCGCCCGCCTGGCAGACCCCCACAAAGTGGCCCTTCTTGCCGCACCCTTTGCAGGTGGCGGTGCAGGCCGGGCAGCACGGGCGGGGATGATTCGCCTGCCCGCAGAAGAAACAGCGGGACCCGACGGCGTTAGCGGGCCGTCTCATAGCGCAGGCCTGCGGGGTCAGGGGGAACGTCTGTGGGGCTGCCACTGCGGGGTGCCACGCAGCCCAGGGGGCCGCCGTGCGGTCGGGCGCATAGGACTGCGCGTTTTTGTAGGCAACGTCCATGGACCCTGCCAGGGCCCGTGCCTCTCTAAGTCCCAGAGTGTCCCTTTCTAGGAGTCTTTGGCGGATATCTGGGGAGCTCGTACCTGCTACAAAAGCATCCCTGATTAAAAGTTCCGTGTGCTCGCTCCCCGAAACTTGCGGGCAGCCACAGTTTCGGCCCAGCGCCAGTAGCGCCTGGTAGAAATCTTTCAACGATTTCTCGGGGCTTTGCTAGTTGCAAGCAGGTGACGTGCGTAGACCTGATTTACTGGGCGGATATAATGTCCTTCTAGCAGTTCGATCGCGGCATCATAGTTCTCCGCCTCCTCGATAAGGGGGTAGATCCTAGGGCCGTCTCGAGGTAACCTTTAAAGCACGCCAGCCAGTGTTTAAATATTGCAGCCGAGTTCTCCCCGTGGGGGCTGAGTTGAAGGCACTCCGGTTTGATTCGGAGATGCATCCTTCCAGCTTACATCTAGTAGATTAAATTGATGCGCGATCAATTACACGCAAGACAAAGTGATTTCATAACTGAAGGCTTTAATCTACTAGAACTTGTTCCCCAGCAGCTTCGGTACAGAAAGTGAAGGCTGCTGGGACGGCACCGTTTCTTATACTCCGCCTGTCATGGCGGAGCTACGTAACACAGCCAATGGTAGACTCCTGGGTCTAACCAATGGTCATCGGCCTCTTAGGTACCGCAATACCTGGTACTATCACAGTCACCAGTTTGGAAGGTGCTGTCAAAGGAACCTTGGTGAGTTGTTGCAGTGCGTCTCGTAGATGGTACACATGGCTGCTACTGTGCATTCGTGGAGGATCAGGTGAATGTTTTAACTGATGGATAGGGTGCTGTTCAAGTGGACTGCTTTAGACTGGACATGTCGATCTTCTTGAATGTTGTTGGAGCTGCACTCATCCAGGTAAGTGGAGAATCTTCCATCACACTCCCTGTGCACTATGGTGAGAAATGGAATCCAGACATTAATGGGGGCAGATGGGGTTGTATCAAGTGTATGAATTTAACACATGCTCTTATCTTAGGCCCTCACTACACTCTGTTTAAGCTTGGCATGCTACATTAACATTCGAGCTTTGATGTTACAAGTTAATGAAAGGTTGTGCATATCTCTACCTCTAGGATGTAAAAAATATCAAAGGGATGATATTATGATTATTAGTATTGGTATAACCAGGGCTATAAAGATCTGTAAGTCTCAATCAGCTTTTTATATTTTATAGCAGGATGTTAATATTTATGATAAGTTGAGTATAAGGCATTTAATGTTGTTTAAATGTAATATAACTCAGACAAACTGAACTTTAGAAGCATTTAAATGATTCATTAAAATAAGACTGGATAGCATCTGCCAATTTGATACACTGATAATACTGGGTTACAATTGGTCACTGTTTATCTTCGAACTTCAAGGCACGTGAACCGATGGCTGACATTAAGCTTGATTCAGTGGAAGATGGAGGAAGGTCATCACAGCTGCAGCATGTCGCTGTAGGAGTTCCTCAGAGAATGCTCCTCCACCCAACTGTCTTCACTTGTTTCATCAGTAAAGTCGGCTTCCATTCTGAGGAAAAAGCTATGCAAACACCCCATGGGTGGCACAGTCTTAGCACTGCTGCCTCACAGCACCAGGGAGCGGGTTCAATTCCCACCTTGGGTGACCTCTGTGTGAAGTTTGCACATTCTCCCCGTGTCTACGTGGGTTTCCTCCAGGTGCTCCGGTTTCCTCCCACAGTCTAAAGCCCCTAGTCGCCATATTCTGGCGCCTGTTCGGGCGCACGGAGAGAGAATTCAGAATGTCCAAATTACCTAACAGCATGTCTTTTGGGACTTGTGGGAGGAAACCGGAGCACCCGGAGGAAACCCACGCAGACACGGGGAGAACGTGCAGACTCCACACCGACAATGACCCAAACCAGGAAGCGAACCTGGAACCCTGGCGCTGTAAAGCAACAGTGTTAACCACTGTGCTACCGTGCCGCCCCACTGGGATATGGTTGGGGCACGGGTAGGTACTCTTTAAGAGGGTCGGTGCGATTCAATGGGCCGAATGGCCTCCTTCTGCGCTGTAGGAATTCCATGGAACACCGTGTGATACAAAATAGGAGGTCTTGGTTGACACACAAGATGTATTTGCAGTTTTGGCTGGAAACTGGATGCATTGCAGCAACCCCCCCCCCGCCCCCCGGCCAATTCTCAAACAACAATTATGGATGGGCAACAAATACTCATGTTCCATAGAAGACAGTAAAACAACAAACTACAGAGATCACAAATATCAGAAAAGCAGGTACAACAGCTCATTTTGTCCATCCACTTTTCAAATCAGCAATCCTCCCTTCACAGAGCCCAATGGCCTCTTGAATACTTCCAACACCTGCTACCCTAACTGGGGATGACAACAAGTTTTTATTTATACAGCACCTGTAACATAATAAAGCATCCCATAATACTTCTGAGGATGTATAAGGCTCTTATCAGACCCCATTTGGAGTATTGTGAGCAGTTTTGGGTGCTGTATCTAAGGAAAGATGTGCTGGCCTTGGAAAGGGTCCAGAGGAGGTTCACAAGAATGATCCCTGGAATGAAGAGCTTGTCATCTGAGGAATGTTTGAGGACTCTGGGTCTGTACTCCCGTACCGCCCTCCCTGAACAGGTGCCGGGATGTGGCAACGAGGGGCTTTTCATAGTAACTTCATTGAAGCCTATTTGTGACAATAAGCGATTATTATTGTTACTCATTGGAGTTTAGAAGGATGAGGGAGGAGCTTATTGAAACTTACAGGATACTGCGAGGCCTGGATAGAGTGGACGTGGAGAGGATGTTTCCACTTGTAGGAAAAGCTAGAAGCAGAGGACACCATCCCAGACTAAAGGGACGATCCTTTAAAACAGAGATGAGGAGGAATTTCTTCAGCCAGAAGGTGGTGAATCTGTGGAACTCTTTGCCGCAGAAGGCTATGGAGGCCAAATCACTGAGTGTCTTTAAGACAGAGATAGATAGGTTCTTGATTAATAAGGGGATCAGGGGTTGTGGGGTGAAGGCAGGAGAATGGGGATGAGAAAAATATCAGCCATGATTGAATGGCGGAGCAGACTCGATGGGCCGAGTGGCCTAATTCTGCTTCTATGTCTTATGCTCTTCTGGTCTTCATACATGCATCATAAAACAACACTAAAAAGACGGAGCCACATGAGGATATCAGGGCAGATGACCAAAAGCTTGGCCAAAGAGGTTGTTTTCAAAGAGTGTCTTTTTAAAAAATAAATTTAGAGTACCCAATTCTTTTGTTTCCAATTAAGGGGCACATCTTTGGGTTGTGGGGGCAAAACCCACGCAAACACGGGGAGAATGTGCAAACTCCATATGGACAGTGACCCAGAGCCGGGATCGAACCTGGGACCTCGGCGCCGTGAGGCAGGAGTGCTAACCACAGCGCCACCGTGTGGAGCTGCCCTTTCAAAGAGTGTCTTAACGGAGGAAAGTGAGGTAGAAAATCAGAGAGGGGGAGGGAGTCTTTTCCACAGATGAGGCCGAGGCAACTGATGATTCTTATGATGGAGCAATTATAATCCAGGTCGCACAAAAGGCTGGAATTGGAGGAGTGCAGATATCCTGCAGGATTGCAGGACAGGAGAAAGTTACAGAGATAAGGAGGGATGAGGCTGTGGAGTCAACTGAAACCACTATGAGAATTTAAAAATTGGTCTGGGAGTAGGTCAGTGGGCACAGGGGTGATGTGGGAACAACTGGTGTGAGTTCAGACACGGGCATCAGAGTTTTAGATGACTCAAGTTTACAGAGGGTAGACGTTTGGAGGCTGGCCAGGAGTGGGTTGGAATAGTCAAGTCTAGAGCTAACAACAGCATGAATGAGGTTTCAGCCGCAGAAAATAGGCGATCTTAGCAAGAAAATGAAAAGTGGATGAAAGCTCATCTCAGAACCAAATATAGCACTGAGATTTCAAACTGTCCGGGTTAGTCTCAAACAGTTGTGAGAGAGAGAGATGGAATTAGTCATGTGGGAGTGGAGTTTGTGTTGGGGACTAAACACAATAGCTTCAGTCTTCCCAATATTTAATTGGAGGAAATTTCTGCTCCAGCTATTTAGAGACAGAGGAGGGTTTGGGGGAGGTAAAGCCAGATGATGTGAATGGGCATGTGGAAACTGACGTGTTTTTGATGTAAAAAGAGGCATGTGGAAGCTTTATTTCTTGCACCCACTTAGGACACTTTGCAAGAATAGCAATATGAAGGGAAAACAACAATTTATGCTGTATGAGAAGAGAATGCTGATCGATTGGCAAATGGACTCTGATTGGCAGAGGCGTTTCCACGGAGAACGTACCAGTGGATGGTGACTGACAGATAACTGACAAGCATTGTTTG
The DNA here is from genome assembly GCF_047496885.1 of Scyliorhinus torazame. Lineage (NCBI taxonomy): Eukaryota > Metazoa > Chordata > Chondrichthyes > Carcharhiniformes > Scyliorhinidae > Scyliorhinus > Scyliorhinus torazame. The sequence continues at coordinate 224,441,408 of NC_092717.1, forward strand.
TAATTTAAACCAGTCAACTTGATGCTGGTTGGTCAAGGCTTTGTCCCGAGGAATAAAGCAGTGAATGAAGCACTTACTTTGTTTCGATGAAACAGGCACAATGTGTGTACATGTTCTTTCTGTCCTCAAAGAACATGGTCCTGTGTATTAATATATGTAGCTTCCATATGTAGCAAATGTGTCACACTGCGAGCCCAACTGACAATCTTAAATTGATTGCCAGTGCAATTCTTAGCACAATGAGGATTATTTAGCAAATATTGTCTAATTGCAGAATCACATCTAATGTTGGACACTGTGTTTCGAGTTTTGCAAGCACAGGCTGGTTGGGTGTGATCTGTACTTTGCCCAGGGACTGAATAGCGTGAGATTCACATTTCCGTTGGGGGCGCTATTCGGTAAGCGGGTCAGGACATGCAAATAGGCCAGTACTCTGCTGCCATGAATTGAGAGCGATTCCTGGCCCAGTGGGCGTTGTAACCATTGAAGCCAGAATTAGAGCCAAAGATCCTGGGAGCTGGAGCTGTTTTTAAGTGCTCCACTTGCCACAGACTCGCTGCAGCCCACCAGATGTCTCACAGGAGGCCTTCCCCCCAGGAGAATCTGAGATGGACCCACTGCTCCATGCCAGTAAGGAGTGGATGAACACCCTCCTCCCCAGGAGACACACGCCTGCCCTCCTGACTAGTGCTTGGGAGGTGATGGCAGAGGCAAACGTTACTGCCAGCCTCAATAGTAGGAGACAGCTGGTGATCCTGAGGCGTGGAGGTCACTGGTGAAGCCTCTGCCCTGAGAGAGGCAGAGAATCAGGGTGGGTTCTAAATGCCACAATGCAGGTGTCCTCTGGTAAGAGTGAGCTCTGCCGATCCGCTGCTTAATCTGCAATGGGGCAGCGCTTCTGAGGAGTGCCAACATCTGGTGGTCCCCTGATTGAGCCTGGCCACACCCATCCCCTTGATGATGCAGCTGGGGGATGAAGGTGTCCAGAGGGACGGCCTGGGTGGGCTCCCAGATGGCCAGAGGCTCTCTGAGCATTTAAAGGACACAGGCAGCACTCAGCAGTGTGAGCAGTAGGAGCCTGTAGGTAGCACCAGAGGGGTGAGTTTAAAACACACACTGCAACAATGGCCGTCTGAGCCAGGCCACCCCGATCCTGAGGGGGACAGCGTGGGTCCACAGACTTGGCACCGAGTTGTTCCCTGCTGGTCCGGGCAGCCCCCCCAGATAGCCCAACAATTTTAGAAGCTTTTTCAGAGTTTTATTAGCTCCCGCTCCCCCTCCGCAGCCTTGGCGTCCAGGCCCCGCTTGTAAATACTTGCACTAAATAGCGTCCGCAAGACTTTTGCCTAAGAGGGGCGGAACATCGTGGAGGGCTGGAGCATGAAGTGTCCAAGTTGTGAGTGATATTAAAACCCATGCTAATGACCGTTTTGCATGGACTCGCTGGCGTGAGGTGTAAACTTCAGTATCGCCGCCAGGGAGGGACCTGGCCAAGGCGTATGAATTTGCACTGACCGCAAAATGGATTCTTTTCCATTTTGCGCGATTCTATGCCCGGTCACGATTATCGCTTGCGGCATCGAGAAGCCCACCATCAGCATGTGCCAGCATTGCCAATTAAGGAAAATTCTGTTTGGGAGAATAAAACCTGTATTACCCGCATGTGAACTTGAAGGGGATCGATTTTGAGCTTTCATTGCCTCATGAACGCACAATATGAAATGTGGTATCCCTAATCCTCTGAGGCGACCATCAAAATTAACGTCTGACTAATGTTGAGGTGCCATGCCGTTATTGCACAACTCAAAACAAAGGCGCCACATTTCTTTGACAGATGTGGCTTATCATTAACTTTTATCTTTCCATAAATGCGTGCCACTATAATCCCGTATCCTTCTGTTTTTGGTCACCCTTTGCTTCTTATCATTGTTTGCACGTCCTTTGTAGATGATATTGCAAAAGATAAGGGGCTGCAGGAAGAGCTGCAGCCCTCTGATGAACTTTACCTGCATTTTAGAAAGCTGGACTCTTGATTATTTTGCTTATTAAAGGCGCCACAGAAGGAATTCCTAATTTCAGGCTGCTTTTAACGAATGTAGCTGTGGTTACAAATAGGTCATAAAATTGAACTCATAACCAATACTACTCACTGGCTTCATTGTTTAAAGGTTGTCTTGGGGGAAAAAATGAGTTAATCATTGAAGGGGAGTAGGTACACATTTTATTGGGATGTCATGGTGATGAACAGGTTCACGTTGGGATGGTCTTTTGCTTCGCTTTGATCTTATCATTGTTACAGTACAATGGTTTCATGTGACATGAAAATAATTTTTATGTAGAAGAAATGACTCCAGAGGTAGACAAGCCTTTATCCTGAGCCAAGCACATTCTTTCTGAGATATGAAGGCTGCAATTCCGCTCAGTGGGTAGCAGGTAGGCCAGTGGGGATCGGAAAGGATGGGAATCCCCCGAGTCGCTGGCACCATCTTAATTTCATGTAATGCACTCAATCAGGTCGCGGGATTGTCGCCATCTTGTTTAGTCTGGCAAAGAATTATCTTTTCAGCAGAAGTTATCTAGTAACATTGGGAGCTGTTTTTTTAAGAATGGCTTCAGCATTGTTGCCACTGTCACAATTTCTTTTTACATGTTTTACTTTTTGTCACAATCTATTCTAATAGATGTGTGGATTTCAGTGCCATAGGATAAGCTGACCGCGTAACAGAATCTTCTTTCTGTGAGTGAATGTTGCTACGAAGTGCCAGCTATTACAGGCCCACGGATGGTGCAGTGGGAAGCAGGAGCTATAGCGGGATGGGGGTGGGGGGGTTGTCTGTTTTTCTCTTCTAGCCATGACATTGCTCTTCACCTTTACAGGCAATTATTTTTTCTGGATCCCAGAAGTCTTTCGTTCACCATTTTGAGTCCAAAGATGTTGACCAGTTACAGCTGGACAGGCAATAGGAATGTAATAGGTTTTGAGCACGTGAGAAAGGGGAAGGGTGGGCAAAATAGGAGACCGCTCAGCCCTTCGAGCCTGCTCTGCTATTCAGTAAGATCAGCCATAAGCATATTTTCTATGGCTATTCTGACTGTGACCACCTGCCTACCCCTGGTAACTTTTCACCCCCTTTGTCACCTCTCTGCATTCAGAGACGCTGCTTCCACTGCCTTTTGAGGGAGGGAATTCCAAAGACTCGCTACCGTCTGAGAGAAATAAATATCTTCTCTCTCTGTCTTAAATGGGCGACCCTTAATTTGTGACTCCCCCCATCCCCCCCAGCAGATTCTCCCCCAAGAGGAAATAGCCTCTCCACATCCACCCTCGGGATCTTATGGACGGGATTTTCTGTTGGCTGACGCTGAAATCGGGAAACACGATTGAGCGGAGAATAAGTTCCGACACCAAAATCGAGGCGGGGTGCCGATTTGATGCTAAATCGCAAATCTCCGTCACCTTGACAGTGGTGTCAGTGTGTTCCAGAGCACACATACAGTAAACACTGTTTCCATTTCATCAGCAGGCCTGACCCGGTATTCTCCGGGGCCTCCGCGATCCTCCGCCTCCGATGGGCCGAGTTCCCGACAGCGCGGTTCACTTGTGCTTTTAAAAATCATGAAATCGGCGTGGCAGCTGCTGAGGGAGAGAGGGGGTACGGAAAGTGTCCAACATCGACATAGTGCGCTGACAGTTCTGCCGCTGGCTGGGGGGCTCCTGCCAGTAACAGGGGGTGGGCAGGAGGTGGGCTGTGGGCTGGGGACGGACGGGCACGGAACTCCATTTCCTCAGCCGGAAAGGCAGCCATGCAGCTGCACACACCAGCTGTCTACCCGTTGTGAACTTAGTGCCACGGGCCGTATAGGTTCCCCCCCCCCTCCAGGTGCCCTCTGGCCCCAGCTGACTCATCAGCTATATGGGTGTGCTCCAGCACAACCAGTGCCATCTTGTTGAGTCTGTGTGGGGAGTGCAATGTGTTTATGTGGCTGCAGCTTGTCAGCCTTCTGAGTATCATTCATGGACCTGGCGAATCCCACACCATTTTCCGTTGGAATCGATTGTGTTCCACGTGGCACTGGTGCTAGCCCCTCCGCGGTAGCTGAATCGGTGCAGGTTCGGCGCCAGTTTTGCTGTCGTGAAAGTCCACCAATTCTGCCCCGGCATCAACACTTAGACTCAGGAACGGAGAATCCAAACCTATATGTTTCAATCAAATCACCTCTTACGCTTCTAAACTCCAACAGATACAAGGCTAGCCTATCCAACCTTTCCTCATCAGATAAGCTGCTCATTCTTGCTTTTGGTTTAATAAACTTTCTCTGAATTGCTTCTAATGCATTTACATCTTTCCTTAAATAAGGATAATGTGGAGATGCCGGCGTTGGACTGGGGTGAGCACAGTACGAAGTCTTACAACACCAGGTTAAAGTCCAACAGGTTTGTTTCGATGTCACTAGCTTTCGGAGCGCTGCTCCTTCCTCAGGTGAATGAAGAGGTCTGTTCCAGAAACATATATATAGACAAATTCAAAGATGCCAGACAATGCTTGGAATGCGAGCATTAGCAGGTGATTAAATCTTTACAGATCCAGAGATGGGGTAACCCCAGGTTAAAGAGGTGTGAATTGTGTCAAGCCAGGACAGTTGGTAGGATTTCGCAGGCCAGATGGTGGGGGATGAATGTAATGCGACATGAATCCCAGGTCCCGGTTGAGGCCGCACTCATGTGTGCGGAACTTGGCTATAAGTTTCTGCTCGGCGATTCTGCGTTGTCGCGCGACCTGAAGGCCGCCTTGGAGAACGCTTACCCGGAGATCAGAGGCTGAATGCCCTTGACTGCTGAAGTGTTCCCCGACTGGAAGGGAACATTCCTGCCTGGTGATTGTTGCGCGATGTCCGTTCATTCGTTGTCGCAGCGTCTGCATGGTCTCGCCAATGTACCACGCTTCGGGACATCCTTTCCTGCAGCGTATGAGGTAGACAACGTTGGCCGAGTCGCACGAGTATGTACCGCGTACCTGGTGGGTGGTGTTCTCACATGTAATGGTGGTATCCATGTCGATGATCTGGCACGTCTTGCAGAGATTGCCATGGCAGGATTGTGTGGTGTCGTGGTCGCTGTTCTGAAGACTGGGTAGTTTGCTGCAAACAATGGTTTGTTTGAGATTGCGCGGTTGTTTGAAGGCAAGTAGTGGGGGTGTGGGGATGACCTTGGCAAGATGTTCGTCTTCATCAATGACGTGTTGAAGGATGTGAAGAAGATGTCGTAGTTTCTCCGCTCCGGGAAAGTACTGGACGACGAGGGGTATTCTCTCGGTTGTGTCCCATGTTTGTCTTCTGAGGAGGTCGGTGCGGTTTTTCGCTGTGGCGCGTTGGAACTGTCGATCGATGAGTCGAGCGCCATATCCCGTTCATACGAGGGCATCTTTCAACGTCTGTAGATGTCTGTTACGCTCCTCCTCGTCTGAGCAGATCCTGTGTATACGGAGAGCTTGTCCATAGGGGATAGCTTCTTTAATGTGTTTAGGGTGGAAGCTGGAGAAGTGGAGCATCGTGAGGTTATCCGTGGGCTTGCGGTAAAGCAAAGTGCTGAGGTGACTGTCCTTGATGGAGACGAGTGTGTCCAAGAATGCAACTGATTTTGGAGAGTAGTCCATGGTGAGTCTGATGGTGGGATGGAACTTATTGATATCATCGTGTAGTCGTTTCAGTGATTCTTCGCCGTGGGTCCAAAGGAAAAAAATGTCATCGATGTATCTGGTGTATAACATCGGTTGAAGGTTCTGTGCGGTGAGTAGGTCTTGTTCAAACTTGTGCATGAAGATGTTGGCATATTGGGGTGCGAATTTGGTCCCCATGGCTGTTCCTTGCCTCTGGATGAAGAGCTTGTTGTCAAAGGTGAAGACGTTGTGATCCAGAATGAAGCGGATGAGTTGCAGAATTGCGTCTGGAGATTGGCAGTTGTCGGTGTTGAGTACTGAGGCTGTTGCAGCAATGCCGTCGTCATGGGGGATGCTGGTGTAGAGTGCCGAGACGTCCATTGTGACGAGGAATGTTCCTGGTTCAACTGGTCCATGGGTGCTGAATAATCCACTTAAATAAGGAGACCAATATTGTCCACAGCAGTCCAGATGTTGTTTCACCAGTGTCCTGTATAACTGAAGCATAACCTCCCTACTTCCCCTTGCATGAAACAATAACATCCTCTGAGCTTTCTTAATTCCTTGCTGTGAAAAATAAAAGCCTCGGGTGCGGCTAGGGTTTAGCTGCCTTTGGGTTTACGGCATTCGTGAACACTAGTCCCGACCCACGAAGATGGGAAATGTCAGGTTCGGGGCCAGCATTTCATAAACTAGCCCACTTCTGGGGGGTTTTCACCATGACGAAGATCCTGTCTGCCATGGTGAAAATCTGGGCCCAGATCTTCGCCCATTGAGGAAGACCATGGTGACAGAAACAGTTTGTTTGCCACAGGGTCTTCTGGGTGGAGTTGGCAAGGTTCATCAAATTTACAGTGTTGGTGATTTGATTGGATTTATTTATTGTCACGTCTACCGAGGTACAGTGAAAAGTATTGTTTTGCGTACAGTCTAGACAGATCATTCTATATATGACAAAACATAGGACTTGCATAAATACACAATGTAAATACATAGGCACAGACATCGGGTGAAGCATAAGGAATGTAGTACTACTCAGTAGAGAAGATGTGTGGAGAGATCAGTTCAGTCCATAAGAGAGACATTCAGGAATCTGGTAACAGTGGGGAAGACGTTGTTTTTGAGTCTGTTCGTGCGTGTTCTCAGACTTTTGTATCTCCTGCCCGATGGAAGAGGTTGGAAGAGAGAATAACCTGGATGAGGGGGCTTTGATTATGCTGCCCGCTTTCCCAAAGCAGCGGGAGGTGTAGACGGAATCAATGGATGAGAGGCGGGCTTGCGTGATGGACTGGGCTGTGTTCACGACTCTCTGTAATTTCTTACGGTCTTGGGCCGAGCAGTTGCCATACCAGACTGTGATGCAGCCAGATAGGATGCTTTCTATGGTGCATCTGTAAAAATTGGGAAGAGCGTTGCTATTTCAGCTCCACCGAACTCCTTAAAATACCCCAGCTCTGTTTCTATTGAAGGGGGTAAGTTACTAATTCCATCCACCACCTACCCAGGCAAAACCACCTGGAATTAAACCGGGATCTGCGCCAAGGCTGAAACAGACTGTTCACTTAACCAAATCTCAGTCCTTATGAAAAGTTATGCCTGCTGCTGGTTTCCAAATAAAATTTTACATCGTTTCTTAAAATCACTTTTCATAGCTGATATATAGGTTTGTATTGAAGCCGAGCAAAAGGGTTGCTGCAAGTGGCCTTATGGATTAAATTAATAAATACTTTGGAACCGATTCATTGGGGCATACAAAAGGGAATATCACCATCAACACATGTTTCTGTTTTTATGTGAGATGTTTAAGTCAACATTTCTCCAGCGATGTCAATTTTCTGGTCATTCTGAACAGCCAGTGTGCCCACTTAAAAGAAAGCGAGTGCATCATTAGGTGGTTTTGCAGTTATATATCTGTAACTGTTCCAACCGCTGTAACAGCTTACTGTCATCTGGGTTTTTCCTTGAAGACAAGGTCACAATAACACTGTACTCCACATCAAAACCAGACAATGTTATTGCGAAAACCTCTGCTCTACGTGTTCCTCTTTTTAAAAAGGACTATAATCCGCCTTTATCTCTGTGAAAGTGCATCATAAGCCATTTATAAAAGACAGATCACAGGATACCATTAATCTCTCATTCTTGCCACGTCCAGGAAGGCACACTGGAAAGGGAACAGCAACAATAATGTCGATGCAAGTTTTAAATCAGATAATTCTCTTCTTTTCTTTCAAAAAACCCCCAATCAAATCCATCTTATATTGAAAACAAAGAGTTAGCTGATTTGAAGACGAGCTGATATGACAGCACCACTTTCTGTATACAATGCAGTGTAAAAGGATCAATTACAAAAAGGCAACAGTTCAAAAGTTGTGTATATCCTCGTTCCATCTTCATGGCCAACTGCACAGTCGTTAAAAATAAAGGTCGTGGACTTTTGCAAACTGGAATATTTCTATTTATTATTCATAAGCAGATTGAGTCCAAATGTATCGTGGATGGACTCTTATTTTCTCCCTCTTTACTCTTAAAGGCAATGGCACTGTGGCACTCTGATGATATGAACACTTTCATATGAAATCCTTTCCAATGTTATTTGAACAGAGACCTTAACCTGTTTCTAATAAAAGCGTTGATGCTTCCATTAAAATAAAACTTGAAGAAGGAGCTTCAAACAGAATACTCTGAGCTTTCAACCGCCTTTACAAATGCTCACAGCACAATTGAAGGCTTGTGATCGTTGCTATGTCTTTCAATTTCATTCTCAAATGTAAGCAAGACCACATTTATTGCTGGCATGTAGCACTGAGGTCAGCTTGCTGACCTTAGAAGGGGATCAGGGGTTATGGGGAGAAGGCAGGATAATGGGGATGAGAAATGTATCAGCTGTGATTGACTGGCAGAGCAGACTCGATGGGCCGAATGGCCTAATTCTGCTCCTATGTCTTATGGTGTGTTGTTGCCATGCATTGTGCAAGTAGCATATTCTGCAACTGTGGTGCTGATGGTGGTGAGAATGGATGTTAAGTTCAGTGGCAGGGCCTGTCTTGGATATTTTCTTTGCTAGTTCTCGAGTTGTGAGTGACGCGGGCAAGGGCACCTTTGTTGCTGGATCCCAAGAAGGTGATGGTGGTTCTTTCTCCTCCATCTTGGCGTCAAGCCTTTCAGGTTGTTGGAGTCTCAATCAGCGAATGGCGCGCGGCTGAGAAACACGTGGCTGGGAGACCGGAGAATTCCGCCCAAGAGAGGCGGAGTTGAGTCGTTCAAGTTTGGAGATGGTCATTACCGGACACTTATTTAGCACAACTGTTAACTTTCACTTGTCAGCTCAAGCCCAGATGTTGCTCCAGTGCTGTGACAGACTAATGCAGCCTGAGTGGCTCCGTTGGCAGACAAGCTGCCTCTGATCTGACTCAAGGCCCATTCCTGGGCTTCTTGGCCATGGAAGAATTGTTCACAAGAGTCATGCTTCAGATCGCCACCATCCATTTCAGAGCCCATCGACATGGAAGCAAGTCACCCTCAATCACAAGGGACTGCTTAAAAAGGCAAAGACGGGTTAATATGGCCTGCTTCATTGTTGTAGGAGTTGTAAATGGAGCAGAATGCTGTTGAACTGCCAGTGAATGGACCCTCTTTTCCAGTTGGGTGGGTTTTGATTGATTGATTGATTGATATTTATTGTCACATGCACCGAAGTACAGTGAAAAGTATCTTTCTGCGGCCAAGGGAACGTACACAGTAGACAAAAGAATAATCGACAGAGTACATTGACAGTGGTGCATCAACAAATAGTGATTGGTTACAGTGCGGAACAAGGGCCAAACAAAGCAAATACTTGAGCAAGGGCAGCATAGCATGCCATGAATAGTGTTCTTACAGGGAACAGATCAGGCCAAGGGAGAGTCATTGAGGAGTCTAGTAGCTGTGGGGAAGAAGTTGTTCCTATGTCTGGATGTGTGGTTCTTCAGACTTCTGTATTTTCTGTCTGATGGAAGGGTCTGGAAGAAGGCAATGCCTGGGTGGGAGGGGTCTCTGATAATGTTGTCTGTCTTCCTGAGGCAGCGGGAGGTGTATACATAATAAGAACATAAGAACTAGGAGCAGGAATAGGTCATCTGGCCCCTCGAGCCTGCTCCACCATTCAATGAGATCATGGCTGATCTTTTGTGGACTCAGCTCCACTTTCCGGCCCGAACACCATAACCCTTAATCCCTTTATTCTTCAAAAAACTATCTATCTTTATCTTAAAAACATTTAATGAAGGAGCCTCTACTGCTTCAATGGGCAAGGAATTCCATAGATTCACAACCCTTTGGGTGAAGAAGTTCCTCCTAAACTCAGTCCTAAATCTACTTCCCCTTATTTTGAGGCTATGCCCCCTAGTTCTGCTTTCACCCGCCAGTGGAAACAACCTGCCCGCATCTATCCTATCTATTCCCTTCATGATTTTATATGTTTCTATAAGATCCCCCCTCATCCTTCTAAATTCCAACGAGTACAGTCCCAGTCTACTCAACCTCTCCTCATAATCCACCCCCTTCAGCTCTGGGATTAACCTAGTGAATCTCCTCTGCACACCCTCCAGTGCCAGTACGTCCTTTCTCAAGTAAGGAGACCAAAACTGAACACAATACTCCAGGTGTGGCCTCACTAACACCTTATACAATACAGAATCAATGGGAGGATGACAAGCTTGTGTGATGCGCTGGGCTGAGTTCACTACACTCTGCAGTTTCTTGCAATCTTGGGCCGAGCAGTTGCCATACCAAGCTGCAATGCAGACGGATAGGATCCTCTCTATGGCACATCTGTGGAGGTTTGTGAGAGTCGATGCAGACATGCTGAATTTCTTTAGTTTCCGTAGGAAGTAGAGACGTTGTTGGGCTTTGTTTACTGTTGCATCAACGTGAGTGGACCAGGACAGACTGTTGGTGATGGTGACCCCCAGGAACTTAAAGCTATCGACCATCTCTGCTTCGGAGCCATTGATGTAGATGGGGGGGGGGGGGGGGGTCGTGTGTTCTTTGCCTTGGTTTGTGCACACAGGACATATTTGGAAGTTGTCCACATGTTGCTCAGTATTATGTTGTGGGATTCTATCTTCTCACTGCTTGGCAATGGGATTTCACATTGCCATACCTGCTGCCAGCGAGAAACGTGAACCGCAACAGCCGAAGTATTCCGGCCACGGAATTAGTGCCCACTCCATTAAACTAACTGGATGATTCCTTCAAACCTTTTTTTAGCTGGCTCTGCGGCTCATTTGCAATTAGAAGGCAAGAAATAAATGATGCACAGATGTGTTTTGTTTCCCTCAAATCATGCTTCTTTCTTGTTTGAACAAACTTTGAGGTGGCTTTTTAAACTAACAAGCATTTGCAACGTTGCAGAAAGGTTCACGCCGTGTTTTAATGTACTGTGTGACATTAGCTTCTAACCACTTCATATAGAATTGTGGAGCCTTTCAACACAGAAGGAAGCCATTCAAGGGAATAATATAGAAGATCAACTCTATTACTTATCTGCACACACCCTGCTAAACAGTACCTTAACTTGCTGTGAAGTTAAGACACCTAAGCCCAGACTTTCAAATTCTGGGTATAAGTTAGTTGGACACAATTGAAAAATGTGATAGAATTTATTTCAAACGATCTTGGTCCATTTTGTGCCAAGTGGTATTAACTGTGTTCTAGAAATGCCAGAGGTAGGATGACTCACGTCTAACAAGTTTTGTTTAATAATTAATTTGAGCGCAGAAATATCCTGCACTCCTTTACCTGGAGTTCTGACACGCAAAGAAGAAAGAGGGCGGGATTCAGCGACTCCCATGTGCTCGGCACACATCTGTGCGCAACGTGTAAACCAGGATTCACCCGGCCCCCCGGAAATCAACAGCCACAACTGGAAGACCGCGCCAGGGTGCCGATTAGTACTGGTCCACACAAATGTGGACCAGGGGGCAGCACGGTGGCACAGTGGTTAGTGCTGCTGCCTCACGGCGCCGAGGTCCCAGGTTCGATCCCGGCTCTGGGTCACTGTCCGTGTGGAGTTTGCACATTCTTCCCGTGAAACCCTGTGGGTTTCGCCCCCACAACCCAAAGATGAAATGAAATGAAATGAAAATCGCTTATTGTCACATGTAGGCTTCAAATGAAGTTACTGTGAAAAGCCCCTAGTCACCGGTGAGGTGGATTGGCCACGCTAAATTGCCCCTTAATTGGAAAAATGAATTGGGTACTCTAAATATATATTTAAAAAACCAAATCTGGACCAGGCGTAACGGCACCTCGGGGTGTTCCAGAGGCCACTGGAGGCCCCCGGGTGGTCCGGGATAGGGCAGGGTTGTATCATGTATCTCCCCCTGCACCTGGGTGTCTTGTCACTGCCAGCTTAGCACCCTGGCCGTGCCTCCATGATACCCTGGCAGTGCCACCCTGGCACTGCCATGGTGCCTGGATGGCTCTGCTAGGGTAGCAGTGCCAGAGTTCCCAGGTGCCAGATTGGCACTGCCAGGGTTGGGCTCAGGGGGCATTGCCAATTGGAGGGGGGGGCTTTCCAGGGGCCTCGACTAGGTGAGCGGGCCGATAGAACGGGGGGGCCTGAAAGGGGAGGGGTGGAGATCGGGACTGCCGGTCAAAATGGCGGCCCGATCTGCGAATATCCATTCCTGCTGGCAAGATCAGCTCACCAGTGGGAAACCCCTCTAGGTGCAGCCGAGGTGGAGAGAATCTCCCCGAAGCAAAAGAAAAAGCAAAGTGTCAGTGAATAGCGGGGTGTTTCTCGTTGCTGCAGCTGCCCCGCTAAATGCAACCGACAATGGACTTTGTTTTAAGTCCACTGAATCGAGCCCAGAATGTGCAATTACATAGCACCATTGACAACATTAGGATGTCTCAAAATGCTTCATCGCTGATGAAGTACTTGCAAAGTGTGGCCATTATTCTAACATTTGGATATTGGTAGCCAATTTGCACATGACAAGATCCCATAAGCAGTAATGAGATAATGTTGTCAATATTTGTCCCTTAGCCCAGAACATAGGAATTGGGAGCAGGAGTCAGCAATTCAGTCCCTCGAGCCTGCTCCGCTATTCAATCAGATGATGGCTGATCACTTCCTGGTCTCAAATCCACCTCCCTATCTTGCCCATATCCCTACAGCCCATTTAAAAAAATCAGAAATGTATCTATATCCTTCTTGAAACCATTTAATGATTCAGACTCCACCTCTCTATGGGGCAGCGAGTTCCACAAATTCACCACCCTCTGCGAGAAGTAGTTCCTCCTCATCTCAGTTCTAAATCTACTGCCTCTCAACCTATATCTGCGACCTCTTGTTCTAGAGAACCAGGGAGAACCCTGCTTTTATTTGAATAACACAGTGGTCCGAGGGGGCATATGGGGCCTTGTTTCAACATCTAAACTGAAAAATGGCACCTATGACAGTGCAGCACTCCCTCAGCATCAACCTAGAGATGCTCAAATCATGGGGTGGGACTTAAACCAGCAACCACTGACTCACAGCTGAAGAGCTGCCATAGAGTGAAGGATGACACTGGTTATACGATGTTTTGCTCAGTGTTAACATCTTAAACAACCTAGAATTTGCGTCCAGTGTCTTTTCGGCACTCAGATTGGCATCAATAAATACAAACCAGACATGTCAGAACAGCAGAACAGGCTGGACTTGGCCTAAAGGAGGTACAGGTCCAACATGACTTCATTTCAGTGACTTTACAGAGACACTGAACTACTGAGCTTACAGAGCCCATACTGAACTAGATCTGAGACTTAACCTTATCTTAAATACCTTGAATTGTCATTAAAGTTATATTACTCAACTAATTAAATATCATTTTGGTGATATTACCCTTTCTAAAGTACCAGTTAAACACACAAATGTATTTTTGAATGTCGTAGCTATCTAGGGGAATTAGTAAAATACTGTGCAATGCTGGTAGGAGAACAATAACTTCAGTCATGAACTGAACTCTTCAGAATTTTTAATCTGTTGCTCAAGGGCACTCAATCCAAAAAGAAGAACTTTTTGTTTGAATTTTTATCACCTGGTAAAACACCAAACAAACTGTCATTCTGTCTGTTAGAGAAAGTCAAATCAAGGAATTAAGTAACCCCTTTTGGCCTTATTATATATTACTGTAAGAAGTCTTACAACACCACTTTAAAGTCCAACAGGTTTGTTTCAAACCACTAGCTTTCGGATCACTGCTCCTTCCTCAGCTCACCCCAGTCCAACGCCGGCATCGCCACATGATATATATTACAAGGCACAGGCTTCATGGATCCAGAGCAGGTGTTGAACAGTGTCACGTGTTTCAAGAACACCGCTACCGCCCTGCATAGCAAACTGGCACTGCCAACAGCCAACTGTAACTGAAAGAATGTGCCTCCTTCTCCTTGCTGGTATACTCCTGATGCACAATCAATACTCTCGAGACAAAGAGGAGTCATATCTAATCGGCTTTAATCAGCTATAACTGTACCCAGCAGCGATGATACAGAAAGTGAAGGCTGCTGGGACGCCTCTCAGGGCGGGGCTATGTACATTAGCCAATGGTAGACCCCTCGGTCTAGCCAATGGTCATTCACCTCTCAGGTACTGCAATACCTGGTATTACCACAAATCCTATGGAAATGTTATCGATAAATAGCAACATGGGAATGGGGGCAAGTCATTCAGCGCCTCAAACTTATTCCATGATTCAATTAGCTCATGGTTGATTGATACCTTAACTCCAACTGCCCGCATTGGTTCCATTTTTCTGAACAACTTTGTTGAACAAAAGTCTATCCCATTTCTGAAACTTCCACTTGACCATCAGCATCAATAGCCCTTTGAGGGAGAGAGAGGCGAGATTTATCCACGCTGTGTCCAGCACGGATCTGGGCGCACCAGTTAAATAGCAGGAAAGGCCAAAATCGAGGGAGCGAATCAGTTTACTATCTAACTGGCCCGCTCCCGATGGCGAGTCCCGGATCACACTCAAATATGGCGAGCATATCATTCACCCTAATTTGCATTAATTTCCTTCTCAGTAGCGAGTTTGAAGTCGAATGGCCTCCCGGGCAGTAATCGGGTCCCCAGTGAGAAATCACAGTGCCCTCGTTTTTGTACTCCTTTTTAAAATGTGAAGCCAGTGTAATGGCGGCTGTGGGGAACTGAGGAGGTGAGTAGCCATTTCCATCTTCTGGCAAGCAGAGCATTTCACAGCTGCAGGTTGTGTTTGCTGCTCCTGCTGGTGGCTGCAAATGCCTGGAGGCTGCTGTTGCTGTTTCCTTCCTATTCTGTAGCTGGAAAGAAGGACAGTTTTTTCTAAGATATCTGGGTCCTGGAACATCAGGCTCAGGGGGATGTATGCATCCAGAAGACAATGAAAATAAAAGAAAATAAAAAGAAAATCCATAATAGGGCAGCCCAAGGTACACATTGTAAATACATAGACACCGGCATTGGGTGAAGCATTGAGTGTAGTATTAATCAGGTCAGTCCATAAGAGGGCCATTTAGGAGTCTGGTAACAGTGGGGAAGATGCTTTTTTGAGTCTGTTCATGCGTGTTCTCAGAATTTTGTACCTCCTGCCCGATGGAAGAAGTTGGAAGAGTGAGTAAGCCGGGTGGGATGGGTCTTTGATTATGCTGCCCGCTTTCCCCAGGCAGCGGGAGGTGTAGATGGAGTGATTCTGTGTGTTTGTTTTGTGAAAGTGAGCTGATATAGTGTACCAATATGGAACGGGAACATTTCCTTGTTGTTTAATGGTTAGTGTGATATGTGGAATGTTACGTAGTTGATTTTAAAATCTTGTTGTTACTGTTGACCATTTAATAAACAAAATATTCTGAAGTGGGTTTTTGTGGGTAAACGCGCCATGTCTCAGACTATGATTATTACATTGCATTTCAATAAAACCTGAAGCCTGAACAGTTTGCCTGACCTCGAGAAGAGACAGCACCACAGAGGCAGCAGCCAACAATCAAACACTCCAGAGCTGGGCTTCAGCACTGGGGATATCCTCATGACCACAGGGTAAGTGCGTGGATCAGGGGAGGGCAACTGAGCATGGTCTCCCTAATGTTCCCAGAAGGCGTCTGGTGTCTAGGGCGTGAGTGTTCAGAGCGAGATTTTCTAACACAACTGGCTCGCTGGATGGTAGTCTGAGGGACGGTGGGACAAAGGAGGTTGGTGGAGGCTTGGGGGATTTGAGGATCCCGGGGTGGAATCCTAACGGATTGTCGGTCTCTCGCCTTCTCCAATTCCTTACAGATATCAAAATGTGAATGATTATGTTGGTCCCGCAGTGGCTGCCCTCACAGTGCTGGTAACAGCCAGACGGTCCGATGCCAGAGAAGGCGGCAGCAATGTCAGCACAGGCTGGAGGCAGCACTCCATGTGCAGGGGGCCGCCGCACATCCTGAAAACCCGGCCGTCCATCAGACCGAGGAGTACCCCAGCGAGGGGCGGCCCAAGGTGTACAGGCGTCATTGTCTTTCGAGGAGATGACGGACAGCATGTGCCATAGGAGACTTTGTCTCACGAAAGAGAAAGTGCGCCACCTGTGCCGCGTCCTCACGGACTTGGCATCCCATGGTGGAGGAGGACACCTACTCCCGGTGGCCGTGGAGGTCACCACAGCCCTGAACTATTATTCCACCAGTTCATTCCAGGCCGCAAGCGGGGACTTGTGCCGCATTTCCCAAGCTACAGCCCACAAGCGCATCAGTGAGGTCACGGATGCCCTGTATGCCAGGCATCCGGCTTTATCAACTCTGAGCTGCACCAGGCACATCAAGATGCCTGGGCTGCAGGATTCACCTCCATCGCCTGGATGCCCCAGACCCAAGGGCAATAGATGGCGTGCATCTCACTTTGCACGCACCAGGGTATCAGCGAGTGCTCTTCCATTAAGAGGAAGGGGTCCCATTCCCTGAATGTTCAACTCGTGTGCAACCACTACCTCCGGATCATGCACATGCGTGCAGGCTTCTCAGGGACTGTGCATGACCGCTACATCCCGGGACACCCGGAGATCCCCGGTGTCACCCCAAGATGGTGATTTGGCTCCCAGGGATAAGGGGTACCCGTTGAGATCCAGGCTGATGATGCCGGTGTGGAGGCCGGAGACGTAGGCCCATGTTGCCACCCAGGCTGTCATTGAGTGGGGTCTCAGACTGCTCAAAAAGCAGTTCCGATGCCTGGGCCACTCTGGTGATGCACAGCAGTACACGCCCCAGAGGATCTCCTGCTTTGTGGTGGTCTTCTCTGCCCTCCACAACCTGGCACAGCATCAGTGCGACATGCTGGAGGAGGAGGAGGGACGTGCAGCCTCATTTGAGGAGGAGGCGGACCAGGAGGGGATGGAGGACGGTCCCGAATCCGAGGAACAACTGGATGTTCGTAGATAGGTAGTGGCAAGGGTGCGGCATGCTGGGAACAGCGGGGAGGCCCTCATCCTTGCCCAATTCTCATAGGACGAGGCTTTGTCCGTCACCTTACCAACCTCCCCCTCCTTTCACTTCTCTCCAACCCTTCCTCCCCCAATCGCCACTGCCCCCCAATCCCCTCCATCCTATCCATTTCCCTCTTTCCTCCCCCCATTCCTCGACCATCGCACATACACCCTTTGCTACTACCCCTGCACCCCCCTCGCCCTATGACTACCGTGTCGCATCCTCCCAGGGTCTGTGTAACATTACCCCAGGGCAATGGAACTGTGTCGGCACTGTCAGCGAATCAATATACAAGACGGGAGAGTGATGATTACTCACAGTGAGGTTAACTCTGGTGCTCCTCAGTTTATGCCAAAGTCTGACTCCGATCTTTCTGCTGGCAGAGCGCTCACACAGGGTCTGCATCGGGGGCGTTAGATCTTGGACCACTTTTTATGGGGGGTGGGGGGGAGCAGACGGCAGCAGGAGGTAGGGGAGCAGGCAAGCCCGCTATAAAATTTAATGTCACAGACGCTTCGCAGAAAAAGACATTTCAAGGTGGCGCCGGAGCGAGGCGACGTCTGCAAGCTGTGTCCAGCATAGCCTCTAATTCTATCTTTTACTCTCGTTCTAGCTTCTAAAACTTCATTCTAACTCTTTTAAACTCTCTCTACACCTTAGCTATAACTGTAACATTATATTCTGCAGTCTCTCCTTCCTTCCCTATGTACGGTATGCATTGTTTGTACAGCACGCAAGAAACAATACTTTTCACTGTATACTAATACATGTGACCATAATAAATCAAATCAAACATGTATCAGGTGTAACATATTATAATAGTGAACTTCTGACATTTCCATTCCCTCGAGCTATACATAGTGACCCCCTCCACTGCCCAGCCCCCCTGCCACTGTGCCCACTCAGTGATCCTCTCTCTTCATGATCTTTCATGTCTCCCTCCTATGTGTTGCTGTGTCTCCAGGATGGACACGGAGGTGGAGGCAGCCTTCTGCTTTCCACACCCTGGGGGCTTTGATGCCCTTGGCAAATGTCCTCTGGAGGGCCTGGAGTCACGGGGGGGGGGGGGGGGGGGCAAGTGGAGGGGCCAGTCGACTTACCCATGTCACTGACATTGCCATGCCACCCTGTTCTGCCCGCTGCCCTTGAGATGCACCAGTGTCGAGGGGGGGGGGTGACCCACCAACTCCCCCAACACTCCATCCCATTTCAGCCCTCTGACTCCCCCATTGACCCACCAACTCCCCCAACACTCCATCCCCTTTCAGCTCAGTGACTCCCCCACTGACCCACCAACTCCCCCA
The DNA here is from genome assembly GCF_047496885.1 of Scyliorhinus torazame. Taxonomy (NCBI): domain Eukaryota; kingdom Metazoa; phylum Chordata; class Chondrichthyes; order Carcharhiniformes; family Scyliorhinidae; genus Scyliorhinus; species Scyliorhinus torazame. The sequence goes on from NC_092717.1 coordinate 224,459,838, forward strand.
GCACTCCATCCCCTTTCAGCCCTCTGACTCCCCCATTGACCCACCAACTCCCCCAACACTCCATCCCCTTTCAGCTCACTGACTCCCCCATTGACCCACCAACTCCCCCAACACTCCATCCCCTTTCAGCTCACTGACTCCCCCAGTGACCCACCAACTCCCCCAACACTCCATCCCCTTTCAGCCCTCTGACTCCCCCATTCACCCACCAACTCCCCCAACACTCCATCCCCTTTCAGCTCACTGACTCCCCCATTGACCCACCAACTCCCCCAACACTCCATCCCCTTTCAGCTCAGTGACTCCCCCATTGACCCACCAACTCCCCCAGCACTCCATCCCCTTTCAGCTCACTGACTCCCCCATTGCCCACCAACTCCCCCAACACTCCATCCCCTTTCAGCTCACTGACTCCCCCATTGACCCACCAACTCCCCCAACACTCCATCCCCTTTCAGCCCCCTGACTCCCCCATTGACCCACCAACTCCCCCAACACTCCATCCCCTTTCAGCTCACTGACTCCCCCATTGACCCACCAACTCCCCCAACACTCCATCCCCTTTCAGCCCTCTGACTCCCCCATTGACCCTCCAGCTCCCCCAACACTCCATCCCCTTTCAGCCCTCTGACTCCGCCATTCACCCACCAACTCCCCCAACACTCCATCCCCTTTCAGCTCAATGACTCCCCCATTACCCACCAACTCCCCCAACACTCCATCCCCTTTCAGCTCACTGACTCCCCCATTACCCACCAACTCCCCCAACACTCCATCCACTTTCAGCTCTCTGATTTCCCCATTGGCCACCAACTCCCCCAACACTCCATCCCCTTTCAGCTCTCTGACTCCCCCATTGACCCTCCAACTCCCCCAACACTCCATCCCCTTTCAGCTCACTGACTCCCCCATTGACCCACCAACTCCCACAACACTCCATCCCCTTTCAGCTCAGTGACTCTCCCACTGACCCACCAACTCCCCCAGCACTCCATCCCCTTTCAGCCCTCTGACTCCCCCATTCACCCACCAACTCCCCCAACACTCCATCCCCTTTCAGCTCTCTGATTCCCCCATTGACCCACCAACTCCCCCAAAACTCTATCCCCTTTCAGCTCACTGACTCCCCATTGACCCACCAACTCCCCCAACACTCCATCCCCTTTCAGCTCAATGACTCCCCCATTGCCCACCAACTCCCCCAACACTCCATCCCCTTTCAGCTCACTGACTCCTCCATTGACCCACCAACTCCCCCAACACTCCATCCCATTTCAGCTCAGTGACTCCCCCAGTGACCCACCAACTCCCCCAACACTCCATCCCCTTTCAGCTCACTGACTCCCCCATTGACCCACCAACTCCCCCAACACTCCATCCCCTTTCAGCCCTCTGACTCCCCCATTGACCCACCAACTCCCCCAACACTCCATTCCCTTTCAGCCCTCTGACTCCCCCATTGACCCACCATCTCCCCCAGCACTCCATCCCCTTTCAGCTCAATGACTCCCCCATTCACCCACCAACTCCCCAAACACTCCATCCCCTTTCAGACCTCTGACTCCCCCATTGACCCACGAACTCCCCCAACACTCCATCCCCTTTCAGACCTCTGACTCCCCCATTGCCCACCAACTCCCCCAACACTCCATCCGCTTTCAGACCTCTGACTCCCCCATTGACCCACCAACTCCCCCAACACTCCATCCACTTTCAGCTCACTGACTCCCCCATTCACCCACCAACTCCCCCAGCACTCCATCCCCTTTCAGCTCACTGACTCCCCCATTGACCCACCAACTCCCCCAACACTCCATCCCCTTTCAGCTCACTGACTCCCCCATTCACCCACCAACTCCCCCAACACTCCATCCCCTTTCAGCCCCCTGACTCCCCGATTGACCCACCAACTCCCCCAACACTCCATCCCCTTTCAGCCCTCTGACTCCCCCATTGACCCACCAACTCCCCCAAAACTCCATCCCCTTTCAGCTCACTGACTCCTCCATTGACCCACCAACTCCCCCAACACTCCATCCCCTTTCAGCTCACTGACTCCCCCATTCACCCGCCAACTCCCCCAACACTCCACCCCCTTTCAGCCCTCTGACTCCCCCATTGACCCACCAACTCCCCCAACACTCCATCCCCTTTCAGCCCCCTGACGCCCCCATTGACCCACCAACTCCCCCAACACTCCATCCCCTTTCAGCCCTCTGACTCCCCCATTGACCCACCAACTCCCCCAACACTCCATCCCCTTTCAGCCCTCCGACTCCCCCATTCACCCACCAACTCCCCAAACACTCCATCCCCTTTCAGCCCTCTGACTCCCCCATTGACCCACCAACTCCCCCAACACTCCATCCCCTTTCAGCCTTCTGACTCCCCCATTGACCCACCAACTCCCCCAACACTCCATCCCCTTTCAGCTCAGTGACTCTCCCACTGACCCACCAACTCCCCCAACACTCCATCCCCTTTCAGCCCCCTGACTGCCCCATTGACCCACCAACTCCCCCAACACTCCATCCCCTTTCAGCCCCCTGACTCCCCCATTGACCCACCAACTCCCCCAGCACTCCATCCCCTTTCAGCTCACTGACTCCCCCATTGACCCACCAACTCCCCCAACACTCCATCCCCTTTCAGCCCTCTGACTCCCCCATTGACCCACCAACTCCCCCAACACTCCATCCCCTTTCAGCTCACTGAATCCCCCATTGACCCACCAACTCCCCCTACACTCCATCCCCTTTCAGCTCACTGACTCCCCCATTGACCCACCAACTCCCACAACACTCCATCCCCTTTCAGCTCACTGAATCCCCCATTGACCCACCAACTCCCCCAACACTCCATCCCCTTTCAGCTCACTGACTCCCCCATTGACCCACCAACTCCCCCAACACTCCATCCCCTTTCAGCCCTCTGACTCCCCCATTGACCCACCAACTCCCCCAGCACTCCATCCCCTTTCAGCTCACTGACTCCCCCATTCACCCACCAACTCCCCCAACACTCCATCCCCTTTCAGCCTTCTGACTCCCCCATTGACCCACCAACTCCCCCAACACTCCATCCCCTTTCAGCTCAGTGACTCTCCCACTGACCCACCAACTCCCCCAACACTCCATCCCCTTTCAGCCCTCTGACTCCCCCATTGACCCACCAACTCCCCCAGCACTCCATCCCCTTTCAGCTCAGTGACTCTCCCACTGACCCACCAACTCCCCCAACACTCCATCCCCTTTCAGCCCCCTGACTCCCCCATTGACCCACCAACTCCCCCAACACTCCATCCCCTTTCAGCCCCCTGACTGCCCCATTGACCCACCAACTCCCCCAACACTCCATCCCCTTTCAGCTCACTGACTCCCCGATTGACCCACCAACTCCCCCAACACTCCATCCCCTTTCAGCTCACTGACTCCCCCATTGACCCACCAACTCCCCCAGCACTCCATCCCCTTTCAGCCCCCTGACTCCCCCATTGACCCACCAACTCCCCCAACACTCCATCCCCTTTCAGCCCCCTGACTCCCCCATTGACGCACTAACTCCCCCAGCACTCCATCCCCTTTCAGCCCCCTGACTCCCCGATTGACCCACCAACTCCCCCAACACTCCATCCCCTTTCAGCCCTCTGACTCCCCCATTGACCCACCAACTCCCCCAACACTCCATCCCCTTTCAGCTCACTGACTCCCCCATTGACCCACCAACTCACCCAACACTCCATCCCCTTTCAGCTCACTGACTCCCCCATTGACCCACCGACTCCCCCAACACTCCATCCCCTTTCAGCTCACTGACTCCCCGATTGACCCACCAACTCCCCCAACACTCCATCCCCTTTCAGCTCACTGACTCCCCCATTGACCCACCAACTCCCCCAGCACTCCATCCCCTTTCAGCCCCCTGACTCCCCCATTGACCCACCAACTCCCCCAACACTCCATCCCCTTTCAGCCCCCTGACTGCCCCATTGACCCACCATCTCCCCCAACACTCCATCCCCTTTCAGCCCCCTGACTCCCCCATTGACCCACCAACTCCCCCAACACTCCATCCCCTTTCAGCTCACTGACTCCCCCATTGACCCACCAACTCCCCCAGCACTCCATCCCCTTTCAGCCCCCTGACTCCCCCATTGACCCTCCAGCTCCCCCAACACTCCATCCCCTTTCAGCTCAGTGACTCTCCCACTGACCCACCAACTCCCCCAACACTCCATCCCCTTTCAGCCCTCTGACTCCCCCATTGACCCACCAACTCCCCCAACACTCCATCCCCTTTCAGCCCCCTGATTCCCCCATTGACCCACCAACTCCCCCACCACTCCATCCCCTTTCAGCCCTCTGACTCCCCCATTGACCCACCAACTCCCCCAACACTCCATCCCCTTTCAGCCCCCTGACTCCCCCATTGACCCTCCAGCTCCCCCAACACTACATCCCCTTTCAGCCCTCTGACTCCCCCATTGACCCACCAACTCCCCCAACACTCCATCCCCTTTCAGCCTTCTGACTCCCCCATTGACCCACCAACTCCCCCAGCACTCCATCCCCTTTCAGCTCACTGACTCCCCCATTGACCCACCAACTCCCCCAACACTCCATCCCCTTTCAGCCCCCTGACTGCCCCATTGACCCACCAACTCCCCCAACACTCCATCCCCTTTCAGCCCTCTGACTCCCCCATTGACCCACCAACTCCCCCAACACTCCATCCCCTTTCAGCTCACTGACTCCCCCATTGACCCACCAACTCCCCCAACACTCCATCCCCTTTCAGCTCTCTGAATCCCCCATTGACCCACCAACTCCCCCAACACTCCATCCCCTTTCAGCCCCCTGACTCCCCCATTGACCCACCAACTCCCCCAACACTCCATCCACTTCCAGCTCACTGACTCCCACATTGACCCTCCAACTCCCCCAACACTCCATCCGCTTTCAGACCTCTGACTCCCCCATTCACCCACCAACTCCCCCAGCACTCCATCCCCTTTCAGCCCCCTGACTCCCCCCATTGACCCACCAACTCCCCCAACACTCCATCCCCTTTCAGCCCCCTGACTCCCCCATTGACCCACCAACTCCCCCAACACTCCATCCACTTCCAGCTCACTGACTCCCACATTGACCCTCCAACTCCCCCAACACTCCATCCCCTTTCAGCTCTCTGACCCCCCCATTGACCCACCAACTCCCCCAACACTCCATCCCCTTTCAGCCCCCTGACTCCCCCATTGACCCACCAACTCCCCCAACACTCCATCCACTTCCAGCTCACTGACTCCCACATTGACCCTCCAACTCCCCCAACACTCCATCCGCTTTCAGACCTCTGACTCCCCCATTGACCCACCAACTCCCCCAACACTCCATCCCCTTTCAGCTCACTGACTCCCCCATTGACCCACTAACTCCCCCAACACTCCATCCCCTTTCAACTCACTGACTCCCCCATTGACAGTCCAACTCCCCCAACACTCCATCCCCTTTCAGCTCACTGTCTCCTCCATTGACCCTCCAATTCCCCAAACCCTCCGCCTCCAACTCAGGCCTCTCCGACTCCTCCTCCACCTTATCTGACCCGACCCCGACCTCACAACTATGCTACCCTACCCACCCTGCCACCCTATGTACCTCACCCCTCACCCTCCTACCACATTGCCACCCTACCAATACTATCTCCTTACCCACTTATCTCACACACTCATTCACTAACACATTGGAAAGCTATTTAAATATCCCAAAGCTTTTCAGTCTGCCAGTGGATGAAGGCTTACCAGAATATGACAGCTGTGGTTCCATAAAAGGGGGACATAGCTCGGCTTGCCCCAAGCGATCCTGCCCTGTGAAGAAGGTCTCCGAGAATACGTTCCGCATTTCTGAAGAGGTCCCATTTGGAAATCCAGGAACTCCGATGTAAGCTGTAAGGTAGTAGTGGAGTGTCAATCGACAGTGATCGCCACTCTTCAGAAGGTTTGTTCCATTATCTTACCAGTGCGGCAACGAGGACACGGGTTGAATTCAAAATTCCACAAATAAATTTAAGAACCATTAACAGCAGCAAAATAATACTTGTGGAAATAAATTTCCTGTTTCTGTTTCAGAACTTTTGAAACAATATCATAGTCGAGTGACAGCAGAAGGAACACAAAGGTGAATAACATTCCCTTTAATGAGCTTTCTCCATATTTCAGTGTAACATCCGAGGCACACATTCAATCCACAGCTACACTCGGCCTGGATGTCTGACATCAGCAGCTGTCCTCATTTTATGCTCAATTGACTAATTTTCATTGGAATATTCTCACAACTTCATTATTTTTTGAATCAACATCGTACTGACAGAGTAGCCAATCATTTATCTTTTCTTTTTCAGGCCCCTTTAATCCGCTGTGCATTTTCAATTTTGTGTTTAAAAAAAAAAAAATAATTTAGAGTTCCCAATTCATTCATTTTTTCCAATTAAGGGGCAATTTAGCATAGCCAATCCACCTCCCCTGCACATCTTTGGCTTGTGGGGGCGGAACCCACACAAATCTCCAAATGGGCAGTGACCCAGGGCCGGGATTCGAACCCGGGTCCTCAGCGCCACAATCCCAGTGCTAACCACTGTACCACATGCCGCCTGTGTTTGTTTTTTACCTAGGTTTCCCACATTGCTGGCTTGGGCTGGATCAACATCCTGGGGGTTACCATTGTGGTAGTCGGTATTAGGGGTATTACGGTATCTAGGTTGAGGCTGTAAGACCATTGGTGTGGGAGGGACCTGAGACAGGAAGATCATTGGTGAAGCCTGCCTGCTGGTTCCGCCCAGTAAGGCGGAATATAAGAGCCTGTGTCTCCCTAAGTGGATTGGCCATGCTAAAATTGCCCGTCGTGTCCAAAATTGCCCTTAGTGTTGGTTGAGCGGGGTTACTGGGTTATGGGGATAGGGTGGTGTGGGCTTGGGTAGGGTGCTCTTTCTAAGAGCCGGTGCAGACTCGATGGGCCGAATGGCCTCCTTCTGCACTGTAAATTCTATGATTCTATGATTCTAGCAGCTGCATTCTGTACCTGCGCTGCTGGTGGAAACATCTCGTCCAATAAAGCCTTCAATTGTACCTCTGGCCATGGCGTTGAGAGACTCCAGGAAATGGAGAGGGGTGATTAGAGGGGGAGAAGAACACAGAGTCTCGTTATACGCGGATGACCTATTGTTATACGTGTCGGACCCAGCGGGGGGGATGATAGAGGTTATGCAAATTTTGAGGGGGTTCGGGGAATTCTCGGGGTATAGGCTAAACATGGGGAAGAGTGAATTATTTGTGATACATCCAGGGGACCAGAGTAGAGAGATAGAAGGCTTGCCTCTACGGAAAGTGGAAAGAAACTTCCGATACCTGGGGATTCAGATCGCTAGGAGCTGGGGAACCTTGCACAGACTTAATCTGACACGGCTGGTAGAACAAATGGAGGAAGACTTCAAGAGGTGGGACATGCAGCCTCTATCGCTGGCGGGCAGGGTGCAAGCAATTAAGATGATGGTCCTCCCGAGGTTCTTATTTGTATTTCAATGTCTCCCTATATTAATCACCAAGACCTTTTTTAATAAAATAGACAGGAGCATCACGAGCTTCGTGTGGGCAGGGAAAGTCCCGAGAGTAAGGAGGGGGTTCCTTCAGCGTAGTAGGGACAGAGGAGGATTGGCACTACCGAACTTGGGCGATTACTATTGGGCCGCCAATGTGGCAATGATACGTAGATGGATGATGGAGGGTGAGGGAGCGGCGTGGAAAAGACTGGAGAGAAAGTCCTGTAAAGGGACGAGTTTAGAGGCGCTGGTAACGGCGCCGCTACCGTTCTCACCTAAAAGGTTTACCACGAACCCGGTGGTGGCGGCAACACTGAATATTTGGGGACAGTGGAGGCGACAGAGATGGGTGCGGGGAGCCCTGGTGGGGTCCCCTATCAGGAACAACCATAGGTTCGCCCCAGGAAGAATGGATGGAGGATTTCAGAGCTGGTACCAGTTGGGAATTAGGAGGGTGGGAGATTTATTTATAGATGGGACTTTTGCGAGCTTGGGAGCATTGGAGGAAAAGTATAAGTTGCCCCGGGTAAATTTCTTGAGATATATGCAGGTGAGGGCGTTTACTAGACAACAGGTGAGGGAATTTCCGTTGCTCCCGACACAGGGGATACAGGACAGGGTGCTTTCAGGGGTGTGGGTTGGAGAGGGCAAGGTGTCAGAGATTTATCGAGAGATGAGGGAAGAGGGGGAGGAGTCGGTGGGCGAACTAAAAGGAAAGTGGGAAGAAGAATTAGGGGAGGAGATAGAGGAGGGTATGTGGGCTGATGCCCTAAGCAGGGTAAATTCCTCTTCCTCATGCGCCAGGCTTAGCCTGATTCAATTTAAGGTGCTACATAGAGCACACATAACGGGAGCAAGATTGAGCAGGTCCTTTGGAGTGGAGGACAAATGTGGGAGGTGTGGCGGGAGCCCGGCAAACCACGCACATATGTTTTGGGCGTGCCCGGCACTGGAAGGGTATTGGAAGGGAGTGACGGGAGTGATTTCGCAGGTGGTGAAGGCCCGGGTCAAACTAGGCTGGGGGTTAGCTCTATTTGGAGTTGCGGAAGAGCCGGGAGTGCAGGAGGCGAAAGAGGCCGACGTTGTGGCCTTTGCGTCCCTAGTAGCCCGGCGCAGGATCCTACTCATGTGGAAGGAGGCGAAACCCCCCGGACTGGAGGCCTGGGTAAATGATATGGCGGGGTTTATTAAACTGGAGCAGATAAAGTTTGCCCTGAGAGGATCGGCTCAAGGGTTCACCAGGCGGTGGCAGCCATTTCTCGACTACCTAGGGGAACGTTAGAGGGAAGACAGATGACCAGCAGCAGCAACCTAGGGGGAAGGGGGGGGAGGGCGGGGGGGGGGGGGGGGGTTAGTTTAGTTTAGGTCAAAGATAAAGGGGTTTTGTTACTTATGCATTGTTAAAAATTTCTGTATTGTTATTGTTGCGTTTGCTTAGTAAGAGGGGAAAAATTGTTGTTTGGGAAAAAAATTTCAATAAAACATATTTAAAAAAAATAAAATAAAGCCTTCAATTGTCATCCAATCTTGCTTCTGTAGTCATGGATCGAGCATCAATTTATTGGACTGGATTTTAAAGAATGGAGCTCCGAATCAAGCCGGAGTGTCTTCCCCCACGCAGCAAACTCAGCGGCAACCTTCAAACATTGGCTGGCGTGCTTCAACGGGTACCTCAGGACAGCCACGACTTCACCCACGGAGGACCAGAAGATGCAAGTTCTCCACTCGAGGGTGAGCACACAGATTTACACCCTCATTGAGGATGCGGATGATTTCGAAGCCGCGATGGCCCTGTTGAAAGGATACTACATTCGCCCGAGATCTGTTCGCGACAAGGTGACAAAACCCAGGGGAATCGTTGGATGAATTATACCATGTGATCCTGGTACTAGGTAGGAACTGTGACTGCCCGCAAGTTTCAGCCAGCGACCACACAGAACTTTAATCCGGGATGCATTGGTTGCAGGTATGCTGTCCTCCCAAATTCGTCAGCGGCTGCTGGAGAAAGAGGCACTGGGCCTCAAGGAGGCACGGGCTCTTGCTAGCTCTCTGGGTGTGGCCTCCTGAAACGCCCACGCATACGTCCCAGGCCGCGCAGCAGCCCCTTGGGCAGCGTGGAACCCACCCGCGGCTGACCCCGATGCATCCCCCATCCCCCCACAAGCTTGTGGCGCGCGGCTATCAGGCAATCCAGGGGGGCCCCGCTGTTATTTCTGCGGGCAAGCCAAGCACCCCCGGCAGCGCTGCCCGGCCCGCTCCTCCACCTGCAAAAGTTGTGGCAAAAAGGGCCATTTTGTGGCGGTATGCCAGGCCCGGGCGGTCGCTGCTGTCTCCGGGGGCAAACCGGGGCCGCCACCACAACTCTCTCCACGGGCCACGTGCAGGCCGCGGGCGCTGCCATCTTCATTTTCCCGAGCCACGTGTGGGCCCCGGGCGCCGCCATCTTGTTCCCCAGGGACTACGTGCGATGCGTGGGTGCCGCCATCTTGCCCACCCCCAGTCATGTGCGACACGTGGGCGCCGCCATCTTGGCTGGAGTCTCAGGACCCCGATTCAGATGACCACAAACCGGCCGAGGAAAATCTTCAACTTTGGCCATGACTCGCCTCGGTGACCCTGGACCAGTCTCGGCCCCGAACGCTCTTGACCGCGACGATGACCGTGCTCATCAATGGGCGCAAAACATCCTGCCTGATCGACTCTGGGAGCACAGAGAGCTTCATACACCCCAACACGGTAAGGCGCTGTTCTCTTCCCATACACCCAGTTAACCAAAGAATCTCCCTGGCCTCCGGGTCTCACTCTGTAGAGATCAAGGGATTCTGCGTAGCGAACCTCACGGTCCAGGGAAGAGAATTAAAAAATTTCTGACTCAACGTCCTCCCTCACCTCTGCGCTGCCACGCTCCTGGGATTGGACTTCCAATGCAACCTCCAGAGCTTAACCTTTAAATTTGGCGGCCCGATACCCCCCTCACAGTCTACAGCCTAGTGACCCTCAAGGTCGACCCGCCTTCCCTTTTTGCGAACCTCACACCGGATTGCAAACCCGTCATACCAGGAGCAGACGGTACAGTGCCCAGGACCGGACCTTCATTAGGCGGAAGTCCACCGGCTACTGAAGGAAGGTATTATCGAGGCTAGCAACAGCCCCTGGAGAGCTCAAGTAGTAGTTGTAAAGACCGGGGAGAAGCACAGGATGGTTATCGATTATAGTCAGACCATCAACAGGTATACGCAGCTCAATGCGTACCCTCTCCCTCGCATATCTGATTTGGTCAATCAGATTGCACAATACAAGGTCTTTTCCACGGTGGACCTCAAATCCGCCTACCACCAGCTCCACATCCGCCCGGGCGACCGCAAGTACACTGCATTCGAAGCAGATGGGCGGCTCTACCACTTCCTAAGGGTTTCCTTCGGTGTCACAAATGGTGTCTTGGTCTTCCAACGGGAGATGGACCGAATGGTTGACCAGTACTTTTTGCGGGCCACGTTTCCGTACCTTGACAACGACACCATCTGCGGCCACGACCAGCAGGACCATGAAACCAACCTCCGCAAATTCCTCCATACAGCAAAAACCCTTAACTTAACCTGAAATAAGGACAAATGCGTGTTCAGCATAATCCAATCCTCGGTTTCCCCCTGTCCCCCTTCAACCGCATAAAGACGGACATCGCAAAGGCCACGATGCACGCAATCGATGAATCCCTTCCCTTCCAAGTCGAGACGTAGCTCTGGCGGCCACCCTCAACCAAGCGGGCAGGCCCGTGGCCTTCTTCCCACACACCCTCCATGCTTCAGAAATCCGTCATTCCTCTGTTGAAAAGGAGGCCCAGGCCATAGTAGAAGCTGTGCGGCATTGGAGGCATTACCTGGCCGGCAGGAGAGTCACGCTCCGCACTGACCAACGGTTGGTAGCTGTCATGTTCGATAATGCACAGCGGGACAAGATAAAGAACGACAAGATCTTACGGTGGAGGATCGAGCTCTCCACCTACAACTATGAGATCTTGTATCGTCCCAGGAAGCTAAACGAGCCTCCTGATGCCCTATCCCGCGGCACATGTGCCATCGCACAAGTGGACCGACTCCGGGCCCTCCATGAGGACCTCTGACACCCGGGGGTCACTCGATTCTTCCATTTTATCAAGACCCGCAACCTGCCCTACTCCCTCAAGGAGGTCAGGACCGCCACCAGGAACTGCTAAATCCGCGCGGAGTGCAAGTCGCACTTCTACAGGCCAGAGAAAGCGCACCTGATAAAGGCTTCCCGTCCCTTTGAACGCCTCAGTATGGATTTCAAAGGGCCCCTCCTCTCCATTGACCGCAACACGTATTTCCTGAACGTGATTGACGAGTACTCCTGGTTCCCATTCGCCATCCCCTGCCCCGACATGACCGCAGCCACCGTCATAAAAGCCCTCCACAGTACTTTTATCCTGTTCGGTTTCCCCGCCTACATACACAGTGATAGGGGGTCCTCTTTCATGAACGTCGAGCTGCGTCAATTCCTGCTCAGCAGGGGCATCGCCTCGAGCAGGACGGCCAGTTATAACCCCCGGGGAAACGGACAGGTAGAGAGGGAGAACGGTCGGTCTGGAAGACTGTCCTACTGGCCCTACGGTCCAGGAATCTCCCAGTCTCCCGCTGGCAGGAGGTCCTTCCCGATGCACTCCACTCCATCCGATCACTGCTGTGTACCATGACAAACGAAACACCCCATGAACGTCTCCTTGTCTTCCCTAGGAAGTCCTCCTCCGGGACCTTGCTCCCAACCTGGCTAGCAGCTCCAGGACCCATTCTGCTCTGCAAACACGTGCGGGCACACAAGTCGGACCCATTGGTAGAGAGGGTCCACCTCCTTCACACTAACCCTCAGTACGCCTATGTGGCGTACCCCGACGGCCAGCAGGATACGGTCTCCCTATGGGACCTGGTGCCCACTGGATCCCCACCCACACACCCCCACCAACCCCACCCTCCCTCCCACCGGTGCACCCCACGGCTGCCCCCTTCCCAGGTGGATTGGTTCTTCCCCTGGTCCCACCAAAGGGGTGATGAAGCTACCAAAGAAGTTGAAGTCACGCTCCCGGAGTCACGGATGCCCGAGCCGGCGCCTGCATCACCGCCGAAACTGCGACGATCACAGAGGACGACCAGGGCCCCGAACGACTAATTGCTTCATTCTGATATGTACATGTAAAATGAATACTGTAAATAGTTGTGACATGTAATAAGGCAAAAACACTGTAAAAACGGGTACCACCATAACCTCTCCCACCGTATGACATGAGACCACCACCCCCGCCGGACTCTTTTTTTTAACAGGGGGTGAATGTGGTAGTCGGTATTAGGGGTATTACAGTACCTAGGTTGAGGCTGTAAGATCATTGGTGTGGGAGGTACCTGAGACAGGAAGATCATTGGTGAAGCCTGCCTGCTGGTTCTGCCCGCTGGTTCTGCCCAGTAAGGCGGAGTACAAGAGCCTGTGTCTCCCTAGCAGCTGCATTCTGTACCTGCGCTGCTGGGGGAAATATCTAGTCCATTAAAGCCTTCAATTGTCATCCAACCTCGCTTCTGGAGTCATTGATCGAGCATCAACCATTGATCAGATACTGAACTGGACTACCCATATTAATACTGTGGCTACCTGGGCAGGTTAAAGACTAGGAATCCTACGGAGAGTAACTCACCTCCTGGCCCCCCAAAGGCTCTACAAGGCACTAGTCAGGAGCGTAATGGAATACTCTCCACTTACCTGGATGAGTGCAGCTCCAATAACGCTCAACAAGCTCGACACATCAGGAAAAAGCAGCCCGCTTGATTTCTCCCTCTTCCACAAACATTCAAACCTTCCACCATTGACGAACAGTGGCAACCATGTGTACCATCTACAAGATGCACTGCAGTAACGCACCAAGGTTCCTCCTTCCAAACCCACGACCATTACCATCTAGAAGGACAAGAGCAGCAGATACCTGGGAACTCCACCAACTGGAGTTTCCTCTCCACGTCACTCACCACCCTGACTTGGAAATATATCACCGTTCCTTCACTATCGCAGGGGCAGCATCCTAGAACTCCTTCCCTAACAGCACAGTGGGTGAACCTACACCTCAGGGACTGCAGCGGTTCAAGAAGGCAACTCCCCACCACCTTCTGAAGGGCAACTAAGGATGGGAAAAAAATGCTGGACTAACCAGCGACTCCCACATCCTGTAATGAATTGAAAAAAAATTATCTGAGTTATTCCAACCACGTATTTCTTGGCGGTGCGGCGTTTGCTGACGGTGAGTTTCACTACACCCGGGATTTCCCATTGAAACCACCCCACGCTGCTGGGAAGCCCACGGGGGGAGGGGGGGAGGAGGGGGGTTGGGTCCACTGCCAGTGGGAACAGAGAATCCCAACAGCTAGAAAATTCTGGCCCTTATCTTTTTGTCTCTTAATAAACATGGATTCAGTTCAGATGGAAGAGCGACTCCTCTCAGCTATTTAATTTTCAGTGGTTCGGAGATTGGCTTAAAAACATTTGGATTGTCAGTTTGGGGAAAGTGAAACATTCTTATTTTTACAAGGAACACATTCACTGTGTGAAGGGCGGTAGATTTTCTATGTCCTGATCCCCTCCCTTCCAGCCGCTAACTGCAGTTTGTGAGTCCTGAAAATGTGAAATAATATCAAAGGAAGCTGAGATTGCAGAGCGGGCTGACAAGCTCCTGAAAGGGAAGGAGTGGTTAGCGATTCTGAGAGGACCTGTCATCAGAATCTGCAAATTGATTTTTCAGCGGCTTGGAGATCATTTCAATAAGCATGATTGATTAGTCCACCTGTGTGTATAACCTGATTTCCAGAAACTGCAAATAACTTTAAAAAAACTATACCAAACTATTTACTAGTTCCATCGGTGTGCTGTAGTCAGTTTCTCAGTAAATTCAATATTTTCTAATATTTAAATAATATTTCATATTCTAATATTTCCTTGCCCGTGTGCTCCATTTAATGAACTTCCTTGATGGCCCACAAACAGGTGCAATTAGCAGACGTAAGGATTTGTGCAATGGGGTGGGAGGATGGGGGTGTGGTGTGGCCAGAGTTTTGTGCCTGGCTGGGTTCCAGCATGATAATTTTTTGAACCAGCTCAAAATATGGCAGAAGCCCCATTTGCGCTGGGCGTAATTTGCGCTTCAAGCTGCTCAATTAATTGAACGGGAAAAAGCAACACAACCGCATTATTAATATCACAGGAGCCCCGAAAAGGACACAAACAGTAAGGTATATTCAGCAAGGAAAGCCACAAAGCGGCTGGGAGTACTGTCATGGGAGTGTCCCTTTAAGAAAGGTTTTTGTCTTATCACATGGCTTCAGTGATGTCATTTTGTGGGTGGAGATGAGCCATGGCTGGGAGATTTTTTTTTAGTTTCACTTTCAGTTTTGACTGCTGTGGACTACAGACAGAGAAAAGAAGTGTTTTGGACTGTCTTTCTCTAATTTCATTTTAAATATCTGTTCCAGTAAAAATCACCTTGGTGGTGACTTTGGATATATAGTTGATTTCCAGAAGGAGTTGAATCTGCTGGTTGAAAATTGGATCAGAATTTCAGTAACAAGACCAGTCTTAGTCAAGTGAGAATACTGTGTGATGTGCCACGCCCTTGAAAAAAGTTTTTTTTTTGTTTATTGGATTTTGTTATTGAATTGGAACAGTTAAGAGGGAATTCATTAGGTGTTATACATAGATTACTGTAGCTGTGCGGGGTCTTTATATTTGTAATTGATAAAGCTTGTTTTGATTAAAGTGTCTTGGAAGTCTGATGAATCACACCTGAAGTGAAGGCTCTTGTGCTCATCCTAGCCACATTCAACTTAAAAGTTGTAGGTCAGGTGGACTTCATAATATACTTTGGAGTTTCTGAGCCCTGTCCCATAACAGTACATCTAGCCCCAGCTGGAGCCATCTGAAGTTATCTTCCTGGCCTGCTTTTATCGGTGGGTTTTCGAGCCCTGCCTACAACCCTCAGTGGGGGACCTCGTATTCCATGTATCTCATGGGGAGATCAATCGGGGCATCCCTGTGGGTGTCATGGGGGCTATTACACTCGTGGAAACTCCAAACCATCATGCTTTTCCAGCATCTTCTCTGCTCCTTTTTGATTTTTATCTTTTGAAAAGTCAGCGGCATTTACTGGATGGCATGAAACAACATTGTTGTATTAGAGTGATTAAGGAGTAGTTTCTCATCTCACTGCCGTGTCAAATTATGATATATATGTGCCTCATGCAATTCTCTTTATTATGAAACAGTCTTAATCTTATGTGTTATATTGCTAATGTTATGCTCAACAGCATTATAATGGAGAACTAGCATTTGTTGGATATGAGACCTGGTGTTGCACCTTCTAGATTTTCTAGTACCTCTTCTGGAAGTAGCACTGTCTGTGAATGGCACAGATGTGGCAATAATTGGTAAATAGCCATCCCAGAATACTCGACTGATGCTAGGCTACAGTTGCCAAGGAACCAACACTATGATCCAGTGAATTATCCGGGCCACCTGTGTTGTTGACCAGTTTGTTTTACCGTAAATTATTTTTGGCAATGGGTTTGTGAACACAAGCTCAGTTTTAATTTAAGAAAAAGAAAAGCCTCTTATGTCAGCTTTCCGCCAACTGCTCGCAGAAACAATACACTTCTTCTTTGAGGACAGCGAGGAAACAATGATAGTATCATTCCCCCTGCAGAGCTAACCACAAAGCTCAGGGGCACTGGAAAGCTTTTAAGAACTGGGCTGTGGACCCATTAGACTAATCCAAACAGCTGGCCTCAGATCGTCCCCTTTTAAAACCGCCGAAAAAAAGTTACAAATCCCATTTTTAACAGAAGACTGTAGCAGAAACAGGAGGATTACTGGCAGGAAGGAGAATGTGCTTTTTGTTACATGTAAACTTCGCCAATATCCGAATGCTTCCATTCACTTCTCTTGAAGAAGCCGCTTGTACCTCATCACCTTCACCAACAGGATAAACATTCAAACCAGCAAATTGTCTAACTGTGAAATAGGAATAAAACTGACGGGAAGTCAGGTCCATCAATATGTGAGAGATGAAAGGAGGGCAACATTTCGAGTGTCAGATCCTTTGTCAAAATTTGATGTTGTTTCTCTATTTCCGATAACTCAATACTCTGCCAAACAAACAAAAAACATTCAATGGGCATAACTGTAAACATGGCAGTACTTGACAAAAATAAATATTAATACAATGAAGTGTGAAAAGTGAATTTTATAAAACACATTTCAATAAAAACTTTGGAACAGCAATATAATGAATATATCGTAAATACATTGCCTTACCTCGCAATGTAATGTTATTTGTTAGATTGAAATGATGGGTTAGAAAGTGGTAAACAGCATGTTTGGAGGGTTCAGGAATCATAATAATTGGCAAACCACTTGGAAGCAGTAAACATCCAGAGAGGATATTTGGAATTTAAGGGCATGGGGCTTGCCTAATCCTAGAATTAGAGATTCAGAGGAACAGTGGAAAGCTGCTCACGATCCACCAAAGAAGGAAATTAATGATTGCTCTTTTGTTTTTAAGATAATTGTGTTTGCTGTGGTTAACTTTGACAATGTTGAAGTATCAGATCAATACCGGTGAGTATATTTTATTACTAGTTTTGGAATCTCCTGTGAAGCTTCTCCTAATCTCTCCATTGATCAGAAGTTGGTGACAATGCCATTTCTCTAGGGCAACTGTCAAAGTTCCAGCAGGAAACCAACTTCAACAAGAGAGTCTAGCCACTGCCCCTTGGCACTCAAAGGTACTACCATCAGCAAATTCCCCTCCATCAATATTCTGGGGGTCACTAATAACCAGAAACTTAACTGGCTGAGGTACATAAATACTGTTGCTACAGGAGCAGGTCAGAGGCTGAGGAATCTGTGGCAGGTGATTCACTTCCTGACTCTCCAAAGCCTGTCCACCATCGTCAAGGCACAAGGCAGGAGTGTGAGGGAACACTCTCCACTTGCCTGGATGAGTGCAGCTCCAACAACACCTTAAGAAGCTCAACACCATTCACGACAAATCAGCCTGATTAGTACCCCCATCCACCATCTTAAACAATCACTCCTCCACCACCGGCACAAAGTAGCAGCCGTATGTCCGGGATGCCCTTCAGCAACCTGCCAAGCCTCATTGCTTGCATCTACGGAATCTACCATTGAGAAGGACAAGGTCAGCAGATGTATGGGAATGCCACCTCATCCGAGTCACATGCCATCCCGACTTGAGGATATATTGCCGTTCCTTCATCATTGCGACACCAAGTTCCTGGAACTTCCTACCCAAATTAGTAAAAGGATATCTGGCATAGAAAGGATTAATGTGGGATTGGGAAACAGTACTGTCCAGGGTGTGATGTAAAGAGACACATGACCTGAGAATAGAATCAATTTTGCACTGGCAGAGACCTGTGTGGAAGCAAGCATGGAGCTAGCTTATAGCTTGGGCTATACTCTGTATCATAGATTATCATAGAATTTACAGTGCAGAAGGAGGCCATTCGGCCCATCAAGTCTGCACCGGCTCTTGGAAAGAGCACCCCACCCAAGGTCAACACCTCCACCCTATCCCCATAACCCAGTAACCCCACCCAACACTAAGGGCAATTTTGGACACTAAGGGCAATTTATCATGGTCAATCCACCTAACCTGCACATCTTTGGACTGTGGGAGGAAACCGGAGCACCCGGAGCAAACCCACGCACACACGGAGGATGTGCAGACTCCGCACAGACAGTGACCCAAGCCGGAATCGAACCTGGGACCCTGGAGCTGTGAAGCAATTGTGCTATTCACAATGCTACCGTGCTGCCCACATGTATAAATGGTATATATGCACACATGATGTGGAGATGCCGGCGTTGGACTGGGGTGGGCACAGTAAGAAACCCTACAACACCGGGTTAAAGTCCAACAGATTTGTTTGGAATCACTAGCTTCGGAGCGTTGCTCCTTCATCAAGAAGGAGGGTTAATGGACTTGATGCTAGTTAAAATCCAGGAAACAAAGTTTAGAATGGTCTCAAATTCATGGAGTTACAAAATATATAAGTTGCTGCTTACCATCAAATCTATAAACAAGGATAGAATCACTGGATGGGGCCATTAGATTCATCATGTCAGTACCAACTCTTTGAAAGAGGATCAAATTAGCCCCATTTCTCGCTCTTCCTCGTAATACTGAACATTCCTCCATTTTAAATACAGAGCAAATTCTTTTTGAAAGTTGGTATTGAATCTCCTTGCACCACTCCTTCAAAGTGGAGCACTCCAGGTCATAGCATAATTGCGCCATATTATTTCCCGGGGCTCTTAAAGAAATATTTATCTTTATTCTATTCTCAAAAAAGTTGGCCAATCTTTTTTTAGCTTTATTGATGGTAATTAATTCACGTCGCTAGCAGTTAATAGGACTGGTCCAGTATCCTCCTGAAGTAACTCCAACCGCAGTTCACCATTTTATTGCTGCAATCTCCTTTGGGACCTGGAATCTGCTGGGTCCTGGACTTGTGTGGGAGGTTTGTGTGCCCTTGGGGAACTCCAACGCTTTGAATCAACATCCTTTCAGCAAAAGCAGGATTTTCCTTTTGGGTTTAAATCCAGTTTCTCTGCTGGTTTCCCCCAACCTGCTCCCCACCCCCAATAAAACGGGTATTGTGATTTCCAAACTTTTGGTTTATCCAGCGACTGCCAAGATCTTCAGTGCAAGGATTTGGGTTTCAGAGCCACGAGCATCGAAATTACTGAGCAGTGTGTTTTCCCACACAAAGGAAACATTGTTATTCACCATGGGAACATCTGCTTTCTTATATTTTTGTCACTGCTGGAGTTGGGCCTTGCAGGCAGGATAGGCCAGGACGTGCTGAGATCCCTGACAAATCTCTAAAACCGCACGAGAGCAAAGCAAAATAGGATTGGACAAACTGTTAGTGCAGCGCCCCTGTGAGTGTCAAAAAGAATCGTCCAAGCCCACTGGTCACACACTACGTGTATGACGGTTCTGCCACTGTATTACAGTTAACACAGTAGATCCCAGCCTGCTGGCTCTCCCAGCAGGCGATGTATAAAAGTGTATGCTCTCCTGCACTGCTCCCATTCTGGTTCCAGCTGCAGGAGGCGCAACATCTTGTGCAATAAAGCCACAATAGTTTCACCATTTTTGCCTCGTGGTCATTGATGGTGGATCAATTTACTGCACTAGAATTTTAGAGATGAACGTCTTAATCAAGCCTGATCGCCTGGAGCTGAACCCTCACGCAGCTGACGCCACATCCACCTTCGAGCACTGGCTAGCCTGCTTTGAAGGATATCTCGGAGCATCCACAGAAGCCCGCTCAGACCCGCAGAAGCTCCAGATCCTCTACTCACGGGTGAGCCCACAAGTTTGCCTGCTCATTCGGAATGCACCCACCTACACGGAAGCGATGGCGCTACTAAAAGGACAGTACATCAGGACTGTGAATCAAGTGTTCGCGCGGCACCCTCGTGGGCATCGTGGGCCCCACCATCTGCCGACTCGGGTATACCGCAAGCCTGCGCCGCGTGGCAGCCAGCCAACCCCGCAGGGCCCAAATGCTATTTTTGTGGCCAGAGCAAGCATCCCAGGCGGCGCTGCCCAGCGTGGAGCGCGACCTGCAATGGGTGTGGCAAGAAGGGCCACTTCACCTCCGTTTGCCAGGTCCGATTGATCGCTGCCGTTTCCAGGCCCAGCATAGCTACACCCCCCACGTGCAATCCAGGGGCGCCGCCATCTTCCCCCCAGCCCGCCACGTGCGGCTCTTGGGTTTCACCCGCCATGAGTAAGGTTTCAAAGTTGCAGGAGTGTACCGGCAGGCAGGAAGGTGGTTTAAAGTGTGTCTTCTTCAATGCCAGGAGCATCCGGAATAAGGTGGGTGAACTTGCGGCATGGGTTGGTACCCGGGACTTCAATGTTGTGGAGACATGGATAGAGCAGGGACAGGAATGGTTTTTGCAGGTGCCGGGGTTTAGATATTTCAGTAAGTGCAGGGAAGGTGGTAAAAGAGGGGGAGGGGTTGCATCGTTAGTCAAGGACAGTATTACGGTGGCAGAAAGGACGTTTGATGAGGACTCGTCTACTGAGGTAGTATGGGCTGAGGTTAGAAACAGGAAAGGAGAGGTCAGCCTGTTAGGGGTTTTCTATAGGTCTCCGAAAAGTTCCAGAGATGTAGAGGAAAGGATTGCAAAGATGATTCTGGATATGAGCAAAAGCAACAGGGTAGTTGTTATGGGGGACTTTAACTTTCCAAATATTGACAGGAAACGCTATAGTTCGAGTACTTTAGATGGGTCTGTTTTTGTTCAAAGTGTGCAAGAGGGTTTCCTGACACAGTATGTAGATAGGCCAACGAGAGGTGAGGCCATATTGGATTTGGTACTGGGTAATGAACCAGGACAGGTGTTAGATTTGGAGGTAGGTGAGCACTTTGGTGATAGTGACCACAATTCGATTACGTTTACTTTAGTGATGGAAAGGGATAGGTATATATCGCAGGGCAAGAGTTATATCTGGGAAAAAGGCAATTATGATGCGATGAGGCAAGACCTAGGATGCATTGGATGGAGAGGAAAACTGCAGGGGATGGACACAATGAAAATGTGGAGCTTGTTCAAGGAATGGCTACTGCATGTCCTTGATAAGTATGTACCTGTCAGACAGGGAGGAAGTGGTCGAGTAAGGGAACCGTGGTTTACTAAAGCAGTCGAAACACTTGTCAAGAGGAAGAAGGAGGCTTATGTAAAGATGAGACATGAAGGTTCAGTTAGGGCACTCGAGAGTTACAAGTTAGCTAGGAAGGACCTAAAGAGAGAGTTAAGAAGAGCCAGGAGGGGGACAGGAGAAGTCTTTGGCAGGTAGGATCAAGGATAACCCTAAAGCTTTCTATAGATATGTCAGGAATAAACAAATGACTAGGGATAGAGTAGGGACAGTAGTGGGAAGTTGTGCTTGGAGTCCGAGGAGATAGGAGAGGTGCTAAATGAATATTTTTCTTCAGTATTCACACAGGAAAAAGACAATGTTGTCGAGGAGAATACTGAGATTCAGGCTACTAGACTAGAAGGGCTTGAGGTTCATAAGGAGGAGGTGTTAGCAATTCTGGAAAGTGTGAAAATAGATAAGTCCCCTGGGCCGGATGGGATTTATCCTAGGATTCTCTGGGAAGCTAGGGAGGAGATTGCTGAGCCTTTGGCTTTGATCTTTAAGTCATCTTTGTCTACAGGAATAGGCCAGAAGACTGGAGGATAGCAAATGTTGTCGCCTTGTTCAAGAAGGGGAGTAGAGACAACCCCGGTAACTATAGACCAGTGAGCCTTACTTCTGTTGTGGGCAAAATCTTGGAAAGGTTTATAAGAGATAGGATGTATAATCATCTGGAAAGGAATAATTTGATTAGAGATAGTCAACACGGTTTTGTGAAGGGTAGGTCGTGCCTCACAAACCTTATTGAGTTCTTTGAGAAGGTGACCAAACAGGTGGATGAGGGTAAAGCAGTTGATGTGGTGTATATGGACTTCAGTAAAGCGTTTGATAAGGTTCCCCACGGTAGGCTACTGCAGAAAATACGGAGGCATGGGATTCAGGGTGACTTAGCAGTTTGCATCAGAAATTGGCTAGCTGGAAGAAGATAAAGGGTGGTGGTTGATGGGAAATGTTCAGACTGGAGTCCAGTTACTAGTGATGTACCACAATGATCTGTTTTGGGGCCACTGCTGTTTGTCATTTTTATAAATGACCTGGAGGAGGACGTAGAAGGATGGGTGAGTAAATTTGCAGATGACACTAAAGTCGATGGAGTTGTGGACAGTGCGGACGGATGTTACAAGTTACAGAGGGACATAGATAAGCTGCAGCGCTGGGCTGAGAGGTGGCAAATGGAGTTTAATGCAGAAAAGTGTGAGGAGATTCATTTTGGAAGGAATAACAGGAAGACAGAGTACTGGGCTAATGGTAAGATTCTTGGCAGTGTGGATGAGCGGAGAGATCTCGGTGTCCATGTACATAGATCCCTGAAAGTTGCCACCCAGGTTGAGAGGGTTGTTAAGAAGGCGTACGGTGTGTTAGCTTTTATTGGTAGAGGGATTGAGTTTCGGAGCCATGAGGTCATGTTGCAGCTGTACAAAACTCTGGTGCGGCCGCATTTGGAGTATTGCGTACAGTTCTGGTCACCGCATTATAGGAAGGATGTGGAAGTATTGGAAAGGGTGCAGAGGAGATTTACCAGAATGTTGCCTGGTATGGAGGGAAGATCTTATGAGGAAAGGCTGAGGGACTTGAGGCTGTTTTCATTAGAGAGAAGAAGGTTAAGAGGTGACTTAATTGAGGCATACAAGATGATCAGAGGATTGGATAGGGTGGACAGTGAGAGCCTTCTTCCTCGGATGGTGATGTCTAGCACGAGGGGACATATCTTTAAATTGAGGGGAGATAGATATAAGACAGATGTCAGAGGTAGGTTCTTTACTCAGAGAGTAGTAAGGGCGTGGAATGCCCTGCCTGCAACAGTAGTGGACTCGCCAACACTAAGGGTATTCAAATGGTCATTGGATAGACATATGGACGATAAGGGAATAGTGTCGATGGGCTTTAGAGTGGTTTCACAGGTCGGCGCAACATCGAGGGCCGAAGGGCCTGTACTGCGCTGTAATGATCTATGTTCTATGTGTGCCCCGTGGGCGCCGCCATCTTCGGCGCCATCTTGGACCGCACCTCCGGACCCCTGCTGGCCTGGCCGTTCGCGGGCCGCCGATACCTCAGCCACCGCCGATCAGCCCAACAACTCCCAACATCTTCCGCAGCGCGCGCATCACCCTCGATCTGTCTCGGCCCCGCAACCTCGCGACCGCTACAATGACTGTAAGGATCAACGGGCATGAGACGACCTGCCTCTTCGACTCCGGATGCACATAGAGTTTCATCCACCCTGCTACAGTAAGGTGCTCCTGGCCCTCCCCGTCACCCAGAAAATCTCCCTGGCCTCCGGATCCCATTCCGTGCAAATCCGGGGGTACTGTGTCGCGACCCTCTCCGTACATGGCGTAGAGTACAGCAACTTCAGACTCTACGTCCTCCCCCATCTTGGCACTGCCCTGTTACTAGGTCTTGACTTTTAGTGCCACCTCCGAAGCCTTGCTCTGAAATTCGGCGGACCCCTGCCCCCCCCCCCCCCCCCCTCACCGTCTGTGGCCTCACGAGCCTTAAGGTCGATCCGCCCTCACTTTTCGCAAACCTCACCCCGGACTGTAAGCCCGTCGCCACGAGGAGCAGACGGTACAGTGCACAGGACAGGACCTTCATCAGGTCGGAAGTCCAACGGCTTCTGCGGGAGGGGGTCATTGAGGCCAGTAACAGCCCCTGGAGAGCTGAAGTGGTGGTAGTTAAGACTGGGAGAAACACCGGATGGTCATCAACTACAGTCAGAACATCAACCGGTACACGCAGTTCGACGCGTACCCTCTCCCCCACATATCTGACATGGTCAACCAGATTGCGCAGTATCGAGTCTTCTTACAGTTGACTTGAAGTCCGCCTACCACCAGCTCCCCATCCTCCCGGAGGACCGCCAATACACTGCATTCGAAGCAGATGGCCGCCTCTATCACTTGCTTAGAGTTCCCTTTGGCGTCACCAATGGTGTCTCGGTCTTCCAGCGAGAGATGGACCGAATGGTTGACCAATACGGGCTGCGGGCCACATTCCCATACCTAGATAATGTCATCAACTGCAGCCACGACTAGCAGGACCATGACGCGAACCTCCAGAAGTTCCTCCATACCGCCAAACTCCTTAACCTCAGCTACAATAAGGAGAAATGCATTTTCCGCACCACCCTTTTAGCCATTCTTGGCTATGTTGTGGAAAATGGAGTCTTAGGGCCCGACCCCGACTGCATGCGCACCCTCTTGGAGCTCCCCCTCCCCCACAGCCCCAATGCCCTGAAACGATGCCTAGGGTTCTTCTCCTGCTACGCCCAGTGGGACCCTAATTATGCGGACAAGGCCGGCCACTCATCAAGTCCACAGTTTTTCCCCTGATGGCTGAGGCCCGCTGGGCCTTCAACCACATCAAGGCGGACATCGCCAAAGCCACGATGCACGCGGTCGACGAGTTCCTCCCCTTTCAGGTGGAGAGCGATGTATCGGACGTGGCTCTGGCCGCCACCCACAACCAGGCGGGCAGACCTGTGGATTTCTTTCCCGCACCCTTCATGCCTCCGAAATTTGGCACTCCTCTGTCGAAAAGGAGGCCCAAGCCATTGTGGAAGCTGTGCGACACTGGAGGCATTAGCTGGCCGGCAGGAGATTCACTCTCCTCACTGACCAACGGTCGGTTGCCTTCATGTTTAGCAATACACAGCGGGGCAAGATCAAGAACGACAAGATCTTGAGGTGGAGGATCGAGCTCTCCACCTATAACTGTGAGATCTTGTATCGCCCGGGAAGCTCAATGAGCCCCCAGATGCCCTATCCCACGGTACATGTGCCAGCACACAAGTGGACCAACTCCGGGCTCTCCACTATAACCTCTGCCACCCGGGGGTCACATGGTTCTTCCATTTCATCAAGGCCCGCAACCTGCCTTACTCCATCGAGGAGGTCAGGACCGTGACCAGGGACTGCCAAGTCTGCATCGAGTGCAAGCCGCACTTCTACCGGCCAGACAGAGCGCATCTGGTGAAGGCCTCCCGCCCCTTTGAGTGCCTCAGCATGGACGTCAAAGGGCCCCTCCCCTCCACTGACCGCAATGTGTACTTTCTCAATATAATTAAAAAATATATATATATTTATTAAAGTTTTTTAACACAACTTTTCTCCCTTACAAACAATAACCCCCCCCCCTCGTAACAAAAAAAAACGAGAAATCGCACAGAGCAAGATATATACATGGCAAAATGATATATTTACACAGCTTTGTACACTGGCCCTCACCCATACGTGCCAGTTTCCCCAATCCTTCATGTTATCTCTTGCTCATCCACCCTCCCAGGCAGTCCCCCCTTTCCCCCCCCCTCCCCCTCGCTCCCCCCCCCCCCCCCTCCCAGGACGTGTGTCCCCCGGGAGCCGGCCTCTTTCGCCTCCTGCACTCCCGGTTCGTCCACTACTCCAAATATTGCTAGCCCCCAGCTTGGCTTGACCCGGACTTTCACCACTTGAGATATTGCTCCTGCCACTCCTCTCCAGAACCCCTCCAGTGCCGGGCATGACCAAAACATATGGACATGGTTCGCCGGGCTCCCTGAACACCTTCCACATCTGTCCTCTACCCCAAAGAACCTACTCAACCTCGCCCCCGTCAAGTGCGCTCTGTGGACCACCTTAAATTGTATCAGGCTGAGCCTGGCACACGAGGAGGTGGAATTAACCCTACCTAGGGCATCAGCCCACAGACCTTCCTCGATCTCCTCCCCCAGCTCCTCCTCCCATTTACCCTTCAACTCTTCTACCAGCGCTTCCCCCTCTTCTTTCAACTCCTGGTGTATTTCCGACATCTTGCCCTCCCCGACCCATACACCCGAGATCACCCTATCTTGAATTTCTTGTGCCAGGAGCAACGGGAATTCCCTCACCTGTCACCTCACAAAAGCCCTCACCTGCATATATCTGAAGGCATTTCCCGGGGGTAACTCGAACTTCTCCTCCAGTGCCCCTAGGTTCGCAAATGTCCCGTCGATGAACAGGTCCCCCATTCTTCCAATCCTCGCCCGATGCCAGCTCTGGAACACCCCGTCCACCTTCCCCGGGACAAACCGGTGGTTACCCCTGATCGGGGACCACACCGATGCTCCCATTGCACCCCGGTGCCGTCTCCACTGGCCCCAGATCCTTAGCGTTGCTGCCACCACCGGGCTCGTGGTATACTTTGTCGGCGAGAGCGGCAGCGGTGCCGTCACCAACGCCCCCAGGCTCGTTCCTTTACAGGACGCCATCTCCATCCTCTTCCATGCTGCCCCCGCTCCCTCCATAACCCACTTGCGGATCATCGCCACATTTGCTGCCCAGTAGTAGCTCCCCAGGTTTGGCAGCGCCAACTCTCCTCGGTCCCTACTGCGTTCCAGGAACCCTCTCCTTACTCTCGGGGTCTTATTCGCCCACACAAACCCCATAATACTCCTGCCTACTCTCTTAAAAAAGGCCTTAGTGATCACGATGGGAAGGCACTGAAACACAAACAGAAACCTCGGAAGGACCACCATTTTGGCCGACTGCACTCTACCCGCCAGCGAGAGCGGTAACATGTCCCATCTTTTGAAATCCTCCTCCATTTGCTGCACCAACCTCGTCAGATTCAGTTTATGTAGGGTCCCCCAACTCCTGGCTATCTGGATCCCCAGATACCGAAAGCTCCCCTCCGCCCTCCTCAGCGGTAGGTCCCCTATCCCTCTTTCTTGGTCCCCTGCCTGTAATACAAAGAGCTCACTCTTCCCTACATTGAGCTTATAGCCCGAAAACTCCCCAAACTCCCTTAGAGTCTGCATGACCTCCACCATCCCCTCCATTGGAAATGCCACGTACAGCAACAGGTCATCCGCATATAGCGACACCCGATGTTCTTCTCCCCCTCGGACCACCCCCCTCCATTTATTAGACTCCCTCAATGACATGGCCAATGGTTCGATCGCCAATGCGAATAACAGGGGGGACCCCTGCCTCGTCCCTCGGTACCCGAACCCAAACCTACGCAGCACCTCCCAGAGGTACTCCCACTCTACTCGGTCAAAGGCCTTCTCCGCGTCCATAGCTGCCACTATCTCCGCCTCTCCCTCCTCCGATGGCATCATTATCACGTTTAAGAGCCGCCGCACATTGGTGTTTAGTTGCCTGCCCTTTACAAATCCCGTCTGGTCCTCGTGGATTACCCCTGGCACACAGTCCTCGATCCTCGAGCACTTTTGCCAGCAACTTTGCATCCACATTGAGGAGCGAGATCGGCCTGTACGATCCACATTGCAGTGGGTCCTTGTCCCGCTTTGGGATGAAAGAAATTGTCGCTTCCGACATTGTCTGGGGCAGGGTCCCCTCCTCTCTTGCCTCATTAAAGGTCCTCACCAGTAGCGGGGCCAACAGGTCTGCGTACTTCCTGTAGAACGCCACCGGGAATCCGTCCGGTCCTGGGGCCTTCCCCGCCTGCATGCTCCCCAAACCCTTGCTCAGCTCCACCAACCCAATTGGTGCCCCCAAACCAGCCACCTCTTGCTCCTCCACCCTCAGGAATCTCAGCTGATCTAGGAATCGTCTCATCCCCTCTTCCCCCGCTGGGGGCTGGGATCTGTACAGCTCTTCATAAAATGCCTTGAATACCTCGTTTATTTTTGTCGCACTCCGAACCGTGTCACCCCTTCCATCTTTGACTCTCCCTATTTCCCTCGCTGCCATCCTCTTACGTAGCTGGTGTGCCTTTTCCCCATACTCGTAGGTCGCCCCCTGCACTTTCCTCCACTGTGCCTCCGCCTTCCCTGTGGTCAACAGGTCAAACTCCGTCTGGAGCCGTCGTCTTTCCCCAAATAATCTTTCCGCCGGGGCCTCTGCGTATCTCCTGTCCACTCTCAAAATCTCCCCCACTAACCTCTCCCTTTCCATACCCTCTGTCTTCTCCCTATGAGCCCTAATGGAAATTAGCTCTCCCCTGATCACCGCCTCCCATACCACCCCCACCCGAACCTCCCCGTTGTCATTGGCCCCCAAGTACCTTTCGATACACCCCCTCACCTTCCCACAGACCACCCCGTCCGCCAGCAGTCCCACATCCAGCCGCCACAACGGGCGTTGGTCCCTCTCCTCTCTCAGCTCCAGTTCCACCCAGTGCGGGGCATGGTCCGAAACGGCTATAGCCGAATACTCCGTCCCCTCCACCCTCGGGATGAGCACCCTACGCAGAACAAACAAATCTATCCGGGAATAGGCTTTGTGTACATGGGAGAAGAAAGAAAATGCCCTGGCCTGCGGCCTTGCAAACCGCCATGGGTCCACTCCCCCCATCTGATCCATAAACCCCCTAAGTACCTTGGCCGTCACCGGCCTCTTTCCAGTCCTTGCTCTGGAGCGGTCCAGTGCTGGATCCAACACTGTATTGAAGTCCCCTCCCATTATCAGGCCTCCTATCTCCAGGTCCGGAATGCGCCCCAACATGCGCTTCATGAATCCTGCATCATCCCAGTTTGGGGCGTATACGTTTACCAACACCACCCACGTCCCTTGCAGCCTACCGCTCACCATTACATATCGCCCTCCATTGTCCGCGACAATAGTCCTGGCCTCAAATGACACCCGCTTTCCCACTAATATTGCCACCCCTCTATTCTTCGCGTCCAGTCCCGAGTGGAATACCTGTCCTACCCATCCCTTTCTTAGCCTGACCTGGTCCGCCACCTTCAGGTGTGTCTCTTGGAGCATGGCCACGTCCGCCTTCAGTCTCTTTAAGTGCGCGAACACTCAAGCCCTCTCACCAGCCCATTCAGGCCCCTCACATTCCACGTTATCAGCTGGATTGGAGGGGCTCTCACCCCCCCCCCCCCATGCCCCGCCGACTAGCCATCTCCTTTTCTGGGCCAGTCCCGTGTCCACGCCTCCCTCACCCTCCAGTCCCCCAGAGGGGGGACCCCCGTCCTGACCACCTCTTCTGTGTCCCATTCCCTTTCGGCCAGTGCAGCAGTAACCCTTTTCCCCCCCCCTTCCCCCCCCTCCCCTCCCCCCGCTAGACCCCTGTCTAGCTTTTTTGCTCCCCCCATGTCACTCCCGTAAGTCAGCTGACGCCTGCTGACCCCGGCTTCCCCCGCCGTCCCATTGACCTCCCCGCGTGGGAATCTCCCAATCCATATGTATTCCTTCGTTCCCCTTCCTGCCTTTCTTCCCGCGCGCGGGAAAACACCCCGTGCTTTCCAAAGCCCGCTCCGCCCCTCCTGGCGCAGCTCCTGTCGCGGCCTTGTCTCTCTCCCCCAGCCCATATAACATTTCCTGCGCGTGATTGAACCCTATATACAACTACCATCACACATCAAACCCCAAAACATCCCCCCTACCCTCACAAACCCTCAGTTAGAGTCCAACTTTTCGACTTGTACAAAGGTCCACGTCTCTTCAGGCGTTTCGAAGTAATAGTGTTGGCCCTTGTATGTGACCCACAGTCGCGCTGGCTGCAGCATTCCGAATTTCACTTCTTTCCGGTACAACGCCGCTTTGGCCTGGTTGAAACCCGCTCTCCGCTTTGCAACCTCCGTGCTCCAGTCCGGGTATACTTGGATCTTGCATTGTCCCACTTACTGCTCCGCTCCTTCTTGGCCCATCCCAGGTCCCACTCTCTGTCCGTGAACCGGTGAAACCTCACCACCATCGCCCTTGGCGGCTCATTTGCTTGGGGCTTCTTCGCCAGCACCCGATGTGCCCCGTCCAACTCCAGCGGCCTCGAAGGGGCCTTCGTGCCCATCATCGCCTCGAGCATCGTGCTCGCGTATGCCCCGGCATCAGCCCCCTCCACTCCCTCAGGGAGACCCAGGATTCGCAGATTCTTTCTCCTCGACCTGTTCTCCAGGTCTTCGAGTCTTCCCGCCCACCTCTTGTGTAGCACCTCGTTCTGCTCCACTCTCACCGCCAGGCCCACGAGCTCGTCCTCGTTCTGACTGACTCTTTTCTGGACCTCCTGGATCTTAGCTTCATGGGCCTTCTGGGTGATCCCGAGCCCTTTGTGGTAGTATGTATTGGGGGTCATGTGGGACTGGAAGCCCTAATGTCATTGGCTGACAGATCCCGGGTCCTGGTTGGCCGTTGACCTCTAGCTCCGCCCTGAAGGCGGAGTATAAGAAGCCGGAGTCTTCCCCCGCAGGCTAGTTTACTATCGAGCTGCGGGGGAACAGACAAGCTTAATAAAGCCTCATCGACTTCACTCTATTCGTCTCACGGAGTCTTTGTGCGCTACAATTTATTAAGCGTGCCTAAAAAGGACAATGGAGCTCAGGATCATTCCGGAATGCCTGAGGATCAACCCCCACGCAGTGAACGCGGCAGCAGCCTTCAAGCACTGGCAGACTTGCTTCGAGGCCTACCTCAGAACGACCACCGGCCGAGTCTCAGAAGACCAAAAACTGCAGGTCCTGCACTCGAGGGTGAGCACGGAGATTTTCTCCCTCATCGAAGACTCGGAGGATTTCCAGACGGCGTTCGCAGCACTGAAAAGTCTCTATGTCCGCCCAGTTAACCAAATCTACGCTCGCTACCAGCTCGCGACGAGACGGCAAGCTCCCGGAGAATCGATGGACGAATTCTACGCCGCGCTGCTGATTTTGGGACGAGCCTGCAGCTGCCCGTCGGTGAACGCAAACGAACACACGGACATGTTAATGCGCGATGCTTTTGTGGCAGGTATGAATTCCTCCCAAATCCGCCAAAGACTTCTAGACAAAGAGTCGCTAGGACTCTCAGAGGCACGGGCCCTAGCAGCCTCCCTAGACGTGGCCGCGCGTAATACCCGCGCCTACCGCCCCGACCGCGCGGCAACCCATTGGGCCCCGTACGTACCCATCGCAGCAAACCCCCTACCCCCCCCCCCGGACACCCCACAGGCTTGCGCGGTCCAAACGCCGTGTCGCACCGGGGGCGCCCGCTGTTATTTCTGCGGCCAGGCGAAACACCCTCGACAGCGCTGCCCGGCCCGCGCAGCTATCTGCAAAAGCTGCGGGAAAAAGGGCCATTATGCGGTTGTGTGCCGGTCCCGCGAGGTCGCCGCTGTCCCGGGAGAACAGGGAGCCCTGCAAGCCGTTTACGCGCCCCAACCTCCCCAGCGCGCCATGTACGACCCGCAGGCGCAGCCGCTCTGGGTCCCGACCACCGCGGTCCCGGGAGAACTGGGAGCTCTGCGCGCCGCTTACGCTCCCCAACCCCCCGCTGCCCATGTATGATCCGCCGCCGGCGCTACCGCTTTGGGTCCCGGCCAACACTCTCCACGGAGAGGAGGGAGTTTTGCGCGTCCCTAACGCCACCCTAACCCCCACCCCGCGCCCCACGCCTGACCCACCGGAGCCACCTACTTGGGCCCCGACCACCGCTGTCCCCGGTGAGGGAGCTCCGCGCGGTCCGAGCGCTCGCGGTCCTAGCGCTCCCCAGCCCCCCCAGCACACCATGTGCGACCCGCAGAAGCCGCCATTTTGGGTCCCGGCCACCACGAGGGGAGGAGGGGCGCCGCCATCTTGGACCGCCCCAGACCTGTACGACGCGTGGGGGCGGCCATTTTGTCCACCCCCGCCGCCATCTTGTGACCCCCCAGCCACGTGCGATGTATGGGGGCGGCCATTTTGTCCATCCCCGACGCCATCTTGGACGGCAACAACGGACCCCACTCCACTACTACAACCACGTCTCGCTTCAATTACGCTCGATCAAGCTCGGCCCCGGACACTCCAGACGACGACGACAACGGTGCTAATAAACGGCCACGAGACGCCATGCCTAGTCGACTCCGGGAGCACGGAGAGCTTTATACACCCCGACACGGTAAGACGCTGTTCCTTGACCACCTATCCCAGCGCACAAAAGATTTGCCTAGCTGCAGGATCCCACTCCGTACAGATCCAGGGATTCTGCATAGTTACCCTAACGGTGCAGGGGAGGGAGTTCAAAAACTACAAACTAAACGTCCTTCCCCAACTCTGTGCCCCCACCTTGCTGGGATTAGATTTCCAATGCAATCTACAGAGCCTTACGTTCAAATTCGGCGGCCCAATACCCCCACTCACTATCTGCGGCCTCGCAACCCTCAAGGTGCAACCCCCGTCCTTGTTTGCGAACCTCACCCCGGATTGCAAACCCGTCGCCACTAGGAGCAGACGGTACAGCGCCCAGGACCGGGCCTTCATTCGGTCCGAAGTCCAGCGGCTACTAAAGGAGGGCATAATCCAGGCCAGCAATAGTCCCTGGAGAGCGCAGGTGGTAGTAGTGAAGACAGGGGAGAAACAAAGGATGGTCATTGACTATAGCCAGACCATCAACAGGTACACACAACTAGACGCGTACCCTCTCCCCCGCATATCCGACATGGTCAACCGGATTGCCCAATATAAAGTCTTCTCCACCGTGGACCTCAAGTCCGCCTACCATCAGCTCCCCATCCGCCCAAGTGACCGCAAGTACACAGCCTTCGAGGCAGACGGGCGATTATACCATTTCCTACGGATCCCTTTTGGCGTCACAAACGGGGTCTCGGTCTTCCAACGGGAGATGGACCGAATGGTTGATCAACATGGGTTGCGGGCCACGTTCCCGTATCTCGACAATGTAACCATCTGCGGCCACGATCAGCAGGACCACGACGCCAACCTCCAAAAATTCCTCCAGACCGCCAAAGCCTTGAACCTCACGTACAACGAGCACAAGTGCATTTTTAGCACCGATCGGCTAGCCATTCTGGGCTACGTAGTGCGCAATGGGATAATAGGCCCTGACCCGAACGTATGCGCGCACTCATGGAATTTCCCCTCCCGCACTGCCCAAAAGCCCTGAAACGCTGCTTGGGGTTCTTTTCATACGACGCCCAGTGGGTCCCCCAGTACGCAGACAAGGCCCGCCCCCTAATACTGACCACGACCTTCCCTCTGTCGACAGAGGCTTGCCAGGCCTTCAGCCGCATCAAAGCGGATATCGCAAAG
This sequence comes from Scyliorhinus torazame, assembly GCF_047496885.1. Classification (NCBI taxonomy): domain Eukaryota; kingdom Metazoa; phylum Chordata; class Chondrichthyes; order Carcharhiniformes; family Scyliorhinidae; genus Scyliorhinus; species Scyliorhinus torazame. The sequence continues at coordinate 224,493,146 of NC_092717.1, forward strand.
GCCACGATGCGTGCCATCGACGAGTCCCTCCCCTTCCAGGTCGAGAGCGACGCCTCCGACGTAGCTCTAGCGGCCACCCTTAACCAAGCGGGCAGACCCGTGGCCTTTTTCTCCCGGACCCTCCACGCCTCAGAAATCCGCCACTCTTCAGTAGAAAAGGAAGCCCAAGCCATAGTGGAAGCTGTGTGACATTGGAGGCATTACCTGGCCGGCAGGAGATTCACTCTCCTCACGGACCAACGGTCGGTAGCCTTCATGTTCGATAATGCACAGCGGGGCAAAATCAAAAACGACAAGATCTTAAGGTGGAGGATCGAGCTCTCCACCTTCAACTATGAGATTTTGTATCGTCCCGGAAAGCTGAACGAGCCGTCTGATGCCCTATCCCGCGGCACATGTGCCAACGCACAAATTAACCGCCTCCAAACCCTCCACGAGGACCTCTGCCACCCGGGGGTCACTCGGTTTTACCACTTCAGCAAGTCCCGCAATCTCCCATACTCTTTAGAGGAGGTCCGTACAGTCACAAGGGACTGCCACATCTGCGCGGAATGCAAGTCGCATTTTTTCAGGCCAGATGGAGCGCACCTGATTAAGGCTTCCCGCCCCTTTGAACGCCTCAGTCTCGATTTCAATGGGCCCCTCCCCTCCACCGACCGCAACGCATATTTTCTTAATGTGGTGGACGAATACTCCCGCTTCCCTTTTGCCATTCCCTGTTCTGACATGACCGCGGCCACAGTCATTAAAGCCCTGAACAGCATCTTCACACTGTTCGGTTACCCCGCATACGTCCACAGCGACAGGGGGTCCTCTTTCATGAGTGACGAGCTGCGCCAGTTCCTGCTCAGCAAGGGCATAGCCTCAAGCAGGCTACAACCCCCGGGGGAACGGGCAAGTAGAGAGGGAGAACGGCACGGTCTGGAAGGCCGTCCTACTGGCCCTACGGTCCAGGGACCTCCCAGTTTCACGGTGGCAGGAGGTCCTCCCGGACGCTCTCCACTCCATCCGGTCGTTATTATGTACGAGCATTAATCAAACGCCTCATGAGCGTCTCCTTGTTTTCCCTAGGAGGTCCTCCTCTGGAACGTCGCTGCCGACCTGGCTGGCGGCCCCAGGACCCATCCTGCTCCGAAAGCATGTGCGGGCACATAAGGCGGACCCGTTGGTCGAAAGGGTTCACCTCCTCCACGCGAACCCCCAGTACGCCTACGTGGAGTACCCCGACGGCCGACAGGACACGGTCTCCCTGCGGGATCTGGCGCCCGCCGGCAACACGCACACCCCCCCGACACCATCAACCCAACCCCCCCCTTCCTGCCACCACCACTCCCCGCGACCGCCCCCTTCCCAGGAGGATCGGTTCCCCTCCCCTCAGCACCGACCAAGAATAAAGCCCAAGCTGAAACCATAAGGCTCCTGGAGGCGACAACACCGGTACAAGCACCACCACCACTGGGGCCGAGGCGATCGACACGGACGACCAGACCACCCGACCGACTCGTGGCGTCGATCTAAAACTAAATATGGACTTTTCACAAGAACATGTTGCTTTTCTTCCCATACCCTCTGTAAATAGTTGCAACAGGACAAAATTGTACAATACTGTATTGCCTTGTGAATGTTTTTTTTCCTCCCTGGACCAGCCGTGTAAACCCTTACCACCATACGAAGCGTCACCCCGCCGGGTTCATTTTTGACAAGGGGTGAATGTGGTAGTATGTATTGGGGGTCATGTGGGACTGGAAGCCCTAATGTCATTGGCTGACAGATCCCGGGTCCTGGTTGACCGTTGACCTCTAGCTCCGCCCTGAAGGCGGAGTATAAGAACATAGAACATAGAACATAGAAAATACAGCACAGAACAGGCCCTTCGGCCCACGATGTTGTGCCGAACCTTTGTCCTAGATTAATCATAGACCATCATTGAATTTACAGTGCAGAAGGAGGCCATTCGGCCCTTTGAGTCTGCACCGGCTCTTGGAAAGAGCACCCTACCCAAACTCAACACCTTCACCCAACACCAAGGGCAATTTGGACATTAAGGGCAATTTATCATTGGCCAATTCACCTAACCTGCACATCTTTGGATTGTGGGAGGAAACCGGAGCACCCGGAGGAAACCCACGCAGACACGGGGAGGACGTGCAGACTCCGCACAGTCAGTGACCCAAGCCGGAATCGAACCTGGGACCCTGGAGCTGTGAAGCAATTGTGCTATCCACAATGCTACCGTGCTGCCCAAAAGCCGGAGTCTTCCCCCGCAGGCCAGTTTACTATCGAGCTGCGGGGGAACAGACACGCTTAATAAAGCCTCATCGACTTCACTCTATTCGTCTCACGGAGTCTTTGTGCGCTACACCCTTCAATTGCCGAAAGCATAGGCGCCAACATCTCCTTGCACATCTCCTCGCGCTGCTCCTCGAAGCAGCGCTTGATGAACTCCTGCAGCTCCCCTTTGTCCCTGGCCGCCGCCATAGCCGCAACCGGAAGTCGAGAGGGAATCCTTTTGGCAGTGTTCGCTTCACCAGTCTGCCCCAAAAAGTCTATGGAAACTCCTGAAAAAGGTCTGAGAGTCCGTTCCAGACGGGAGCTGCCGAATGCGCGACCATGGCCGCCACCGGAAGCCTCGTCCCTGCTTCTTCAATGGCCTTGGTAGATCTTTACACAGTTGTTCCCTCTGCTGCTAGAATTCACCTTTGATAGAGTCAAGTCAGATTGCAGCTTTAAGCTTGCCCTTCCCCCGCCTGCATGCTGGAAGTGGCCTTTGTCTATTCCTGCAGCTCAAGCCAAATCTTTTACTGTTTCTGCCGGGTCTGGTAGCCAAATGACATAACATTCCTGGGGGACACTGTCAGGGGAATGCTGCAGCCTTCTTCCCACACCGGGAAATGTCAAACAAGTGCCGTGGGGGCCCTGTAAAAGAGCCCCAAAGTCCGTTCCAAGCGGGAGCTGCCGAATATGCGACCTAGCTCTGCATAGCCGCACCCGGAAGTCCTTTCTCAATATAATTGATGAGTACACCTGTTTCCCGTTCGCCATCCCATGCCCCGACATGATGTCTGCTACGGTCATCAAGGCTCTGCACAGCATCTTCACCTTGTTCGGTTTCCCCACCTACATCCATAGCGATCGGGGATCCTCCTTCATGAGTGATGAGCTGCGTCAGTTACTGCTCAGCAAGGGCATCGCCTCGAGCAGGACGACCAGCTACAACCCCCGGGGAAACGGGCAGGTGGAGAGGGAGAACGTGACGGTCTGGAAGGCCATCCTGCTGGCCCTTCAGTCTAGGAATCTCCCAGTCTCCCGCTGGCAGGAGGTCATCCCCGATGCACTCCACTCCATCCGGTTGCTCTTGTGCACTACTACTAATGAGACCCCTCACGAATGTGTGTTTGCCTTCCCTAGGAAGTCCACCTCCGGGATCTCGCTCCCAACCTGGCTGACAGTCCCAGGGCCCGTCCTCCTCCGGAAGCATGCAAGGAGTCATAAATCGGATCCCCTTGTCAAAAATGTCCTCCTCCTCCATGCAAATCCACGATACGCCTACGTGGCACACCACAACGGGCGACAGGACACAGTCTCCCTCCGGGACCTGGCACCGATGGGTCCCCACCCACAACTACCACAACCCCCGACCTGGTACCGTCCCCTCCCCCTCCGGTTGCCTCCCCCGCCCCAGCGCCATTCACCCTCTCCCCAGCGACCCTCACCGCAGGCCTCACCCCAGCAGCATCCGTCCCCTCACCGGATCCACTACTGGGTGACGAAGGAGAGGCCAACACGCTCCCGGAGTCGCAGGTATCCACATCGGCGGCCACACCACAATCAGGACTGAGGCGATCGCGGCGGAGGGTCACAGCCCCCGACAGACTCAGTCTGTAACGTTGTTCACCCCCGCTGGACTTTTTTTTTAAACAGGGGGTGAATGTGGTAAACACCACTGGTCACACACTACGTGTATTACGGTACTGCCACTGTATTACAGTTAACACAGTAAATCCCAGCTGCTGGCTCCTCCCAGCAGGCGATGTATAGGAGTGTAAGCTCTCCTGCGCTGCTGCCATTCTGGTTCCAGCTACAGGAGGCTCAACATCTATTGCAATAAAGCCTCAATAGTTTCACCATTTTCATCTCGTGGTCATTGATGGTACATATGTTTCCCCCAACCTGCTCCCCACCCCCAATAAAACGGGTTATTGTGATTTCCAAACGTTTGGTTTATCCAACAACTACCAAGATCTTCAGTGCAAGGATTTGGGTTTCAGAGCCACGAGTATCGAAATTACTGAGCAGCGTGTTTTCCCACACAAAGGAAACATTGTTATTCACCATGGGAACATCTGCTTTCTTATATTTTTGTCACTGCTGGAGTTGGGCCTTGCAGGCAGGATAGGCCAGGACGTGCTGAGATCCCTGACAAATCTCTAAAACCGCACAAGAGCAAAGCAAAATAGGGTTGGACAAACTGTTAGTGCAGCGCCCCTGTGAGTGTCAAAAAGAATCATCCAAGCTTTCACTAATTGAAATTTTACACCATGTTATATGTAAATTATGGTGAATGCAAACCAACGAGTGCATTGTAAACTGGTTCCAACTTCAATACTTAAAAGCTCCTCTTCAACACAATTGACCTTTCTAGCAATTTTGAAATAGAGTTTCCGTGTTGTCCCATTTTTAAAAAGTAGAATCTCGTATTTAATATTTTCAGGCCGTGTCCTAATGCTTGGTGAGATTTTTGCCATAGTACATGCTTGCCAAATTTTCAGGGCAAAAATTCTGGATCTTTCAGTCCCGCCGATGGTGCACCCCTGCCATAAGATCCTGGCGCCAGCCAATGGCCACCTCAGAGTCTGCTGTGTGCTAACGTCCGCATCATAAAGTGATAATGCACTAATTGACTTCCTGCGGTCTTAATTCAGACCAGGCTGGGATTTGGAACATGGCTCTGACAATGAGCTCCTACAATTAATCTGTATTTAAAGTTGGCCTGTCTCTTCTGGTCTTATTTTGCACATCTTTTGGTCAATTGAACTGTGATTGTTGAGTTAAGTCTTTTGCATAAGAAGATATGAAATAGGAGCAGGGGTCGGCCGCTCAGTCACTCATCCCTGTTCCGCCATTCGATAAGATCATGGCTGATCTGATTGGGGCCTTAACTCCACTTTTCTGCCTGCCCCTGATTATCCTTGACTCCCTTGTCAATCAAAAATCCGCTAAATCCAGCCTCGAAAATAATGAAAAGTTGCTTATTGGCACGAGTAGGCTTCAACGAAGTTACTGTGAAAAGCCCTAGTCGCCACATTCCGGCGCCTGTTCGGGGAGGCTGGTACGGGAATATTCAGTGACCCAGTCCTCCACTGCTTTCTGCGGAAGAGAATTCTAAAGACTAGCAACCATCTGAGAGAAGAAATTCCTCCTGTAGCGACCAGCCCCAGGCGAGGTTCCTCAATTTGTCACCGTCCGCCTGAGCGACCCCCAAAATGATTACCAACCCTGGTGAGGAGGGACGATTGGTTCCGTGTCTTTATTCAATCTACTGGTTAGCAACAAAGATTTAACATGACAAGATTCCCTTTCCTTTTACAGACCCAATAGTTATGTTTAAAAAGGAGCCAATTGAATCAGATTTTCTTGAGTTAAGATAGGGTAAGTTTATCATAGATTCCCTGCAGTGCAGAAGGAGGCTATTTGGCCCGTCGAGTCTGCACCGACCCTCTGAAAGTCACCCTACCTAGGCCCACAACCCCCACCCTATCCCCGTAACCCAGAAACCCCACCTAACCTTTTGAATACTAAGGGGCAATTTAGCATGGCCAATCCGCCTAACCTGTGCATCTTTGGACTGTGGGAGGAAACCCACACCGAGACACGGGGAGAATGTGCAAACTCCACACAGTCACCCAATGTTGGAATTGAATCCGGGTCCCTGGCACTGTAAGGCAGCAGTGTTAACCATTGTGCCACCGTGCCGCCCTTAGTTATAAACTACTAAAAAAGGCAAGGAGGAAAATGGTAAACCACATGCAACTGCATTCATATGGATTAGAAATAAGAATTGAGTCCAATAGTAAGTAAATATAGAAAAATTAAATGGAACAATCCTTGAGTTACAAAGAGTGGATAATGAGCATTGCAGCAGATAGAGGCTGATTCCTGTTAAATTTTGCTGACGAATAGTTGGTTCTTTGGTTCAGGTATTTGGTGGTTTGGTAGAGATATTTCAGTCCTTTTTCCAGCTGCGACCTGGCAACGCTGGCTATTTTTCAGAGACCCTGCTTTGGTTACTTCGGTGTGGCAAACCTCCAGCTGTTGTTTCTCATAGATCACACACAGACCGCCAGACACATCCAGGCGAGTCGCAAGCAGGCTTTTAGCTTCCTCTTATGCATATTGCAGCTGAAGACCCACGATACACTAGTCTTGTCTAGGCAGTTATACCATTATTTCCATGTATAATTCCCAGGGGTTCTTCTCCATTATCAAAATAGGAGACACCTTGGGCTGGATTCTCCGGACCTCCAGCCGTGTGTTCCTTGGCAGGGTGGCTGTTCGCTGGCAGGGGGATTCCATCTTCCCGCCACTCATAAATGGGATTTCCCATTGAGGCCACTCCACGCTGCTGGGAAATCCACGGGCTGCCAGCGGGAAAAGTGAATCCCAACGGCCAGGGAATTCTGGCCCTTATTTTGAAACTGTGCCCCTGAGTTCTAGATTCCCCCATGAGGGGAAAGATCCTCCCAGCATCTACCCTGTCAAAGCCTCTCACAATCTTGCTTTTAACCCCAATGAGTATAGGCACAACCAGCACAACCTTTTTTCTTAAGGACCCATTCGTCTTTTTCATTTATCACAGACAGTGTCGCCAGTTGGGCCCTCAGAGGAATCAGCAACGGTTGGGGAGTAGGGTTGCGGGGGGGGGGGGGGGGGCAGTGGAGGTCAGAGGCAATCTGCCGGGGCCCTGTGCACTTACTTTGGGAGCCAGGGACGGGAGCCAGACGTTATTGCCTTTTAACAAAAGCAGTACCATAAACGCAATGGGGGAATACATGTTCCTCAAAAGGCCGAGTAAAGAGCTTTGACGTGCCTTATAATTCCATTTCCTGTTTCACTAGCTCTTTCATTAAATGGTTGTCCATTTTAGCAATGTGTGAGCACGTCCTCCAGTAGTGAAGACAGGTAAATGGGTCACTGACTCCCTGCCAACTCTGAAAGTCAATATTGCCTCTGGCTCTGCCAACAGGATATGTGTTTGTTACCTGGCACATTCTCTACTTCAATTCCTTCCTGAGCTGGCATTTTAAAAATATATTTGTGTTTATAGTGCCAGTGAGTCGTGGAGAATGAAATTCAGATTATCCCCGTAATAAGTTATTAAAATACGTTTTCCTGAGCTGTTGACTGAGATAGTTGTGAGGGCTGTGTGTTGAATCGAGGAAATAGTCGCAGTTTCCACATCAGGATAAAGAATGAACATTGAAGACTGCTAAGCTCTAACAGTGATCATAGTGCTCCGAAGGACCACACAAAGGAATAGATGTTTCTGTTCTACTGCAACTCAATTAAAAACTCCTGATAGTTGACACTGCAGATCCACCGCATGGCTTCCCTCTGCGATGGACATCGCCCTTGTTTCTTGGTAACAATAGATTTTATTTTCTGTCTCAAATGACAAGTTTAAATGCCCCAACCGAATAGCTGTTCAAACTCCCTTCTTTCCCTGGCCCCTTTCCCAATCCACACGGCACAAGTAAAATTTGGAACCAAGTTAAAAATAATTTAAACATGAACCTCCCTTAAGGATGTTAATCCTTACTTGAATGTGGGCAAGTAATTATTGGCACGATAATTGTACCAACATGTACCTACCCATATTCAAGTATGAATGACTTTGGCCAGTTTGTTTACAGCCAGAATCCAAATCTGTGTCTGTAAAAAGTGGAAGTGAACACATTGGGAATGGGTGGTGGTCCAGCTTGAGAGACCAAAATATTTTACCTTCCATTCTCTCCCTGCACACGCACTCTTTGGGGCTACGAATTCTCCTGATTGTGTCCGTGTTATCCGCTGTACCTTATGGGCTGCATAACTGAAACTGACAATTGGAACTGTTTTCATCAGAGCAGTGAAGATAGTGAGTAATTGTATAAAGTGTTTAATATTATGAAGGGATGGGCCAAGATGGATAGACTGTGTGGATTCTTAGCAGCTTGAAGGTGGCTCCCATGAAGATGAGAGTAGCGCGTGACCCCACTCTGAGTGATCATTTCAGAGGCGGGGTCATCGTGCAGAGGCATTTAAAAGAAATTAATTCCCAGTTGGGAATCTACTCTTGCTCAGTCCTTACAAGAAGTGGGGTGTGAGGAGGTGTGGAAGTCAGTGGGCTTAAAATAAATATTGTTAGACAGTCTGCCACCAGAAGTGGAGACAGAGAAATCAAGGAAGGGAAGTGTCGGGGATGGACCATGTGAAGGTGAAAGAGGAGTGGAAATTGGAAGAAAAATTGATACATTTTTCCAAGTCTGGCGAGAGCATGAAGTGGTGCCAATACTGTCAAAGAGTTGTGGGAAGGGTCCTGAGTAGGGTAGATCGCGCCCTAGGACTGTGTACCAGCATTATGCAAAGTAGCTCAGCTACTTTCACTTGAACTACCTTTGAAAGGTTCTGGGCATCAGACGGCAGGCCAAAATACCAGACACTGAAGTGCTCACCCAAGCTGATATTTCCATGCAGCCGCACCATATTGACAGTCACAATTGTGTCGGGATGATCATGTTGCCAGAATGCCTGATAACCGCTTACCAAAACAAATCTATGGAGGCCTTGAGTCTGGGGTGCACTCTTATGTCGGTCAAAGGAAGCTCTACAAAGACACTCTGAAGGCTTCACTTCGGAGTTTTGCTATCGACTGCGAGTCCTGGGAGAAGCTCACTTGGGATCGCTGCACCTGGCGCCACTGAATAAAAAAATGCCCAGCCTCCTTGGAAAACAAGGTGGCATCATGGTATTGTCACTGGACTAGGAAGTCAGGGCAATGAGAAGCCTTTTCAATATTGTGGCCACTGAGACACAAGTTAGTGTTTTTAGCGAGTTTAGTGACTGAACCAAAAATCCTGTCAACATTTAAAAGTGAGTTGGATAACTAATTGAAAAAAAGGGAAGTAAAGGGATATGGAAACAAGGTGAGAATATGGGATGGGCAGGGAAACACCAACACAGACCGGATTGGCCAAACAGTTGCCCCTTTGTTGCAGGTTCCATGTAATATTATACAATGATGCCAGGCAGTTATAGTCAATTGACTGCCTGATCTATTTACTCACTGTTGAACTGAAACAGTGTGTTCATCTTGCACACTGCCCCAGAATGTTTTCACAAAGAGTTTCCCCAAGATCCCATGAGTCCCTTCTGTGACAGTTCTGAAGCCAACATTCATTTCTGTTGTGGTTGATGTAGTCTCAGATCTCGAGCCAGGAGATGTTGCCTGTGCTAAGCTCTCCGAAATGTTGCCAACACGTTTCTGAATCTATGAATAGAAAAAGAGTTTCATAATCATATTATAAATTAATAAAATATAGATACAGTAGTATCTTTGACTACAACCTGACGGTTTTACACTTTTGATCCACGACAGAACTATATTTTTCTAGCTGCAGTTTTCATTGAAAGAATAGAATTCAATTTAATCACACAATTTCTGCCTTTGGTTCTATCCCCACTGAACTAAAATACTGAGAGGCCTAAATAGAGTGGACATGAAGAGGATGTTTCCACTAGTAGGAGAGCCCCAGACTAAAGGGGCGATCCTTTAAAACTGAGATGAGGAGGAATTTCTTCAGCCAGAGGGTGGTGAATCTGTGGAACTCTTTGCTGCAGAAGGCTGTGGCGGCCAAATCATTGAGTGTCTTTAAGGCAGAGATAGATAGGATCTTGATTAATAAAGTGATCAGGGGTTATGAGGAGAAGGCAGGAGAATGGGGATGAGAAACATATGCAACATACAGTGCAGAGGAGGCCATTCGGCCCATCAAGTCTGCACCGACCCACTCAAGCCCTCACTTCCACCCTATCCCCGTAACCCAATAACCCCTCCTAACCTTTTTGGTCACTTTATCGTGGCCAATCCACCTAACCTGCACGTCTTTGGACTGTGGGAGGAAACTGGAGCACCCGGAGGAAACTCACGCAGACACGGGGAGAACGTGCAAACTCCGCACAGACAGTGACCCAGCAGGGAATCGAACCTGGGACCCTGGCGCTGTGAAGCCACAGTGCTATCCACTTGTGTTACCGTGCTGCCCTGATTGAATGGCGGGGCATGCACGATGGGCCGATAGCCTCATTCTGCTCCTATATCTTCTGGTCTTCCGTAATTATGTAATTTCTATGTATTGCCGAGCCTGCAGCGGGACACTCTGCGCAGGCCCATAGCGCGGCGCAGTTTGAATGTAGTCACGTCCCCTTGTGACGGGGAAACTAAGGGAACGCATTGAGGTCAGGGATTTAAACTGCAGGATTGTATTGAAGACAACAAACAACAGGTTTCACATCCATTTTAAAGAAATGTTGAAGTTGTTTACTTTCTTTCTTTCTTTCATACAGACAGTGTTATTGCTATTGGTTCTTTTAAGTAATTTTTAGTTTTAGTTTTTATGATTGAAGATGATTATTATTTAATATTCATAAATTAACATAGGTGGTATTATTTGTTTTAAATCTGTAAAGCTATTTAAATCTGCATTATGTTATTATGTAACTTTACGTGTGCCATGCTTAAAAGTGTTTGTTTTAATTTTGAATATGGCAACTGAAAATGTAATAATTATAATCTCTATTCATGTCACAAGTAGGCATACATTAACACTGTCATGAAGTTACTGTGAAAATCCCTTAGTCACCACACTCCGACGCCTGTTCAGGTACACTAAGGGAGAATTCAGAATGTCCAAATTGCCTAACATGCACGTCTTTTGGGTCTTGTGGGAGGAAACCGGAGCACCTGGAGGAAACCCACGCAGACACGGGAAGAACATGCAGATTCCGCACAGACAGTGACTCAAACCAGAATCAAACCCGGGTCCCTGGCACTGTGAAGCAACAGTGCTAACCACTGTGCTACCATGCCGCCCTATTTAGTTGGGAAGTAGAGAAGTCAGAACTTCTTGGACCAATAAAAATGGAGATTCTTGAAGCAGGACAAAATGTAAATAACACCGTCTTCCATAAAATGTTGTTCCAAGATGGTTCTGACCTGGTCATAAGATTGAAAAGTGCCACCCAGGGTGTTTTGTTTTAGCTGGGTCGGATTTTCCTTGGGGGGGCGGGGGGGAGCCATATTCTCTGGCGCCAGTTTTCAGGCGGGGGCGGGGATCATGCCACGCTGGTCGGGGGCCTTTGGCGGCGCCCCCCCGACAATTCTCTGGGCCCTGTTGCGCCGAGCGGCCGTCGGTTTCTGACCACTCCCGCCGGCGTGGATTGGACATGGTCCCACACGGCAGGACCTGGTTGGTAGGCCGGCTGGTGCGAGCCTTGGGGGGGGGGGGGGGGGGGGCATGGGGGGAATCCAGCCCCGGGGGGGGGGCCCACACGGTAGCCTGGCCCATGATGGGGCCCACTGTTCTGCGGGCGGGCCTGTGCCATGGGGGCACACCTTCCTTCCACGCCGGAGAAGACACCCCCCTGTGCATGCACCAGAATATGCCGGCCGGTCTTCGCATGCGCTAAACTACGTCGGCGGTTCTGCGCATGCACTAACGCGGCAGTCTCTTCGGCGCTGGCTGGTGCGGCGCCAACCCCTCCGGCGCCGGCCAAGCCCCCGGACGTGCGGAGAATTCCACAACTTCCGGTTGGCCCGATGAAAGAGTGGTTCGCGCCGTTCTTGGTGCCAGCGTCAATTCGCCGATTGCGGTGAATCCTGCCCTTGGGGTGGAATTTAACAGAAACATTTCTAATTTCATTAGTGGCAGGTTTTGCAGGGAATTTCCTGCAGGTGATTATTATTTAATATTCAGAAATGAACATAAGTGTTGTTAGTTGTTTTAAATCTGTCAAACTATTTAAATCTGCATTCTATTATTGATAGAATTGTACATGTGGCATGCTTAAAAGTGTTTGTTTGTTTTAATTTTGAATATGGCAACTGAAAATTTAATGATAACAATCTTTATCACAACTGCAGGCGAGTTCCCCACTGCTATCAAACGACACTTAGCGTGCAATTCTCCAGCCTCATTGCGCTCTTGTGGGAGACGCTGAAAACGAGAACTATGGCAGGCGGCAAACATTTTGCGATGCAATCGGCCCGCTCCTGAGGGCAAAATCGGGATCTCGCCTAGTGTGGCGAGAAACCAATTATCATCACTTAAGCCCTATTTCCATATTATTAATTGGAGCGACCCCATATCCAATGGCCTCCCTGAATTAGCGGCCTCCCCAGCAAGTGGTCACGCTGGTGACGATTAGTACTCCTTTTGAAAAACGTGAACCTGGCGGAAGGGCTTCTGCTGGGAGCCAAGGACTTGAGTAGCCATCTTTGCTCAAAGGCAAACTACCGGGTGGCACTGGGTTTGCCGCTCCAGTGATCTCTGCTGGGGGTGGGGGACCCTTGGCCGAGCCGCCCTGTCCCATGTGCTGACTTCGAGGCCCGGCCTCATCAGAGCGGTTAAACCCGGGGGAGCTGGTGCCCACCATCAACTCTCCATGGGACGGGTCCAGGTTGGCATCCAGCACCCTCTCCTCCCGCTCGGTGCCCATAGGGTCTTGGGCTTCACCTCGGGACGGAGAGGCAGCTGGCTCGAGCCCCGGCTGCCCGTGCGGCATCTGGCTCTGCCAGCCCTGGCGACTGCCCATGGCCCACACCATCGTGTCGATGCCCTCGATGATGCTCCTCACTGACTGATACATGCTCTGCAGTGTCTCGGCCATTCCTATCTGAGAGCAAGACATGTCCCGCAGAACCTCATCAAGATCAGCCTGGTACTGGGTGACATCCCCCAGCGCGTTGGACATTCTGCCGAGACCCTCAGCCATGGCCATCACCAACTACGCCACGCCTTGGACACCTTCACTCATGGTGCTGACGCCGCATGTTGGCTTTGGTGCCACACATTGCCAGCGACATCTCCTGTGCCCTAGACTCTGGGGCTCCTTCAATCGGCGATGGACCTGCTGGAGTGTTGCTGACGGGCGGCATGGTGGCGCAATGGTTAGCACTGCTGCCTCACAGCGGTGAGGACCAGGTTTTAATCCCAGCCCCGGGTCACTGTTGGTGTGGAGTTTGCATATTCTCCCTGTGTTTGCGTGGGTCTCACCCCCACAACCCAAAGATGTGCAGGGTAGGTGAATTGTCCACGCTAAATTGCCCCTTAATTGGGAAAAAAAGAATTGGATACTCCAGATTTTTTTTTTTTTAAATGCAGTGTCGCTGACATCTCCCTCTGAATGTCCCTGTCACTCCCTAACATCTCCATCAGCTCCAGGTAACCATGTTCCAGAGGCTCAGCATCTGGCTGTAACCCAGCTGGGTCCTGGGATCTAACTGACCTCAAACTGCTGTCTCGCCTGGAGGTTCCTGCCTCCACATGATGTACATCAGCAGCTGTTTGGTGCTCACAAGATTGTGCCGCAGAAACCTGACCACTAACATTTCCCAACAGATGTGCGTGTATCTATGTTGGTGGAGGGTGGGAATGACAGCTCTGACCTATTGATTGTAGCAGCCTCGGAGCTCTCCTCAAAGGTGTCCTAGGAGGCAGGGGAGGGAGCCACCCGGGATGGGTGCATGGGAGGGGGGGGGGGGGGGGGGGGGGGTGGCCAACACTGGAGGCCAGTGCACCTGGTCACTCTCCCCGATATCACGGCGGCCGCCACCTCGTCCCAGGCGGCACTGACTGTCCTGTGGCGCACCATTCTGGGACCCCCAGGGAACAGGACATCCCTCCTGGCCATCGCCGCATTAATTAGCCTCCCCAGATCTGCATCCCTGAATCGTGGGCCCGGTTGTCTCAGTGCCATTACTGAGAGCTGAGTGGGATTTGCTGAGCAAGTTGCTACTCGAACTTGTTGGCTGGTGGCTGGTGAGCGTGGTCCCGGCGATCTTATGTCTGCGCTGCGCCGGTAAAGCAGATCATCGTGGCACAGCGTGGCCGTTGAAAGCCAGGAGACCCTGTTCCCGGGATCTACCTGGCTCGCAATGCCTCATGTGATTCAATGCAATCACTTTTTGGCAAAACTGCATATTAGAGCGAGGCAGGAAGCCTTACTCCAATGAGCAGATTCCGGAGGTATCTGAAGCTTCCCAATTCAACACCTTCACCTGGGGACCTCGGGCGAGCGCCGTTTGGTACTGGTCCCCACAAATGTGAACAGTGCCACCTGTGCCAGCTGGACAGTGCCAAGGTGCCCATAATCCAGGGAGAAGGCCAGGGATCCATTCGTGTGGACCAGTACTGAACGGCGCCTGGCTGCGGCCTCGCTGGGGAAGCTGGGAGATTCCGGGAGGCTGGTAGATCCCGGGTAAGCTTGCCGAAGTAAGTTTAAAACGTACTGAAGCATGCGCATCACGCCTCCTTTGGGCGGGAGTCTGATTCCAGCGCCTCGCGGGACTTGGATATATCCCCGGATCTCCCAGCAGCGTTGCTCTCCAGTGAGAGCACAAAGCGGCCAGCAAATCGTGCTCCTGATATCTTATTGATTTGTGTTTATCGTTAACACAATGCCTTGTTTACTTCAATTATCTTATTCATTTATAATTATCTCCTAATTAACATGTGTTTTTATGTTTCAATAAGACATTTGTAGAAGATTGCAAAGTTTAATGGAAAACATTTATTGACAAAAATAATGTTATAAATACAAAACGTTGATACCGTGTTAAGATTCAATTTAACATTTAACATCAACAGCTGCTGTATGACATTCTTAGTTTAATTACTCTCTCAACATTTCCAACTTTCTTGCAATAAAGTATATCTTTTCACTTTAACACAACAGTCCTTTTTTTACTTGAACACAATGGTTCTGTTGTCTTTCTGTAAATAGGGGAGGGAGGCAGGGGAGGAAGGGAGGGGAGGGGGAAGACGGGGGGTGAGGGGAGAGGAGAGGACAATGTCCACAAGCAGCAGCTGCCAGGCGAACCTGAACTGCCCTTGTGTCGCCTGAAACCTGGGTTCGCACACGTGCACCAGGAGGTATGTTGCATCAGCCTCCATATTGTCCTCCTCCAGCTCCTCCATTTCTGGTGGAAAGCCACCTTCGGGGTGAATGCTCAGTCCTTGCTGACGGGCAAAATTATGCAATGCACAACATACTGCAACTGTTGTGAGTTTCATTTCCACTGTTGAGGCAGTGCGGCAGTTAGACTTTGGTTTCAGGTCTTCCTTTAACATTTCGCAAAGGTGTCTCATTTTCCTTGCTGAAGCGCAGTCTCCTGGCACACATCTTCTCTGACCTCATGTCATATGATGTCCTTTGCCTTTACATTCTCAGGGTGGGTAACTAATTAACTTCCTCACCAGGCAGACATGTAGCCTGACACCAAACATTGAATCTGCATTGGATTTTGCAATACCTGTCAGACAGATAGTTCACATTAGCTAACAGGAGGCTTGCCTACGTCAACTATGGTATTAAACTTTGTTAAAGCATTGGATTTATCCTGATGCTGTGGCCCTGTTTTCCCAATTCTCCAGCCAGGGGGGAAACAATTTTTTAGTGTCTATCCTGTCCAATCCCTTCTTGTGCATTTTAATGAGATTACCTCTCATTCTTCTGAACTCCAGGGAACATTGCCCAATTTACATAGCCGATCATTATAGGCTGGCCCTCTGTTCATTTAATATGGACTGCAGTTGACACATTGTAAATCTATGACATCGTGTATAAATGTCGACAAAAGCTTGATCTTGGTGGGAGAGAAACTGCGAGGGCTGGTAATCGGAAAGATGCCATGAACATACAGCGAGTTAGTCAGCTCCGAAAAGAGATGCGTCGCCTCTTTTTCTGTCAAACCTGGGTACCTGCCAGACACAACTGTGTACACATTCCACACTGCCTTTCATGAAGGTTTGCTGTGATCGACCATAAATCGGAGCCAGATTCGGTATTACAAACCATCCAAATGCAATTCAGCCTTTTCCAACACTTCTATCTGGAAAATATAGACATGTTACCTGCTCAGAATCTTGTTTCGTTTCTTAAAACATAACAAGTTCAATCCCTTTTATGTTACTGAGGAGAAATATGGGTCAGTGCACATCTGTTCAAAATATAGGGATGACATGGTTGTCAATGCCTTGCTTTCAGTTAGTTGTGGAAAGTCAAATTTGTGAAATATCGAGGATGACAGGAGCAATCAGTTTTTGTCTGGGAAAGTACATACTTCCACAATATTGGAATTTCAATTTATGTCAGTATTGTCAATAGAATTGCCTCCTTGCTTCTTGGTAGTGAGTAGTTTCAAGCTGGACGTTAGGCCTGTTACAGGGTGAACATTTTACAAAACAGGAACCCCACTTTGTAAACAAAGAGTCATTAATGATGAGGGAGATAATGGAAGATTCTGGAAGGATTACCGACCCTACCGGAATGGCCGACAGACTCTCGGGTGTGCCTCCAATCTCCCGGCGGTTATCAAGAACAATCAGGGAGGTTTTGGAATGATATTTCTGTTATTTCACTCTGTATTTAATAGGACCCAGTCGCAGTCCATTTACGAACGTTGATAATTGCAGGCAGCCACGCAGGCGCAGCGTGCCGACACCGACATAACCAACGTGCTCGCAAGCATCACTGTTGCTGCTGCCTGTTTATTTCCCGGCTGCCACCGTTTGAGCCTCACGTTGACCTCTGCACGGCGCTGAACGATTAAAAGGCCGGTGAAATGGCAGTGACCAAGCAGGAAATGATGGCCTAAGCCCTGATTATAGCCTGGGCCTGTCCTGTGCCTATACCGTCGATAGAATCCTAGAATCCCTGCAGTGCAGAAAGAGGCCATTCGGCCCATCGAGTCTGCACTGACCCTCCGAAAGAGCACCCTAACTACGCCCAATCCCCCACCCTATCCCTGTAACCGTACCTAACCTTTTGGACACTAGGGTGCAATTTAGCATGGCCAATCCACCTAACCTGCACTACTTGGATTGGATTGGATTTGTTTATTGTCACGTGTACCGGAGTACAGTGAAAAGTATATTTCTGCGAGCATCTCAACAGGTCATTAAGTACATGAAAATAAAAGAAAATACATAATAGGGCAACACAAGGTACACAATGTAACTACATAACACCGGCATCGGGTGAACCATACAGGGGTGTAGTGTTAATCAGGTCAGTCCGTAAGAGGGCCGTTTAGGAGTCTGCTAACAGTGGGGAAGAAGCTGTTTTTGAGTCTGTTTGTGCGTGTTCTCAGACTTCTGTACCTCCTGCCTGATGGAAGAAGTTGGAAGAGTGAGTAAGCCGGGTGGGAGGGGTCTTTGATTACGCTGCCCGCTTTCCCCAGGCAGCGGGAGGTGTAGATGGAGTCGATGGATGGGAGGCAGGTTTGTGTGATGGACTGGGCTGTGTTCACGACTCTCTGAAGTTTCTTGTGGTCTTGGGCCGAGCAGTTGCCATACCAGGCTGTGATGCAGCCCGATAGGATGCTTTCTATTGTGCATCTGTAAAAATTGATAAGAGTCAGTGTGGACATGCCGAATTTCCTTAGTTTGCCGAGGAAGTAAAGAGCTGTTGTGCTTTCTTGGTGGTAGCGTCGACGTGGGTGGACCAGGACAGATTTTTGATGATGTGTACCCCTAGGAGTATGAAGCTGTCAACCATTTCCACCTCGGTCCCGTTGATGCAGAGAGAGGTGTGTACAATACTTTGCTTCCTGAAGTGAATGACCAGGGGCGAAATTCTCCTACCCGCCCCGCCACATTTCTGCCCCGACCCGCCGGCGGGAGTCTCCGTAACACCAGCCGGTCAATGGGGTTTCCCATTGTGGGGCAGACCCACGCCGTCGGGAAACCCCCCGGCGCCGGCAAAACGGAGACTCCCGCCGGCGGAGAATGACGCCCCAGTTCTTTAGTTTTGCTGACATTGAGGGATACATTGTTGTTGCTGCACTATTCTACTTGGTTCTCTATCTCCATCCTGTATTCTGACTCATTATTATTCGAGATCTTGGCAATAAGGAGAGCGGCACCGAGATTCACGGACGCCAAGCTTGAGACCCTTTGTCTGGCATTTCGAAGTAGAAGTCCCGTTCCTCATGTGTGACCCACAGGCGGGCTGGGTACAGCATCCCGAACTTCACCCCCTTCTTAAAGAGGGTCGTTTTTACCCAATTGAACCCAGCTCGCCTCTTAGCCAAATCCGCTCCCAGGTCCTGATAAATGCGCAACTCACAGTTGTCCCACTTGCTGCTCCGCTCTTTCTTGGCCCACTGCAAAACGTGTTCCTTGTCCATGAAACGGTGAAAACGTACCACCATGGCACTCGGCGATTTGTTCGCTCTGGGCTTCCTCACGAGGGCTCTGTGCGCTCTGTCCAATTCCAGGGGCCGAGGGAACGCCCCAGCCCCCATCAACTTCTCCAACATGTCTGTCACATAGGCCCTCGCATCCAATCCCTCACAGCCTTCAGGGAGGCCGACAATTCTGAGATTCTGCCTCCTGGACCTATTCTCCAGGTCCTCCAGCTTCTCCTGCATTCTTTTCTGGCGGTTGTTCATCATTCCCACTTTGCTTTCCAGCACAGTTATATACTCCTCGTGCTCGGACAACTTTTGTTCGACCTCCTGGATCGCTCTCCTGTGGGTTTCCTGATTCTGAACCACTTGATCAATCGAAGCCTTAATCGGGTCCAGCGAGTCCTTCTTCAGCTTGGCGAAGCAATCTTCAAAAAGCTTCACCAGCTGCTCCGTCGACCACTGTGCCGTTACAGGCGGGAGCTATCACATGTGCGACCTACTCCTCCATGGCTGCCACCGGAAGTGTGTCATCGATTTTTAATGCAGTGTTTGCTTTATTTGTTTTCTTCTAATCACAACACAATTCGTGTTGGAAGTCAGAATTAAACTGTTAGGAACGCCGGGATCGCTGTTCCAGAAAACTAGCGAAAGGAGAAACCAAATAGAGTAAAAAAGCTAAAAAAAGGCTCAGAGTGTGGCCAAGGGAAGTGGAGTGAGTGGTGGGCGGGGTTTATGAGAAATTGGGCCAGTGAAGAGGTTCACCCACCCGCGGCGTCTCATTGCCAGCATTCTGTGCTGTCACTTCCACTGACATCTCCTGGAATATGTCCAGCCAGAGCTGACAACCCGAGACCTCAGCAGACATTATATTATGCGAATTTCTGAAGAGTCTGTGAAGTCTGGGCCTTGTATCAAGGATTGTATACAAGCGCTAACGGAGGAATTCTCTGTTCCTGAGCAAGTGTTGACACTGGGGCAGGATTTGTGGATTTCCATGACAGCTAAACTGGCGCTGTACATGCCCTGATTCAGCAACCATTGAGGGGTTAGTACCAGCGGCATGGAGAACACAATCTAATGTGAAACGGTGCCGGAGTTGCCGGTTTCGCGATTGACACTCAGGAGGCTGAAAAGCTGCCACCGCAGACACACACTGCACTCCCCACACACACCATCCCAGCCGCACACACACTGCACTCCCCACACACACCATCCCAGCCGCACACACACTGCACTCCCCACACACACCATCCCAGCCGCACACACACTGCACTCCCCACACACACCATCCCAGCCGCATACACACTGCACTCCCCACACACACCATCCCAGCCGCACACACACACTGCACTCCCCACACACACCATCCCAGCCTATACTCACTGCACTCCCCACATACACCATCCCAGCCGCATACACAAACTTCACTCCCCACACACACGATGCCAGCCGCACACACACTGCACTCCCCACACACACCATCCCAGCCGCACACACACTGCACTCCCCACACACACCATCCCAGCCGCACACACACACTGCACTCCCCACACACACGATCCCAGCCGCACACACACTGCACTCCCCACACACACCATCCCAGCCGCACACACACTGCACTCCCCACACACACCATCCCAGCCGCACACACACTGCATTCCCCACACACACCATCCCAGCCGCACACACACTGCACTCCCCACACACACCATCCCAGCCGCACACACACTGCACTCCCCACACACACCATCCCAGCCGCACACACACTGCACTCCCCACACACACCATCCCAGCCGCACACACACTGCACTCCGCACACACACCATCCCAGCCGCACACACACTGCACTCCCCACACACACCATCCCAGCCGCACACACACTGCACTCCGCACACACACCATCCCAGCCGCACACACACTGCACTCCCCACACACACCATCACAGCCGCACACACACTGCACTCCCCACACACACCATCCCAGCCGCACACACACTGCACTCCCCACACACACCATCCCAGCCTATACACACTGCACTCCCCACACACACCATCCCAGCCGCACACACACTGCACTCCCCACACACACCATCCCAGCCTATACACACTGCACTCCCCACACACACCATCCCAGCCGCACACACACTGCACTCCCCACACACACCATCCCAGCCTATACACACTGCACCCCCCACACACACCATCCCAGCCGCACACACACTGCACTCCCCACACACACCATCCCAGCCGCATACACACACTGCACTCCCCACACACACCATCCCAGCCGCACACACACTGCACTCCCCACACACACCATCCCAGCCGAACACACACTGCACTCCGCACACACACCATCCCAGCCGCATACACACACTGCACTCCCCACACACACCATCCCAGCCGCACACACACTGCATTCCCCACACACACCATCCCAGCCGCACACACACTGCACTCCCCACACACACCATCCCAGCCGCACACACACTGCATTCCCCACACACACCATCCCAGCCGCACACACACTGCACTCCCCACACACACCATCCCAGCCGCACACACACTGCACTCCCCACACACACCATCCCAGCCTATACACACTGCACTCCCCACACACACCATCCCAGCCGCACACACACTGCACTCCCCACACACACCATCCCAGCCGCACACACACTGCACTCCCCACACACACCATCCCAGCCACACACACACTGCACTGCCCACACACACCATCCCAGCCGCACACACACTGCACTCCCCACACACACGATCCCAGCCGCACACACACTGCACTCCCCACACACACCATCCCAGCCGCACACACACTGCACTCCCCACACACACCAACCCAGCCGCACACACACTGCACTCCCGACACACACGATCCCAGCCGCACACACTGCACTCCCCACACACACCATCCCAGCCGCACACACACTGCACTCCCCACACACACCATCCCAGCCGCACACACTGCACTCCCCACACACACCATCCCAGCCGCACACACACTGCACTCCCCACACACACCATCCCAGCCGCACACACACTGCACTCCCCACACACACCATCCCAGCCGCACACACACTGCACTCCCCACACACACCATCCCAGGCGCACACACACTGCACTCCCCACACACACCATCCCAGCCGCACACACACTGCACTCCCCACACACACCATCCCAGCCGCACACACACTGCACTCCCCACACACACCATCCCAGCCGCACACACACTGCACTCCCCACACACACCATCCCAGCCGCATACACACTGCATTCCCCACACACAGCATCCCAGCCGCACACACACTGCACTCCCCACACACACCATCCCAGCCGCATACACATACTTCACTCCCCACACACACCATCCCAGCCGCATACACACTGCACTCCCCACACAGACCATCCCCGCCTATACACACTGCACTCCCCACACACACCATCCCAGCCAATTTACACTGCACTCCCCACACACACCATCCCAGCCGCACACACACTGCACTCCCCACACACACCATCCCAGCCGCACACACACACTGCACTCCCCACACACACGATCCCAGCCGCACACACACTGCACTCCCCACACACACCATCCCAGCCGCACACACACTGCACTCCCCACACACACCATCCCAGCCGCACACACACTGCACTCCCCACACACACCATCCCTGCCGCACACACACTGCACTCCCCACACACACCATCCCAGCCGCACACACACTGCACTCCCCACACACACCATCCCAGCCGCACACACACTGCACTCCCCACACACACCATCCCAGCCGCACACACACTGCACTCCCCACACACACCATCCCAGCCGCACACACACTGCACTCCCCACACACACCATCCCAGCCGCATACACACTGCATTCCCCACACACAGCATCCCAGCCGCACACACACTGCACTCCCCACACACACCATCCCAGCCGCATACACATACTTCACTCCCCACACACACCATCCCAGCCGCATACACACTGCACTCCCCACACAGACCATCCCCGCCTATACACACTGCACTCCCCACACACACCATCCCAGCCAATTTACACTGCACTCCCCACACACACCATCCCAGCCGCACACACACTGCACTCCCCACACACACCATCCCAGCCGCACACACACATTGCACTCCCCACACACACCATCCCAGCCGCACACACACTGCACTCCCCACACACACCATCCCAGCCGCACACACACTGCACTCCCCACACACACCATCCCAGCCGCACACACACTGCACTCCCCACACACACCATCCCTGCCGCACACACACTGCACTCCCCACACACACCATCCCAGCCGCACACACACTGCACTCCCCACACACACCATCCCAGCCGCACACACACTGCATTCCCCACACACACCATCCCAGCCGCACACACACTGCACTCCCCACACACACCATCCCAGCCTATACACACACTGCACTCCCCACACACACCATCCCAGCCTATACACACACTGCACTCCCCACACACACCATCCCAGCCGCGCACACACTGCACTCCCCACACACACCATCCCAGCCTATACACACACTGCACTCCCCACACACACCATCCCAGCCGCACACACACTGCACTCCACACACACACCATCCCAGCCTATACACACACTGCACTCCCCACACACACCATCCCAGCCGCGCACACACTGCACTCCCCAAATACACCATCCCAGCCGCACACACACTGCACTCCCCACACACACCATCCCAGCCGCACACACACTGCACTCCCCACACACACCATCCCAGCCACACACACACTGCACTCCCCACACACACCATCCCAGCCGCACACACACTGCACTCCCAACACACACCATCCCAGCCGCACACACACTGCACTCCCCACACACACCATCCCAGCCGCACACACACTGCACTCCCCACACACACCATCCCAGCCTATACACACTGCACTCCCCACACACACCATCCCAGCCGCACACACACTGCACTCCCCAAACACACGATCCCAGCCGCACACACACTGCACTCCCCACACACACCATCCCAGCCGCACACACACTGCACTCCCCACACACACCATCCCAGCCGCACACACACTGCACTCCCCACACACACCATCCCAGCCGCACACACACTGCACTCCCCACACACACCATCCCAGCCGCACACACACTGCACTCCCCACACACACCATCCCAGCCGCACACACACTGCACTCCCCACACACACCATCCCAGCCGCACACACACTGCACTCCCCACACACACCATCCCAGCCGCATATACACACTGCACTCCCCACACACACCATCCCAGCCGCACACACACTGCACTCCCCACACACACCATCCCAGCCGCACACACACACTGCACTCCCCACACACACCATCCCAGCCGCACACACACTGCACTCCCCACACACACCATCCCAGCCGCACACACACTGCACTCCCCACACACACCATCCCAGCCGCACACACACTGCACTCCCCACACACACCATCCCAGCCGCACACACACTGCACTCCCCACACACACCATCCCAGCCGCACACACACTGCACTCCCCACACACACCATCCCAGCCGCACACACACTGCACTCCCCACACACACCATCCCAGCCGCACACACACTGCACTCCCCACACACACCATCCCAGCCGCACACACACTGCACTCCCCACACACACCATCCCAGCCGCACACACACTGCACTCCACACACACCATCCCAGCCTATACACACACTGCACTCCCCACACACACCATCCCAGCCGCACACACACTGCACTCCCCACACACACCATCCCAGCCGCACACACACTGCACTCCCCACACACACCATCCCAGCCGCACACACACTGCACTCCCCACACACACCATCCCAGCCGCACACACACTGCACTCCCCACACACACCATCCCAGCCGCACACACACACTGCACTCCCCACACACACCATCCCAGCCGCACACACACTGCACTCCCCACACACACCATCCCAGCCGCACACACACTGCACTCCCCACACACACCATCCCAGCCACACACACACTGCACTCCCCACACACACCATCCCAGCCGCACACACACTGCACTCCCCACACACATCATCCCAGCCTATACACACTGCACTCCCCACATACACCATCCCAGCCGCAAACACACTGCACTCCCCACACACACCATCCCAGCCGCACACACACTGCACTCCCCACACACACCATCCC
Organism: Scyliorhinus torazame; assembly: GCF_047496885.1. NCBI lineage: Eukaryota > Metazoa > Chordata > Chondrichthyes > Carcharhiniformes > Scyliorhinidae > Scyliorhinus > Scyliorhinus torazame. The sequence goes on from NC_092717.1 coordinate 224,517,838, forward strand.
AGCCTATACACACTGCACTCCCCACATACACCATCCCAGCCGCACACACACTGCACTCCCCACACACACCATCCCAGCCTATACACACTGCACTCCCCACACACACCATCCCAGCCGCACACACACTGCACTCCCCACACACACCATCCCAGCCGCACACACACTGCACTCCCCACACACACCATCCCAGCCGCACACACACTGCACTCCCCACACACACCATCCCAGCCGCACACACACTGCACTCCCCACACACACCATCCCAGCCGCACACACACTGCACTCCCCACACACACCATCCCAGCCGCACACACACTGCACTCCCCACACACACCATCCCAGCCGCACACACACTGCACTCCCCACACACCATCCCAGCCGCACACACACTGCACTCCCCACACACACCATCCCAGCCGCACACACACTGCACTCCCCACACACAACATCCCAGCCGCACACACACTGCACTCCCCACACAAACCATCCCAGCCGCACACACACTGCACTCCCCACACACACCATCCAAGCCGCACACACACACTGCACTCCCCACACACACCATCCAAGCCGCACACACACACTGCACTCCCCACACACACCATCCCAGCCGCACGCACACTGCACTCCCCACACACACCATCCCAGCCGCACGCGCACTGCACTCCCCACACACACCATCCCAGCCGCACACGCACTGCACTCCCCACACACACCATCCCAGCCGCACACACACTGCACTCCCCACACACACCATCCCAGCCGCACACACACTTCACTCCCCACACACACCATCCCAGCCGCACACACACTGCACTCCCCACACACACCATCCCAGCCGCACACACACTGCACTCCCCACACACACCATCCCAGCCTATACACACTGCACTCCCCACACACACCATCCCAGCCGCACACACACTGCACTCCCCACACACACCATCCCAGCCGCACACACACTGCACTCCCCACACACACCATCCCAGCCGCACACACACTGCACTCCCCACACACACCATCCCAGCCGCACACACACTGCACTCCCCACACACACCATCCCAGCCGCACACACACTGCACTCCCCACACACACCATCCCAGCCGCACACACACTGCACTCCCCACACACACCATCCCAGCCGCACACACACTGCACTCCCCACACACACCATCCCAGCCGCACACACACTGCACTCCCCACACACACCATCCCAGCCGCACACACACTGCACTCCCCACACACACCATCCCAGCCGCACACACACTGCACTCCCCACACACACCATCCCAGCCGCACACACACTGCACTCCCCACACACACCATCCCAGCCGCACACACACTGCACTCCCCACACACACCATCCCAGCCTATACACACTGCACTCCCCACACACACCATCCCAGCCGCATACACACACTGCACTCCCCACACACACCATCCCAGCCGCACACACACTGCACTCCCCACACACACCATCCCAGCCGCACACACACTGCACTCCCCACACAAACCATCCCAGCCGCACACACACTGCACTCCCCACACACACCATCCCAGCCGCACACACACTGCACTCCCCACACACACCATCCCAGCCGCACACACACTGCACTCCCCACACACACCATCCCAGCCGCACACACACTGCACTCCCCACACACACCATCCCAGCCGCACACACACTGCACTCCCCACACACACCATCCCAGCTGCACACACACTGCACTCCCCACCCACACCATCCCAGCCTATACACACTGCACTCCCCACACACACCATCCCAGCCGCACACACACTGCACTCCCCACACACACCATCCCAGCCTATACACACTGCACTCCCCACACACACCATCCCAGCCGCACACACACTGCACTCCCCACACACACCATCCCAGCCGCACACACTGCACTCCCCACACACACCATGCCAGCCGCACACACACTGCACTCCCCACACACACCATCCCAGCCGCATACACACACTGCACTCCCCACACACACCATCCCAGCCGCACACACACTGCACTCCCCACACACACCATCCCAGCCGCACACACACTGCACTCCCCACACACACCATCCCAGCCGCACACACACTGCACTCCCCACACACACCATCCCAGCCGCACACACACTGCACTCCCCACACACACCATCCCAGCCGCACACACACTGCACTCCCCACACACACCATCCCAGCCGCACACACACTGCACTCCCCACACACACCATCCCAGCCGCACACACACTGCACTCCCCACACACACCATCCCAGCCTATACACACACTGCACTCCCCACACACACCATCCCAGCCGCACACACACTGCACTCCCCACACACACCATACCAGCCGCACACACTGCACTCCCCACACACACCATCCCAGCCTATACACACTGCACTCCCCACACACACCATCCCAGCCGCACACACACTGCACTCCCCACACACACCATCCCAGCCGCACACACACTGCACTCCCCACACACACCATCCCAGCCGGACACACACTGCACTCCCCTCACACACCATCCCAACCGCACACACACTGCACTCCCCACACACACCATCCCAGCCTATACACACTGCACTCCCCACACACACCAACCCAGCCGCATACACACACTGCCCTCCCCACACACACCATCCCAGCCTATACACACTGCACTCCCCACACACACCATCCCAGCCGCACACACACTGCACTCCCCACACACACCATCCCAGCCGCACACACACTGCACTCCCCACACACACCATCCCAGCCGCACACACACTGCACTCCCCACACACACCATCCCAGCCGCACACACACTGCACTCCCCACACACACCATCCCAGCCTATACACACTGCACTCCCCACACACACCATCCCAGCCGCACACACACTGCACTCCCCACACACACCATCCCAGCCGCACACACACTGCACTCCCCACACACACCATCCCAGCCTATACACACACTGCACTCCCCACACACACCATCCCAGCCGCACACACACTGCACACCCACACACACCATCCCAGCCGCACACACACTGCACTCCCCACACACACCATCCCAGCCTATACACACTGCACTCCCCACACACACCATCCCAGCCGCACACACACTGCACTCCCCACACACACCATCCCAGCCGCACACACACTGCACTCCCCACACACACCATCCCAGGCGCACACACACTGCACTCCCCACACACACCATCCCAGCCGCATACACACACTGCACTCCCCACACACACCATCCCAGCCGCACACACACTGCACTCCCCACACACACCATCCCAGCCGCATACACACACTGCACTCCCCACACACACCATCCCAGCCGCACACACACTGCACTCCCCACACACACCATCCCAGCCGCATACACACACTGCACTCCCCACACACACCATCCCAGCCGCACACACACTGCACTCCCCACACACACCATCCCAGCCGCACACACACTGCACTCCCCACACACACCATCCCAACCGCATACACACACTGCACTCCCCACACACACCATCCCAGCCGCACACACACTGCACTCCCCACACACACCATCCCAGCCGCACACACATTGCACTCCCCACACACACCATCCCAGCCGCACACACACTGCACTCCCACACACACCATCCCAGCCGCACACACACTGCACTCGCCACACACACCATCCCAGCCTATACACACTGCACTCCCCACACACACCATCCCAGCCGCACACACACACTGCACTCCCCACACACACCATCCCAGCCGCACACACACTGCACTCCCCACACACACCATCCCAGCCGCACACACACTGCACTCCCCACACACACCATCCCAGCCGCACACACACTGCACTCCCCACACACACCATCCCAGCCTATACACACTGCACTCCCCACACACACCATCCCAGCCGCACACACACTGCACTCCCCACACACACCATCCCAGCCGCACACACACTGCACTCCCCACACACACCATCCCAGCCGCACACACACTGCACTCCCCACACACACCATCCCAGCCGCACACACACTGCACTCCCCACACACACCATCCCAGCCGCACACACACTGCACTCCCCACACACACCATCCCAGCCGCACACACACTGCACTCCCCACACACACCATCCCAGCCGCACACACACTGCACTCCCCACACACACCATCCCAGCCGCACACACACTGCACTCCCCACACACACCATCCCAGCCGCACACACACTGCACTCCCCACACACACCATCCCAGCCGCACACACACTGCACTCCCCACACACACCATCCCAGCCGCACACACACTGCACTCCCCACACACACCATCCCAGCCGCACACACACTGCACTCCCCACACACACCATCCCAGCTTATACACACTGCACTCCCCACACACACCATCCCAGCCGCATACACACACTGCACTCCCCACACACACCATCCCAGCCGCACACACACTGCACTCCCCACACACACCATCCCAGCCGCACACGCACTGCACTCCCCACACACACCATCCCAGCCGCACACACACTGCACTCCCCACACAAACCATCCCAGCCGCACACACACTGCACTCCCCACACACACCATCCCAGCCGCACACACACTGCACTCCCCACACACACCATCCCAGCCGCACACACACTGCACTCCCCACACACACCATCCCAGCCGCACACACACTGCACTCCCCACACACACCATCCCAGCTGCACACACACTGCACTCCCCACACACACCATCCCAGCCTATACACACTGCACTCCCCACACACACCATCCCAGCCGCACACACACTGCACTCCCCACACACACCATCCCAGCCTATACACACTGCACTCCCCACACACACCATCCCAGCCGCACACACACTGCACTCCCCACACACACCATCCCAGCCGCACACACACTGCACTCCCCACACACACCATGCCAGCCGCACACACACTGCACTCCCCACACACACCATCCCAGCCGCATACACACACTGCACTCCCCACACACACCATCCCAGCCGCACACACACTGCACTCCCCACACACACCATCCCAGCCGCACACACACTGCACTCCCCACACACACCATCCCAGCCGCACACACACTGCACTCCCCACACACACCATCCCAGCCACACACACACTGCACTCCCCACACACACCATCCCAGCCGCACACACACTGCACTCCCCACACACACCATCCCAGCCGCACACACACAGCACTCCCCACACACACCATCCCAGCCGCACACACACTGCACTCCCCACACACACCATCCCAGCCTATACACACACTGCACTCCCCACACACACCATCCCAGCCGCACACACACTGCACTCCCCACACACACCATCCCAGCCGCACACACTGCACTCCCCACACACACCATCCCAGCCTATACACACTGCACTCCCCACACACACCATCCCAGCCGCACACACACTGCACTCCCCACACACACCATCCCAGCCGCACACACACTGCACTCCCCACACACACCATCCCAGCCGGACACACACTGCACTCCCCTCACACACCATCCCAACCGCACACACACTGCACTCCCCACACACACCATCCCAGCCTATACACACTGCACTCCCCACACACACCAACCCAGCCGCATACACACACTGCCCTCCCAACACACACCATCCCAGCCTATACACACTGCACTCCCCACACACACCATCCCAGCCGCACACACACTGCACTCCCCACACACACCATCCCAGCCGCACACACACTGCACTCCCCACACACACGATCCCAGCCGCACACACACTGCACTCCCACACACACCATCCCAGCCGCACACACACTGCACTCGCCACACACACCATCCCAGCCTATACACACTGCACTCCCCACACACACCATCCCAGCCGCACACACACTGCACTCCCCACACACACCATCCCAGCCGCACACACACTGCACTCCCCACACACACCATCCCAGCCTATACACACACTGCACTCCCCACACACACCATCCCAGCCGCACACACACTGCACACCCACACACGCCATCCCAGCCGCACACACACTGCACTCCCCACACACACCATCCCAGCCTATACACACTGCACTCCCCACACACACCATCCCAGCCGCACACACACTGCACTCCCCACACACACCATCCCAGCCGCACACACACTGCACTCCCCACACACACCATCCCAGCCGCACACACACTGCACTCCCCACACACACCATCCCAGCCGCATACACACACTGCACTCCCCACACACACCATCCCAGCCGCACACACACTGCACTCCCCACACACACCATCCCAGCCGCATACACACACTGCACTCCCCACACACACCATCCCAGCCGCACACACACTGCACTCCCCACACACACCATCCCAGCCGCATACACACACTGCACTCCCCACACACACCATCCCAGCCGCACACACACTGCACTCCCCACACACACCATCCCAGCCGCACACACACTGCACTCCCCACACACACCATCCCAGCCGCACACACACTGCACTCCCCACACACACCATCCCAGCCGCACACACACTGCACTCCCCACACACACCATCCCAGCCGCACACACACTGCACTCCCCACACACACCATCCCAGCCGCACACACACTGCACTCCCCACACACACCATCCCAGCCGCACACACACTGCACTCCCCACACACACCATCCCAGCCGCACACACACTGCACTCCCCACACACACCATCCCAGCCGCACACACACTGCACTCCCCACACACACCATCCCAGCCGCACACACACTGCACTCCCCACACACACCATCCCAGCCGCACACACACTGCACTCCCCACACACACCATCCCAGCCGCACACACACTGCACTCCCCACACACACCATCCCAGCCGCACACACACTGCACTCCCCACACACACCATCCCAGCCGCACACACACTGCACTCCCCACACACACCATCCCAGCCGCATACACACACTGCACTCCCCACACACACCATCCCAGCCGCACACACACTGCACTCCCCACACACACCATCCCAGCCGCACACACACTGCACTCCCCACACACACCATCCCAGCCGCACACACACTGCACTCCCCACACAAACCATCCCAGCCGCACACACACTGCACTCCCCACACACACCATCCCAGCCGCACACACACTGCACTCCCCACACACACCATCCCAGCCGCACACACACTGCACTCCCCACACACACCATCCCAGCCGCACACACACTGCACTCCCCACACACACCATCCCAGCCGCACACACACTGCACTCCCCACACACACCATCCCAGCTGCACACACACTGCACTCCCCACACACACCATCCCAGCCTATACACACTGCACTCCCCACACACACCATCCCAGCCGCACACACACTGCACTCCCCACACACACCATCCCAGCCTATACACACTGCACTCCCCACACACACCATCCCAGCCGCACACACACTGCACTCCCCACACACACCATCCCAGCCGCACACACACTGCACTCCCCACACACACCATGCCAGCCGCACACACACTGCACTCCCTACACACACCATCCCAGCCGCATACACACACTGCACTCCCCACACACACCATCCCAGCCGCACACACACTGCACTCCCCACACACACCATCCCAGCCGCACACACACTGCACTCCCCACACACACCATCCCAGCCGCACACACACTGCACTCCCCACACACACCATCCCAGCCGCACACACACTGCACTCCCCACACACACCATCCCAGCCGCACACACACTGCACTCCCCACACACACCATCCCAGCCGCACACACACTGCACTCCCCACACACACCATCCCAGCCGCACACACACTGCACTCCCCACACACACCATCCCAGCCTATACACACACTGCACTCCCCACACACACCATCCCAGCCGCACACACACTGCACTCCCCACACACACCATCCCAGCCGCACACACTGCACTCCCCACACACACCATCCCAGCCTATACACACTGCACTCCCCACACACACCATCCCAGCCGCACACACACTGCACTCCCCACACACACCATCCCAGCCGCACACACACTGCACTCCCCACACACACCATCCCAGCCGGACACACACTGCACTCCCCTCACACACCATCCCAACCGCACACACACTGCACTCCCCACACACACCATCCCAGCCTATACACACTGCACTCCCCACACACACCAACCCAGCCGCATACACACACTGCCCTCCCCACACACACCATCCCAGCCTATACACACTGCACTCCCCACACACACCATCCCAGCCGCACACACACTGCACTCCCCACACACACCATCCCAGCCGCACACACACTGCACTCCCCACACACACCATCCCAGCCGCACACACACTGCACTCCCACACACACCATCCCAGCCGCACACACACTGCACTCGCCACACACACCATCCCAGCCTATACACACTGCACTCCCCACACACACCATCCCAGCCGCACACACACTGCACTCCCCACACACACCATCCCAGCCGCACACACACTGCACTCCCCACACACACCATCCCAGCCTATACACACACTGCACTCCCCACACACACCATCCCAGCCGCACACACACTGCACACCCACACACACCATCCCAGCCGCACACACACTGCACTCCCCACACACACCATCCCAGCCTATACACACTGCACTCCCCACACACACCATCCCAGCCGCACACACACTGCACTCCCCACACACACCATCCCAACCGCACACACACTGCACTCCCCACACACACCATCCCAGCCGCACACACACTGCACTCCCCACACACACCATCCCAGCCGCATACACACACTGCACTCCCCACACACACCATCCCAGCCGCACACACACTGCACTCCCCACACACACCATCCCAGCCGCATACACACACTGCACTCCCCACACACACCATCCCAGCCGCACACACACTGCACTCCCCACACACACCATCCCAGCCGCATACACACACTGCACTCCCCACACACACCATCCCAGCCGCACACACACTGCACTCCCCACACACACCATCCCAGCCGCACACACACTGCACTCCCCACACACACCATCCCAGCCGCACACACACTGCACTCCCCACACACACCATCCCAGCCTATACACACTGCACTCCCCACACACACCATCCCAGCCGCACACACACTGCACTCCCCACACACACCATCCCAGCCGCACACACACTGCACTCCCCACACACACCATCCCAGCCGCACACACACTGCACTCCCCACACACACCATCCCAGCCAGCAAGATGGCAACAAGGAGAGCGGCACCGAGATTCACGGACGCCGAGCTTGAGACCCTCTTGGATGCCATGGACGAGAAGTGGGCAACCCTCTACCCCGGCCTGGGAAGTGGTTACCAGCTGCCGCTGGTGGCGGTGCCTGGGTGCAGAGGCTGTCAGCACCACGATCGGCACCATTGGGTGCAGCCAGCATTGCCAGAAGAAATCGTGGGCGACCAGGCTGAGTAGGCAGCTCTCTGCCCTTGGCACCAACTCCTGCCCCACACACCCATAACCCCCACCCTACCAGGAGGGCGACCGAACCCCCACCCTGCACCACATGCCAGCACCCATACTGGCCGCCCTGGCCAGGTGCCCTGGCCACTGAAGGCATAGCAACCCAGCCCCTGAGCTGCATGTGTCAGACTGTCCAACACTGTGTGTTTTCTGTTCCCCCCCGCAGAAGATCGCCCACAACCGGGTGAGTTGGGCCCGCGGGACCGCCAGACCTACAGCCCCTCACCACAGCAGGCGAACAGCGGGCCAGGGATGTGGTCGGCAGGCCAGAGGACAGGGTAGTCGCCGGGGTGGAGATCAACCTCGGGCGAGGAAGTGAGTCCCCGCTGAGTTGCGGTTTCCCATGGCACCTATCTCAACGCCCCCCCCTCCCCTCACACCACCCTCAGCCTCACATCACCCACACACCTCCCCCACTCCTACGCCAGTCCCTCACCTTCTCCACACACACATCCCACCATTCCCACTCCCCCCCCCCTCCCCCCCGACCTGCGGTCTGATCATGCATCTTGTGTTGTGCCTTGCAGGAATGGCTGCTGGTGGGGCGGGTCCATCTGGTGCCCCCACGCCTCCAGCCACTGTCTGAGCCAGAGCCCCGGGTGCTGAGCAGCGGCGAGGTCACCGACACGGATGGGAGCTACACACCCGAGTCTCAGGAAATCCCGGAGCTCGAATCCGAGGATGACCCGGATTTCCTGTCACAGCTGTCTCCAACACCCTCCACCTCCCAGAGACACTCACCGCCTTTTGTCACTTCAGTGAAGAGGCTCCTGGGGACACTATTTGGTGTGCACCACACAAATGGGGTTGGTGGGGCAGGGGCACACTTACAGCCAATGTCACTCTGCAGAACCACGGGCCAGGGTGGCTGGTCAGTGGGGTGCGCAGAGAGATGGCTGCCTTGCAGGCTGCGGCAATGGCGGTCTGTGCCTGGGCACCGCCCCAGTCCCATGGGTGGGTCACCCCGGCCCAATGCCCCTTCCCATTGTCACTCCCTCCGGCACTGGCAGCCCCCCCCCGACCTGCCCGGCCAGTGTCAGGACCGGCTGCCCACGGTCGCACCTCACTGTGCCCTGCCTTCTCTGTCTCCCTCATCAGCCACAGCACTTGTTTCATGATTTTTAATAGCACAAGTGAACCTCGCCATCAAGAATTCACCTTGATGGAGGCGGAGAATCGCAGAGGCCCCGGGGAACAGCGGGTTGGGCCCACTAAAGATATGCCAACCGTGTTTACTGTGCGTGCGGGGTGGAACGCATTGACGCCGCTGTCAAGGCACTGGAGAATTTCGATTTGGCGTGAAACCGCCGCCCACCATGATTTCGCCGGCAAAACCAATTCTCCGCCCAATCGCGTTTCCCGCTTCCAGCGTCAGCCGACGGAGAATCCCGCCCGTTATGCGTGAAGCATTCTGTCGAATATTGCAATAGCTGAGCATTTGTTACATTGCCCATCAGTGTGTCATTAAATGTCGTAAGTCAGCAGATCATACAAATGCAGACGTTCTTTGGGGATATCCAGTGTAAACAGATTCTGAGGTACCTGTGGATTACTTTCCAGACACAAACTACATGCCAGTCAGTCAAAGAAAGTAATAAAGAAACTCCCAGGGAAGTGCTGCTTAGCAAGGTGCTCAATGATGTCTTGAGTAGCTGGCCTTCGGGCTGGATTGGGCCACCCTTTTGGCAGAAAGGCTGCCAGTCCTATAGAATGGCCCCCAATAGGGCCCTTAAATATGAAAAGAGGCTGCTTACCCCCTTGTCTGATCTGCATCATCTGCCACCATTGGTAAACTTCTCCTTCCCGATGGAATTCAGCATTTCCACACTGACTCTTACCAACTTTTACAGATGCACCATAGAAAGCATCCTATCTGGCTGCATCGCAGCCTGGTATGGCAACTGCTCGGCCCAAGACCGCAAGAAACTTCAGCGAGCCGTGAACACCGCCCAGTCCATCACACGAACCTGCCTTCCATCCATTGACTCCATCTACACCTCACGCTGCCTGGGGAAAGCGGGCAGCATAATCAAAGACCCCTCCCACCCGGCTTACTCACTCTTCCAACTTCTTCCATCGGGCAGGAGTCTGAGAACACGCACGAACAGACTCAAAACCAGCTTCATCCCCGCTGTCACCAGACTCCTAAATGATCCTCTTATGGACTGACCTCATTAACACTACACCCTGTATGCTTCACCCGATGCCAATGTCAAAGAACAAGGAACAATAGAGCACAGGAACAGGCCCTTCGGCCCTCCAAGCCTGCGCCTGTCTAGATATTTACATTGTCTACCTTGTGTTGCCCTATTATGTATTTTCTTTTCATGTACTCTATTAGGGGCTGTTTAGCACAGGGCTAAATCGCTGGCTTTGAAAGCAGACCAAGGCAGGTCAGCAGCACGGTTCAATTCCCATACCAGCCTCCCCGAACAGGCGCCCGAATGTGGCGACTAGGGGCTTTTCACAGTAACTTCATTTGAAGCCTACTTGTGACAATAAGAGATTTTCATTTCATTCATACTAAATGATCTGTTTGAGCTGCATGCAGAAACATACTTTTCAGTGTACCTCAGTATACGTGACAATAAACAAATCCAAATCCCTCTCACCCCACTCCTCCCACTCCAGCCCTCCACTCTTCCCTCACTCTTAGCTAATTCTAACCACTGCCTTGCTGATGTTGTAGTCACTCAAGCCAGTTTCAGGCAGGAGTCATAAATGGTGCTTGAAAATGAGGCCCGCGAGTCCAATAAGGGGAAGATGGTCGATTGTCCACGTTTTACTGCACAGCCCAACTCTCCAGAGTTAAAATAGTGCTTAAAGGGTTTCATCTGGAGTCTGTGAGGAGAAGAAATTGCCCGTGACCCTTGTTTGAAAAGAGGACTTGTAGTACAGGGTGTCTGATCAGGATATAATCTCTCCCGGCCCTGACCCAGCCATGACACCACCAGGTACTTGGACACTTTGTGCCAACCGCTCCCACCATGGATAAAATCCCAACAGCGTGGGAGGAGGCCCTTACATAGCCATTGCTCACTTAAGGGCCTCAGTTGACCCACGCGCAAGTGGGCCACCTGCCACCTCGCCTGCCACTGGTAAAATACTCCTGGGGGCAGCTGAGAATGGGTATCCAACAAGCACAATGCTGATCCCAAGACTCCCCATTTCACAGCACCCTCTGTATCTGCCAACCCGTCCCAAAGGATGTTTAAAATTCCTGTCAATAGACCCTGAATTCCCCAGGGATTTTCCCTGTCCCGGAATCTGCCTCATCCCCCCATTACCCCCCAGATCCCATTGTATAAACAGCTGGAACTAGCCTTATAGTCTGGGATTAAATGGATGGAATTTTTCCCGGAGTTCCACACAAGCTAAAAACAATAGCAATAGTGGGATAAATGTCAATCGTAAACATGTCTAAAAAGAATGCTTGAACTACTTTGCCACGCCGAGCCCACAAGGGAAATGTTCCCACACCGTCAGCACCTAGCAACAGTTACAAATCATCGGCTCAGCTCCGGGTTGTCAAGTCTGGGCTGCTGTTGATGGAGTGGGGATGGGAAGGGGTGAAGCAGGCAGGCAGGATGGCTCTGGTATAAAGCTGAAGAATAAAAACAACTGATTTACCAAAAAGAAGTGTTATATTCTGGCTGTTACATCCAAGTTCTGGAGATTTTCCTCTGGTACTTATGGTAAGGTGCAAAGGGAATTCTGTGAACGTTCTTTGCAAATGGATAAGATTGTGTAGCTGATCCCTTGGTTAATGGCACTTTTATCTCCCATGGCGACCTGAGCTGATTGAGGAATGCTTGTCTATTTGAGTGACCTGTATGACTGGGAGCTCAGTATAGGAGATGTTAGGATGTTAGAAATGGGATGGTGGGAGGTATGTGGTGGGTGGGGGGAGGGGGGGGGAATGTGAGGTGTGGGCGGAGAGTACAGGTGTTATAGGAAAACGTGGAAAAGAGCAGCGTCCAAGCTGAACGATTCCCTGAGGAGATTTAATATTTTGCACATCAGTGCAATTGTGACAGGACAATGTCACATAACCCATCACAGCTGCTGCTCGGCTGGCTTTGATTTCAAAGAGCCCCCTCTAACCTTCGCCGAAAATAAATGTAATTGTTTTCCTTCCTCAAACCTCCGCCAGCTCCTACAATTCCCCAAGGGTTGTGGAGGTCACCCTTTCATCTGGATGACTTGGGAATGAGCCCTTGGGTCCTCGGAGCAGCTAAATGGTTTTGAAAAATTGTACGCCCACCCCCAACATACAGACTCCAAAAATCCAAAGGCAAAAATGAACTCAGCAGGGAATGGAGAACACATTATACAGATCAATGGCCACACACAAAGTGTGCTTATGAAAGCTTGGTGTCAACAGCTATTTACACTGAATGATTTAATGGTAGTGCAGTGCTCTCCTGTTCAGTACGTGGCTGGTTTACCAGATTGTTTTATTCACTTTACCTCAAGTATCTATTTTATAGAAGTAAAATGTGTTGCAATAAAGAAAGGTTATTCATCAAAGATATAACTCATATTGTTTTGAAACATAACCCAGCAAACGTTTTATGATGAAAAATGGCTATTGGGCATGATTCAGTTGTGCCCAACGTGGATCCACGCCACAGTGGGTGAATTGCGCCCGGGTCCCAAATCGGGCTCCACACCGGGCACTAATCCTCGCGAAAGTCACCCGACTTGCTCCGCCCATTCCGATCTGTATCTGCCAAGTAGAGGGTGGTGTTCGGTGGTTCGTGTGGGTCACCCCAAGGTTTGGGGAGGTGAATTGGAAGGGGTTGCAAGAGAGAGTGGGGGGCCTGAAAGTGGTGGGAGGGAGATCGGGGCTGCCGGACAAAATGGCGTTCGACCAGCTTGCCAGCAGGAAATCTCTCTAAGTGCGGCCTCAGCAGGGAGAAGCACCCGAGGCCCCCAAAAAAGGGAAAGGTGACGTTGGATGGCGGGATGTTCTCAGCGCTGCAGTCACTGAGAAGCACCCGCTAAACCCACTGAATCCCGCCCAGTCTATGATAATGGTGATTATTAAATATTTGAATGCATTTGTGATGCATTCAAAGATATTGCACAGTTTTGTTCCATAGAATCCCTTCAGTGCAGAAAGAGGCCAATCGGCCCATCAAGTCAGCACTAACCCTCCGAAAGAACACTCTATCTAGGCCCACTCACTCGCCCTATCTTCGGAACCCTGCATATTGATCACGGCTAATCCACCTAACCTGCGCATCTTTGGATTGTGGGAGGATGCCACCTGGAGGTTGCTCAATGTTAATCGGTTCGAAGATCATGAAAAATGTAACCTTATTTTCACCAGTTCTACCATTGGTGAATTAAGGGTGTGATAATGTTCCCCATTACAATATTGGCAGCATACAATAGGCAGGGTAGCTTGTACAGGCTCTTTGAAAGAGCTATTGGTTAGTCCACTCTCCCGGCTCTCTCTAGAGGCCTGTATTTTGTTCCCTTTTTAACTTATATTCATCTGCCCTTTGAAATTTCCTGTTGAATATGCTTTCACTCCTCCCTCAGGTAGTGCATTCCAGTCCAGAAAACTCACTGAACAGAGTAACAGATTTGTTTCCAAACAGGTCATTGTAAAATCTCTATAATCTAATAAACACCTGAGTATTTCTGAAAAAAGAAACATTGATTTTTGTCGAAGATTTTCGTTTTGTATTCATCAAGGCAGTTCGCATGAATACCAGTGTCAGGGGAAACAACAAATTTGTACTTCATGAGAAGAGAGTGCTAATTGATTGACAAGTGGACTCTGATTGATAGAGGCATTGCCATGCAAAATGCACCAACTGAAGGTGACTTTCAGTTAACTGCCGAGCATTATTTGAAATTTAAATCAGAAAGCTTGACTCTGATGAGACAAGGCATTTCCCTGAGGATTGAACCAGTGAATGGCTGACACTTATTTTGTTTAGATGGAACAGGTGCAATGTATATGCATGTTCTTTCTGTCTAAAAAGAGCAAGGACCTGTGTATTAATGTGTGTAGCTTCCAGTACACACAAATGCACCTCACTGAATCCAATTGATAATCTTAAATTGTTGTAATTTTCAGGATTATTTAGCAAATGTTGTCCAATTGCAGACAACGTCCAATTTTAGGCACTGGGTGGGATTCTCTGTTTGCTGACTCCGAACTCGGGAAAGGCGATTGGGCGGAGAATCTGCCTTGAGGCCAAAATCCTGGCCCGCGTTGAGCGCCCACCGCAACGCTATGCTCTGGTGCATCGATAGATTTTAAACTTTTCATGTCTCCTCCGCCCTCCTGGATTTCCTTTTTAATCTGAGGTACACTCTCCTTATTATCTCCCATCAGATTTGCCACTTGAGTATTTCTCATGTCCCCAGTTTCTATCCCTCACCGGCTGAAACTGATGATGGAAACTAAACTTTGATTTATGAACTAATTCATAATCATCTGTCATTTTTGCTGCAAATCTCGCAGTTTTAACCCTCTGTTCTTCCACATGAGTTCTCACTACGTCAGGAATTAAATTATTAAACTCCTCCAAAAGTATAATTTCTCTGAGAGCTTCATACGTTTGGTCTATTTTCAAAGCCCTTATCCACCTATCAAAATTACTCTGTTTGAGCCTTTCAAACTCCATATATGTTTGACCAGGTTCTTTCCTTAAATTTCTAAACCTTTGTCTGTAGGCTTCAGGCACCAGTTCATATGCGCCTAAGATGGATTTTCCACCCCCTCATACGACCCAGATACCTCCTCCGGTAGTGATGCAAACACTTCACTAGCCCTACCTACCAGCTTTGTTTGAATCAGTAATACCCACATGTCCTGTGGTCATTCCATTTGTTTAGCCACGTTCTCAAATGAAATGAAAAAGGCTTCTACCTCCTTCTCGTCAAACCTTGGCAATGCTTCGACATATTTAAATAGATGCCCACCAAGTCTTCGAATTTGTCGCTCTTTCTCACTATCCTCATCACTATCATCCAACGTTTCCCTTTACGTCCGCCAATTTTAACTGACTGTCAGGTTTCATAGTCATTTTCTGAAGTTCAAACTCTCTCTCTTTATCCGTTTCCCTGATCTGTATCTCCCTTTCTGTTTCTTTTTGTTCTGCGAGGGCTATTCTTTTTTTTCACTCATTGCGTATTCAAGCTGCTTTAATTCTTTTTCATGTTCAAGTTGCTTAATCTGCAATGAGTCAGGCTGTATCTCAGGCAATTTTAAATGCTCAGCTACTGCCATAAGTACCTCAATTTTTTGCACTTTGTCAGGTAATGTTAACTGCAATGTTTTTGCCAAATCTAAAAGTCTGTTTTTAGTCCGTAAGGTACAGCGTGTGACCATCTCCATCCCCAAAAACTTCTGAGCCTTGGAAAGAGCCGTTGTCTACAACACAGTCTCTACTTAAACTAGAATCCACACCTGAAAAGCACCGACAATATGCTCACCCCTCACTGTCTTTAAGTTCACCAAGCCATTCCAATAGATAAACTTTTATCCTGGACGAGCCCCCAATTTGTTATGGGCCAGCGTTTAGAGAACCCAAATATGTATCATGGAGTTCACCTGACCCACAACTTTTAATAGATTGTGTTATGGGGAGCACATGGTCCACTCTACAGGTGTGGTGCAACAGAGCTTAGAGCAGTCAGCACTTTGAAATCACCCAATTGATTTGGAGACAGTATTTAGTTTGCAGAGAGAGATCCTTATGCAGATCCTTGCTTTGCCTGCAGCTATCCGGCTCTCAAAATACCCTGTAGCAAACAGCCTGAAATGAAAGTAAAGCTGACAGACAGCCCAGCTCCACCCACTCTCTGACATCACTGCAGCACCCTAATAATAAACACCCATTTCTTAAAGGTACATCCAGTACAGCTATTTTATAAACATCCATTTCTTAAACACCCATTTCTTAAAGGTACTCTCACATGACACTTGAAAGACCCCACATGTCCGATGTTGATTTACCCTCCAACAGCTGCACCCAATCCAAATTCTTCAATTCCTACCTAATGTTATTGTAATTTGCCTTTCCCCAGTTTAGCACCTTAATGTGAGGGTTACCCTCAACCATATCCAAAAGTGCACTAAAACATACGGAATTGTGATCACTACTCCCAAAATGTTCCCCTACTGAAACTTTAACTGCCTGTCCAGGCTCTTTCCCCAATACCAGGTCCAGTCCAGGTCTTCCCTAGTTGCACTACCTACATATTGCATCAAGAAGCCTTCCTAGGCTCGAAGTAGATAGCAAAACTCCTAAGTGAAGCCTTCAGAGTCATCGTAGAGCTTCCTGTGACTGATAAGAGTGGACCCCAGACTCAAGTACTCCACAGAAGAGTCACTTTGGTAAGTAAGTATGAGGCATTCTGGCTACATGATCATCCTGTTACAATACCCTGGGGCTAATGCGTGATGAATTCCAGCCCCATGTGCTCCGTAGTCACAACGCAAGTGAATTAACTAATAATTATTATAAAAATATCAAAGCCTGGGCAGCACGGTGCGCACTGGTTAGCATTGCTGCCTCACGGCGGCGAGGCCACAGGTTCAATCCCGGCTCTGGGTCACTGTCCGTGTGGAGTTTGCACATTCTCCCCGTGATTGCGTGGCTTTCACCCCCCACAACCCAAAGATGTGCAGGTTAGGTGGATTGGCCGCGCTAAATTGCCCCTTAATTGGAAAAATGAATTGGGTACTCTAAATTTAAAAAGAAAAGGTAGGTCAGTGAGCACAATCCATACTCCAGCTCCTGAACAAATTGTGAGCATCCTCACAGGATTACAAGTAATTTTGGAATCAGTTAAGCATTTTATTCTCTACAAAATGACCAGTCGCAGGATCCCATGATTGTAGACACAATGCACTTTTGTTTCTAGCCGTTACACAGCTGCCAATACTTGTTACTTTGGTTTATGGGTGTTTTTTTGGGACGGCATTTTGGAGATCTTTTACCTCAGGGGGAGGAATATCTGAAGAGCAACTCTCACTTCATCATAATCCTGTTCCTCCCTGACCATTCAAAGCATTAATTAAAGAGTGACATTGTTGCTCATTCAAGATTGAGGACCTATTGTGAGTTGGGATTTTCCCTGAAAAGGGATTAGCATTCTATTTGATGTTACACTTATTTGGTGCGCTGGTTGCCTATTCAGGGAAAAAAATGAATCCAAGCCAATTGTGATCAGCTTTCGTTGGTTGCTTTGTTGCCTTGCAGTTGAACACGATCTTGCAGGCAACAAGCAAATAGGGTCACGTGTATTAATCAGAATGTGCCATTGAAGTCAGTAGAGCTTTGTTGCTCATCTGACAGAAAAGATTAGTGGGCAGGGTAACTAATCCCTACAGCCCACCATCAAGATGAATAGAAGGTCTGGGCTTTAACTGAAGGCTGTGCTATATTTTGACGTCGGTGCGGTTTTTAAGAGTCCTGTGAGGAGACAACACTAAGTCATGTGCTTCTGTTCACACCGATGTCTCGTCAAGCAAGTCCTGTTTTCCACCTTTGTGCTGAACCTCACACAAAGACAATTAGGACAGCACTTGCGAGGTTTCACAAAACCAACAACAACTTGCATTTATAGACCACTTCTATAATTTTTTAAATAATAGTGTTACAAGTCGGCTTACATTAACACTGCAATGAAGTTACTGTGAAAAGCCGCTAATTGCCACATTCCGGCGCCTGTTCGGGTACACGGAGGGAGAATTCAGAATGTCCAAATTACCTAACAACACGTCTTTCGGGACTTGAGGGAGGAAACCGGAGCACCCGGAGGAAACCCACGCAGACACGGGGAGAACGTGCAGACCCCGCACAGACAGTGACCCAAGCTGGGAATCGGACCTGGGACCCCGGAGCTGTGAAGAAACTGTGCTAACCACTGTGTTACCCTGCTGCCCACCATAGCAAAATTACCCTGACAGAATTTAACACTGAACCCCATAAAGGCAACAAAAGAGATGGTCAGAGATAGATTTTAAAGAGCGTTTTAAAGCATGACTGAGCAACGCCTTGGATACCACAGCTCATGCTGCTGACGTCGTGCTCCAGGCTTCCCACTCCAGTCGCCACCGTAGCACTGTTTGCCTCTGTGCCACGCAATGCCGGCAACATCTTCTGTGCCCGTGGCCTTTGGGACCGCCCCAATTGGCTATTGACCTGCTGCAGTGTAGCTGACCTCCCCCTCTGAATCTCCTGGGGCACCCTAGCGCCTGCATTTGATTTGATTTGATTTGATTTATTGTCACATGTCAAAATTACTTTTTCTGTGGCCGAGGGAACGTACACAGTACGTACATAGTAGACATAGAATAATCGACAGAGAACATTGACAAATGGTACATCGACAAACAGTGATTGGTTAAAGTGCGGAACAAGGGGCCAACAAAGCAAATACATGAGCAAGAGCAGCATAGGGCATCGTGAATAGTGTTCTTACAGGGAACAGATCAGTCCGAGGGGGAGTCGTTGAGGAGTCTTGTAGCTGTGGGGAAGAAGCTGTTCTTATGTCTGGATGTGCGAGTCTTCAGACTTCTGTATCTTCTGCCTGATGGAAGGGCCTGGGAGAAGGCAATGCTTGGGTGGGAAGGGTCTCTGATAATGCTGTCTGCCTTCCTGAGGCAGCGGGAGGTGTATACAGGATCAATGTGGGGATGTAAAGTTTGTGTGATGCGTTGGGCTGAGTTCACCACACTCTGCAGTTTCTTGCCAATCTTGGGCCGAGCAGTTGCCATACCAAGCTGCAATGCAGCCGGATAGGATGCCCTCTATGGCACATCTGCAGAAGTTTGTGAGAGTCGATGCAGACATACCAAATTTCTTTAGCTTCCGGAGGAAGTAGAGACGTTGTTGGGCTTTCTTGACTGTTGCATCAACGTGAGTGGACCAGGGCAGACTGCTGGTGATGGTGACCCCCAGGAACTTAAAGCTAGCGACCATCTCCATTTCGGAGGCATTGATGCAGATGGGAGTGTGTGTCGTGCCACGCTTCCTGAAGTCGATCAGTTCTTTGGTCTTTCTGACATTTAGAGAGAGGTTGTTATCGGTACATCATGCAACCAAGTGATTTATCTCCCTCTTGTAGTCTGATTCGCGTTGTTTGAGATACGACCCAGCACAGTCATATCATCTGCAAACTTATAGATCGAATTGGAGTTAAATCTTGCCAACACAGTCATGTGTGTCTAGGGAGTACAGTAGAGGACTGAGCACACATCCTTGCGGGGCCCCGGTGTTGAGGACTATTGTGGAGGATGGATAACCTGGTCCAGAGGTTCCACATCTGACCGGGACCCAGCTGGGTCCTGTGGTCCAGCAGACGTCCGACTGCTGTCTCCTCTGTACGTTCCTGCCTCTGCCTGATGTGCATCAGCAACTGTGTGGTGTTCACCAGATTGCGCCCCAGAAGCCTGTCCACTATTTTCGCCGAGGTGTGTGTGTCTCTGCGGGCATGATAACTGTGACGCCTCCACGGTGGCATACATGGAGCTCTCCACTGAGGAGTTCTCTTGGAAGGTGGGGGGTGAGCGCCTCAGGTGGGGTGACGCCATCAGATGGGGATCCTGTGGAGAAAGGACAGGTGGTCAGTGGGAGGGAAGGATCATTATGTCTCGCATGAACAACACACTTGTGTCGGGCCATCCGGGTGGAGGCCGGTGGATACTCAATCTCTGCAGCACAGGCAGGTGATCGATCTGTCCTCAGCTGCCCCTGTAATCTCCAGGGCCCGTTCCTCCAAGGGGTGGGGACTCTGATGTCTGGCACCCCGCTGCCTGTTTGGTCCTTTCCGTATGTTGTGGCCAACATCTCCTGCTGGGATAAAGAGAGAGAGAGCATCGTGAGCTGCATGCATCATGCATCGCGGGGAGCAGTGAGGGGGGGGCTATGGCGGGGGCCAGGCATGGGCATCGTGACTGGTCATGGGTGGGGTAAGCAGGTGGGTGCTAGGGTGTGCTGGGGCACAGGTGCGTATTGTTCTGGAGATGGTGGTGCGGTGCCAACTGTACAGGGTGGGGGTCGGGGGGGGATGACATGGGAAACCAGTGCCAGGGGGTCGATGCCAACTCACCTGTGTGGCCCGGTGGAGGCCGTTTAGCTTCTTGTGGCACTGGTAGTCGGTCCTCCTGGTTACACTCCCTGCGCTGACGGCACTGGCTGCTCTGTGGCTGACTCTCTGACCCCCTTGGGGGAACAGGGTTACTCCAACGCGACTAACAGTCGGGCTAGGTTGGCATCACCAAAACGTAGGACTAGTCTGCATGGTGTCATTGCTGCGTGTTGTCTTGGGTTCGGTATGTGGGATTGGTTTAAGTGCTGCTCTCCCGCGTTAGCGGGAAGCTGCCAACCCCCATCTGGGCAACATAGCTGGCAGCATCATTGAGTGCCCAAATTAATGTTAGATACTGGGGCAGCCTCGCCGAGTTGGCCGCCAGGAAGCACCAGGCAGATTTGTTCACCTCTGAGAGCATATAGGCCCTCAGTTTAACATTTCATCCAAACAATGAGAGTGTTGCACTCTCTCAGCTTTGCACAGAAATGTCAGCCTAGATTTTGTGCTCCTGGGCAAGGTTTTCTGGCTCCGCCCATGCCAGGATCGTCCAATCCCCCGAAAGTCAATGGAATTTTGGCTGGGACACTGAATCTCCCATGGCGGGTTCCACCATGATGGGGCCATAAAATCCCAGGCTAAGTCTCTGAAGGGAGACTTGAAAGTTGGCACGTCAGCTGGTTTGTGATGCAGAGTGAGGCCAACAGCGTGGGTTCAATTCCCGTACCAGCTGGGGTTATTCATGAGCTTCTCAACCTTGCCCTTCGCCTAAGGTGTGGTGATCCTCAGGTTAAATCACCACCAGTCAGCTCTTCCCGTCAAAGTGGAAAGCAGCCAATAACCACTTGGAACTATGGTGACTTTACCGTTACTTTTCTTTTGCACCATTAATATACTAAAATGTCGTGAGGCACTTCACAGGAGCACCTTAACGCAAAATCTGACTCTGAACCACATAAGGAGATATACGGACTGATAATCTGAAACTTGGTCAAAGATATAGGGTTGCATTCTCCGTTTCTGATACTAAGTGTTGACGCCGGTGCAGAATTCGTGGACTTACACGACAGCAAAACTGGCGCCGAACCTGGACTGGTTCAGCGACTGTGGAGGGGCTAGCATCGGCACCACGTGGAACACAATCGATTCCAATGAGAAACGGTGCGGGATTCGCTGGGTCCGAGATTGACACTCGGGAGGCTGACAAGCTGCAGTCACATATACACATTATACACATTACAATCCCCGCACACACTCATCCTAGCCAACACGATGGCACTGGTTGTGCTGGACCGGCTGCAGCAATGGTGTTCCGTACCCGTCCCCCTGGACCCCACAGCCCACCTCCTGGCCACCCTTGCTACTCCCCCCGACCCTGGCAGAAGCCCCCCCCCCCGGCCAGCCGCACAACCGTCAGCGCCCTATGCCGATGTTCGACACTTTCTGCACCCCCTCTCTCTCCTTCAGCAGCCACAACACCGGTTTCACGATTTCAAAAGCACAAGTGAACCGTGACATCTGCAACTCAGCCCATCGGAGGCGGAGAATCGAGGAGAGCCCGGAGAATATTGGGTCAGGCCCACTCATTGCATGCAAACACGGTTTACTGTACGTGCGTTCCAGACCCCATTGATGCTGCTGTTGAGGTGACGGAGAATTGCGATTTGGAGTCAAATCGTACCCGCTGCGATTTTGGCATTGGAACCTATTCTCCGCCCAATCACATTTCGCAATTTTGGCGTCAACCAATGGAGAATCCCGCCCATAGATCTAACAGAGCTTCTTCAAGGAGGAAAGTGAGGTCGCGAGCGAAGATATTTCGGGCGCAAATATGAGAGCTTAGTTCCTTGGCAATTAGAAAGGGTGTGATAGCGTAGCTCCTTTAAGGGGTGACACTTTGCAGGCCACATGACCTACCCAGGACCAATGGGGTGGAGCGCGTGAACCTGGGTCTATCAGGTGAGAGAGCCTCAGGTGGAAGGGAACTATCAGACTTAGGCCTGGAATCGGTGGGACTGGAGCTGTGTTAGAGTTGTGTTTACAGGTATATATAGTTCTCCAATTTCTTAATAAATCACTGTTGTGTGATTTAACTCTGCCACTTCGTATTACCTCGCGCCACCACATTGGCGACGGGAATAAATCGGACCAGTCCAAAAAGGAGAAGGCTTACAACATTTTGCTGGATGGGTGGGGTAGGGGGGGTAAATAGAGTGGCCTCTTGGAGACCTGCAAAATAAAAACAAAGAGTCAACCACAGTCAAATAGCTATGCCACTATTTGGGAAATCGATCTGTTTGACCAGGAGGTTAAAATCTGTGCCAGTACATTGAAAGGCTTTGATACATTTTTTGCTGTCAATGAAATCACAGCAAAAGACAAGAAAAAAGTTATGTTAGTCACAGTTTGCAACCTACAAATGTATAACTTTCTCAGAAGCCTAACATCTCTGGAGGCTCCGGATACTAATTTCTTTGATCAACGAGTGCAATGAGTGAAAGACCACCATAATCCCTGGCCCTCCATTATAAAACTGCGCTATAAATTCCATGCAGCAATTAAAGGCCCTGGA
Organism: Scyliorhinus torazame; assembly: GCF_047496885.1. Classification (NCBI taxonomy): domain Eukaryota; kingdom Metazoa; phylum Chordata; class Chondrichthyes; order Carcharhiniformes; family Scyliorhinidae; genus Scyliorhinus; species Scyliorhinus torazame. Next base: position 224,542,030 of record NC_092717.1, read on the forward strand.
GAAACAGTTTCCACTTTTGTAGCCAATCTTCATCACACTACCGAGAACTCGGTCCGTTTCTGAGTGATATGCGACCGTTTGGGTTTGTGGTATCGATAACTTGAATATTCAGAAAAGGTTGCTGGCAGGAACCAGAATATCCTTAGACAAAGTAGTTGAATTGGCTCAAGCAACTGAATGCGTAGAGCAAAGTGCTTTTGAACTATCGGCGTGCAAAGCGAGGAAAATCAGTTATGGTGGGAAATGGCGGTTGCTCGAAGTACCCACAGTGAAGGTGCAGCGAAGCCTGAGGAAAGGAAGAGTGACCGTCGGTCACAGGGTTGTTATCCTTGTTGGGAGATCGTCCCCAAGACAGATGCAAATGTAAAGCGCTCATTTGCTTCAGATGCAATAGAAAAGGCCACATACAAGCCAAATGCAGATTCAGACAGTCTACACCTACTTCCAACAAGAACATGTTGGTGACTCCAGTGAATAAGCTTGTGGAAGACCTTGAAGAGGAGTTTATAAGCTCAACATGATGAAGTTAAACAAGACGCCCCCATCAAAATTGTCCTTATTGTTGACGGCCGTCCATTGAATATGATACAGGTGCTGCTGCCGCAGTGGTAGGAGAGCAGACATAGAAATATCCACAGGGAGGGCTGCAACCCTTGAGGCTTAGCAGTACAATGGCCACATTTGTAACCCGTACGGGGGAAGCGCTGAAAATAATGGGCATGACGTCAAGACCAGTATCATACCAGCACCAATCTACCCAGTTGCCATTAATCGTAGCAGAAGGACATAGACTAAGCCTCATGGAGCGAGATTGGTTGAAGGAAGTCAGGCTAAATTGGCTGGAGATATTCAGCATCACGGATGGGATTTTCCAGGAAAGTCTGTGCAAATACCAGGAGGCTTGTCAGAGAGATCTTGGGATGCATAAAAGGAGTGAAGGCCAAAATTTACATCGCGCCTGACACAACTCTAACATTTTTCAGAGTCCGACTGGTGCCTGATGCCCTGCATCAAAACGTTAAGGTTGAATTGAAATGTTTAGGAGACCTGGGGATAATTAGACCAGTACAGTTCACTGAGCCGGCAACACCAATAATCCCAGTATTAAAATCCCTTCAGTGCAGAAGGAGGTCATTCGGCCCATCGAGTCTGCACTGATCCTTTTAAAGAGCACCCCAGCTAGGCTCATACCCCCACCCGATCCCCGTAACCCCACCTAGTTGAGATTTAGCATGGCCAATCCACCTAACTCCACCCGCAATTACAAGATGACCCTAAATAGGGCTGCTAAAATAGATAGATATCCTATTCCTAGAATAGAGGAACTCTGTGCGAAATTGGCAGGAGGCCTCATGTACACTAATGTGTACCAGCAGCTTGGGCTGGAGGAAGAATCAAGGACATTCATCACCATAAACACACACAAAGGCTCATTCCAGTATGCGATGTTACCCTTCGGTATTTCATCTGTCTGCACTATATTTCAGCACATGATGGAGAGCATTTTACAGGAGATGCCAAAAATCGTCATGTTTCTGGACAGTGTCTTGGCAATGGAGGCATCACCCGAAGAGCATGGCGCCAATTTGCAAGAAGTCCCCAGGAGGTTCAAAGAAGCTGGTAATAATAATAATAATCATTATTAGTGTCACAAATAGGCTTACATTAACACTGTAATGAAGTTACTGTGAAAATCTCCTAGTCGCCACACTCCGGCACCTGTTCGGGTATACTGAGCGAGAATTCAGAATGTCCAATCTACCTAACAAGCACGTCTTTCCGTACTTGTGGGAGGAAACCGGAGCGCCCGGAGGAAACCCACGCAGACACAGGGAGCGTGCAGACTCCACCATAGACAGTGACCCAAGTCGGGATTCAAACCCAGGTCCCTGGCGCTGTGAGGCAACAGTATACGCCTGAAGCGCGAAAAGTGCACATTTTCGGCCAATGAGGTCACATATTTAGTGTACAAAGTCGATGCAAAAGGCTTACATCCACTCGAGGACAAGTTAAAGACAATAAAAGGGAGCCAGCACCTAGGAATCTCGACAATTGCAGCAGGTCTGACAGCATCTGTGAAGAGAAGGGAGCTACCGTTTTGAATCTGGATGTCCAAACTCGATACATTAGCTTCCTTCTCTTGCCACAGATGCTGTCAGACCTGCTGAGAATGTCCAGTATTTTGTTTCAGATTCCAGAAAATTCTGTTTCAGGTATACGGAGGGAGAACTCAGAATGTCCAATTCACCTCTAAAAGCACGGCTTTCGGGACTTGTGGGAGGAAACCGGAGCACCCGGAGGAAACCCACGCAGCCACGGGGAGAACGTGCAGATTCCGCACAGACAGTGACTCAAGCCGGGAATCGAACCCGGGTCCCTGGCGCTGTGAAGCAACAGTGCTAACTACTTGCTACCATGCTGCCCCTGCTCGACACTCGACACGACTCCAATCGTCAGTTTATTGTGATTGCAGTGACAGGGCGTGAGTCTCTGACCGACGATACTTCTCTGCCGAACCAAAGAAAATCAGTGATCTTTATACCATTTCAAACAGTTACTCAGCCCATCCCAGCTGGACGCAATCCAATCATAGTGATTATAGATTACATATATTGATCTTTAGAATCAAATAAATTGGTTGCTGGACAGCAAGGAACTGCGTGATGATTCAATGAACATTTACCAGGTTACTCATGACCTTATGACATCTTCCAGGCCCCCTTATCAACCATTCTTGTGTATTTATGCATACGTAGTTCCCTTGTCTTAATCTTGTTACAGACTGGTATCATTGTCAGCATCCCAGAAGAGCATCTGCCCGAGGACTGCTGATTAGGAACTTTCTTGCTGAGTATGCCTTGTTCTGGCTGCTTCTGGTGAAACAGCCCATATAAGGAATGTAGTCAAGTTAGTTCGCTGAGTTCCCTGATGCCTTGCAACATCTCATAGTTCATTGGATATATATATATATATATAGAAGTATATGTGGATGACATAATATTTATTGCAGGTGCCTTTGCCTTAGGAAACTCACTTCAACGCTGCATTTAAAGCCAACCAACTCTGCAAAGATTGAACCCTTTACTTGTCGCTGAAAGTAACCATGTGAAGGAAATGAGAGAATGTAAAGCTGGAGGGGTTGAAAAGTGTTTATTGGCTAAAAATGTACCCAAATATTTATAATACTGCCAATTGTTTGGCTGCAGATGATCCTCGAAATTCATTGGATGAACATTCATTGGACAGTCAGAAAAGACTGACTGCATTACACGAGAGATAGAAAGAGATAGAAATGCAGAAGAAACTCATTCAGGGGGTCCTCTCCAATTTGGGCAGTCAGAAGCCTGACAAAAGGAAGCAAGTTGCCTTTGAGTTTGGAGAAGAGACTGAAAACAAGGCACATTTTGAGAATATCAGAAAGAGTGCTGAAACCAAACATGCAAACCTGTCAGCAGAAGAATGGAGCGAAGATCTAGTGAAGATTTTGGAAAAGTATAGACAGATTTGTAGGGAAACACCAGGGGGCACCCCATTAACTAGTCATGATGTAGACTTAGGAAACTCTGAACCAATAAAGCTACATCCGCCTCAACTAAAACCATGGAGACAAGCTCAGTTAGAGACTGAAATACAGTGCCTGTTGGGTATGTTGCAAAAACAAGCATACAATGGTCCATAGAACACCAAGTAGAATTTGGGAGATTGAAGGCCTTAATGGGCAAACCTGTGTGGCTACCCCGGATTTTTCAGATCTTTTCAAATGGCCACAGTCGCCAGTAACTTGGGGTAGGAGCAGTGCCATTAGCCCTTCAGCACTTTGATGTATATGTCTGACATGACAATTAACAAAGCTTAGTTTATACGGACTGTAATCCGCTTGTGTTTATAGAAAGGTTTAAAACCCGGAATGCAAGATTATTCCATTGGAGTTTATTATTACAACAGTTCAATGTTTAAATTGTCCACATTCCCGGAAAGGATAATGTGCTTGCGGAAGCTTTGCCACAGGATTAAGGACTGTCTATTTACCAATGTAGAGACTTAGAAGGGAACTTATATAATGGGGATGGATGGGTATGTGTTTGTGATTTATGTCTTACATACCTCATAATGAAACGTCCATGCCATGATTTTTCATTCCTTTTAGGGAGGGACATATGTCAGGGTCCTTCCTGATGATTCCCTTATTTCCCCTTTCTTTATTTTTTTTGCTGTTATCATTTTGATCCATGGTTGCTTAATGGACATATAGAAAGGAAGGAAGGAATTTAAAAGTTACAAAAGAGAGCACTACTACGCTTTTGAATGACAGAACTCAGACTTTGTGGCACCCAAGAGATGGGGTGAGACTTGGTTCGATGGTTGGCTGGTGGCCAATGAATTGGCCAAAAGGCCGTATTCTGCCCGGTCCAGGTTGGGGCGATATCTAACTGTTTCTTGAAAACATACAATGTTTTGGCCTCAATTCTCGCTTGTGGTCATGAATTTCACAGGCTCACCACTCTCTGGGTGAAAAAATTTCTCCTCATCTCTGTCTAAATGGCCTATCCCGTATCCTCAGACGGTGACCCCTGGTTCGAGACACATCCACCACTGGGAAAATCCTTCTTGCATCCACCCTGGTCTAGTCATGCCAGTTTAGTCCTGAAGCATCAGGGGAAATCTTGCCCATCATTTATAATCAGCAGTGTGTGGTTACATTGGCAAAGTATTTTACTTCAAAAAGATCACTCAAGGACCAAGTTTCACTCCATCTCTCAGAGTGGGAAAACTGACAGAATCAACTGTTTCAGTTGGACACTGAAATGGCAGTCAGGGGAAGTGGTGAATATTCTAAATTGGGGTATTTTGAATATTAATAAAGTAATATACAGGACCACAGGAATCTTTGACAATTTTCCGAAGATATAATGGAGCTCTTATACAATAGCTGAAAGACTCAGGCCCTTCGATCCTGTTCTGTCATGACTGATCTGTACCTTAACTCCATTTATCTGCTATGGCCCATACCCCTTGATATATTTATTTTTAACAAAAATATATAGATCTTAATTTAGCACTTTTAATAGACGCAGCATCCTCAGACGTTTGGGGGAGCCAGTGCCAGATTTTGACTACTGTGTAATACTTCATCCTGAAGCACCTAACTCTAATTTAAGTATCCATGTTCAAAATCGCAGAATACTACAGTTCAGAAGAGGCCCTTCAGCCGGTCAAGTCTGCGCTGCTGGATGAAAGGCCCTGACCTGCCCACCTAATCCCACCTGCCAGCACGTGGCTCAACAATCAAATTTCACCATCTGCCATGGTGGGATTTAAACCCATTACCTTGGGTCTCTCTCTGGATTACTAGACCACTGACAATACCACTGGGTCACCGTTTTTTCTTGTCCAGAAACATATCGGCTTCTCTATGTCCTGTCAAATTCCTTAATCATTTTAAATATCTTGATTAAATCACCCCTCAACCTTCTAAAGTGAATACAATCCAGGGCCGGGATTCTCCGTGACTCCGTGGTGCAATCGCGCTCGGCACGGGGGCGGAGAATGGGCATCAAACTCGCGATCGTGCCCGATGCCGCTCCCACGATTCTCCGGGGACCGGAGAGTCGCCGCCAATCACATGCGCGGTCCATGCGGCGCCGGTCGGGGGCCATTGAAAGAGGCCCCCCGATTCTCCGCCAATGACTGGCCAAGTTCCCACTGGTCCAATCACCTAGAACCAGGTACAGGGTCCGCCCCGAAAGGCGGTAAGCCCCTGGGGACTATAAAAGTTAAGCCCCAAGTTCAAATCGTTCTCCTTGACCGGGTCACTCAGCAACGTGAAGCAACACCTGAGAGTGAACGGTCCAAGCTGCCGCATCCCTGGAGTAAGTCTCAAGTTGACGCTCGCTACGAGATAGGTGCTCCTAGCTACCAGTCCATACCGGCTTTGAATCCCGCAGTTGCAGATTCCGAACGAAAGGCCGTTTGTTCCCCTGACCTGGTGGGCCAGTCTGAAGTTAAGTATAGACCTGTTAGTTGTAGAAGTAGCTTAGACGTAGAATTTGAACATGAGTAGCGATTACTGTGTATAATAAATGTGCTTTGATTTGAATCTTACTAATTGGTGTGTTGAGTTATTGATCATTACTTGAACTTTAACCTTGTGGCGGTATCATAAAGATACCTGGCGACTCGAGAGCAAGGCTTATAAAACAGAGCCAATTGCACCAACCAAAAGTTTGCAACAATTCCCTTTTCTTCTTTCCAGCTCCCAGTCTCACCATCAAACACATCTTTCTCTGGGATCTAACGTGGATGATAGTTATATTCTCAATGTGCCGCAAAGAGAAAGGGTATAGAGGTGCCAGACACTTGGGTTTCTTGCAAACATGATGGAAGGTTTGTGGTAAACCACTGTTGCACCTATATTAGGTGATGTAAGGTAGGACCTGTACTACAGGTTCGCCGGCAGTCTCTGCCTGCTGGCTCCGCACAGTAGGCGGAGTATAAATATGCGTGTCCTCCATTCAACAGCCATTTCGCCAGCTGCTGTGGGAGGCCACACATCTTAGAGCAATAAAGCCTCAGTTGTATCCAACTCTAGTCTTTGTTCAATTGATCGTGCATCAAGGTTTACTCAGGACATGTTGCTGATACAAATCTAAGCTGGAAAACTAAAACCCACACAAAACTCTGCCGGCAGGGATGTACTACTTAAATATGTAACACCCCTCCCCCTTTACTTCTTTATTCCAAATGAGAACTCACTTAACATTTAAACAACAGATCCAATTAACCATTAGACACATTACTTTGCACATTTAAACAAATACATATATACCATTTAATAAGACAGTCTCTCAGGTGGACGTCTATTACTCTTGGGTTGTACTCCACGTTCTGGCTACCTTTGAAGTGACTTTTTCTTCTGTTGTTAATACTTTCTGTGAAGTTACTTCAGTGTCTGTCTCTACTGGTGTTGAAGACTCCTCAGAAACAGAATCTGAATTTGTCTCTGTGTTTGGTCAGTTCAGAAGGTATCGCTGCTTAGATTTTCCGCTGAAAATACTTTCTGGGAAGTTTCAATGATATCACTTCATAGTTTGTCAGTATGACATCGCCAAACTCTCTCATCATCCATCTGCACGGTGTATGATATTAGACCTGTTTTTCTAGGGTTACAGCATGTACCATTTCTCATTTGTAGTCTAGCTTCTTCCTAGTGTAAAAGTGTAAAATCTCCATAGTCCCAGATGACCATAGGCTGCTTTCCCCTTTGAGGGGGAGAGCTGACTGGTGGTGATTTAACCTGAGGGTCACCACACCTCAGGTGAGGGGCAAAGTTGAGAAGGTGGGGCCTTCATGAATAACCTCTTCCTTGTACTCCCACTCCTTGACTGAATGCTCTATTTTTAGACTCTTGTTCTTCCGAGTAACCTGTGCTTGTTGTTGCCGTTTGACAATATCTGGAGTACCAGGTGTTACCAAAAGGTCAAACTTTGTTCTTCGCTTTCCTTTGAAAAGCAGAATTATTGGTGAAGTTCATGTCATTGCGTGTGTGGTGTTTCGGTTTGATATCAAAAAGTCATTCACTCATCTTGACAATGTACCTTGATCCTTTAATGTCTTGACTGAGCATTTAAGTAACTGCACAAATCGCTCGGCCAATCCATTTGTTGCAGGTTGTACAGAATGGATTTTATGTGCTGAATATCATTTCCTTTTAAGTAGTCTTCAAACTCCTTGAAACTTACGATCTGCTCTGGTCTACCAAATCTTGCAAATATTTCATCCAACTTCTCAATAGTTTGTTCTGCCATTGTGGATTTCGTAATCATTACTTCCGGCCATTTCAAATATATATCTACAATCACCAGGAACATGTGACCCTCAACTGGACCAGCGTGGTCTATCTGTATTCTCTGCCATGGCTGTGTCGGCCATTACCAGGTATTTAGTTTCAGCAGTGGAGTGGCTCTTCGGTTTGCACAGGGCTGACATTTCCCCACTTTCAATTGAATTTGAGCATCTAATCCTGGCCACCAAAATAACAGTGTATCAGTTCTTTATTCCTCGCCACACCAGGATGCCCCTCATATAGTTGATCAAGGATTTTATTACACTAGCAAGGAGGAATAATCACTTGCATTCCCCATAATAAACCTTCACTCGGGACTGTCAACTCAAGTCTTCTCGTGATTTGGGCTTGAGGTCTGGATTTTTACAATCTACATCTGTCATTGTTCCTTTTAGGACCATGTCCATAACCTTCCCCATTACTGGATCTTTGTACTTGAGATGAAGTCACAGGTATATTATCCACCTGTCAGAAATATAGGATGTTATTCACATTTTCTTCCGGTTCCTGCATGATTTGTAATGGCAATCTTAACAAAGCATCAGCATTTGTTCAAACCTTTCTGCATCAGCGACTTTTCCTTTGTTCAACTTTTTGGCCTGGCCCTGAGGATCTTCTCCTCAGCTAGCGTCGCCATTTTCGCTTTTCCCATTGTCAATTTTAGTGCCTCACCAGTTTGCTCTTGCCTCAATCCTCATTGCCAGTTTTCTCTTTTGTTATATTGTCAATGTGCCGCAAAGAGAAAAAGTATGGAGGGGCCACACACTTGGGTTTCTTCCAAACACAATGCAATGTTTAGTCAGGAGAGGTTGCTTGTACAATCTAAGATGAAGCCCTCACACTCTGTTGCCATCACTACAGATCACATGACGTTCTACCAGCAGGAATGTATTACTAAAATGCATAACAATGACCTAACACCTTCCTACATTGAGCTGAGTCTTCCATGGATTAGTCCATTCAGTTTGTCAATGTCCATTTGTAACTTCCATCTACCAAACTTACTATGTCCGATAACTTTTGGGGCTATTTAGCATGGCCAATCCACCTAACCTGCACATTTTTTTGTGTTCCGGGGGTGAGCCCCACGTAGACACGGGGAGAATGTGCAAAGTCCACACAGACAGTGACCCGGGGCCGGGATCGAACCCGGGTCCTCGGCGCCGTGAGGCAGGGGTGCTAACCACTGAGCCACTGTGCTCTGTGTCCCCTACTTTAATGTCACCTATAAATCTACAAAGAGCTGACAGCACTGACAGAAAGGAATGGGGATAAATTTATGAGTTCATGCTGGCATCAAGAACATCGCTCGGCATCTGCACATGCCAACATTTTGCACATAGGCTGCTTGTGATTTTCTGATGTGCGCTGTAGACGGCCCAATTGTTTTTTCTGCTGCGTAAGAAATGAACCTTTTCGATGAAATGCACTGTCCGTCCAATCCTGATCACTGATGGCTCACAAGACGTTTTTGGAAGCTCCGGGCAGAAAAATTCTGGAAGCTATTTTTGAGTAGACTTTGGCAGTGGTGAGGAACCTCGCACCTCATCAGCCCAAATTGAACAATTGCAACCGCAGTATCCGAGCTAGCTGCACTGTGCGGGTATCCACATAATACTGACTACAACAGTTCAAGGAAGTAGCTCACCATGACTTCATCAAGGGCAATTAGGGATGGGTAATAAATGATTAACCTTGTCAGCAACGCCCATATCCCATGACTGAATTACAAGTACATAATCCCTGGTATCCACTGAAGGCAGGCAGGCACGTGGAATATTTAAGCTAAAGTGGAGAATTTGAAGAAGTTGTGATTAGGGAGGTGCCTTTGTCTAGATAAGCGTCTACATTGGTGCTGCCTGAAGCACCATGAGGTTTCTGGATAATCAATCATGCTTGAAATCAAGAAAGTTTAACAAATCAAAAGTTAGTGGGTTATTTTCTGTTATAATAGCATTGAGATTCATTTGATACAAATGTGCCGTGTTTTTGGCTGATAACGTCACTAACAGTAATTTTCACACCTAGGTTATTAAGGCAAATGATTTAATACATTACTGTGGAAACGTTTGCGCTAGCAACATCCAACATGTTTTACTCCCTCTTTCCTACACGTTTTGCATTTTCAAAGTTCATAAAGATTCCAATTTTTAAGCAGATCTTAACAATGACAAGTCACTTGCCACAGAATCAGTCTCACCATAATAGGAATGTTTTTGAGGAGTTTGTTTCCTCCATCCAATATTCCGTCTCTGTTCTCAGAGGTGGGATTCAGTTCACTGAGCTGTAATTACCAGCCAGTACCTGATCCAAGTGACAATTCTTCATGGGCAGAATTTTAGTCCCCTGCCAGTGGGTCTGCAGGTTGGGAGGGGTGGAGAGATATTGATTGCCTCAGATGGCCTTCCCGCCACCCTCACAGCCACCACTGACTGTCCACAATATCTACTAGGGTTCGGTGAGGAGTAGGGTGGTTTATGCCCTATTGAGCCATTAATTGGCCACTTAAGGGCCATTTCCCATGTTTGTACTTGAACAATTGACCAACATTCTCCAGTGCCTCTCCTTCATTGCCCAGCTGAGCGGCACTGACCTTGTTTGGTTCTACTCTTGCCTGTCCAACCTTAGCCAGAACATGTCTTCCCTTCCCACCCCACACAGGTACGTCTGGAATACCCCGGGAGTGTATCCTTGGACATATTTTATTCCTCACCTACATGATGTTGCTCCTTGCTGATGTGCTCTGAAGATATGGCTTCAAGTTCTATATTTATACAATGTTTCCACATTCTACCTTGTCACCATCTCTCGAAATCTCCATTAGACTTCTATGCTGTCAGTCTGCCTATTTAATATTTAGTCCTGACTGAGCCACAATATCATGCAATTAAATATTGGGAAGATCAGATGAGGAGGTCTTCAGTCTCCCTCACCCCCTTAAAATTCCATTCCCTTGTTACTGATTCCATCCTCCTTCTGTTTGGATACCTCTCCCAATCCAAATTAATCAGAATGTTCACAGCTTAGGCATCCTTTTCGATCCCAAGCCGATTTTACAACTCCACAATGTCCCCATCACAATGACCTCCTAAAAACACTCCTGTGATATTTCCTGCCTTTGCGCCTGCCTCCTCACATCTGCTGCTGAAATTCTTATCCACACTTAGTTCAATCCCAGAGTTGACTAGTCCAATGTTCTCCTGGCCAGTCTCCATCCTTCACAAATAGGATTACTTGAGCTCTGCTGTCTGCATCCTTGCATGAACCAGTTCCTGATCACACATCACCCCTGTGCTCATTAAATACCATAAGGGAAGGGGAGCTTCCTTCGAGCCGGAATTGAAATGAAAAATGAAATGAAATGAACTAAATACCATAAGAACATAAGGAATAGCAACAGGGGTAGACCATTTGATCCTTCGAGCCTGCTCCACCATTCAATAAGATTGTGGTTCATCTTCCCGAGCTCCTCAAACACCTTGGCCCACGTGCCTGCTGCTGCTTGGCTCAATTCCTCACAAGGATTATCTGCGAAGGAAGGCTGTCTAAAACCTGACACATGTCCAAAGTCATCGGCCTCACAAAACCAGGCAAAGACCCGAACATACCTTCAAGCTAGTGATCAATATCTCTGCTCTCTGTGTATTTCAAGGTCTTAGAGCATCTCATCTTCCAACGGATAGAGATAGGGGTGGAGAAAATCCTGAAAGCTGAACAAGCTGGTTTTCGGTGAGGGTGAAGCACATACGACCAGGCACTTGTCCTAAACACCTTCAATGCAAATGGCGTTGAAAATAACCTCAAAATAGGTGCTGCATTTCTCGATCTCGCTGCAGCATACAACACGGTCTGGCACACCGGTCTCCTTGTCAAAATCCCAAGAGTCCTCCCTCCATGGGTTGGATTGGATTTGTTTATTGTCATGTGTACCGTGGTACAGTGATAAGTATTTTTCTGCCTGCAGCTCAAACAGATCATTTAGTATTCATTCATAGAATTTACAGTGCAGAAGGAGGCCATGAAGAGAATACCAACACCATTACATTTTTTACTCCGAGATAGATGGTTCAGGGTGATGAGACAAGCGTCTGCAGGAAACAATTCAACGGGCTTCCTCAGGGATTTGTTCCAGCTCCAACCCTTTTCAATCTCTATATTAATGATCTGCCTCCAACTCTCGAGAATTCATCTATGCTGATGATATCTGCTGTGCCTCTCATGCTGGGACATTTTCTAAATTAGGGGCAACATGAAAGAACCATGCTGCAAAGCTATTGTAAGACATGACGCCTTCAGCCCTAACAACAAAACAGTCTTGAGTATATTCCACCTCCACAATGCCAGCAAACAACATGACGAGGCAACAGGGGCTGGTTTAGCACACTGGGCTAAATCGCTGGCTTTTAAAGCAGACCAAACAGGCCAGCCGCACGGTTCAATTCCTATAACAGCCTCCCCGAACAGGTGCCGGAATGTGGTGACTAGGGGCTTTTCACAGTAACTTCATTGAAGCCATTTGTGGCAATAAGCGATTTTCATTTCGTAACCCCCTTGACCGAATACTGACACATAAATTTGAGCAAGACAGCAGCAAAAATCAAAATGTGACACAACCTCCTCAGCATACCTGCTCGTTCTTCATGGGGTGCAGATTCTCAAATCTTAAGGAGCTCAGCTCTTGCCGTTGTCCACTTGACTGCAGAATACTCTGCACCAGTATGGTACAACTTATCCCATTCCAATCTTATAGATACCCAGCACAACATAACAATGAGTATTGTCTCAGGTACCCTCTGATCAACCCAACTCCCCTGGCTCTTAGTCCTGAGCAACATCCTGCCCCTCACATAATAATAATATTTTTATTGTCACAAGTAGGCTTACATTAACACTGCAATGAGGTTACTGTGAAAAGCCCCTAGTCGCCACACTCCGGCGCCTGTTCAGGGACACAGAGGGAGAATTCAGAATTCTCAGCTGGTACAGGAATTGAACCTGCGCTGCTGGCCTTGTTCTGCATCACAAGCCAGCTGTCCAGCCCACTGAGCTACCAGCCCAGGGAAATTGGGATAAGAAAGTTGGTAGAGAGGTTTTGCATCAACCCAAGCTTGTCACTACACAAGGACCTTGTCAACCGACCTGCAGCTCAGCTCCCATCACACCAGCCTCAATGGTGTTGCCTTTTTACCCTTTATGTGAACCACAAGCTGTTTCTTATATTGACCAAATGACCACACAACCAGTATGTTAGCTCAAAAACACAGTTGACTTTCACCATCTCTATCTTCATAGCCTTCATTTAAGTTTAAGACATTAGTCTTAGACCCACATTTCTCACCTCAAACTAAATTCCGTCAGGTTCTGATTGCTCTTGCCTAGAGGATCCTTTTTATGAGATCAGTAAATTAGTCCTGTCTCATGACACAGTAAGGGCGGCACGGTAGCACAGTGTTTAGCACTGTTGCTTCACAGTGCCAGGGTTCGATTCCCGGCTTAGGTCACTGTCTGTGCGGAGTCTGCACTTTCTCCCTGTGTATGAGTGGGTTTCCTCCAGGTGCTCCAGTTTCCTCCCACCAGTCCAGAAAGACGAGCTGTTAGGTAATTTGGACATTCTGAATTCTTCCTCCATGTACCCGTACAGGTGCCGGAACGTAGCGACTAGGGGATTTTAACAGTAAATTCATTGCAGTGTTAGTGTAAGCCTACTTGTGACAATAAAGATTATTATTGTTATCTATTATAACCTGCTTCCTTTTCGGGGGGAGAGCTGACTGGTGGTGATTTAATCTGAGGATCACCACACCTCAGACGAGGGGCAAGATTGAGAAGGTGGGTCTTCATGAGTAACCTCAGCCGATTCGGGAATTGTAGCCGCGCTGTTGGCGTCATGAACCAGCTGTCCAGCCAACTGAGCTGAATATCTTACACCTGAAGATACTTTCTGGATCAACTTATCCATTATAAATCCCCATGCCAAGGGGCTTGTTTAGCACAGGGCTAAATCGCTGGCTTTGAAAGCAGACCGAGGCAGGCCAGCAGCATGGTTCAATTCCCATAACAGCCTCCCCGAACAGGCGCTGAAATGTGGCGACTAGGGGCTTTTCACAGTAACTTCATTTGAAGCCTACTTGTGACAATAAGCGATTTTCATTTCATGTTCCCAATTATATTGGAAACCGGCTACTTAAACTGATCATGCTGCAATCGTCCCTCTCACTAATGAAAAGAGAAATGAAAATGTTTCCATTCAAAAGAATTTTCATTGATTTGATTAGTTCACCTCAGACGGGTTCTCCGCTCCGCCAGCCGCTTTTTCCTGCGCGGTGCTCCCTCGCCGGCAGTGGGATCCTCCATTCTGGCAGCCAGCCAATAGGATTTCCCATTGCGGCCACCCCACCCCCTTGGGAAACCTGCGTCGGTGCGCTGCCGGCGGAGAGGAAGATCCCGCTGATGGAAAATTCCGCTCCTCATATTTTTTGCCAGGTGATTTAGCATAGTTTATTTTCATTAAATCCTCAATGCATTTTTCCAAGGACAGTTCATTTGGCAAGTTCGGTTGAGGGGGTCACACCCCAAACAATAGCCTCTCTTTTTCCTTTCAGTTGCTGACTGAAACACTATACTTTTCAAAATTTTTGTTTCTTCCAAAATAACAGATGTGTTCCTTTTAAAAGGAACAAAATTCTTTAAGTGCAACAGGAATCTCAATCGTGGCCTCAGAGTAACTTCTGCTCACAAGCCAATTGTGCCTTCCATTGCAAAGGGTTCCTGTCAGCAAACTGCAAAACAAGTGAAGAATAGAAGGACAACGTTGCAGAGTGAGGATCCACCCCCAATGACGAGCACCAAGTAAAGACTGCAAACAGAACTCATCCACTTTACACTGCTAATTGTTTTGTTATTTAATTCTCAGATCCATATTTCCATTAAGTAAGCTCCATATTGTGTGTAAAAGCTGTAGAAAAAAATACCACAGTGATGGAGAAGATATAGATTACCAGTTTACTTTTATCTGTGTAACAAATGTCCCTGATTTCCATTTGAAGTACATTATTCGAAACACTTTGACAAATTTTGATTTGATAAAGTGCTAAAGAGTGAATGGGCTGCAGTGGAAACTAAGAGAATAGAAGTCTTCAACATTATGAAGGGATCCAATAGGGCAGACATAGAAGAGGTGAGTTCCCTTGTGAGAGAGGCTTATAGTAAAGGTCAGGAATATAAGATATTCATTAATAATTCCAATAAGGAATTCAGAAGAAATATCTTTGCCCAGCGAGTGGGTAAAATGTGGAATTCTCTACCACATAAGATAGCTGAGGTGAATTAGAATCGATACCTTTAACAAGTACATAGGGAAGAAAAAACCAGAAGGATATGCAGAGGAGGTGAGCTTTATTGAGTTGGAAGAGGCTCATAAGAAGCATAAACACCTGTTGGGCTGAATGGCTGTTGTAATTCTGCAGAAGTGCGAGCATTATTTGGTGTTTTAGATTTGCCAAAGATTTGACTGTAACATTTCAGAAGGTTTAACTATTAAGATAAATAGAAATCACCTTACACAATACAATAAGTCCAATAGTGGGTAGGAAAGTCAACATGATTCCTGTTGGGTGGTGGGATGGCTGAATGTGCGCAATCTTCCACCGTCCAGCCAATTCATTATGCATCTGTGAGGAGCTGGGTGAATTTCGTGGCAGGGCGGACAGGAAGTTGTCTGCTCTGCCATCACCTCAGGGGGTCGAAGGTCTTGACGTCATATTTAAACTGCACCCGGACAGACATTCACTCAAGGTAGGCCAGGCGCTCTGCTTTACTCCTCCAGGGTCCCTGCAGCCACAGCTTGTATTGGGGAAGCTGGCAGATGTGAGAAATCACATGTTGGGACAGACAAAGGCACCTCCAGCATTGTCCTTTGGTCTTTTTAGATAGAAACACCACCTGTGATATCCCCATGGTCAGGCCAATGCTCACTGTTGCCGTAAAGCTCGTTCTCCAGCATCTTGGAAATAAGGCTCTGCTGCCTCTTGCTGCTCAGTCCCTTGCTCCTCCTGGCACGGTTCCAACCTGCAATGGGCCCTCTTTCTCCTCTTCTGGATGAGAGCCATTACCAAGACAGGGCTGCCTGCCTCGTCGATGCCTTAGTGGGCCTGTGAACAAATTGAAATGGAGGACCAGAGATGAGTGATCCGGCTACTCATACATGACTTCACATGGAGACATTGTTTGATCAGGGTGGTGAAAGACATGTTAAAGAAGCCTCCCTCTGACACTATTTCACTTGTCTCCAGACACTCGAGGCTTGATAGAGAGACCATTGCATTGACATTAAACCACATGAGCCCTTGTCAGCCATGACCATCCACCTGGCAAGATTGAATTTGAGTCGCGAGTTGGTTACTGTCTACTAACCATGGTCCTTGGAGCCATCTCTCTCTCTCTCTCTCTCCCTTCATCCCTGCCTCTGACTGCAGCCAATGACAAATGGCAAAGGATGAACGTCAGCTTCACACCTTGCTGGGATCGCGATGTCATGTGATCCATGAGTCAGGAACAAACCTGCTGCCGTGTGAACTTCGCCACAGAGAGGAGAACACAACTGAGCGTGGCTGACATCCAGTCGCCTCTTAATTATTAGGGTGACCCTTTAGTCAGCCACTTGTTCTGACCTTGAACTCCACACACCAGATAAGACTCTCCTCCCACTTTGAGGAATTTCACTGACGGACTAACTGCGTGGTCGAGTTCTGATTTGATAGATGGTGCATGTCACCTTCCAGACCCAGACCACCACCTTCAATCTTCTCCCTGACATCCACTAACTTGACACACGCAATATCACCATTCCTTTCCCCCTCACCCCTGAACCTCCTCCTGTTTGTTACACTGGATCCTATTATGATCCTCCTCCGCATGCCTTTCGTCCCCTCTGAGCTGACACTCGTCACCGTTCCCATGCCCATCCTGGCACTGCTCCCTCCTGTTATCCAACTGCCTATCTAGTCTCTCCGTCCCATGAGACCTTCAGCTAACAAACTTTCACCCTGGATCTGTCATCCGACCAAATTCCACTTGGCACTCTGACTGTGACTTATCCCGACATTTTTCTATCTTTCATGGGATGTGGGAATTGTTGACAAGGGCAGCATTTATTGCCCTTTTCTAATTTCCCCTATAACGAGGAGCTTGCTGAGACACTCCAGAGGGTAGTTAACACCCCAACGCATTGCAATGGATCTGGAGTCACATGTCGGCCAGACCAGGTAAGGGTGACAGATTTCCTTCACTAAAGGGAAGCAGTGAAGCAGATTGGATTTTCGGTTAATCAGCAATGACTTCATGGTCATCATTACTGAGACCAGCGTTCCGATTGCAGATTATTCATTTAATTTAAATTCCACCACCTGCTGTGGTTGGATTTGAACCTCTGTCCCCAAAACATTAGCCTAAGCCTCTGAATTACTTACCTAGTGACGTTACCATTACACCACTATCTCCTTCTATCACCAGTACTCAGAGTTCATTCCCTAGGACCCCACCGTTGATACCATGAGCCCTGCGCTCAAAGACACTCTTCCACCTCCCCACTCCCTCCTTCCCTGTACACTCTGCACTTCCCCTTCCCTAGACATTCTGCCCACCCCCCCAACTTTCCTGAATATTTCTCCCCCCATTTCCCTGCTTTGCCTGCCTCCAATATCCAGTCTTGGTGCAGCTTTTGCTACTAGCCTTCGATATGAGTGAAGTTACGTGAGGTCCCCAAGAAGGCGAATGTGGCATCTACTGACCTCAAAGCCTGATGAAGAGGTGAAGTTCGCCAGGCGCACGTCATTTACATACAGTCATAAAACGGGCGGTCATAAAATGGACGTCCATTTGGAGGGCGAGCGCAATTCCAGCGAGGTGGACATTTAATGAATATACATGAGATGCTAATGAATGCAAAGGGGGTTCCCAACATTGTTCATCAGGAAGCTCGACTTGCCTTTAAACAAAATTTCAACAGTCCCCGCCCCCCACAATCCCGGCTGTCGGCGAGACCGGAATACTCCCCCATAGATGTTGGGTATTTACCTCTCGGCTTCAGGTATCTCTGGAAGGTATACAATAACTTTTATATTGGCCATTGAACCAACTTTAAGTTGTTTGTTGATAAACTAGCAATGGGGCATTCCATAGAATCCCGACAGTGCAGAAGGAGGCCAACTGGTCCATCGAGTCTACATTGACCCAACCAAGAGCACCCGACCTAGGCCCACTCCCCACCCTATCCCTGTAACCCTACCTAACCTGCACATCTATGGGCACTAAAGGGCAGTTTAACACGGCCAATCCACCTAACCTGCGCATCTTTGGACTGTGTGAGGAAACCGGAGCACCCGGAGGAAACCCACGCATACACGGGGAGAACGAGCAAATTCCACACAGTCACCCGAGGTCGGAATTGAATCCACATTCCTGGCACTGCGAGGCAGCAATGCTAACTATTGTTGGACATCAAGTAGGAACAGCACATTGTATTAATATCAGTGAGTGTAATAGCATCTGATGTACTTAATGACATCTTCTGTTGGCAAAACTTAGAGTAAAATCACTTCATAAAATTGTTTAGTTTAAAAAACGGCAGGCCCTTGAATTATTTCAAGGCAGTGGTCTAATCTCAGGTCTCAGCTATGACAGTGAAAGCGCAGGTGGGGGGGAGCTGGCACACAACCAGGTCAAAAGGTCAGTGTGAGGGCCACGAAGAATCCAGCACGAGTTGAAGGATAGAAAGAATCAACATTTATTTACAATAACATATGTAAACACAACAACAGCAGCAGCAACTCCCTTGCTGCTCACTCCTCTCTAGCTGGTTCCAAACTGGCCAGCTTTATTCACGCAGGAAATCTGCTAATGTTTTCTCCGCACCCTTCATTGGGGATGCTCGTACTCGCAAAGGATTGTGGGATTGCCATTAGTCCCCAGCCAGTGGTAAGGAGGCAGGTTATAACATCCCTCCCCCCCCCAAAGTCCAAGGAATCCACCAAAAACCCTGGCGAAGGAGGGTGTCGGACTCGTTTTGTAGCAGGCTGGACACCATTTGTATGAGGCGCTGGATCAGGTGGCTTGAAACGAGATGGAGAACGGTGCTTCCGAGATGAATGGTGTAAAGGTTGTACATCCACGGCCTATGGGCCTGAGGACTCCCCCTCTGAGGCGTCCTGTGTCTCCACCTTGGAGTCGGAGTCCGCTGCCTCCGTCATCTCGGCATCTCTATCTCCACGCGGTTCTGTAACGACCTGCGCAGGCTTTGAGTGAGGCACCAGAGGAAGATTGTGAGGAATACCCTCCACTGTGTCTGGTCTCTGTGGCTGTAGAAATAAGCTCCGGGGGCGGGGAAGCTTTGGAAGAGGTGGTCTTCTGGACCGAACGTGGTCTACATGCTTGCACTGGAGACGACCCAGGGCTTATCGTTCAGCGAAAAATAACGCCAGGGCCGCACTGGGCACCACCAGCAAAATTTCGAACGAACACTGGGTCACCGGGTGCAAACTGTCGAATCAGCCGATGCTGAGAAAGGCCACATCCCTCCCGTTCTTGAGTGCGGCATATTTTTGCGCCAATGTCCGGGAAAGCCATGCTAAGGCGTGTGCAAAGTCTCCGGCCCATTAGGAGTTCTGCGGGAGCTACCCCAGTCACCGCATGTGGAGTGGTCCTGTATGAAAACAAAAAACGAGCCGGTCTTGTGTCCATAGACCTGGAAGACTGCTTCTTTAGGCCTCGTTTGGATGTCTGCACTGGGCGCTCCACCAACCCATTGGAAGCCGGGTGGTATGGAGCGGTGCGGATATGGCGTATGCCGTTTATCGTCATGATCCTCGCAAACTCCTCACTTGTGAATGAAATGCCGTTGTCCGTGACCAGCACCTCGTGGAGACCATGCGTACTGAAAGACAAATGCATCTTCTCTATTGTTGCGCAGGACGTTGTGCCTACCATCTTATGCACCTCGAACCAATTAGACTGGGCATCGATTAATAGAAGGAACATGGATCCTTGAAAAGGGCCAGCGAAATCCGCATGCAAGCGCGCCCAAGGCCGCCCTGGCCATTCCCAGTGATGTAGGGGCGCGGCTGGCGGAAGCTTCTGATGCTCCTGGCAAATGGAGCAGTTTTGGGCCACCTTCTCAATGTCGGTGTCGAGGCCTGGCCACCAGACATAACTCCGGGCCAACATTTTCATTTTGGTCACACCCAGATGCCCATTGTGCAAGTCCCTTAGCTCCTGTTCTTTTTCTGGGACATTCACACGCGTCCCCCACAAGAGGATACCGTCTTCCACGCTAAATTCTGACAGTTTGGAGGAAAATGTCCGCAACTCGCCTGGGAGCTGTCTATGCTGCCCACCATACAGGACTATGTGCCGAACCTTTGACAGGACTGGCTCCGTCTGGGTCCACTCATGGATCTGTGATGCCGTGACAGGCAACGAGTCCATAAAATTTAGGGTTGCAACCACCTCACCGGTCGTGGGGGTCGGCATGGGGCCGGTCGATAAAGGCAATCGGCTCAGTGCGTCGGCATTCGCTATCTGGGTTCCTGGTTTGTGCTCCAGAAAATACTCGTAGGCAGCGAGCAATAAAGCCCAGCGCTGGACCCGTGCAGAAGCAATGGGCTGTATTGGCTTATCCTCTCGGAAAAGTCCCAGCAGAGGCTTATGATCAGTCACGATAGTGAAATGGCGGCCGTACACAAAGACCACCACCAGGCCCTCCTTTTCGATCTGCGCGTACTTCTTTTCCGCTGCAGTCAATGTGCGGGAGGCGAAAGCTATCGGCCGCTCGGCCCCGTTCTCCATCTTGTGGGACAGGACGGCCCCAATACCATACGGGGATGCATCACATGTGACGAGCAAAGGCTTTCATGATCATAGTGGGTTAGTAACCCAGACGACGACAATTGTTGTTTTACCCACCAGAAAGCGGTTTCTTGCGGCTGACCCCAAACCCAGGTGTGATTTTTCTTTAGCAGAAGGTGCAAAGGGGCCAGCGTAGTTGCCAGATTGGGGAGGAACTTCCCGTAATAGTTTACGAGGCCGAGAAAAGAACGAAGATGCGAAGTGTCAGTCGGGGCGGGGGCCTGTTGAATTGCGCGCACCTTCTCTGCGACGGGGTGCAAACCTTCGCGGTCCACCCGATAACCCAGGTAAACTACTTCCTTCGCCTGAAAGACGCACTTTGTGCGACGTAAACGGACTCCAGCCTCCGAAAAGCATCTAAGGACAGCCTCCAAATTTTCCAAATGTTCCTGCTCCGATGTCCCTGTAATCACAACGTCGTCTGAGTAGACAGCAACACGCGGTAAACCTCTCAAAATGCCCTCCATGACGCGTTGAAAAATAGCGCAGGCAGAGGATACTCCAAAGAGCAGGGGCGAAATTCTCCCCCAACGGCGGGATACCCGCCGACTGGCGCCAAAGCCGGCGCCAATCAGACGGGCATCGCGCCGGCCCAAAGGTGCGGAAGGCTACGCATCTTTGGCGGCCTAGCCCCAACATTGAGGGGCTAGGCCGACGCCGGAGGGATTTCCGCCCCGCCAGCTGGCGGAAATGGCGTTTGTTGCCCCGCCAGCTGGCGCGGAAATGCGGCGCATGCGCGGGAGCGTCAGTGGCCGCTGTCAGTTTCACAGCGCATGCGCGGGAGCGTCAGCGGCCGCTGTCAATTTCCCGCGCATGCGCAGTGGGGAGAGTCTCTTCCGCCTCCGCCATGTTGGAGGCCGTAGCGGAGGCGGAAGGGAAAGAGTGCCCCCACGGCACAGGCCCGCCCGCGGATCGGTGGGCCCCGATCGGGGGCCAGGCCACCGTGGGGGCACCTCCCGGGGTCAGATCGCCCCGCGCCCCCCCCCCAGGACCCCGGAGCCCGCCCATGCCGCCTGGTCCCGCCGGTAAATACCAGGTTTGATTTACGTCGGCGGGACAGGCAATTCCTGGGCGGGACTTCGGCCCATCCGGGCCGGAGAATCCAGCGGGGGGTCCCGCCAACCGGCGCGGCCGGATTCCCGCCCCCGCCCAATCTCCGGGAGCGGAGACTTCAGCGGGGGCGGGGGCGGGATTCACGGCGGCCAACGGCCATTCTCCGGCCCAGCGGGGGGTCGGAGAATGACGCCCCAGGTCCCTGTGTGTATTAATAGTTAATTATGGCCGGGAGGCAGGGTCCAGCTCCAACTGCAGGTAGGCGTGACTCATATCTACTTTCGTGAACGAGAGTCCGCCTGCAAGCTTCGCGTAGAGATTCTCTATGCGAGGCATTGGATATCGGTCGAGCCGGGAAGCTGTATTCACTGTAAGTTTATAGTCGCCGCACAAGCGAACTGTGGCATCTTTCTTCATTGTACAATTCAGGTACAATTGGTGCTGCCCAGTCAGAGAAACGGACGGGCCTGATAATACCCAAACTCTCCAAACAAGTGAGCTCCCCTTATACCTTCTCGAGCAAGGCGTAAGGCACCAAGCGCACCCGGAAATAGCGCGGCGTGGCTCCTGGTTCGACTTGGATACGGGCTACGGCCCCTTTTATTTTCCCCAATTTGGACTGGAATACATCTGGGTATCGTCCTAGCACCTCAGTCAACCCTCCAGAACCTGTTTGAAGGATGTGCTGCCACTGCAAACGCAAATGGTGCAACCAGTCCCGACCCAACAGGCTGGGCCCATGGCCGCGCACCACGATAAGTGGGAAACGCCCCTCCTGGCGTCCATAAACAACAGGAGTCATCGTAGTTCCAGCGATGTCCAATGGTTTTCCCGTGTAGGTGGCCAACCTGGCCTGTGAGTCGGTTAATGTAAGGGTCTGTATACCCTGCTTGATGCGGTCGAATGTCCTCTGGGCGATCACAGAGACCGCTGCGCCAGTGTCCAACTCCATCTCAATGGCTGACCATTGACCGTACTGTCAGCTTAATGGGGCCACACGGGGAGCTGCCACACAATGCAGCTGCAGGCAGTCGTCCTCCGTCTCCACGTCCTCAGGAGTAGTCGCCGCAGGTTCATCCACATGGAAGGTACGGCCCCTGGGCTGGTCCCAGTTACGGCCACTGGGCTGGCCCCAGTTTCGGTCGAAACAAGGCACCTCTGGCGCCCCCAGGACCGGCGTCCGCGACGGGGTCGGCGCCCACAAGTCCGACACTGACATGGCTCCTCATCCATCGGTTCTGGAGAAGGCTCTCTTCGGGGAGGAATGTCCGATGGCCACTGGCGTCAATCCAGACGTCGCCTCGCCCAAGGTACCGCAGGAGTGCGGGGGGACATTTTCGGGCGGAAGGGGTTGCGCCCCAAGGCATGCACTTCCATTCCCTGTAGCCCCTGCACTCCTCGTTCTGCGCTCTCTCAGGACAATACTATTTGACTGGCCTGTTGAAAAGTCAATGTTGGCTCAGCTAACAACTTTCTCTGGGTGGCCGCATTGTTAATACTGCAAACCAAACGGTCGTGTAACATTTCTGACAAGGTCTCACCATAGTCACAGTACTCCGCAATCCTGCGTAGCCTGGATAGAAAGTCGGCAAGGGATTCTCCTGGGGTCCTCTCAGCAGTATTAAACCGGTAACGCTGGACTATCGTGGACGGGGTTGGGTTAAAATGCTGCCCCACTAAATTCACAAGTTCATCAAACGTTTTGGTGTCTGGCGCAGCTGGGTAAGGCTCCTAATCACCCCAAACGTATGCGGGTCACGATGACATCATTTCAAAGGGGATGGAGCATGGCTTACCGGCATCAAACCGGCGCCGGTCCCGATTTCGGCGTCGGAGCCCGTTCTCCGCCCGATCGCTGAACACGATTTTGGCGTCGGACAAAGGAGAATCCCGCCCAACATTCCCGAGGCGACCTCTTCCCACCTATCTCAGACAGGAGCAGTTGCCACATGTTGTAAATGCTGTCCTGTTGGCTTTCACAGTGCAGAGGATACCGGAAGTCTGCAGAAGGATTTGGATAGGTTAGGTGAATGGGCTAGGGTCTGGCAGATGGAATTCAATGTTGCCAAGTGTGAGGCTATCCATTTTGGGAGGAATAACAGCAGAATGGATTATTATTTAAACGGTAAGATGTTAAAACATGCTGCTGTGCAGAGGGACCTGGGCGTGCTGGTGCACGAGTCGCAAAAAGTTGGTGTGCAGGTGCAACAGGTGATTAAGAAGGCTAATCGAGTTTTGTCTTTCATTGCAAGAGGGATGGAGTTCAAGACTAGGGAGGTAATGCTACATTGTATAAAGTGTTGGTGAGGCCACATCTGGAGTATTGTGTTCAGTTTTGGTCTCCTTACCTGAGAAAGGACATATTGGCACTGGAGGGAGTGCAGAGGAGATTCACTAGGTTGCTCCCAGAGTTGAGGGGAGGAACTTCTTCACCCAAAGGGTTGTGAATCTCTGGAATTCCTTGCCCAGTGAAGCAGTTGAGGCTCCTTCTTTAAACGTTTTTAAGAAAAAATAGATACCTTTCTAAAGAATAAAGGGATTCGGGGATATGGTGTACGGGCCGGAGAGTGGAGCTGAGTCCACAAAGATCAGCCATGATCTCATTGAATGGCGGAGCAGGCTCGAGGGGCCAGATGACCTAATCCTGCTCCTAGTTCTTATGTTATTATTGTTCGTTGGTGTTCAGCTGATCGTGGGTTGATAGGCCAAACCACTGTATCTCTCATAATCCAATCAATAATTGCAAATGTTGCAATGCCATAAGGCTCACAGAATCACACAATAGTTAAACAGCAATGGTGCCAGAATAATGCAAGATATATAAAACAGTCCAAAACAGCAGCTCTGACTAGATGATACGCGTGAAATAACACAATATCGTGGACACAATATGCATTCAATTGTGGGCCATGCCAAAACACTATTACACCAGGAGGATTTCACTGGAAGGAATCAGGCTTTCCCTTTCCCCATCAATATTGATTGGTTTTTGTGTCTGATTGTATCCTTAGATTAGAGGCAAATGTGAGAACATTTGCTGTGGGCAATTTCCCCCCTCTGCTTTAATTAAAAAATAATTCAGTCAATATAACATGGTTTCAAAATGATTTAATAAAACTGCTGCGGGGTTTACAGGTGGACTGTTACGATGCCAAAGATTTCCATCAGCTCTGTTGGCTGTACAAGAGCCTTCTGCAGCTTGGATACACTGAAAAACGCTTCAGTGAACAAGTACATTAGCATTGGCTGTGCTCCGCTTGATGGCTGGATGGGAGGGGATAGTTAGCATGTGGGGCTGGTCTGTGATGTGGCTCAGATGAATAGGTGCTTATGAGGAGATTGGGGTGGGGATAAGGGGAAGCGGTGGGGGTGGGGGGGCACGGGGGGGGGGGGGGGGGGGCACGGGGGGAAGAACAGAGTAAATGAAATTAGCAAATAAAGTGGCAAAGACAGGAAAGCAGTTCTGTCTCCCGGGAGAGATCCCTGGGAAGAGCTGGAAAGAATTTGATCTCGAAGAACCCAGCAGAGAAGCTGTGGCATTTGTTTTCAATTCAGCAAGAATGAGTTTACAGCTTCAATGATTTTTTTTTTTCCCCCCTTAGTTCCGAGCGGTGAGACATAACTCATCTCAGCTGGTTGTATGGCAAGATCAAATGACAGACAATTTCACTTGAAGCCCAGGGTTTCTATCTGGCAGCCAGCAATCCGGGACATCCTTAAAACTTCATTTCTCATCTGGGTGGAAGCAAACAAAAATTATCTATGCCAGATGTTAGCTTGCAGACTTCGCTGTACATCTAGACATTCAAACAACAATAAAAGAACGAACAAATGCTTGCTTTGATATTGGGCTAAATGCACCGTTACATTTCTGCTCCCCGGGATATTGAGCATCATAGTTGTCATTTGTTTGATTTGAAGTCCTCATGAATTATTGTTACTACTGTCAAAACCATTAGTTTGAATGCAATGTGATGATGTAAGCTGCAGATTATTTCAGAGTTACAGTTACTTTTTTTAAGTCAGTATTGAGAAACCAAAATTCTGGGTATCAGCAGGTTGAAAAGCTATGTGAGCAAAGGAGAATGGTGCCAATATTGCCTTTTAAAATAAGAGGAATATCAGACTGAGGGACGCAAGGCATTCCTCAATTTTTAAGATTCTGAGTCAGAGATGGAGTGAGAATGGTGATTTTGAGATATTAGGTTCACGATCAGCATTCTGTTTAAATAGAATTATTCCAAATAAAGTGAATTAATTGATGAATTTCCAGAAATCCTGAAATTTGTAGAGTTTCGGTCATTCTGGAAGACTTGTTTGTTAACCAATGTTTCTGAATGCACGTGTTCTCATTTATGAAACTGCAGCAGAAGAATGATTGGAATTTAATTAACTCAAAATCAAAGACCACGGGCGGAATCGTCTCAGAAAACAGCAAAGTCTGATTTTGTGCAGATAAAGTAGAGTTTTACCCGCTGAGGACAGTGGTAGTGTTTTCCACCGGATTGTGTGGCACTTTGTTTAAACATTGTAGCGGCATGGATTTCTCATCGGTCTCCGATTGGCACATACCGCCGTGACGTCGGAGTTTCAGTCATCCAGGCATCAGATTTAAAAGCCAGTCGTGCACAGAGCTCGTACTCCCCAAGGAATAGGAAGCCGCTGGGAACTGACGGCTGCCAAAGCTAAAATACATGCTTCTGCCAAACCTAGTGATGTCTCGTTTAAACACAAACTAGACTATCTCTCAGGTTATCTTCCCGGCCCTACACTCATCCCTGGAGCATCTCGACAACAAGGACCCCTATGTCAGATTCCTGTTCATTGACTACAGCTCCGCCTTAAACATCATAATCCCAGCCAAGCTCATATCCAAACTCCAAAATCCAGGACTCAGCTCCTCCCAGTGCAACTGGATCCTCGACTTCCTGACCTACAGGCTGCAATCAGTAAGGATAGGCAACGACACCTTCTCCACGATAGTACTCAATACCAGAGCCCCGCAAGGCTGTGTACTTTGCCCCGTGCTATACTCCCTGTACACACACTGTGTAGCAAAATTTGGCTCCAATTCCATCAACAAGTTTGCTGATGACATGACTGTAGTGGGTTGGGAGTACAGAGTCAGAGTACAGGAGGGAGAATGAGAATCTAGTGGCATGGTGCAATGACAATAGTCTTTCCCTCAATATCAGCAAAACTAAGGAGCTGGCCATCAACTTCAGGAAGCGAAGTATCGTACACATCCCTGTCTGTATCAATGGTGCTGAGGTGAAGATGGTTGACAGCTTCAAATTCCTAGGTGTGCACATCACCAACAATCTGTCCGGGTCCACTCACGTCGACTCTGGGACCAAGAAAGCACAACAGCACCTTTACTTCCTCAAAAAATTAAGGAAGTTCGGCATGTCCACATTGATTTTTAAAATTTTTTACAGACACACCATAGAAAGCATCCTATCTGGCTGCATCACAGCTTGGTATGGCAACTGCTCAGCCCAAGACCGTAAGAAACTACAGAGAGTCATGAACACAGCCCAGTCCATCACGCTAACCCGGCTCCAATCCATTGATCTGTCTACACCTCCCGCTGCCTGGGGAAAACGGGCAGCATAATCAAAGACCCCTCCCACATGGGTTATTCTGTCTTCCAACCATTTCCATTGGGCAGAATATGCAAAAGTCTGAGAACACGCACCAATAGATTCAAAAACAGCTTCTTCCCGCTGTTACCAGACTCCTGTATGACACTCTTATGAACTGAACTGATCTTGTCCACATCTTCTCTACAGTTGTAGTGCTATACTCTGTAAGCTGCAGCCGATGTCTATGTTTATGTGTTTACATTGTACATTCACAGTATATTCTATGTATTCATGTATGGAACGATCTGCCTGAACTGTACGCAGAACAATACTTTTCTCTATATCTCGGTACACGTGACAATAAATCAAATCTGATATAATCTAAATCTTGACAGGGCGGAGGCCTGGGGTGACATCCTCCACCCCCATTCTGGGCAAAGACCAGCAAGCAAGGTGCCAAATCCATCATGGGAGCCAGTGGTCAGTGCCGCCAGTGCCAACACGAGGAGAGCCCCCCAGTGCCGAAAGGCGATGAATGATCCCTTCCGTTCTGTCCGGTAAATCACTCTTCTCGTTACTCTCAACTCACACACTCACAAACCCATCACACATCTACAGAGACCTCACTGACTGCCAGCTCAAGGTACACCATCGCTCACTCTCCCACCACACACACCTTCCTCTCCCCTGTGGGCCATATCGTCATCCCTTCCCTGACCTCATTCACCACCCACACATAATAATAATAATCTTTATTATTGTCACAAGTAGGCTTACATTAACACTTCAATGAAGTTACAGTGAAAAGCCCCTAGTCGCCACACTCCAGCGCCTGTTCGGGTACACAGAGGGAGAATTCAGAATGTCCAAATTACCTAACAGCACGTCTTTCGGGACTTTTGGGAGGAAACTGGAGCACCCAGAGGAAACCCACGCAGACACAGGGAGAACGTGCACTCTGCACAGACAGTGACCCAAACCGGGAATCAAACCAGGGCCCCTGGCGCTGTGAAGCAACAGTGCTAACCACTGTGCTACCATGCCACCCAGACATAGCAGACATCCTTATCATCTGCCCTAGTAGGCATCTTGCTCACAATCTCTCCATCAGTATTCATGCAAGCTGGCACACAACAAAATGGAGAGGTCCCAAATGGTGAAGGAATGGCAGAATTCAAAGTCTTGAATGACTCAGCTGGCTGGCAAGGATGTGGGCTGTTCCTGTGCTGATGGTGAGGTCAGCAGCATTCAATTAATTGAGGATCCTGCACTACAACACCCATCAGACAACCACACTGTGAGTGATGTCTCTTACTCCACAGTCCCCTGGCATGTATTAATGATCTCTCTTTTACAAGCACATTTGAGAGGTCATCCACAAGCCAGGCCATCGCCTCAAGGCCTAAAGACACCTCGGAAGATGAGTCTGATAACACACTCATTGAAGAACCATCATGACTTTCGCCTCCACCCTCGACCAGCGGAGAGACACCTCAGTGGGTCCTAGTTCTGGAGTAGCCTCAGGTACACAATCTAGTGAGCACATCGCACAGCCTGATCCACAGCAGGCGGTGGCAGGGACATCCCAGGGTGCTGACACTCAGAGGATTGCTGGAGGCCAAGAATCTGCTGAGTCTGATGAGGGGCCTGTGGACTCGGACATGCCTCAGTTGCTGCAGCTGCAAAGACAATCTCGAGAACATCGGGAAGGGATGTCTGCTGCACTGCTCAGATTGTAAAGCACGATGGAGAAGTCAGTCCGTCTTCAGTCTGAGGTGATCGCACCAACATGGCAATGCACCGAGATTAACACCGGTGGCGGCCATCATGGCGATCTTGGTGTAAGACATTGGTTGTGCACTGCAGTGAGAGCTGCACTCCATCGCTGAGGCACTTGTGAGCATCAATCAGTGTCAATGCAAGAGGGGACCAAGGTGTTGTGAGCTCACTCCAGCTGCCCCCTCCCTCTCAAGGAGTCAGCCAGAGACCCTTGGGCACCCAGAGCTGGAATTTCAGGAGGCGCACATTCTCTGGCCATCCACCCAAGTGACTCCAGCAGTGATCGGCCATCGAACCCCTTCTTCCTGTGACTCCCATCAGCTCCAGCTCCACAGGCCAAGAGTGTAAGCGCTAAAACAGGAGGACCCTGAAATTGGCCGGCTCCCGCCCCTCCAGGTCTCAGCCCTCCAGAAGACACCCGCCAAGGTAATCATGGACAACAGGGTTTAGAAGTCAGTAGACCACCTCCTCCCCATAGTGGATGTTGGGGATGCACCAAGATGTAACGACAGAGTTAGAATGGTCAAGAAGATGGAAACTTTGGTTCCTGCACCAGAAAACAAACAGAGTGTTAATCTGGCTTTCCTGATGTATGGTCGCACAGACTCAGTGAACTCATACATTCAAGTGACAGCCCTGCTTGGTGCTCAGTTGTTGCTGATCTGGGCAGCTGGTTGGTAAAGCCAGTGTTATGACTTTATATGATAATGGTCAATGGACATTGCGACAGCTGCTGGAAACCTGTTGGATGGCGGTGCCTGAGCAAATCCTGGTTGGTGCAGAGGGACTACTTAATTCATGACTGTCAATGCGTGATGCTTGCAATCAGCAGTGTGACTAATCCAATTAAAATGTGCCTTTGTATATCTCATCAACTGCTTGTGGGACCTTTAGCTGAACCAACCTGTTGCTTGCACATTAAAGTATAACCTGATAACTAAAGCATCTGCAAGTGTTCCTATTATGATATTATGGATTATGCTAGGTTGGGACATATTTAACAGTTGACAAGGCACTGAACATTATTCAATTCTGTTTATTCGGCACACTTGTGGGCTGTAGGAGCACCTTCCTATATGGGAATTGCAATTTTATAGCAGAAAGCTTCCATCAGATTTTATATAAAATTAGTAATTCTGAGGGCTGGAACAACAAACAATTGTTTTATAAAAAGGAGCATGCTCAAAAGAAATAGAACACTTTTGAAGTGAAGACAAAGGCCAAATAACAGGATTGAAGATAATTGATTAAGAGATGAGAGGAGTCATGAGGGAAAATGTCTTCACCCAGAGGTTGTGAGCATCTGGAAGTCGCTGCCTGGTTTGGTGGTGGAGGCAGAGACCCTTAACTCAGTTAGAAGGTACCAGGATCTGCTCCTGAAGTGCTGTTAAACTGCAAGGCTACAGGCCAGGCCCTGGAAGGTGGGATTTGACTAGGCGGCTAATAATGGCAACACGGTGACTCAGTGGTTAGCACTGCTGCCTCACAGCGCCGAGGACCCGGTTTGATCCCAGTCCAAGTCACTGTCCGTGTGGAGTTTACACATTCTCCCCATGTCTGCATGGGTCTCACACCCACAACCCAAAAGATGTGCAGGCTAGGTGGATTGGCCACTCTAAATTGCCCCTTAATTGGGAATAAATAATAATTGGGTACTCTAAATTTATTTTTAAAAAGTATAGGCAGCTGGTTTTTCCCTTTGTGAGTGCGCTGACACGATGGACTGAATGGTCTCTTGATGTACCGTAACCTTTCTCTGGTTTAATGGTTCTAAATGGAAAACTGATGATTAACAATGAGTTGGAACTGGACCAAAGTATGAAGCCAACTTAAGTTTAGCCAGATCAAAACTAAGATTTGTATTTAAATCGCTCGGTTGCAATCACTGATTTAAATTTGCTGAAAACCCCATCAGCAGGAGAGGCTGGAAAACTCCCCCCTTAGTGCCAAACAGAAACATCTGTATGTCTACTTCCAGCTGCATTCTAAGTCAGTTCACTTTGGAAACCCTGACAAGGGTAAAATCTAAAGCAATTTTAAAAACCTTCAAGTTAAATGCTCTTCAGCAACATATTCAGTGTAAAATAAGCTCACTGCGGAAATGTTAAACATTTCGAGAGGAGGAATTATGGATAAATTTAGATTCACAGTAAGTTTAAGATTTTGGTAAAATGTGGATGGGATTTGACTGAATCATTTGAAATTTGAATTCAAAGCTTAATGTCACATTTTAAAATGAACCGAGGGCAATCCTTTGGCAAACTTTTCAGAAAGGGCCTAGACCAGTGATGGGCCACATGCAGCCCATCGGGGCTCCAAGTGCCAGCCTCAAGACATTTTGGTATGGGCGGCACGGTGGCACAGTGGTTAGCACTGCTGCCTCAGAGCACCAGGGACCCGGGTTCAATTCCGGCCTCGGGTGACTGTCTGTGTGGAGTTTGCACTTTCTCCCCATGTCTGCGTGGGTTTGATTCAGATGCTCCGGTTTCTTTACACAGTCCAAAGATGGCAGGTTGTCATAGAATTTAAAAACATTTTTTATCATAGAATTTACAGTGCAGAAGGAGGACATTCGGCCCATCGAGTCTGCATCAGCTCTTGGAAAGAGCACCCTACCCAAGGTCCACACCTCCACCCTATCCCCATAACCCAGTAACCCCACCCAACACTTAAGGGCAATTTTGGACACTAAGGGCAATTTTAGCATGGCAAATCCACTTAACCTGCACATCTTTGGACTGTGGGAGGAAACCGGAGCAACCGGAGGAAACCAACGCACACACGGGGAGAAAGTGCAAACTCCGCACAGACAGTGACCCAAGCTGGTGTCGAACCTGGGACCCTGGAGCTGTGAAGCAATTGTGCTATCCACAATGCTACCGTGCTGCCCTGCTTAGGTAGATTGGCCATGGTAAATTGCCCCTTAGTGTCCAAAAAGTTAGGTAGTGTTATGGGGATAGGGTGGAGATGTGTGGGTTTCCTCCTACAAGTCCCGAAAGACGTGCTTGTTTGGTGAATTGGACATTCTGAATTCTCCCTCAGTGTACCTGAACAGACGCCGGAATGTGGCGACTAGGGGATTTTCACAGTAACTTCATTGCAGTATTAATGTAAGCCTACTTGTGACACAAATAACGATCATTATGTGGTCTTAAGCTTAAGCTTGCTCTTTCCAAGGGCCGGAGCAGACTCAATGGGCCAAATGGCCTCCTTCCGCACTGTAGAGATTCTATGATTCTATGACCTGGGAGACCCAGTGGATGTGATTTATTTAGACTTTCTGAAGGCTTTCGACAATGTCTCACATAGCAGATTACTGTGTAAAGTTAAAGCCCATGGGATTGCGGATAGTGTCTTGAGATGGATAGAAAGCTGGTTAGCAGACAGGGAGCAAAACGTTGGAATAAATGAGTCTTTTTCCACTTGGCAGGCGGTAACTAGTGGGGTACCGCAGGGATCTGTGCTAGGACCCCAACTGCTCACATTATATATCAATGCTTTGGACAAGGGAACTAAATGTAGTATTTTCAAATTTGCAGTTGATACAAAATTGGATAGGAGGGTGAGCTGTGAGGAGGATGCAGAGATGCTTCAGCAGGATTTGTCAGGCTGAGTGAGTGGGCATATTCATGTCAGATGCAGTATAATGTGGATAAATGTGAGGTTATCCACTTTGGTAGCAAAAATAGGATATAAGATTATTATTTGAATGGCTGTAAATTGAGAGAAGTGGATACTCAGCGAGACCTTGGTATCCTCATGCATCAATCGCTGAAAGTAAGCGTGCAGGTACAGCAGGCAGTAAAGAAGGCAAATTATATGTTGGTCTTCATAATGAGAGGATTTGAGTTTAGGAATCAGGATGTTTGACTGCAATTATATAGGGCATTGATGAGGTCACACCGGGAGTATTGAGTGCAGTTTGGTGTCCTTATCTGAGGGAGGATGTTCTTGTGATGGAGGGAGTGAGGCGGAGGTTTGCCAGGCTGATTCCTGAGATGGCGGGACTGTCATAGGAGGAGAGACTTAGTTGGTTAAGATTATATTCATTGGTGTTTAGAAGAGTGAGAGGGGAGTCTCATGGAAACTTATAAAATTCTAACAGGATTAGATCGTGTAGATTCAGAATGTTCGCATTGGTGGGCGATTCCAGAACAAGGGGTCATCGTTTGAGGATTTGGGGTAAACCTTTTAGGACTGGGGCAAGGATAAATTTCTTCACCCAGAGAGTGGTGAATCTGTGGAATTCATTACCACAAAAAGTAGCTGAGGCCAAAAAGTTGTGTGATTTTAAGAAGAAATTATTTACAGGTCTGTGGTGATGTGCACCCCTGTAAATACACAAGGGGTTAATATAAATACATGTAGACTAGCTAGACACTAGAGGGAGCACCAGAGACATCACACACACACACTCAACCAATAGATCAGTTAGATAGGACACGACCAATGGACATTCACGATACACACAGAGGTGACACGACCACAGGAGGGCATTACACCAACTCAAATATAAAGGACACCACGCACATGATCTGCCTCTTTCCAGTGGAGACAGTCAGTGAGTACAGACACAGGGTTGATTCAATATCACTTCCACCACGTGGATTGTAGCAGACTGGTTAGTCAGTCTGGGTAGCTATAGTAGGATTAGCAGTAGTGTCAAAACCAAGTAATAGAAGTGTAAATAGTTTAATAAACGTGTTGAAGTTAACTCCACGTCTGAACCTTCCTTTGTCAAGTGCACCACAAGGAAACCGCTTATGCTACACCGAGAGCATAACAAGACAAGGTCCTGGGGCTAAAGGGGTCAAGGGATGTGGGGGGAAGGCAGGATCAGGGTATTGAACATGATGATAACCCATGAGCATAATGAATGGTGGAGCAGGCTCGAAGGGCTGAAAGGCCTTTTCCTGCTGTTATTTTCTATGTATGTTGACCATTGCTCAATCACAGGGTTGCCACATTCCAATGATTTCAGTCCACATAGCTTTTTTTCCCTACTGGTATGACTGAAGTGATTCACACATAAGGGAAGGGCGAGTGAAGTGAGGTGCGCGCTGATCGCTCACAACATTGTGTCCAAAATGTAAATATTTCTTCTGTTTTTAATCACTTGAAGTTGATGATAGTTCTATTAAGATATAAATGATTAAGCATTTTCAATAACTCGTTATGAAATAATTGCCATGTGTTAAGTGTATTTAATCTTATTCATGGGGTCATGGTTAGTGAATAAGCCTGATTTCAATCTTGCGATCCACTCTCTAGCCTTGGTTGCCCATCACTGGCCTGGACTTTCCCCAAGACGGCAACTGCTACTTCAATGAGTTCAGTTTCTTTGCCTCACCACCATTCCTGCAACTCCTGCCCCACCATGCACAAGATGGTGCTGGAGCGTGGCAACTCTGCGAGCTCTCCCTAACAGATCCTCTTTTCACTTATCTTACAATCATTCTAATCTTTTAAAATTAAATTCTAAGACTAACATTATTACTAACCTGGCTATTTTATCTTTTCTTGAAGGCTTGAACATCCTCCGAGGCCCATGGATACCTTTTGACCCGACCCGACCTGACCTCCAAGACCTGGAAACGGATGAGGCCCAAACCGGAAGTGAGGCCCTGACCTCGATTTGGACCAGACCCGGCCTAATAACCGACGCCAGCCCCCGGACTGCCTGGCCCAGACCCTGGAGCTCCCGACCCGGCCTAAGAACCGACGCCAGCCCCCAGACTGCCTGGCCCAGACCCTGGAGCTCCCGACCCGGCCTAAGAACCGACGCCAGCCCCTGGACTGCCTGGCTCAGACCCTGGAGCTCCCGACCCGGTTTCCGACCACGAGACCCGGCCCAAATCGACCCGGAGAGGTACGCCCAGCGACCCAACACGGAGAGACCCGCCCAACAACCCGACCTACCTGGAGATGGAGGAAAGAAAAATTCACGTGGAGGCCCGACCGAGCCTACTCAGAGACCCGACCCCAGGATCACCCAAGGAGGGAACAGAACACAGGACCCAGCCCAACCTGCCTCAAGAAGCCCCTGCCTGTGACCCAGGCCCCCCGAAATGGTGAAGACCCCACGTGAGGACCCGAATGCAATGTATTCCCGTGCTCACAGAACGGCGGGACACGACCGGATCCCAAACATGCCCCCCCCCCCAGCAATCCCATTACCTCAACCAGTGCCCGGGACCCTGCCAGACGTGACCCCGGAAACTTAAACAGCGCCCTGGTCCCCGCCAGTGCCCTGGTCCCCGCCAGTGCCCTGGCCCCCGCCAGACGCAATCACCTACTTTCCACAAGGGCTGACTTCTCCCATCGGATCCCGGGACTAACCAACTGCAGCCCCCGACTGAGGAAGTGAGGGAAACACGGCGGTCTGCAGGTTAGACTGAAGCAACGCAGTTTCAAGACTCCTCTCCGCAGCATACTCCTGGCAAACGTACAAGCGATTGAAAACAAGCTGGATGAACGTAACACCAGACTTACCTCTCATGGGGAAGTAAGAGACTGCTGTGTGCCCTGTTTCACAGATACATGGCTCACCCCCGCCTCACTGGACTTTGCCATACAACCTGAAGGCTTCTCAATTCATCAGGCGCACCGCACCGCGTCATCAGACAAAGCAAAGGGTGGAGGGGTTTGCCTCCTCATCAACTCCCCCTGGTGCTTGGATGTGGCGACCCTGGCGACCCACTGCGCCCCGGACCTGGAAAACCTGATCGTGAAGTGCCGCCCATACTATCTTCACATTATCACAGCGGCCTACATCCCACCCCAGGCAGAAGTGAAGAAGGTGCTGGACGAACTGTACACAGTTATAAACAATAATGAAAAGGAACACCCGGAGGCCTTGTTCATCGTGGCTGGAGACTTCAACAACGCCAATCTCAAGAGTGCTCTGCCAAAATTCCACCAGCACATCTTCCACCAGGGGCGACAACACTCTTGACCACTGCTACTCAAAAATCAAGGGCGCCTACCGTTCCATCCCCCGACCGCACTTTGGGAAATCAGACCACAAGACGGTGCTCCTTCTCCCGGCATACAAGCAGAAACTCAAGCGGGAGAATCCAGCTAAGAAGGTCGTGCAATGCTGGTCCGAGGAAACAGAAGAGCTCTGACGTGATTGCTCTGAGACAGTCGACTGGTCCATATTTAAGAACTCATCGACCAACTTAAATGAGTATGCCACCACCGTCACAGACTTCATCAGCAAATGTGTGGACGACTGCGTGCCGAAGAAAGCAGTACGTACGTTCCCCAACCGGAAACTATGGCTCAATCACGAGATTGACTCCCTACTGAAGGTCAGGTCTGAGGCGTTCAAGTCAGGCGACCCTGACCTATACGCAAAATCTAGGTACGACCTCCGCAAAGCCATCCGAGATGCCAAGAGAGAATATCAGACCAATCTAGAGTTGTGGCAAGGCCTAAACAACGTAACAGGCTACAAAGCGAAGCTGAGCAGTATCTCTGGCAGCAGCGCACCCCTCCCTGATGAACTCGATGCATTCTATGCTCGGTTCGAGCAGGAAACCAACAATCCGCTATCGAGTGCCCCAGCAGCCCAATACAGACCCATACCCACCATCACAGCTTCTGGGGTCAGATTGGCCTTCTTGAAAGTGAACCCTCGGAAGGCGACAGGTCCGGACGCGATCCCTGGTCGTGCACTCAGAGCCTGCACGGACCAGCTGGCAAATGTGTTCGCGGACATCTTTCACCTGTCCCTACTCTGCTCCGAGGTCCCCACCAGCTTCAAGAAGACCACCATCATACTGGTGCCAAAGAAGGACCAGGCAACGTGCCTCAATGACTACCGTCCGGTGGCCCTGACTTCAGTCGTAATGAAGTGCTTTGAGAGGTTGGTCATGAAGCGTATCACCTCCATACTCCCAGAATGCCTTGAGCCAGAACTACAATTCACATACCGCTGCAAATGGTCCACAGCAGACGCCATGTCCCTGGCCCTACACTCATCCCTAGAGCATCTCGACAACAAGGACTCCTACATCAGACTCCTATTTATTGACTACAGCTCCGCCTTCAACACCATAATCCCAGCCAAACACATATCAAAGCTTCAAAACCTAGGACTTGGCTCCTCACTCTGCAACTAGATCCTCGAATTTCTGACCCAGAGAGCACAATCAGTAAGAATAAACAAGACCATCTCCTCCACAATAATCCTCAATACCGGGGCCTCACAAGGCTGCGTACTTACCCCCCTAATATACTCCCTTACACACACGACTGTGTGGCAAAATTTGGTTCCAACTCCATCTACAAGTTTGCTGACGATACGACCATAGTGGGCCGGATCTCGAATAACAACGAGTCAGAATACAGGAGGGAGATAGAGAACCTAGTGGAGTGGTGCAGCGACAACGGTCTATCCATCAATGCCAGCAAAATTAAAGAGTTGGTCACTGACTTCAGGAAGCAAAGTACTGTACACACCCCTGTCAGCATCAACGGGGCCGAGGTGGAGATCGTTAGCAGTTTCAAATTCCTAGGGGTACACATCTCCAAAAATCTGTCCTGGTCCACCCACGTCGACGCTACCACCAAGAAAGCACAACAGCGCCTATACTTCCTCAGGAAACTAAGGAAATTCGGCGTGTCCACATTAACTCTGACCGACTTTCACAGATACACCATAGAGAGCATCCTATCTGGCTGCATCACAGCCTGGTATGGCAACTGCTCGGCCCAAGACTGCAAGAAACTTCAGCGAGCTGTGAACACTGCCCTGTCCATCACACGAACCTGCCTCCCATCCATTGACTCCATCTACTCCTCCCGCTGCCTGGGGAAAGCAGGCAGCATAATCAAAGACCCCGCCCACCCGGCTTACTCACTCTTCCAACGTCTTCCATCGGGCAGGAGATACAGAAGTCTGAGAACACGCACGAACAGGCTCAAAAACAACTAATTCCCCGCTGTTACCAGACTCCTGAATGACCCTCTTATGGACTGACCTCATTTACATTACACCCTGTATGCTTCATCCGATGCCGGTGTCTATGTATTTACATCGTGGACCTTGTGTTGCCCTATTATGTATTTTCTTTTCTTTTCATGTAATTAATGATCTGTTGAGCTGCTTGCAGAAAATTACTTTTCACTGTACCTCAGTACATGTGACAATAAACAAATCCAATCCAATCTACCCTACCTAAAAGTCCATTCTACGTGTTAATCAGTTCTTATGTAAAGAAAAACTTACCTGATACAAATCCTAATTTTGCTGGATTGGGTGTGTGTCCTCCTTGACCTATTGGCTCAAGAGAACCAACCTGTAATGCGGTAAAATGTCCCAACGCACTTCACAGGAATGTTCTCAAACAAACTTTGGCACGGAATCACATGATGGGGCTGATGACCAAACGTTTGCTCAAAGAGGCTTTAACGCAGGGTTTTTCAAAGTGCAGGTCAGGTCACGGACGTATGTCAGAAAGGTTGTGGAGCTAAGGGTCACAGTGTTCTGCACCCATTAGCCACTACTGCAGAGTTTCCCAACGTCAGCATTCAGAAGCCTGCAGGGAAAATCCTGTCTAAAATATCAATTCAGCCCTCTAGAGGGGGCAATTTTTTGACGGATTTCCTGTAAGCCTCCCGGTGCCCCCTCAACCCACCACCACCTCCTTCCCGCCGGCAGCTCCGCCTCAAAAACCATGTGCCGCAAAATGTTTGGCGGATTCCTCCTGGCCAAAGCTGAGGCCCAAGAGTTCACCCAGACATGGTTCATCTGCACTACCATCCCCCTGGACATGCTCTGCCCCGATGCAGAACAGTTGTCCAGTGGACGACATCAAGGGACCATACTTCCCCTTCCGGGAGACGATTCTGCAACAGAAAGAGCTCGTCATGAAACAGAATGAGACCATCAGAGAATTCACCGCCAAGCACAGCAAATCCGAGAGTCAGAGCATGTCAGAGCCCTCGGTGAGTGAGCACAAACCCAGTCAGAGATTGTGTGTGTGTTTGTTTGTTGTGTTTCCGCTGATTACAACAACAACACAACCGATGCAATGTCTCCGTGCTCCGTAGCTTGAAAATCGTCTGCAGATCTTCTTGCTGTGTGGTTGCTGCCGAGGGTCCAGATGTGTGTGTGTCAGTCACGCCATGGAGGCACATTCAGTGGGAGGGAATCGGCTGCCATTGCAGCAAGAGTTATATTATTGGAGACAACAATCTCCACAAAGTGGCTGCAATGCCATGTGTTCTGGTTGGGGAGACATGAGCACTCACGATGCCACAATTGAATATCTGAGAAAACATGTTTCCATGTCCATTTTGACTGATTAATGACAACCAGAACAATTAGTTTGTCAATTGCCTGTGGGCCAGTTTTAGTGTTGTCAACCTTCCTCAATATTGCTGAACTTGGTTCGAATAATCTACTTTGAAGTTGAATAAACTTGTCTCAAATAATTGAATTGCATTTGAGCCAATTATAAATCAAGATTTTAATATCACTATCTTCAGATTTATGGCTGATTTATTTAGAAGACCACATATGGCTCTCTCCCAGTGATATGTGTCCTTTGTTCTCCTCACCTCAGTCTTCTTCCTTCACCTCTTTGTTTCCTAGAGGTAATGACCCACGATGAATGCAGGTTCACAATTGTTGGCAGCTCTCCAGTATCTGTCATGAGTAACTATCCTCCACGTGTGACCCTGGACGGTGAACCTTTATAGATGGGTGGGTATCACAGACATATATGATCCTATCCTCACTCAATGTTGACATGAATTCAATGCACCAGGGCTACTGGATAAGAACAGGAAAACTAGATGATTTACTTTCCCACCCTTGCCTGGGGCAAGAAAGCTTTAGTGTCTCAAACATTGCCTTGCCTCAGGATAGCCTGGGTTAGCAAACGTGGTATGGGTCCCGAAGATCAGGCAGCGTAGGCATCGAAGGTCGGCCAGTTGGCAAAAGTAGATCCCGAGGAAAAAAGTTTGCAAAACACTGTTTTAAGGGATAACTTGAAGGAGGAGGAAGAGAGGTGAATAGGGTTGGGGAGGGAGTTCCAGTGTCTGGAGCCTTGTCAATGGAAGGTCAATCATGAAGCCTTTAAAATTATGATGGCACAGGAAGTCAGAATTGGAGGAACACAGATATCTCAGCATGCCGTGGGTTAGAGGAGGAGTCAGGGAGATATTTGTTAAAAAGGATAGGCATTTTAAAATTGAAACATTGCCAATAATAGCTTCATTAAGAATTTGGTGGCAGTTTTGCCAACACTTCGGGTTGGGGGCAGGGTCAAAGGAAATGCCGATTCGGGGGAACCACATATTTGAACCAGGGAAGTGGGATGGAATTTTAGGAAATGGGAGGAGAAGGGGATTAAGACACTAAAAGATTTGTTTCTTGGGGGTCGGTTTGCAGGATTGAAGGAACTGGGAGCAAAGTATGGGCTGGAGCAGGGGGAAATGTTTAGATACATGCGGGTTTGAGATTTTGCCAGGAAGGAGATACAGAGCTTCCTGGTGGAGTCGGCCTCCACATTGGGACTGGAGAAGGGGGTAGTGTCGGCAGTTTACGGAGCAAATTTGGAAGAGGAGAAGGCACCACTGGAAGGGATCAAAGCATGGTGGGAGGAAGAGTTGTGAGAGGGTATGGAGGAGGGGTACTGTTGTGAGGTGCTCCAGAGAGTGAACGCCTCCTCCTCGTGCACGAGGTTGGGGCTGATACAGCTGAAGGTGGCATACAGCACTCCTCACAAGGGCGAGGATGAGCCGGCTTTGAGGGGGTAGAAGATGTGTGTGAATGTTGCAGGGCAGCCCCGCAAATCACATTCATCTGTTTTGGTCTTGTCCAAAGACGGAGGATTACTGGAAGGAGGTTTTTCATTTTCATTTCATTCATTTTCATTTCATTTTCATTTAGGGTAATCTCTAAAGTGGTGCACGTGAAACTGGACCCGGGCCTTTGGGAGGCCATATTCGGGGTATCGGACCGGCCGGGGTTGGAAACGGGTGCGGGGCAGATGTTGTAGCCAGTTGGAATGAAGAGCAACCTCTCCACCCTGTGCCCTGGCGTGGCGGGGGGACCTGTTGGAATTCATGACTCTTGAGAAGGTTAATTTTGAACTGAGGGGAAGGATGGAGGGGTTCCACAATTCATAGGCTTTTTTCATTATGCACTTTCAAGAATTGGATAACATTGAACATTAGTTGGGAGGGGGGGAGGGTTGAGGGGAGGGGGGCTGTGTGTGTTAATGATGACTATGGATGATTCCTGATTCCATTTTGTTATTTGTTTATGTTAACTTGCGGGCAGTTGTTTGGGGGTTGGTGGGAGGATGGGATTGTTGTTGCTGATATGGGGATTGACATTATACTCATTACCAACTTATTGTTTATTGTTGGTGGATGCAAATTTGGGAGAAAATGTGAAAAAGGAGGAGAATAAAAATATTTTTTTAAAATTAAGGCATTTCCAGACCAGAATTCAATGTAGGTCAATGAACACAGGGGTGATAGGTGGATGGGACTTGGTGTGGGTTAGGAGACGGGAAGTGGCATTTTGAATGAGCTCACATTTATGGAGGGCGGAAGTTGGGTGCCAGCCACAAAAGCACTGGAACAGTCAAGTCTAGAGTCAATTTATTGTTGAAATACTTGCCAGATTTACTTTATTTTATTCTTTCATGAGATATGGAAAAAGGCCAGCAGTTTTTTGCCTATCCATAATTGTCCTTGAACGTAGTGGCTGGCTCGGCCATTACAAGTCAATTACATTTCCGTGAGTCTGGAGTCACATGGGTAAGGGTGGCAGATTTTCTACCCTAAAGGAAATTAGTGAATCAGATAGGTGTTTTACAACAATCAGTAATATTTTGTGATGAATTGAATTTAGTTCCCAGCATGATTTGTACCCATGTTCCCAGAGCATTAGCCTGAGTGTCTGGGCTACTGGTCCAGTGATACCACCAGTATGCCACCGTCTCCTCAACCTATTACCTGTACAATTCTCCATGGTTACCTTTCAGTCACTGTCTTTAAAGTTTCACAAGTCCAAGTTTCTCTTGAGTTTCCTCACCGTGCAATCCTTTACTACAAAGGGTCAGTCTTGAGTTTCGCCTTTGAATTGTCCCAGGATTTGTGGCTTGAATAATTATGATTGAAAGCATGATGCGACCACTGTAGTGTACACTTTAAATAAGATTTCTTACAACTTGTTTTGGCTACATAACCCTTTTTTGCTTTTTAAGAACTATTTCTGTGTCACAGTTGGAAATGTGCAGCACTGGGTCTACTATCATTTTAAACAAAATGGGAGGGAAGGTGGACTCAATTATGGGTGTATAATCATTCCTGACTAATTTTCCTGTCTGCTGTCCACCCACCCAGGCAGTTCTCAATGCTCCCATCATAAAGAGCAAAATTTTATGGAACCCCAAATCTCAAATATCCGAAAGGAAGTGAATTTGGATATTCCGGAAATTAGCTCACTGGAATATCTGAAATGTAAATAAAAAGCATTGCTAGCTGAAGTCCTACTCCATCATCTGCTTCCAGACCACAATTACTTCAGTTCTCTCTTAGTATCAGTGTACAATGTGTTGTGTCCCATGCATGGTTGCAGTAAGGTTGGGCATTTTTGCATCCTCTTCCTTTGGCAGCTCCAATCTTTCATAAAATGTCTTGAAAGTCTGAATACAAAGTTTTTTTTAACTGTGCAATTGAAATTATTGCCAAGTTGCCAGCTGCATTCAATTTTTTTTTGCCATCAAACATTTTGCTTCATTTCCAATTTTTCAAAATTGTGATTTACCCGATGTACATTTGCCCTCTATTTATTCAGGTGCAATGTTTAGATTTTGCAATTATCTGTTCATCATCCATGAGTCATGGAGCCGAAGTGGTAAGAAGTAGGAGATCTATTTTGGACCTTCTGGGAGCTTGTGTAGAACACAACATACAGCAATTATCTGTAGATTACATGTGTGACACATATGCATGTCATAACATTGCCGGCAAAGTTTCCTTGTTGCAAGATGCCAAGAAGTGAACGCTGTTGTTTGTAAGTTCTTTGGTTTACATCTCATTACTGAAGATATAAGCCCTATTTTGGATTGGATTGGATTGGATTTGTTTATTGTCACGTGTACCGAGGTACAGTGAAAAGTCTTTTTCTGCGAGCAGCTCAACAGATCATTAAGTACATGAGAAGAAAAGGGAATAAAAGAAAATACATAATAGGGCAACACAACATATACAATGTAACTACATAAGCACTGGCATCGGATGAAGCATACAAGGTGTAGTGTTAATGAGGTCAGTCCATAAGAGGGTCATTTAGGAGTCTGGTGACAGTGGGGAAGAAGCTGTTTTTGAGTCTGTTCGTGCGTGTTCTCAGACTTCTGTATTTCCTGCCCGATGGAAGAAGTTGGAAGAGTGAGTAAGCCGGGTGGGAGGGATCTTTGATTATACTGCCCGCTTTCCCCAGGCAGCGGGAGGTGTAGATGGAGTCAATGGATGGGAGGCAGGTTCGTGTGATGGACTGGGCGGTGTTCACGACTCTCTGAAGTTTCTTGCGGTCCTGGGCCGAGCAGTTGCCATACCAGGCTGTGATGCAGCCAGATAAGATGCTTTCTGTGGTGCATCTGTAAAAGTTGGTAAGAGTCAATGTGGACATGCCGAATTTCCTTAGTTTCCTGAGGAAGTATAGGCGCTGTTGTGCTTTCTTGGTGGTAGCGTCGACGTGGGTGGACCAGGCCAGATTTTTGGAGATGCGCACCCCTAGGAATTTGAAACTGCTAACCATCTACACCTCTGCCCCGTTGATGCTGACAGGGGTGTGTACAGTACTTTGCTTCCTGAAGTCAATGACCAGCTCTTTAGTTTTGCTGGCATTGAGGGAGAGATTGTTGTCGCTACACCACTCCACTAGGTTCTCTATCTCCCTCCTGTATTCGGACTCATCGTTATTCGAGATCCGGCCCACTATGGTCGTATCGTCAGCAAACTTGTAGATGGAGTTGGAACCAAGTTTTGCCACGCAGTCGTGTGAGTACAGGGAGTAGAGTAGGGGGCTAAGTACGCAGCCTTGCGGGGCGCCGGTGTTGAGGACCATTGTGGAGGAGGTGTTGTTGTTCATTCTTACTGATTGTGGTCTGTTGGTCAGAAAATCGAGGATCCAGTTGCAGAGTGGGGAGCCAAGTCCTATGTTTTGGAGCTTTGATATGAGCTTGGCTGGGATTATGGCGTTTTTCACACGAGAACAAAGCTGGGCCTATGCAGGGAGATGAAAATGGGCAGGGATTCTAATATACTGGGTCCACTATCGACATTGGGAGCTGCCAAAGAACCTTGTATTACGATACTGGACCAGACCCAACCTTTGGTAGGACGCTGGCCAGAACCCCAATATTTTTTTAATTTGTGAAGCTGTGAGGAAAATA
Organism: Scyliorhinus torazame; assembly: GCF_047496885.1. Lineage (NCBI taxonomy): Eukaryota > Metazoa > Chordata > Chondrichthyes > Carcharhiniformes > Scyliorhinidae > Scyliorhinus > Scyliorhinus torazame. The sequence goes on from NC_092717.1 coordinate 224,586,615, forward strand.
ATACTTTGCTCTAGGAGTGATTCCAAACACAAATAGGGATATGGTGCATTAAAATAATCTTGAATGTTAACACAGTATTAAATTAACTTTAACATCATAAAATAAATAGCTTACAACTACCAGTTCATAGAATCATAGAATCTGTACAGTGCAGAAGGAGGCCATTCAGCATATCGAAACTGAAAGAACACCCTATGTAGGCCCACTCCCCTGCCTTATCCCCATAATGTCACCTAACCTTTGGGCACTATGGGTCAATTTTGAATGGCCAATCCACCTAACCTGTAACATTTTGGACTTAAAAAATACTTAACAATAAAGTAAAACACTCTAACTTCTTTTTCTCCAACTAAGCAAAAACCCATCTCAGGTCAAAACCCTCTTTTAAATACAATTGGCAAATATAGGAACACTTGCTGTATAGAGATATCTTAGGAGCGAGAGAGAGATCCTTCAGGAAACAGCTTGTAGATTCTTGTCTGTGTCAAACCATTGTTTAACTTGACAACTTTTCCCCAAAAGCTGCAGTGCTGTTTACAGCCAATTCTAAACTGACTGACTCAAAACTTAACTGCTTCAGCCCTGTCTTCTCCCATTAATTACATCATTCTTATCCAACTCAAATCCCATGACCTGATCACTTAGGTTTTCGTCTCTAACTATCTACTTCCTAGAAATCATAACAAAAATCCATTTGGCTTATCCTTTTAAACATAAACATGGTTTGAAATAAGGATGATCACATTTTCTACAATGCCTTAATTACCTCTTCTGCAGGCACAGTGTCTGTGTGTCTTTTAAACCAGGATTTAAAAAAATATTATTGCAGCAGATTAACCAAGGCTTTTAACCATTACTGCACCAGATACATATAATACAATATGTACTTGAAATCCCTACATTTATCACACTTGTAAAAGGAAGAACCTCTGTCCATCCTTTAGAAAACCAAGACACCAAGATGGCCATTGCCACTTGGATGGCCCAGAAAGGATGCAGCATAAGGCAGTAGGCAAGCAATGGAGAGAAATGGGGCATATTGGCCTTCAGAAAGCTGAAAGTAAGCTCCATCATGGAAGTGGCGTGTGAACTAAGATGATTGGCTTCACATTCACATCCCTTCCACTGGAGGACCCTAATAGGTTTTGTCATACCTTATTGTAGGCAGAGGGAGCTGAATTAATCTGTTTGGCAGATGTGCTGATGGAGTTTCCTCTTGCCGAAAGAGGCTGGTGCCTTCACAATAAAATATGAGGCCGAATTAACCTTCACATTCAAAGGTTCTTCAGAAGCGTCATCAGTAAACTGATGGAAGGGGTCATCAACAGTGCTATCAAGTAGCACTTGCTTGGCAATAACCTGCTCACCGGTGCTCAGTTTGGGTTCCACCAGGTTCACTCAGCTGCTGACATCATTTTAGCCTTGATTCAAACATGGATGGAAGAGTTGAACTCCAGATGTGAGGTGATAGTGACACCTCTTGACATCAAGGCCACATTTGACGTGGTGTGGCATCGAGGAACCCGAGCAAAATTGGAGCCAATGGGAATCAGGGGGAAAGCTCTCTACTGGCGGGAGTCAAACCTCGCACAAACGAAGATGATAATGGTTGTTGGAGGTCAGCCATCTCATCTATATTACCTGTATCAGGGCTCAATTGGCCATCACCTCTGTTAACCCAACAACACTGAGTTTGAATGGTGGCCACTGCTGGGACTACAGGCAGTCCCTGTAGAGGAGCAGGGCATGGAGGCCGAACTGAAGGTAAATCCAGGGTATTGGTGGGACCAAGCAGGCAGTCCCCAGTGAGGGGAGGTGGGGCGAGGGAATGAGGGAATGGGGGACCAGGTTTGAGATGTAGAGGGAAGCTTAACGGAAAGGTGAGCGTTGACCTTCACCGAATCACAGAATTGTTCCTGTGCAGTCGGAGGCCAATTAACTCATTATGCCGGCATTAGATTGCCAAATGATCATCACAACTTAGTGCAATTCTCCTGCCTTTTCCTCGTACCCCTACACATTGTTTCTATTCAAATAATCAGCCAATGCCCCCATAAATGCCCTCGATTGAACCTGCCTCCCCCACACTTCCAGCCAGTGCATTCCAGACCCCAACCACTCATTGGGTGAAAAAAAAGTTCTCACATCACATTTGCTTCTTTTGCCGATCATTTGTGCTGTCTCATCATAGATCCTTTTATGGGCGGGGACAGTTTCTCTCTATCTACTCTGTCCAGCCCACTCAAGAGTTTGAACATTTCTATGAAATCTCCTCTTCATCTTCTTCTCCTCAAGGAGAAGTCAAAACTCTCCAATCTATCCTCAGAACTGCTGTATCTCATCCCTGTAACCGTTCTTGGAAACCTCTTCTGCACTCTCTCCAATGCTCTCACATCCTTCCTATAGTGTGGCACTCAGAACTGTACACAATACTCCAGCTGAGGTCTAACTTATAGTGAACTTTATGGTGTCTTATATAAGTTCAGCATAATCTCTTTGTTCTTGTACTCTATGCCTGTATTAATTAACTGATCTCTCCACTTGTCCTGCCACCTTTAATGATCTCTGTAGATATACACCCAGGCCCCTCTGCTCCTGTATCACTTTTAGAATTTAACCCTTATTTTATATTGCCTCTCCATGTTCTTCCTACCAACATGCATCATAACACACTTCACTGCATTGCCCTTCATCTGTCATCTATCTTCCCACTCCACCAACTTATCTCTGACCTTTTCAAGTTTTACACTCCTCTCTTCACAATGTACAATACTTCCAAGTTTTGTGTCATCCGCAATTTGAAATTGTTCCATGTGCATCAAGATCTAGAATATTAATATATATCAGGACGAGCAAGGGTCCCAATACCGACCCCTGGGGAACAGTACTTGGGTGGAGTGCCTCCAATGTGCACAGGGTATACCAACATGAAGCTCCCCACACACTCCTCAACCTCTTGTCTGTCACTAACTCACCGAGTAAAAGTTACCCACTTGGTATGGGCCTTCAGTGGCGAATAAAATAACGAGGTTGGGGAGGCGGTCGGGTGGGATGAAGTACTAAAGTGCTAGTCAAGTGGGAAACAGATTGGGACATGCAGGAATGTGATGAGCTACATTTCACGAGACCGCAATCTTCAAACATACCAATGGGAGAGCAGAAAATTCAACCCTTCTTTATTAATCAAAAGTAAAAATCAATATAACTTTGGGTGGGGTTACTGGGTTACGGGGATAGAGTAGAGGTATGGGCTTCGGTAGGGTGCTCTTTCCAAGGGCCAGTGCAGACTCTTGGGCCGAATGGCCTCCTTCTGCACTGTAGATTCTATGATTCTAGAACTGGCCTGCGCTCTGTTTTATTAAATATTATTTATGAATATTATCTTTATTCAAATGGCTTGATTGCATGCTACAGTGCTATTGAAATGTTAATGTGAGTTACATAACCAACATCTTGATAACATTTATTAAATTCCCAAAAGTAATGTTACACGGTTTTTAAATGGGTGCAGTAGAATACAGAAAAAGGTGATAAAAATTCAGTAGTGTAGCCACGTCCCGATTACAAAATGGACACTTGCAAAGACTGCAGGGAAAATTGGACAATTCTAAGAAACAAGCAGGTGCAAGATCTGTCTGTTGATTAGAACCTTAAATGCTCAGACAGGACAGAAACTACCAAACGATTTACATACTAATGAGCCATCTCCGGGGACAAAAGGGAAAACATTTGGATACACAATGTTAGGACAGACTCCCCGGCGCCAGAAGAAGCTAAGACAAAGCAGACTGACAGTCACCAGGACACGCCCAGCGATCAGGAAACCACCCCTCTATTGGAGGAAAATCGATACCGATGATTGGGAAAGACCCAATTAGTTGAGGCCAAGTTCAAGGCCCGCCCAAAAGAGCGCGAAGCCCTTTTGAGTATAAAAGGTATCCCCCAAGGGAGAACGCCCTCCTTTGGTTTTGGCTCTCAGCGAAGAGAGAGACCAGCCTAGCAGCTACACCAGACCAAGTAAGTTCCAAGTCAACGCACGCTACAAGATAGACGCTCCTAGTTGCTACCCTGTAAACAGCTCAACCCAGCAGCCTCAGAACCGAGCAACGGCCATTGTTCCTCTGACTGAGTGGGCGCCCAAAGCTAAGTATAGGCCTTAGTAATAGTGGTAGCTTAGTTTGTAGAGTTTATGCATGTGTAGATTTGACTGTGTGTAAATAAATGAGCATTTCTTTTGAACTTACTAACTGATGTATCGGGTCATTGATCAGTATTCGGTTCTGAACCTTGTGGCGGTGTCGAAAGATACCTGGCGACTTTTGAGCAAACGTGAATAAACAGAGCCAAATTAAGAACCAACCAAAAGTTAGCAACATTTACATGTGTTAATGTACAATAGAGAAAAGCGGATCATTTTGGAAAATTGACAAATGGAATATGTGATAATTATTGGTGGTTACTGCTAATTACAGGACTGACTCGTAGTCAGAGAGAGGCCAAAATAGTTTTGTCACAGGCACTGATAAAGATTAACCATGATGCTGGTCGTGCTTTTTCAATTCACGGTACAGAGGCTAACAATCAGATTGTAACAGCTGCTTTATTGTGAAACCTAGTGTGATGAAGCAGTTCAAATTTACTCAAGTTTAATTCCTATTTAAACTGTACCAAAGAATCTCAGTGGCTTTGGTGACCAACTGGCAGAAAATGTTGGGGGCTAAATTCGATAGCTCCCTGAAAACAGGCATGGGTTTGCGATGTGTAATTAGACCACACCTGCTGATTGCAGGCAGCATGCCAACCTTATGGCGCCTACTTATTTTAATTTCCAGCCGACACTGACCAGGCTGCATGCCTGAGCAGGGGCCAATCTCATGACTGGCTTGCACCAGTTAAAGTTAGCCTCCATTGCTTAAAGATAGCCAGCATCTCTTAAAGGCAAGGTGCATTGTGCTTGGAGATGTTGCAGACAGTCATACAGGAAGTGAATATGACTTAGGAAACATTGATGGTAGAAAACCTGAATATTATTGCACTTTGTGTGATGACTATTTTGAAATATTTGTAATGTTCTTTCAGATGTGTTACGAATAAAGCATATTTTTGCAAAAATAATTAATTATGTGCAAGAGTGAGCTCCAAGGTTTTCTGGTGCTGTACTGCAGGCCTTGGCTGAGGCGGACTTACACTTTGGGGGCTCCCACCTTCATTTCTAGGCCCTCGCTGACATCATACCCCCCCCCCCCAATGACACAACACCCCACCCCCAGTGACTTTATGTTCCCCCCCCATGAAGTCACTCCCGATTCTCAATGATGTCATGGCCCTCCTAACCACACAGACTACAAAGGTGCCAGCCACAAAAATACACAAATTGATCACTGCTTAACTGCTTTAGTGCTTTTTAACTTATAAAAACATGCCAGAAATTGCTGAATTGACATCCAAGCCTACCTGCCATCAGAATGACAGTAACGATGGTCAATATTGCGGTCTGCACATCTTGGGGCAAGCAAACATGGAACTAGCCGATGAGCAACAAGACGGAAAAATAAGCCGATGACATGACTGCAGCACAGGCCAGTGCAGGGCAGCATGAGCCAGAAAATGTCTAGTGCAGGAGCAAATGCTCCAATCCAGTGGAGTCCAATATCAGTGGCGTGGCTTTATTTGGCAGAATTCCGTTCTTTGTCCTAGGAGAGACATTCTGATTGCCAGCCTTGAGATCAATGGGGATGATGATTAGAACTATTTGCATGTGAGCAGCAGCCATTAAATCAGACCAGCAAATAAAGTACAGTGCAGAAAAGGCCCTTCAGCCCATTGAGTCCTCACTGACAATAACTACCCCCATATCCTTGAATGTGATGGTGCGTTAAGTGCTCGTCCAAGTGCTTTTTAAAGCCTCCACTACCTTCCCAGGCAATGTGTTCCAGATTCTCTCCACCCTCTGAGTGAAATGCTTTTTCTCAAATCCCCTCAGAATCTCCTGAGTAAATGGTGGTCCCTTTTGGAAAACAGAATTTAAATAAGAGATGATGGAAGAGGGACATATTATTATGGTTTTCTTGTTTCATCCCTTGTTGGCATGGCAATGTAGATGGATATTTTTCTATACTTTTTCTTTGCAAAAGCAACAATTACACCATCGTAGGCAAAATCTTGTAAAGACACACTTTCAATCGTCAATATTGTTGAACGTCCACTGTCCCTGGCTCCTTCACGTGCAAGAAGTGTGTCCAGTTGCAGCTCCTGTTAGACCGCTGGAGCTGCGGATGGACTCACTTTGGAGCATCCGCGATGCTGAGGATGTCGTGGATAGCACGTTTAGCGAGTTGGTGACACCGCAGGTGAAGGTTATTGAGGGAGATAGAAAATGGGTGACCAAAAGACAGAGCAAGAGTAGGAAGGCAGTGCAGGTGTCCTCTGCGGTCATCTCCCTGCAAAACAGGTATACCGCTTTGGATGCTGTTGAGGGAGATGGCTCACCAGGGGAAGGCAGCAGCAGCCAGGTTCATGGCACTGTGGCTGGCTCTGCTGCGCAGCAGGGCAGGAAGAAGAATGGCAGGGCTATAGTGATAGGTGACTCAATCGTAAGGGGGATAGACAGGCGGTTCTGCGGACGCAATTGAGACTCCTAGGGGGGGTGTTTGCTAGAGCTGTTGGGGAGGGTTTAAACTAATGTGGCAGGGGGATGGGAACTGATGCAGGAAGTTGGAAGGTAGTGAAACAGGGACAGAAACAAAAGGCAGTAAGGGGGAAAGTGTAAGGCAGAGAAGCCATAGTCAAAAATCAAAAAGGGCGACAGTACAAGGTACAGTGACTGACGGGAGCTCAGTGAATAGGCCCAGTAATACTAAAAGGAAGAAAACGGGAAGTAAAAACATTAATGGTAAGCAACGCGGCAGGTTGTTACATAAAGATATGGGTTCAACGACAAGGAAAATTAGGAGAAACGTTAAGAGGAAATATAACTTAGGAGAGGTTACTGATCAAGGTGTTAAGATTCAAAACAGAGGTAAAAAAGCCAACATAAGTGTACTTTACCTGAATGTTCTTAGTATTCGTAATAAGATAAATGAGTTGATGGCGCAAATCATCGTGAATGCCGATTATTTACTGGCCATTACTGAAACATGGTTAAAGGATGGTCACGACTGGGAGTTAAATATCCGAGGGTATCAAGCTATTCGGAAGGACAGAGTGGATGGTAAGGGAGGTGGTGTAGCTCTGTTATTTAAGGATGACATCCGGGCAATAGTAAGGGATGACATCGGTGCTTATGAGGATAAGGTTGAATCCATTTGGGTTGAAATCAGGAATAGTAAGGCGAAAAAGTCACTGAAAGGAGTAGTCTATAGGCCACCAAATAGTAACATTATGGTGGAGCAGGCAATAAACAAAGAAATAACGGATGGATGTAGAAATGGTACAGCAGTTATCATGGGGGATTTTAATCTACATGTCGATTGGTTTAACCAGGTCGGTCAAGGCAGCCTTGAGAAGGAGTTTATAGAATGTATCCGCGATAGTTTCCTAGAACAGTATGTAATGGAACCTACGAGGGAACAAGCGGTCCTAGATCTGGTCCTGTGTAAAGAGACAGGATTGATTAATGATCTAATAGTTAGGGATCCTCTTGGAAGGAGCGATCACAATATGGTGGAATTTAAAATACAGATGGAGGGTGAGAAGGTAAAATCAAACACTAGTGTTTTGTGCTTAAACAAAGGAGATTACAATGGGATGAGAGAAGAACTAGCTAAGGTAGACTGGGAGCAAAGACTTTATGGTGAAACAGTTGAGGAACAGTGGAGAACGTTCCAAGCGATTTTTCACAGTGCTCAGCAAAGGTTTATGCCAACAAAAAGGAAGGACGGTAGAAAGAGGGAAAATCGACCGGGGATATCTAAGGAAATAAGGGAGAGTATCAAATTGAAGGAAAAAGCATTCAAAGTGGCAAAGATTAGTGGGAGACTAGAGGACTGGGAAATCTTTAGGGGGCAACAGAAAGCTACTAAAAAGCTATAAAGAAGAGTAAGATAGATTACGAGAGTAAACTTGCTCAGAATATAAAAACAGATAGTAAAAGTTTCTACAAATATATAAAACAAAAAAGAGTGGCCAAGGTAAATATTGGTCCTTTAGAGGATGAGCAGGGAGATTTAATAATGGGAGATGAGGAAATGGCTGAGGAACGGAACAGGTTTTTTGGGTCGGTCTTCAGAGTGGAAGACACAAATAACATGCCAGTGACTGATAGAAATGAGGCTATGACAGGTGAGGACCTTGAGAGGATTGTTATCACTAAGGAGGTAGTGGTGGGCAAGCTAATGGGGCTAAAGGTAGACAAGACTCCTGGCCCTGATGGAATGCAGCCCAGAGTGCTAAAAGAGATGGCTAGGGAAATTGCAAATGCACGAGTGATAATTGACCAAAATTCACTAGACTCTGGGGTGGTCCCGGCGGATTGGAAATTAGCAAACATGACACCACTGTTTAAAAAAGGAGGTAGGCAGAAAGCGGGTAATTATAGGCCAGTGGGCTTAACTTCGGTAGTAGGGAAGATGCTGGAATCTATCATCAAGGAAGAAATAGCGAGGCATCTGGATGGAAATTGTCCCATTTGGCAGACACAGCATGGGTTCATAAAGGGCAGGTCGTGCCCAACTAATTTAGTGGAATTTTTTGAGGACATTACCAGTGCGGTAGATAATGGGGAGCCAATGGATGTGGTATATCTGGATTTCCAGAAAGCCTTTGACAAGGTGCCACACAAAAGGTTGCTGCATAAGATAAAGATGCATGGCATTAAGGGTAAAGTAATAGCATGGATAGAGGATTGGTGAATTAATAGAAAGCAAAGAGTGGGGATTAATGGGTGTTTCTCTGGTTGGCAATCAGTAGCTAGTGGTGTCCTTTCGGGATCAGTGTTGGGCCCACAATTGTTCACAATTTATATAGATGATTTGGAGTTTGGGACCAAGGGCAATGTGTCCAAGTTTGCAGACGACACTAAGATGAGTGGTGAAGCAAAAAGTGCAGAGGACACTGGAAGTCTGCAGAGGGATTTGGATAGGTTAAGTGAATGGGCTAGGGTCTGGCAGATGGAATACAATGTTGGCAAATGTGAGGGTATCCATTTTGGTAGGAATAACAGCAAAAGGGATTATTATTTAAATGATAAAATATTAAAACATGCTGCTGTGCAGAGAGACCTGGGTGTGCTAGTGCATGAGTCGCAAAAAGTTGGTTTACAGGTGCAACAGGTGGTTAGGAAGGCAAATGGAATTTTGACCTTCATTGCTAGAGGGATGGAGTTTTCGACTAGGGAGGTTGTGCTGCAATTGTATAAGGTGTTAATGAGGCCACACCTGGAGTACTGTGTTCAGTTTTGATCTCCTTACTTGAGAAAGGACGTACTGGCACTGGAGGGTGTGCAGAGGAGATTCACTAGGTTAATCCCAGAGCTGAAGGAGTTGGATTACGAGGAGAGGTTGAGTAGGCTGGGACTGTACTCATTGGAATTTAGAAGAATGAGGGGGGATCTTATAGAAACATATAAAATTATGAAGGGAATAGATAGGTTAGATGCGGGCAGGTTGTTTCCACTGGCGGGTGAAAGCAGAACTAGGGGGCATAGCCTCAAAATAAGGGGAAGTAGATTTAGGATTGAGCTCAGGAGGAACTTCTTCACCCAAAGGGTTGTGAATCTATGGAATTCCTTGCCCAGTGAAGCAGTTGAGACTCCTTCATTAAATGTTTTTAAGATAAAGATAGATAGTTTTTTGAAGAATAAAGGGATTAAGGGTTATGGTGTTCGGGCCGGAAAGTGGAGCTGAGTCCACAAAAGATCAGCCATGATCTCATTGAATGGTGGAGCAGGCTGGAGGGGCCAAATGGCCTACTCCTGCTCCTAGTTCTTATGTTCTTATGTTCTAACTTGTCAAATGTTCCTGACTCATCATACTTCACAAGTAGTTTTTCATTATTTTCAATACAGATAAAAAACATTCACTGTAAGCATATGTGACAGGTATTGTTAAAAAATGGTTTCAGAATGGTTTCCACATTTGGAAAGGTTGCCTGCAGACCATCACATACAAGTCTGTGTAAATCCGCTATCTCAAAGCACAGAACTCATCATTATCGATGAAATGAAGGAATTGTTTCACTTCATCTGCAAAAGGATTTGTGTCTCTGTCCTTCCAATTGAATTCACTTGATTTCTCAGTGCAATGGCTTTTAGTATTCTCATCCAAACTTCTGTTAAAAAGCATGCAAAATAGATCAATAGTTTTCTTCAGAGATTCACTTCCACTCTGCAATTGCGCCATTATTGTGTCACAAATAACATTGACAGTTTCAGCAATGATCCTCTCTTTTTCTTTTAAAGTGACTTAATTGTCTCTAGTTTGATTGAAAAATAACTTCCTGCACCTTGTATGCTTCTCATCGTCAGAGGGAGCTGCATTTTTTGTTAATGTTCGTGCCTCTGCTTCCACTGAGCTAGAGTCATTTCGAATTTCCAAGACAAAACTTTTAACTGAGGCTAACAATTGTGTGCAGATTTCGCTAAAGTTGATCAATATTTTTCAACAACAGCATTAATTCTTTGAAGGAAACAATTTCACAAAACAGTAAAAACAGCAATATTGTACTTTTCAAACTACTCTGCGAAGGAATTTGCTTCTGCTTTCACACATGGTTTTTCTGAATTTTATGCGGCTATGTCTAATATGGTTCTCTTTATCTCAATAAAGTTCATTTTCAAAGCCAAAACAGCATTTGTACGAACAGATACCTGGGGCGAAATTCTCCGGAAACGGCGCGATGTCCGCCGACTGGCGCCCAAAACGGCGCAAATCAGACGGGCATCGCGCCGCCCCAAAGGTGCGGAATGCTCCGCATCTTTGGGGGCTGAGCCCCAACCTTGAGGGGCTAGGTCGGCGCCGGACGAATTTCCACCCCGCCAGCTGTCGGAAAAGGCCTTTGGTGCCCCGCCAGCTGGCGTGGAAATGACATCTCCGGGTGGCGCATGCGCAGGAGCGTCAGCGGCCGCTGACGGCATTCCTGCGCATGCACAGCGGGGGGTCAGAGAATCTCGCCCCTGATGTCACAATTTTTTGACTGTCAAATGTTTTCCCTGGGCCTGCTCCAAGCATGATTGCAAAACATTCCACCAATGCATGGAAACCAAAAAGAAGGCATACAAGTTTTGGACAAAGTCAAAACAATGTGCGGCTGCCACACAGGGTTCAGTGACTGGAACATGGGATGAATAATGCACTGTGTCTTGCTTGCATTGTTCAGTCTGGCTTGTAGACCTGAATACTTTCCTGCCATATTTCCGGAATTAAGGAAGCTCTGCCCATGACAATTTATGATATCCAAACTTAAATTTGCAATGATTTCCAAAACAGTTGCCTTCAGACACTCGGAGGTGTGGGATTGTAGCTGGACAAAACAAAGAAATCGCCCTGCAACTTCATCAGCGCTGGCTACATATCTTAAAATTAATGTTAATTGGTCCACATGACTCATACCTGGTGGTGAATCAACTATTATGGAAGAGTGTTTGGCATCTTTTACTTCATTATTGAATTGGTTTCTAAGCCACTTTTGTCATTATAGTGGTGAAATCATCGTAGGTTCTATGCCCGAAAATGTTGGTCTTTCCTGAGTCGCAACATTGATAACTTTTCAAATGCTCTTTGAGAAGCTCGTCAAATTCACTGAGATATTCAAGATAGGCTAAAAATCTATCTCTTCGTTTTCACAATGATGACTCATCATGTCCACTTAGAGATAGTCCCAAAGAAGACAGCAGAGGGCAGTAGAGCGGAGCTGTTGATTGGCTGTTGTGGGGGCAATTTGCATACGTCTGTTGTGCTCACCCTAACTTGAAGTTGGTTTGTGGAGGAGCTGTTGTCAAGGGACACTTAAACCCGAAACACTTCTTCAGTGTTTCCCTCCCTACCCCCTCCTCTATCCAAAAAAATACAACTGCTGTAAAGATCAAGAGGAAGGCTCGAGGGCAGGTATGAGTAGAAAGAAGTTGAACCGTGAAGTCACAGCCTGCAGGTAAGGGATTGGCTGGTGACTGGTAAGTAATTTTTCTTTTATTTTCCCTCAGGTGTTATCGTGCGGGGCGCAGAGGTTGCTGAGTGAGTGCTTGCTGAGAAGGGGAGTGAATAACAGGTAAGCTCTTTCTTTTTTTATCTAGAGGGGATGGCAGGGAAGGTCGTGCAATGTTCCTCCTGCAGAATGTTTGAGGTGAGGGACACCGTCAGTGTCCCTGCTGATTTCATCTGTGGGAAGTGCACCCATCTCCAGCTCCTCAGAAACAGCGTTAGGGAACTGGAGCTGAAGCTGGATGAACTTCGGATCATTCGGGAGGCAGAGGTGATCATAGATAGAAGCTTCAGGGATGTAGTTACTCCGAAGAATAAAGATAGATGGATGGGTCAGAAACCGGGCTGATGCTTTATATTTATTTATTTAGTTTTAAATTTAAAATACACAATTATTTTTTTTCCAATTGAGGGCCAATTTAGCGTGGCTAAAATACCTTCCCTGCACATCTTTGGGTTGTGGGGGTGAAACCCACGCAGACACGGAGAGAATGTGCAAACTCCACATGGGCAGTGACCCGGAGCCAGGATCAAACCCGGGTTCTCGGCATTGTGAGGCAGCAGTGCTAACCACTGCACCTCAGTGCCACCACACTGCTGCTTTAGAAAAAAACTCAGAGATCCTGGTCTTTCCCTCCAAGTCACCATCACCAGTCAATGATCTTGGATAGTGATTTTCCACTCTAAGGGGACTCGATCAATCTGAGCACGATGTTTCTCTGCATTGCCTTTTGTTAGGCTCAAGAGAAGCCGATCAGTAAATTCAGAGGTACCAGGCTCTGATTGGTGCCCCCAAAGCCACTGGCCAGCACAGCCCCCCCTCCACCTCTCATTCGTCGGGACACCGTACCTCGGCATGGTGTGTTTCATTGTAAGTCCACCTCTGTGCCTTGGTGGAGAGGAGGAGAAAGAGGAGAGATGTCTAATCTCCAGGGGCCTGGCAGGTCTCCAGACACACTGTCAGGCGGCAGAAGGAGCAGATAGGCATGGAGGTCAATAGCAGGATTCAAGCCTTGAGGATCTGGATGGAGTGCCACCAGAAGGTCAAGAAGCTCACATGGGTCGTTAAAGTCAGTGAATGCATCTTCAAATGCCAAATCCTTCCAATTGCACCACCGGCCATTGGCACAACTCAATTCACTACTCCCTCCATCACTCTTTATCAATCAGGCTTCACACCGGACGTTCATATGCCTCATTGCACCCTCACACACTTGGCATTGCTGTAAGACTCAAGTCCAGTGGCATCCCATGAAATAGTCCATTCAGTGGCCATGTTGGTGGAGAATAAATGTTGACTATTAAAAATTATCGTAGCACCAAGGGTTTGAATTTTGGTTAAAGCTCAATTGTCTCCTTCTTGTTTTACTGGTCAACTAAGATTTTTCTAATCTTTCTAGCTGGGCAGCTTTTTAAAAAATTTGACTCCCGCAGAGTGATCGGGGCAGATTCTCCCGTTCCCCAGCCGTCTGTTTCTCAGCAGCATGCCGTCCGCTGGTGGAGGGATTCTGTATTCCAGCCACATGTCAATGGGATTTCCCATTGAAGGCACCCACACCCATGGGCGGCATGGTGGCACAATGGTTAGCATTGCTGCCTCACAACGCCGAGGACCCGGGTTCGATCCCGGCCATGGGTCACTGTCCATGCGGAGTTTGCACATTCTCCCTGTACCTACGTGGGTCTCACCCCCACAACCCAAAAGATGTGCAAAGTAGGTGGATAGGTCACGCTAAATTTTTCCTCAATTGGGAAAAAAAATAATTGTGCACTCTAAATTTTAAAAGATAGAAGACACCCCATGTCACCGGGAAACCCGTTAGTGGGGATAGGCTGCCGGCGGGAAAAGTGAATCGCAACTATTGGAGAATTCCCATCCAGATGTCTGAATCTTTTGGATCCCAATGACAGCTACTCAAAGGAAAATCTCACCCACCCAGGACAGGGGCTGGTGGGAGGGTGACAGGATGGGCAGCTGGGTAATTCCAAAGGCTCCCCAGGCACCTGCAAATCCCCTGGAAGGTGTTATGGACCAGGGTTTAGAGAACCCCAAAGTGTATCATGGAGCTCACCTTCCGCACAACTTTTAATAGATTGTGGTATGGGGAGCACACGGCCCACTCTATAGGTGTGGTACAGCAGAAATGGAAAAGTTTTTTTTAAAAACAAAACAATGTTTATTCTATGAACTCAAGTTAACTTTTTTAAAACATACAGTGAACATCTTAGCAACCATTAATTCAAATACAACCCCCAAAGAATACAACACTACGTAATCCTTTAAGCTTTCCTTTTAACATCCATAAGACTTAAAAACACCTTTTTACAGAAAGACATCAGGCTTAACTTCACTACTGAGAACAGTTACCACGTCGAAATCAGCAAATGGACACTCATAAGCTTGCAGAGATTCACACACATCCTGCTGTGATTGCAGCTTCTCCAAAACTAAACTGAAACCAAACCCACCCTGCAGCAAAAAGCCTAAAGTGAAAGTAAAAAGCTGCCAGGCAGCCCAGCTCCACCCACTCGCTGACATCACTGCAGTAATAAATAGCCATTTCCTAAAGGTACTCTCACTACAGATATTTATATACACACCCATTTATAAACACCCATTTCTTAAAGGTAATCTCACCTATTACCCTCTGCCCAATGATGGTCCTCACTTACCACATACATAAAATGTGGGAAGCTGATGACCTCAAGGTTCACTGAGATTCCCTTGTTGAATCCTGATTTGAATGTTTGCGACTTACAAGAAGTAAACCGTCAAATTGAAGGAAGTCCCTGCCTTGGAATTACCTGGTATGTACAAGCCCTCCCCTCCATTGACCTTGGAACTATTGCATAAATGTTGATAAAGTATGTTTGTGTTCTAGACACAGCTTGTATCCTCCTTCACCTCAATGAGCAACAGGGTGTAGAATTTCAATTGATTTTTCATATACCTGGAATAGATTAATCACCTCGTATTGAAAGCATTCTCATTACACTTTCCTCCTCCTTTAAGTTGTGAATCATTTATCCGGTGTAGTTCATCGTGCATGAGCATGAACTAGTGCCCAATAATGACCATGCTCATGTAAATAATACATGGTTTATATGAGACAGACCAGGCTGCAGACTATTAAATCCCACTCTGTTGATGTCCACACAAATAATCGCTAGTGAAAGTGAAATAACTCAACTGGATGCAAAAAAGGAGTGACTGATTTATTGGTGCATTGAATAAGACTATCCAAGTTGAACCAATAGAACAAAATTAGTACCCACAATGATTTATTTCAAAATATTCTTTCAAAAATTCTGATCGCTGGTTTGGGATTTTGTAGAAAACAATTACCTTTGACAAATGATAGTACTTACCCAGAACGGTTCAAGAAGTCAGCTCACCACCACCTTCTGAAAGGGCAACTAGGAATGGACAATAAATGCGGGTCTAGCCAGCAATGCCCACATCCCATAAATTCATTAAAAAGAAATCATAAATGGGGGTAAAATCCAATTTCATAAAGGATGTGTCATGGATAGAATGTATATGTTTTCTTATTGCCGTGAACAGGATGTTTTGTATGAAAAGAGGTGTGTGTCTTCTTACCCCTTTGAGTAAACACTTCAATTAAACACTTTTAGCAGCAAGCGAGTTAAAAGTAAATACGTTTATTCATTCTCACATACTTAAACTGAATTAATGTAATGTTACCCACTCAGTCTTTCACACACGTACACACACGCACTATACAAAGATTGGGTATGTATGAAGGTAAAGTTATAAAGAATAAATAACAAGAACAGTACAGCACAGGAACAGGCCCTTCGGCCCTCCAAGCCTGCACCGGTCACGTGTCCTAACTAGACCAACCACCTATATCCTTCTATACTCCATCTGTTCATGTGTCTATCTAGCAAAGTCTTAAAGGTCGCTAACGTATCTGCTTCAACCATCTCACTTGGCAGTGCATTCCAGGCCTCCACCACCCTCTGTGTAAAAAACTTCCCCCGCACATCTCCACTGAACCTTTCCCCCCACACCTTGAACTTGTGCCCCTTGTAATTGTCATTTCTGCCCTGTGAAAAAGTCTCCAACTGTTCACCTCATAATTTTACAAACTTCTATCAGCTCGCCCCTCAGCCTCCATCTCTCTAGGGAGAACAATCCCAGTTTATTCAATCTCTCCTCATAGCTAATACCCTTCAAATCAGCCAAATCCTGTACTTTTCTGTACTCACTCCCAAGCCTCCAAGTCCTTCTGGTAGTGTGGTGACCAGAATTGGACACAGTATTCCAAATGTGGACTAGCCAACGTTCTATATAATTGTAACATAATTCTTGAGCTTTTATACTCGATACCTCATCCTATGAAGGCAAGCATGCCATATACTTCCTTTACTACCATTTCCACCTGTGCTGCCACTTTCAAGGATCTGTGGACCTGCACACCCAGATCTCTCTGTGAGTATATGTTCCTGATGGTTCTGCCATTTATTTTATAGCTCCCCCCTGAATTGGATCTACCAAAATGCATCACCTCACATTTGTCTGGGTTAAATTCCATCTGTCATTTCTCTGCCCAATTTTGCAGCCTATCTATATCTTGCTGTATTCTCTGACAATCTTCATCACTATCCACAATTCCTTCAATCTTAGTATCGTCTGCAAACTTGCTAATCAGACCAGCTACATTTTCTTCCAAGTCATTTATATATATTACAAACAGCAGAAGTCCCAGTACCGATCCCTGTGGAACACCACTAGTTACAGACCTCCATTCGGAAAAACACCCTTCATTTGCTGCCCTCTGTCTTCTATGGATAAGCCACTTCTGAATCCATCTCACTATTTCACCCCTGAACCCATATGGTTAAATCTTTTGCACCAGCCTGCCATGAGGGATCTTATCAAATGCTTTACTAAAGTCCATGTAGACAACATCCACAGCCCTTCCTTCATCAATCATTTTTGTCACCTCTTCAAAAGACTCAATTAAATTAGCGAGACATGACCTCCCTCATACAAAGCCATGCTGCCTGTCGCTAATAAGACCATTCACTTCCAAATGCACATTGACCTATCTCTGAGAATCATTTCCAACAATTTCACTATCACTGATGTCAAGTTCACTGACTGTAGAGATCTGCCATGTGGATCTAGTGGCACTTGCGAACACTAAAACTCAGTAGAAATTTGAGTTAACACTTCTTGGGTACAAATAAGAATCGTTTTATTGACTCTAGTTGATTACAATTGAGAATCACTTAAATCTTATTCTCTAATAAGTCCAGCTAGCAAAAGGACTCAAAGATAAGCAATTTGTAGACACTATAACTTTCAAATAATACAGAAATGGTTTTCTTGCTTACGGCAGAACAGCTTGCATTTACTTCAAGAGTCAGAGTTGGAAAGTGAAAGTATTGTTGCTAACTTTTGGTTGCCCGTTGTATCTTTGCTTAATTTGCTCTGTTTTATAACCTTTGCTCTAGAGTCGCCAGGTATCTTTATGATACCGCCACGAGGTTCAAGTTCAAGTACTGATCAATAATTCAACACACCAATTAGTAAGATTCAAATCAAAACACATTTATTATACACAGTCAATCACTACTCATGCATAAAACTCTACTTACTAGGCTATCTCTATCACTAAAATGCCTATACTTAGCTTGGAACTGGCCCACCAGCTCAGGGGAACAAATGGCCTTTCGTTCGATTCTGAGTCTGCAGGATTCAAAGCTGGTAGGGACTGGTAGCTAGGAGCGCCTATCTCGTAGCGAGCGTTGACTGGAGACTTACTTGGTTGATGCGGCAGCTTAAGCAGTTCACTGTCAAGAGTTGGTTCACTGCTGAGTGACCCTGCCAAGAAGGACAAATTGAACTTGGGAACTCTACTTTATAGTCCCCAGGGGCTTCCCGCCCCTTTGGGGCGGACCCCGTACCTGGTTCCAAGTGATTGGACTACGTTCCGATCACTGGAATCGATTTCTCCAATACTAGAGTTGTTCCCTGATCGCTGGGCGGTCCCTAGGTGTCCGTTGGCCTTCCTTTGTCTTGGCTCCTGCTGGTGCCGAGGAGTCTGGCTTGGCCTTATTCACCTTAAATGTTTCAATTGTTCCCAGGGATCGCTCATTAATATGCAGATGGCTGCTGGTTTCAGTGCTGTCTGGGTTTCTGCAAAGCCTAATACACAGGAAACTTTGCACCTGCTAGTTTTTGCCTGTGTTGGCTGAATTTCCCTGCAGTCTTTGTGGGTCTCCATTTTAAGTCGGGAAGTGGCCAACCCAGGTGGCTACAGTATGAAAGATAGAGAGACAGCGAATAGTTCGGTCAAAGTATAGATTGATTCCGGAATGGAAAATGGCTATAGGATCTATCATGGTTATACTAAATCACATCAGTCTTTAACCATCTATCTCCACCCCTATGTAATCCTAAATGGTTTGGGTTAGAATCAAATAAGTTTGATTTGACGGTTAGCTGTCTGTCTTTAATGTGCAACATTAACTTGAAATGTTTAAATAAATGAATTGTTATATGTGTCCTGGAATGCGATTTGGTGCCGTTATCACAAGCGGCTTGAACTGGATTCTTGCTGACTTGACTGTTAGGACAATGGCTCCTTTAGGTTACTGTACCATTGCTATGCTGTTGTCATGGAGCTGCCCTGTCCGTGGACTGCTTAGTGTCATATTATCTTACAAATGTATTTGTTAGCTGAATAAGAATGCTGTTTTAATCTATAATGAAGTATGCTGTTTCTGTGTTCTGTTGAAGCTATGTTTTGCTGAATATGTGTTTTGAAATGACCTGAGGTTATGAGTGAGTTTTAAAATGGGTATTTAATAGACTAG
Organism: Scyliorhinus torazame; assembly: GCF_047496885.1. NCBI lineage: Eukaryota > Metazoa > Chordata > Chondrichthyes > Carcharhiniformes > Scyliorhinidae > Scyliorhinus > Scyliorhinus torazame. The sequence goes on from NC_092717.1 coordinate 224,605,598, forward strand.
GGGCTTAATGCTAAATAGCTATCTTTTACCTATCATTTTTACTTATTTTACCTATCAGGTGTGTTGGAAAATAGCTGGCTTCTACATTGACCTAAAATTACCCGGATTATCCTTGAAACCCTTCTTAAATAACGGTACAACATTGGCTATCCTCCAATCCTCTGGGATCTCACCTGTGGCCAACGAGGAAACAAAGATTTCTGTCAGAGCCCCGGCGATTTCATCTCTTGTCTCCCTCAGCAATCTGGGATAGCTGCCGTCTGGCCCTGGGGATTTGTCTACCTTAATGCTTTTTAACACACCTAACACTTCCTCCCTCGTAATGACGACCTGTTCTAAAGTATTTACATATCCCTCTGAGACATCATCAATCAACATGTCTCTCTCCTTTGTGAATACCGATGCGAAATACTCATTAAGGGTCCCATCAACTTTCTTTGGTTCTACACATAAATTCTCTTCTTTGTCCTTGAGTGGACCAATTCTTTCTCTAGCTACCCTCTTGTTCCTAATATACATATAAAATGATTGTTGGGATTTGCAGTTCCCGACCTCTGCTCTCAAGATTAAGGTGAGCTGGGTTACATGACATGATACATTATGGCTGCGATAAATTTTCCTCGGATGGTGATGTCTAGCACGAGGGGACATAGCTTTAAATTGAGGGGAGATAGATATAAGACTGATGTCAGAGGTAGGTTCTTTACTCAGAGAGTAGTAAGGGCATGGAATGCCCTGCCTGCAACAGTAGTGGACTCGCCAACACTAAGGGCATTCAAATGGTCATTGGATAGACATATGGACAATAAGGGAATAGTGTAGATGGGCTTTAGAGTGGATTCACAGGTCGGCGCAACATCGAGGGCCGAAGGGCCTGTACTGCGCTGTAATCTTCTATGTTCTAAAGTATTTATTGTCACCCCCTCATCCCTTACCTAAAAAATAAAGACACATTTCCTGGACCATTTTAAACATTTTATTACATGAAATCTATAAATATGTAAAACGCTGAATAAAGAGACAGGCTGTTGGAGCTTTTGGTCTTGCACTTATTCAGACAGACGCAACAATACCACTGGCGCGACTCACCCAGAAAACAACTAAGGGTGAGATTCAACGGCCTCGTCGCACGAGACTTGGTGTTGGGACGAGGCTGTTGAATCTCACAAGAGACCTGCATCGAGATTCGCGACGCTTGAAACGTCTCGCAAATTCAATGGAATCTTATGGAGCGTCGCGATCTGGATCTTGCTCTCGCTGGGTAAGATCCAGGTGCATATATTTAAATGAGCCATTAGGCTTACTTAAATATGTGTTCGCCCAATTCACTCAGGACCCGGGATTCAACAGCCGCACCAGTGAGACCCCAACCGGGTGGAAACTGATACAGGTTCACAAAGCATTGATGGCACCTTGGAGGTCTATCGCTGGAGAGTTGAGGCTCCAGGTGGTCAGGAACAGGACAGGGTGGCGTCCTGGCACTCCCCTCACACCCGGGCATCTTGGGAATGCCAGCCTGGCACCTTGGCACTGTCATCCTGTCACTGTGGCTGTGCCATCCTGGCACTACTAGGGTGCCCGGGTGAGCCTACCAGGATGCCAGGGGCACTGCCACAGTATCAGACTGGCAGTGTCAAGGTACCCAGGTGCCAATATGCCTGTGCCAGGGGCCAGACCCAGGGATGGGCCTTGTCCATAAGAGATAGAGTGGGGGGAGGGGGCACTCAAAGTAAGTTAGGTGAAGCGGGGGGGGGGGGGTTCCTGAAGCCACAGAGACAGAGAGAACATGGGGGGGGGGCAAAAGATTGGGGCTGCCTTTATAAATGTTGCCCCAATCAGTGAGTAGTCTTCCTGTACTGGCGAGCCGAGCCCGCCAGTGCAGGAGATGACTTAATGAATGGGGGGGGGGGGGGGGGGGGGGGCAGTCGCTGCACCAGATAACGGGTGCGGTGGGACAAGAATCCCGCTCATGGTCTCCCAAAAGGAGAAACCCGCCCAATGTTTTAGTGTTGAGGTGCCACTGGCCCCATCATTCACTGAAATGTTTTCTGTTTTCCGAACAACTAGTTTGTTTTATTTTGAATCTGGACTTCTGAGAATCCTTGAAGTATTTATAGTACAAACCAAGCACTGTTTTTATTAAAATCTGATCTTTGCCATTTGTAACTCTGTCAGAAGGAGCACCAATTATACTAATGAAACAACATTTACTGTCTGCAAAGTTAAGCTGCACTTTGTGTCTGGCTCAGCTCCAGATGGCTCCCACCCATGTATCTCTGACTTCGGCCCTGGCTTTTTTTTAAGATGTTTATATTGATGATCCCATTTCACTAACTTGCAGCACATGGCAGTACTGGGATGCTGAACCTCTGGCAGAGCCATAATTCCCAATCAATTTAATCAGCGACTTAAAGAGCATCGGGAGGACTTAGTGAAGCGACAAAGAGAAAAGATATGTGCCTGTGCAATACTTGTTTATCCAGGATGAGGAGCCTTGGATGGTGAACTAATTAGAGTGGGACACTAAAACATAAACAGTATCCATAGCAAATTGCAGAGCCTCCTGCAGAAAGCGCACTTTTCCTTGCTGGCTTTCTGCCAAGTTTATTAAGTACAAATGCAAAAACCCGAAGCTGACATCAGGCGACTTCACTCAAGCCTGCACAGATCAGCAGTGTTTTCAGGTGTAGGGAAGGCAGCATTGGCAGGTGAGCACTGAGAGTGTTGAACAGAGCCGTGTCTGTGTGCAGTGTGCACACCTGCTGCCTGTAGACAATGGGGGCACTCATTCATTTATCAGATCCTTTACTCAGCCGTTTGCTCAGGTTCCCAGTTACTTTCGACGTGCCAAATAAATAACCCCACTCGATGAGTGCCAGCCGTTCGGCTTTCAGAGAAAGTAATGAAAAGACCCAAAAGAACAGTTTGCAAACTAGGCATCATCTCTTCTCCCACGTCTGACCCCCACACCAATACCCACTGCCCCTCCCGGGGGAGTAAGAGCCATTATCATTTTATGAAACAGCATTCACTCTCTCCCTCAGGGGGACTTGACATCTGCACGATCCACTTAAAAAAACGACACAAGAGTATACGCCCTTTAATAAGAATCGCTGCCTGTGGCAAGAATAATGATCCTTCCTTCAAGTCCTTCCTATTAAACAGGCTTCATTAGAAGTACGTCCTTGTTACACTGATCTTCACTGCAATAACATGTCCTTTGAATACCCCAGTCATTAACTCAACTCCAACATTAATGTTTTTGTTAGGTGGCAACAGTCTTGTCTCCCGGGGTTGTATAGAGCTGAGGCTATTGGACCATAGTAGCAAAGAATTATAGAAAATATACTGAAACGCACGTAGGGATGGCTATATTTCAAGACTGGAATATTGAAGTTATTTTCATACCAATCAGCTTCTTATATTACCTATGTCGCCAAACCGTGTCTCATGGAGCCCAGTAAATGCAGGCTGATGGAAGCATGTGGAATATGTCATGAAACCACAAATTTTTACAGGATGGTTCAGTTTTGAAATGTACCTTTAACTGCAAATGAAACAGAAAATTCTGGATAAACACCTCAGCGAGGAGACAGGCCCATGGGATCCAATTGACATCGTGAGAGAAACTGAAATAGAAAGCTATTGAGGAGGGGTGGCAGTTTTCACACCTTTCACAGTAACTCAGAAAAGGGCAACTGATGTTTGAGAGGCAGAAAAAAGAAGCCTCTGCTTTGGTAAAGCAGGGGAACCGTTTTATGCTCATAACAAAACAGGAGGCTTGTAAGGTTTCGATTTTTGTTGGAAAGAAAGGGAACAGAACATACAGGGTTGCGGAAGATTTAAGGAATGTGGCATTGTGGAGGCATGTCTTATTGGTGATAATCATGAGTGGCAAAACTTGTGCCAAGTGGAACGATTGTCAAAGGACACCAGAAGTTTCTACCTGGTTGTGGAGGGAAGAAGTGAGCTTCCATTGGAGAGCTGGGAGTGAATTGAACCATTCTTCTGATGCTACATAGCTGTCAGGAATGTGGCGCACAATAAAAAGGTTTTGTTTGACATATTTTGGTAGCATAGTTGGCCAATTGTAAAGTACCTTTGCTCTAGTTTGACATATTAGTTGCCTATTAATTAAGAATACATTATACATAAGAACACAAGAAATAGTTTCAGGGATCGGCCATCCGGTCCCTCAAGCCTGCTTTATTCAATAAGATCATGGATGATCTACTCTGACTTTAACTACAGTTTCCTGCCTGTCCCTCATAACCACTGACTCTCTTGTTGATGAAACATCTGTCTAGCTCAACCTTGAACATATTCAGTGATCCAGGCTCCATTGCTCTCTGTGGAAGAGAATTCCAAAGATGAATTAACCTCTGAGGAGAAATTGCTCCTAATCTCAGTCTTGAATGGGAAACCTCTTATTTTGAAATTATGCTGTTGAGATCTTGATCCCCTCCCCCTTGAGGGGAAACATCCTCTCAACGTGTACCATGTCAAACCCCTTGGAATTTTATACATTTCAGTCAGATCACTTCCAATGCAAATATATCCCTCGTTGGGTAAGGAGACTAACACTGAACACAACACTCCAGGTGAGGTCCCACCAATGTCCAGTACCAAGACTTTACCATGACTTGCCTACATTTCAAACCCACCCCCTTACAGTTAAGGCCTTCCTAATTAATTGCTGTACCTGCATACCTTTAGTGACTCATGTATGGGAACACCCAGATATATCTGTATGGGAGCATTCTGCAGTCACTCTATTTTTAAATAATATTCTGCTGTTCAAATCTTCCTGCTAAAGTGAGCAACCTCACCCCTTTTCTTATTTACTCCACCACCAATTTTTCCCCCTACTCACTTAACCTGGGCGGGATTCTCCCAGCTCTGAGCCGGGCGGGAGAATCCCCACGATCGGGCCACGCCGCCCCGACACTGGCACGCGATTCTCTGCAGAGTGGAGAATCGGCGCCATTGGTGCCAGCGTGGTTGGCGCGCCGCCGGTCGCGGGCCGCTCTACGCGGCCGGCCTGCCAATTCTCCGGCCCGAATGGGCCGAGCGGCCGTAGGAAAGGAGCCGAGTCCCACCGGCGCCGTTCTAACCTGCCCTGGGCCAGTGGGACCTCGGCGTGTAAGGGTCGGGTGATTTAGTTATTTGGGGAGGGAGGGGATCTGACCCTGGGGGGGCCTCCGACGTAGCCTGGCCCGCAATCGGGGCCCCCCGATCAGCAGGCCGGCCTCTGTGGCTGGGGGCCTCCTTTACTATGCACTGGCCCCTGTCATCCTGCGCCATGTTGCGTCGGGGCCAGCACGTTGAAGGAGGCCACTGCGCATGCACGCGTTGGCACTAGCCCCACTGCGCATGTCCTGGCTGGCGCCACGCAACCGCGCATGCGCGGATCCCGCAGCACACAATTCGCGACGGGATCTGCAGCTGGAGCGGCACAAACCTATAGGGGCCAGAATTAGTGGTGGGAGCGGCCCGTTCACGCCGTCGTAAAACGCGATGCTGTTTACGACGGCGTGGACACTCTGCCGTGGGACCGGAGAATCCCGCCCCCTATCTCTGCAGACTCCGCACAACCTGCTTTCCGACCTAATTTTGTACCATCAGCAACTTTGCCAACAATACAGTTGGTCCCTTCACTCACGTTATTAACATAGATTGTAAATAATTGAGGCCCCTGGACTGATCCCTGTGGTATTTCACCTAGTTATAGTTTATCAAGTTGAAAATAACCCATTTATCCGAACTCTGTGTTCCCTGTTAGTTTGACAATCCTCTATCCACACTGATATATCGACAGCAACACCATGTGCTCTTGACTTATGTAGTAACCCTTTATGTGGCACCTTTAACAAATGACTTTTGGAAATCCAAATACACTAGGTCTATTAGTTCCCCTTCATCCACCCTGCCTCTTATATAAGATCATACAACCATAAGACATAGGAGCAGAATTAGGCCACTTGGCCTATCGAGTCTGCTCCGCCATTCAATCATGACTGATATTTTTCTCATCCCCATTCTCCTGCCTTCTCCTTATAACTCCTGATCCCCTTATTAATCAAGAACCTATCTATCTCTGTCTTAAATAGACCCAGTGATTTGGCCTCCACAGCCTTCTGCGGCAAAGAGTTCCACAGATTCACCACCCTCTGGCTGAAGAAATTACTCCTCCTCTCAGTTTTAAAGGATCGTCCCTTCAGTCTGAGGCTGTGCCATCGGGGTCTAGTTTCTCCTACTGTGGAAATATCCTCTCCACGTCCATGCAAAAGACTCTACTAAACTTGTCAAAGACAATTTTCTTTTCACAAAACCATATTGACTCTGCTTGCTTTTATTTTGATTTGCTAAATGTCCTGCTATATGTTCCTTAATAATTGATTCTAACATTTTCTCAATGACAGATGTTAGCCTAATTGCTCTGTAGTTACCTGCTTTCTGTCTCCCTCCTTTCTTTCATAGAAGTATTACGTTTGGGATTTTTCTGATCCGCTGCGATCTTTCCAGAATCGAGGGAATTTCGGAAGATTACCACTAATGCACTCAGTATCTCTGTCACCGCTCTTTTAAGATCCTGGGATGTGGGCCATCAGGTCCAGCGGACTTGTCAGACAATACTTTTTCTCCAGTGATTGTGATTGTTTTTAAGTTCCTCTCTCCCGTTCCCTCCTGATTATCTACTATTCTTAGGATACTTTTTGTGTCTTCCACTTCAAGATTGATAAATACTTGCTCAAAATCTCTGCCATTTCCTTGTTTATTAATTCCCCAGTCTCCCCCTCCAAGAACCAAACACTTATTGAGGCACTCTTTTCCCTTTTGTATACTTGCCTTTGCTGTCTGTTTCCATGTCTTGTTAGTTTTCACTCAGACTGCTATTTTCCCCTCTTTATTGACCATCCTTTTCTGGTTCCAGAAAGAAAAATCCCCAGTCTTTTGGCCTACCACTAATCTTTACAACCTTGTAAGCCTTTTTAAAATGTAACACTATCCTTAACTTCCTTAGTTAGCCATGGATGATGCATCCTTCTCAGAGACTTTCTTTCTTAATGATCTAAATCTTCGTGGAGAGTTATGAATTATCTTCTCAAATGTCGGCCATTGCTTCTCTACTGTCTGACATTTTAATCTATTTTTCCAATTCGCTTTAGCCAACTCTGCCTTCGTAACCTTGTAATTGCCTTTATTTAAGTTTAAGATGCTAGTTTAAGACCCCCATTCCTCACCCTAAAACTGAACATGAAATTCTTACGAAGGGCATATTGTGTCTCTGTTTTCCATGGGGTAAATGGCGACAGGAGCACAATATCTCTTGAGAGGTCAAACAATATCTCTCGAGAGGACAAACAATATCTCTCAAGAGGTCAAACAATACCTCTTGAGAGGTCAAAAACTAGATTTGTACCAGTAAGTTCTCACAATGTGATTGTAGTCATCCCCCCCACCCCCACCCCCCACATCCCCCCCACCCCCCACGTCCCCCCCCACAACCCCCGCCGTCCCGCCAGTGACACATTGGAGTTCCTGCCATACAATGGTGGGGAACCCACTGAAATGCATTTTAATATCATTAGTGGGCTACCCGCACTAGCATTCCCCCCACTTTCGGATTTACCCCTCTCCAACATGATGTCACATCAGCAACGTTTATGACAGGTCTGGACCAACATGAACCTGGTGTAGAGAACCCAACTAGGGAGTGCTTGGGCACTTCCCTCTAGCATTAGGAGGCTTTGTCAGGGGGAAGCCGGTAGCAGTACTAGGGCAGCACCAGGGGGCAGTGCCAGGGTACTGCCAGGGTAGTACTGGGGAGGGGATCCTTTGGGCAGGCCCATGTAGGGGTTCCCTGTGTCCGTGGGGGGGGGGGGTCCCAGTGTTCTTGGGGGGTTGCTGTAACCGGGGTGGCATGGTAGCACAGTGGTTAGCACTGTCACTTCACAGCTCCAGGCTCCCAGATTCGATTCCCGCCTTGGGTCACTGCCTGTGTGCAGTCTGCACGCACTCCCGGGGCGGGATTCTCCGACCTCCCGCCGGGTCGGAGAATCGCCGGGGGGCGGCGTGAATCCCGCCCCGCCGCCGGCTGCTGAACTCTCCGGCGCCGGTTTTTTGGCGGGGTGGGGATCACGCCTCGCTGGTCAGGGACCGTTGGCTGTGGCCCCCCCCCCTGGTATTGCTCCGGTCCCCAATGGGCCGAGCGGCCAGTCCCACCGCTGTGGATTAGGCCAGGTCCGTACCGACGGGAACTGGCTCTGAGGGCGGTCTTTGGAGTCCTCGGGGGGGCGCTGGGGGATCTGGCCCCGGGGGGGGGGGGGGGGGGGCCCACGGTGGCCTGGCCCGCGATCAGAGCCCACTGATCTGTGGGCGGGCCTGTGCTGTGGGGGCACTCTTTCCCTCTGCACCAGCCTGTGTAAAGCTCCGCCATGGCTGACGTGGAGAAGAAACCCCCTGTGCATGCACAGGAATCACGCCAGCGATTCTGGGAACACGCTGGCGCTCCTGCACTTGCGCCAACTCGCGCCGGCCAGCGGAGGCCCTTCTGCACCGGTTGGCGCGGCGCCAACCACTCCAGCGCCGGCTTAGCCCCCGAAGGTGCGGAGGATTCCACACCTTCCGGACGGCCCGATGCCGGAGTGGTTCACGCCACTCTTTGGCGCCGGTACGGCCCGCCCCACCAGATACCAGAGAATCCCGGTCCCCGTGTCTGCGTGGGTTTCCCCCAGGTGCTCCGGTTTCCTCCCAGAGTCCAAAACTGTGCAGTTTAGGTGGATTGGCCATGATAAATTGCCCTTAGTGTCCAAAAGGGTTGGGTGGGGTTGCTGGGTTGCGGGGATGGGGTGGAGATTGGGCTTAAGTGGGGTCCTCTTTCCAAGGGCCTGTACAGACTTGATGGGCCAAATGGCCTCCTTTTGCACTGTAAATTCTATGATTCTATGAACTTTGGGGGAGTTTCCCTGAGTTCATGGTGGGCAGGGGGGTGGTCCCTGTGTCCATAGGGGGACAATCCCTGTGCCCATGGGTGGGCAGCTCTCTGTGTCCAGGGGTTTTCTGTGTCCAGAGAAGACCTCATGTGTGGTAGGTCGCCTCGTGTGCATAAGAGTGGTCTCCGAGTTCGTAGGGGGGCATGTTTGGCTTTACTTTTAATTTTGATATACTGGGGCACACTTTATAGAAGATGCCATAATCTCTGGAAGCCCGACATTGCAGGCTGGGCAGGCTCTTTATCCGAATGTTTAAAAATTCAGTGGGTAAAGCCAGCAGTGCAGCCGACAGGCTACAAATTGTTTTTCCCGCCTGAGACAACACTCTGAAAATAAAATGAAAAATTCTGCCCTACATGTTGTGATCACTCTTGCCTAGAGGTTTCTTTACTCTGCACTAATTCATTAATTCTTACTCATTGACTGGGATTTTCTGCTTCTATTCAGTTCGGGTGGGTTTGGCGACGAGAGCAGAAAATATCACGTTGACGTAAAAGTCAGAAATGATCGTTCCTCCCCCCACCAATGGTTGACCACGTTTCCCACAGTTCAACGTTGGCAACATCATTATAATAAATTAACATCTTATTATTAGGTCTATCTGCTGGAATCATGCCCCCATGTCAAACAATGTGCCCCCGGCAGTATGATGTCAGAATAGTGTGAAGTATGAATAGTCTCTGAAGGCATTCAACTGGTGAGCAGTGCTCCCAGGGGAGTTCAGAGGTGAGTGCAGCACCCATGGGGGAGAGGCTCATATCAGGGTAATGCCAGCAGTGCCAGGGTAATGCAAGGGGTACCAGGGCAATACCAGGTGGTGCCAGTTGAATGCGAGAATGATGGCAGCTTGATGCCAGGGTGGTGCCAGGACCTGAACCTGGGTGAAGATTCTTTCTTAGTGTGTGTGCTGTGCACTGGGGCAGCTTCTAAAAATTACGCCTGAATTATCAATTCACTGAATTAATGACAGGGCAGGCAAGACAGACGTTGCCCACCAGCGATATGACATGGAACCACTACCTGCTTCCTTTCTCTTCAAAGGCCCACGCTATATGTTGGTAAAAGCCACTACGACCACCAGCGGCCTCAACATCACTTTTCCATCCCCACATCGCTCTTTACCAATAGCAGAGAAAATCCTGTCCATTGTCAGGTCGAACATAAACTCTTCCTTGTTGGTTCCAGGATGTAAGAAATGACGGCATGGTGACACAATGGTTAGTACTGCTGCCCTCACAGCACCAGGGACCCAGATTCAATTCCGACCTCGGGTGACTGTCTGTGTGGAGTTTTCACATTTCTCCTCTTGTCTGCGTGGGTTTCCTACGGGTGCTCTGGTTTTCTCCCACAATCCAAAGATGTGCAGTTAGGTGGATTGGCCATGTTAAATTGTCCCCTTGTGACCAAAAGGTTAGGTGGGGTTACTGGGTTACGGGGATAGGGTAGAGGTGTGGATTTAAGTAAGGTGTTCTTTCCAAGGGCAGACTCGATGGGCCGAATGGCCTTCTTATACTGTAGGGATTCTAAGAAATAGTCTAAAAAACTATCCCAAATAAACTCCATTGAAGTCACCATTCAGGCAACTTTGTCAATTTGCCCCATGTACATGAAGATTAAAATCATCTATGGTTATTCCAAGACCTTTTTTACAAGCCCCCATTATTTCTTGATTGATGTTCAATCCTACAGTGTGGCTACTGTTAGGGAGCTTCTACATACTCACAGCAATAACTTGTTTCTTTTATTTCTTATCGTCACCAAAACTGATTACATCTTGATCTTCTGCACCAAGATCATTTCTCATGGCTTTATTGATCTTGCCCTTTATTGACAGAGCTACCACACCTCCTTTACCTTTCTTTCTGTCCTTCTGAAATGTCAAATGTCCTTGAATATTCAGGTCTCAGTCGTGATCATCTTGTAACCATGTCTTGGTAAATGGTTTTAGCATATCATATTCATTTTTATTTCTATTTGTGCTGTCATGCCCAGTAAGTGCATGTTATATACACAACTTTAAACATGGACCGTATTCATTTTATAATTGCTTGGAACTAACTTTTCTTTTAAAATATGGACATTAAAAGTCTCTTACAATGGCCGCCAAAGGCCATGTGACTCAGAAGTATTGCAAGTCTTCAGGGGGTTCCTAATTAAATGGCCATGGGTGTAGAGCATTCATTGAATGGACTTTACCAAGGTGAAAACCAGAGTTTGGCATAGGGATACGTGGCACCTGGTGAAAGGACAGAGCATGGCATAGGGGCATGAGGGGACACAAGGGGTGGGGGTGTAACTTGATATGGGAGCTGAAGGAGGTCCTTTTAAACTTTCATTTTAAATGGTCCCCTCATATTCACTAAGTTTCATAAGTCCTCTAAGGGTCTGTGAACCATGATTCTGGCCCAACTACATGAAAATTGCAGAGGACAGGATGTGTCTATCTACGCAACGGAGCTGGTCAGATCAGGAATGCCAATGTGGGCTTTTGACAGGAGCCAGCTCATATCCTTTAATCATGATAATTTTTATTTTATTATATTTTATTTATTTATTTTTAAATTTTAGAGTACCCAATTATTTTTTTCCACTTAAGGGGAAATTTAATAATAATAATCTTTATTAGTCTGACATGTCGGCTTACACTGCATTGAAGTTACTGTGAAATGCCCCTAGTGCCCACACTCCGGCGCCTGTTCGGGTACACAGAAGGAGAATTCAGAATGTCCAATTTACCTAGCAAGCACGTGTTTCAGGACTTGTGGGAGGAAACCGGAGCACCCGGAGGAAACCCACGCAGACACAGGTAGAACGTGCAGACTCGGCACAGACAGTGACCCAAGCCGGGAGACGAGCCTGGGACCCTGGCGCTGATGAAGCAACAGTGCTACCCAGTTGTGCTATCGTGCCGCCCCTAAATATACTCCCAAAACGTGGACAGGATTGGTGTCAGAAAACACGGAATCTGTGCCCGCCCACCATTTTTAAAAGGCTCATGAGTCAATCCGACTCCGTGGAAATCCATTGTAAGGTCTCCAAACCTGTTCATTTTCAAGTCCACTAGTACAGAAAACCAACCTTCTAGCAATAAGATTACAAACAACTAACTTGGTGACCTGCTGAACAATCTACTTCTTTGAGGGAATGCTGAAAAAACTTTGAAGAGTGGAAAAGGACACTTTCTTCACCAGGCCTGTACCAAGATAAGCCAATCATGTGACTTTGAAACTATTCTTTTATTTGTAATTTGTAAAAATTCACTACCCTCTTTCACTGTATTTTCCTTGAGTGCAAGTGTGTACGTGTATGGGGCAAGTCAATGACACACTAAGATTTCCAGGGTGAGCGTGTGATTAAATAATTCTCTTTATTTAAACCCATGAGAGCTTGCTGCTTGTTATTTAAATTCATTGTACGCTCCAGTGGTTCTGGAGCACCCACACTTTCCTTTTCAAAAACACAGCAGCCACATTTTACATTGTTTGGGGAGGCGCACACCCGACCCTGGAGCGCATAAAATCACACAAAAGGAAGTTGGACGTCTATCTCAACATCTTTACGCCCTCGCAAGATATTTCGGTAATTGGGCACCTGTGCAATCAAAAGCATCCCCACTGACAATCAAGAAGCCAATTTAAATTAATTAAGAAGCAATTGACTGGGATTTTACGTTGCCCATTTGCCCTTTTGGCTGGCACACTGGCTGATTGGCAAGGCCTTTACATTTAAGCTGTTACCTCATTCCAAATTGGCATGAAGTTCAGGGCTCGAATAAAATTGATAAATGTGTTTGGGGACTTAGGTCTGTGTCTAAGCTTGCACTGCCTAGATACTCTTGGCACAGATTTGCGGCTGATATTTATTTTTTACAGATCCGCAACTACCTCTCCACAGCTGCTGCCCCCTTGAGGCAGAACACTGGAATCACCAGCCTGCACATTCTGTTTTCTCAGTCCCTGCCATTTTCCTGCCCTCCTTGGACAGAGCATGTTTTCTACTGGATGGCCCAATAACACATTCACAATGCAATTTCTGGCAGGAGCATTTTCAGATCCGCTCCTGTCTGTGTCGACCTTGGGTGCATACTGAATGTAACATTCAGGCCAGTAATTACTGACAGGAAGTGAAAGGAATAAACTTTTCAGTTCTCGCTCATCCCTGCCCATAACAATGCTTCTAATTCATCCATCTTGTTCTGAATGCTATGAGCATTCTGATCAATAGATTTTCATTCTATCTTGTTACCATTTTTGCCCCACTCTGATTTACTTTGCTAGTGTATTCTTATGATCTGTTCTTTCCTGTTACACTCCGGCTATCATTATCTGTATCATTATCCTGCATTATCGCCTTGCCCTTTCTCTTTCTCTTTCCAAACTTCCCCGCTCATGAGCCCTTCTCCCCCAACTACTGTTTAGTTTAAAGCCACCCGAGGTGCCAAGAGAGAATATCAGACCAAGCTAAAATCACAGACAGACTTTCGGCGGTTGTTGCAAGGCCGAAACAACATAACGGGCTACAAAGCAAAGCCGAGCAGTATCTCCGACAGCAGCGCACCTCTCCCCAATGAACTCAATGCATTCTATGCTCGGTTCGAGCAGGAAACCAACAATCCGCTGTCGAGTGCCCCAGCAGCCCATAACTCAACCATACCCACCATCACAGCTTCTGAAGTCAGATCGACCTTCCTGAAAGTGAACCCTCGGAAGACGACGGGTCCGGACGTGATCCCTGGTCGTGCACTAAGAGCCTGCGCAGACCAGCTGGCAGATGTGTTCGCGGGCATCTTTAACCTGTCCCTACTCCACTCCGAGGTCCCAGCTGCTTCAAGAAGACCACCATCATCCCAGTGCCAAAGAAAAACTAGGGAACATGCCTCAATGACTATGTCCGATAGCCCTGACTTCAGTCGTAATGAAGTGCTTTGAGGGGTTGGTCAAGAAGCGCATCACCTCCCTACTCCCAGAATGCCTTGATCCACTGCAATTCGCATACCGTCACAACCGGTCCACATCAGACGCCATTTCCCTGGTCCCATACTCATCCCTAGAGCATCTCGACAACAAGGACTCCTACATCAGACTCCTATTTATTGACTACAGCTCTGCCTTCAACACCATAATCCCAGCCAAGCTCATATCAAAGTTCCAAAACCTAGGACTTGTCTCCTCACTCTGCAACTGGATCCTCGATTTTCTGACCCACAGACCACAATCAGTAAGAATAAACAACAACACCTCCTCCACAATAGTCCTCAATACCGGGGCCCCGCAAGGCTGCGTACTTAGCCCCCTACTCTACTCCCTGTACACACACGACTGCATGGCAAAATTTGGTTCCAACTCCATCTACAAGTTTGTTGACGATATGACCATATTTGGCCGGATCTCGAATAATGACGAGTCAGAATACAGGAGGGAGATTGAGAACCTAGTGGAGTAGTGCAGCGACAACAATCTATCCCTCAATGCCAGCAAAACTAAAGAGCTGGTCATTGACTTCAGGAAGCAAAGTACGGGACCGAGGTGGAGATGGTTAGCAGTTTCAAATTCCTAGAGGTACACATCTCCAAAAATCTGTCCTGGTCAAGCCCATGTCGACGTGACCACCAAGAAAGCACAACAGCGCCTATACTTCCTCAGGAAACTAAGGAAATTTGGCATGTCCACATTAACTCTTACCAACTTTTACAGATGCACCATAGAAAGCATCCTATCTGGCTGCATCACAGCCTGGTATGGCAACGGCTCGGCCCAAGACCGCAAGAAACTTCAGAGAGTCGTGAACACCGCCCAGTCCATCACACAAACTTGCCTCCCATCCATTGACTCCATCTACACCTCCCGCTGCCTGGGGAAAGCGGGCAGTATAATCAAAGATCCCTCCCACCCGGCTTACTCTCTTCCAACCGCTTCCATCGGGCAGGAGATACAAAAGTCTGAGAACGCGCACAAACAAGACTCAAAAACAGCTTCTTCCCCCCTGTTACCAGACAACTAAACGACTCTCTTATGAATTGACCTCATTAACACTACACCCCTATATGCTTCACCCGATGCCGGTGTTATGTAGTTACATTGTGTACCTTGTGTTGCCCTATTATGTATTTTCTTTTATTTCCTTTTCTTTTCATGTACTTAATTATCTGTTGAGCTCCTCGCAGAAAAATACTTTTCACTGTAGCTTGGCACACGTGACAATAAACAAATCCAATCCAATCTAATCCATCCCTACAGTCCTAGTAATAGTCATCCAATTCTCCAAAACACTGGTCCTTTCATAATTCAAGTGAAGACCATCACAGTGAAATAGCTCCCTCTTTCCCCAGTAATGATGCCAGTGTCCCAGGGATCAAAATCCATTTCTCCCGCATGAAGCTTTGAGCCACGCATTTAACTCTCTGACCTTATTTACGCTATGTCAATTTGCTCATGGCTCAGGTAGTAATCCACCTGAGATTAGTTTTGTGTATCACACCTTTGTGATTCTGCCGTTTAATTTAGCTCCTGGGTCCTTTCATGGCCTTGGAGCAATCTCTTTCCCAGTCTTACCTATGCTGTTGGCAACCATGTGGATGATGACAACTGGATCTTTCCTCTCTTACTCAAACATCTCCTCTAAACCTGAGATGTCCTTATGTCCTTAACCCTGTCATTGGGCAGGAAACATGGCCTTTGGACTCACACTCTCAGCTGCAGAAACAGCACCTACTTCTCTGAACTATACTGTCATTTGCCACTAAAATATCCCCTTTATCTTCCCCAACTTAAATGGTCTCCCGAACCATAGTGTCGTGGTCAGTTTGCTTATCCTCCTTGCGGTCTCTGCCCTTATCCATACAAGAAGATAGAACCTGTTGGACAAGTGCAAGAGCTGAGGCATCTTCATACCTTCCTCGCCCTCCTGTCCCTGACCATGGACTAAATCTGAAGTATCGTGCCTAACAGGTATGGCTGCCTCCGAGAGCAAAGTATCCAGGGAACTTTCCCTCTCTCTGATGGATCGCTGAGTCCAAAACTCAGTCTAGCTCATCAACTTCGAGTCAAAGTTCCTCGAGATACAGATATCTGCCGATGCAGTCACCATGGATCACACAACCCAACATTCTACAGCTGCAACACATCACCTGTCCTGCCACCATTGTTGTGTTTTATTTAACTAGTTCGGTTTCAAGTTGAGAAATATCACTGAAACGTATTGCAGTTATACTAAACTATAGACTTAATACAATATTTCTCTCTCCCCTAAATCTTTATCTGCCCCAGTAAATTAATGCCTCTGGTCCTGTTGCATTCTTATACTTTTATCCAAAAAAATGATATATTTGCGTGATTGAATTTTAAAACTTTCCACCTTAGAGTTTAGAGCGAGAAAATGCTCACCAGAGAATCCCTACAGAACCATAGAATCCCTACAGTGCAGAAAGAGCCCATTTGGCCCAGTCTGTCTGTACAGACCCTCTGAAAGAGCCCCCTACCCAGGCCCATACCCCTGCCCTATCCCCGTAACCACACCAACCCATCGGTTACCTACTTCTCTCTGACGTCACACTCAGATCATTTTTCAAACCCAGATTTGTGAGTTATTTTATCTCCCTGCTGCTCTCATTCTGTTCTCCCTCTCACTCTTGCTTCACCTATGTGGATTTCAGTTTGTTTATTACAGCAAAAGTCTTAAAACATTCTGGTCCTGCAGTTTTTTTCTGTCAGTCATTGGGAAATGCATCTCTTCTTAAAAGTTATCAGTCTCTATGGGAATGGTAACATATACCTTTGTAGCCCGTCTGTCAAGTCAGCACCTGATTATTGGGCAAGATTTGATTTTTGTGTTTGTTAGTCTCGTACTGAGGGAAGGTTTGGAGAGATAAATATACCTTGATATTTAATTTACTCTTTAAATACACTTAGTGTGCTTGCATAGCACTGTGTGTAGTCTTAATTCATTTTGTTAAGCAATTCAAATGAACAGGGTAGAAACGTGTTATCATGGCATTTAAATATATTTCCCACATACACATGGGAACAGGCATGTGCCATTTCACCCATCAAACCTATTGCATCATTCAGTTAGAACATGCCTACCAACAATTGGGGAAGACTTGCTTGCGTTGAACTGATTGTGGTTTGGGCTGCAGAGACTGCGCACATGGCAAAGCTATATGAGTTGCGAGGAATGGAGATTTCGAGGTCTGCTGACTCTGCACGAGCCACTACTTGATAGAAAAGTCAAAATACACATGCAAAAAGGGAAAGAATCCCTAATTGCTTGTTCAAGGCATTGTTCGTGCCATACTTTTCAACACAGTCGGAAGGGATGAAATGAAGACTCTAGGAGCTGGGATCTAAAGAATGGAGGGGAAAATGGGCACCATGGAAGCATTTGATGCGGATTATGAAACATGGAATTCATACGAAGAAAGATTCTAGTTGTTTTTAATAGTTAATCAGACAGCAGAGGACCTAAAGTTCGCAACATTTCTCAGCTCAGTTAGCTGTAAAAGGTTTACGCTGCTACAGAAACTGCTCCACCCAGCAAACCTAGGAGGTAAGTCGTTCAGTGAATTAATGAAAACCTTAGAACGACATTTCTCGCCTAAACTGCTACTGATTGCAAAAATGTTCCAATTCCATCACTATAGTCAGGAAGAAGGTGAAACCATTTTACCGTTTACAGTGTCTTTAAGAAGATTAGCTAGATTTGGTACAACATGTGATGAAACTCTTTGAGACAGATTGGTTTGCGGATTACACGGTGAAACTATTCAGAGGAAGCTGCTTACTGTAAGTGATTTGACTCTGAAAGATGATGTGGAGGTTACCACATCTATGGAACTTGGTACGAGAGAAGCTTTGCAGATACGGGCTGGAACGCAGAGCCACAAAATGGATACCTGAAAGAAAAAGGCTGCAAAAGTGTAACTATGTCACCCTCGTACACAGGGTGGACACACAGCGGGGGAATAGTGGAGTAAATCAAATATATGCAAGAACTGTGGTAAGTAGGGCCACATTGCTAAAGTGTGTTGAGCTCAGGAAACCTCTTCTACACTATGAAAGAACAATACAACTAAACAATTTTGTTGTGTCTACAACTTAGTGGATGAAGCTTAAGATCACTCAAAAGGTAGCAAAACCGAGCTACAGTAAGAGCTAATGTTTGGTGTTTTGTCAATGCAGGGAATTCAACAATCTTTTTGGTCATATCCAAAACTTGAAGACCATGAAATTAAAATTGAAGTGGATACAGATGCAGCCATATCTCGAATACCTGAGAGGATTTATCATCAAAAGCTGAGGCATCTGCCTTTGAAAAATCAAATGTGATCCTAAGGATACACAATGAAGAGGTTGCACCATTAAAAGAATGCATTATTGTTAAAGTAGAAGCAAATGGGCAAACGGCGTAGTTGCCTCTTCACGTTGTCCATGGAAACGTTTCTGCTTTTTTTGGCAGAGCATGGTTGGCTACGATTAGCCTTAACTGGGAAACAGTAAATCAATTAATGGATTCAAAGAGCAACTTGCAGCAACTTCTGAAGACGTTAGAAGATGTTAGAAGATTCACTAGGCTCTATGACTAGAGTTGAAGTAAACATAAAAATCAAGCCAGACAGGACACCCAAATGTCTCAAAGCTAGAACCGTACCATACACCATCAAGGCTAAAGTTGAAGAAGAACTAGACAGATTAAGATCAGGAGTCATCAAATCTGTTACTACAAGTGATTGGGTAACACCAATCATTCCTGTACTAAAGTAGGACAGCTCAGTAAGATTTTGTGGAGGTTTTAAACTATTAACCCAGTTTTGTGCAAAGATCATTACCGACTGCCGCTGATTGAAGAACTTCATTGCCATGTTAATGTAAACCTACTTGTGACATTAATAAAGATTACTATCATTATTACTTGTTTGCTGGACTTTCTGGAGGACAGAAATTCAATAAAATTGATCTTTCACAGGCATAACTGCAGGTGAATGTAGCAACTGAATCATAGCCAGTACTCACCATAGTGACACATTTTATTCTATTTCGTTACAGAAGATTTCCTTTTGGAATAACATCTGTGCCTGCTCATTTTTCAAAGATTCATCAATCGAGTTTTAAGTGGATTGAATGGAGTGCAGTGTTATTTGGGACAGCACGGAAGCACAAGTAGATAGCACTGTGGCTTCACAGTGCCAGGGTCCCAGGTTCGATTCCCCGCTGGGTCACTGTCTGTGCGGAGTCTGCATGTTCTCCCCGTGCCTGTGTGGGTTTCCTCCGGGTGCACTTGTTTCTTCCCACAGTCCAAAGATGTGCAGGTTAGATGGATTGGCCATGCTAAATTGCCCTTAGTGTCCAAAAAGGTTAGGAGGGGTTATTGGGTTACGGGGACAGGGTGGAAGTGAGGTCTTAAGTGGGGTCGGTGCAGACTCGATGGGCCGAATGGCCTCCTTCTGCACTGTATGCTCTATGTTCTATGCTCTATTTGGATGACATACTCATCACCGGTTTGAGTGAACAGGAACACTTTGATGAATTTGGAAGCTACCCTGAAGCGGGTACAGAACCACAACCTGAGAGTTAAGAAGGAAAAGTGTGACGTTTTCAAGTCACCCATAAATTATCTTGGTCATATTATCGGCAAAGGTTGTTTACATAAAGAGCTGAAGGAAATGTCAGCAATCTTAGAAGCACCATGTCCTCAAAATGTGACACAATTAAGGTTGATGCAGTCATCTCGCAAATGATGCTTTCAGGAGAGGAACGATCAATAGTATTTGCCTCATGCACTCTTACCAGCACAGACAAGAACTAGGTTCAACTAGAAAAATAAACTTTAAGCATCATTTTTGGTGTGAGAAGGTTCCACCATTATCTTCATGGGTGTCATTTTACCCTTTTAATGGATCATCAATCCTTTGACTACAATCTTCAGGCCATATAAAGTTATACCTTCTTTGGCAGCTGGTAGTTTTCAAAGATGGTCATTGATATTGTCGGCACAGACTTACGATATCCACAATAGAATGGAATTCTATTGTGGGAAATCCTTATGATTATTCCTCCACGCTTACATAGTAAGTCCTTGACCAACTGCATGAGGGTCATCACGGTGTGGTAAGGATGAAGGAATTGGCATGCAATTATTTTTGGTGGCCCTGATTAAATGCTCAAATTGAAGAGAAAGTTGGACAATGCCAATCGTATGCAAAACCAAGGAACAGTCCACCATTTCAACCATGGAAATGGCCGACACAGTCATGGCAGAGAAGACACGTCGGTGCTGCTGGTCCATTGGAGAGTCACATGCTCTTAGTGATGCGCAGTTGAAATGTCCAAGAGTCACTTTAATGAGGTCAATGATGACTGAGCAGGCCACTGAGAAACTAGACAAAGTATTCACAAGATTTGGAACACTGGAGCAAATTGTTAGTGATAATGGTACACAGTTTACTTCAAAGGAGTTTGAGGGATACTCGGAAGGGAATGGCATACACGATATCAAGTCAGCTCCATATCATCCAACAATGAATGGACTGGCCAAATGTTTTGTACAATCATTAAACCAATCTATCATAGTTCATAGAATTTACAGTGCAGGAGGAGGGCATTTGATCCATCGGGTCTGCACCGGCCCCTGGAAAGAGCACCCTACGCTTACACCCTATCCCCGTAACCCAGTAACCCCACCTAACTTTTTGGACACTAAGGGGCAGTTTAGCGTGGCCAATCCACTTAACCTGCACATCTTTGGACTGTGGGAGGAAAGCGGAGCACCCGGAGGAAACCCACGCACACATGGGGCGAAAGTGTAAACTCCACATAGACAGTCACCTGAGGCTGGAATTGAACCCGGGTCCCTGGCACTGTGAGGCAGCAGTGCTAACCACTGTGCCACTGTCCGTGCCGCCCACAACACTATATATGCTACCACACAAAGTTCACCAACAATGCTGTTGTTCAAGAGGAAACTATGAGCAAAGTTTGATTTGTTAACTCCACCTGATATTTCAGAGATTGTCAGTCAGCAAGAACAATTTCTAGGATGGAGAAAATCCCTAAAAGACGGGTGTTTAACCAGAGAGAGAGAGTGTTTGTTGAAAATTACACCACGAACAGGAAATGGGTATCTGCTATGATCCTAACGAAGACAGATCCTAATACCATACACCATACAGACAGATGATGACATAGTTTGGTGAGTTATTTCTGCATGAAGTGAGTTTGCAGAAACTTCTCAAGAGGTTCTACCGTTAGAAGATCTGGCGAGCGTGTCTTTGGAATGGAGAATAAAGACAGTGACTTGTTCAGATTCTGTTTCTGAGGACTTTTCATTGCCTACAGTGACAGATACTAAAATAACTACTTGGGAAGTACCATCTACAGGAAGGAATGACGTAACCTCTGAGTTCGCAAGTAGCTGAGTTCAAGAATGCCGAATTCTACCAAAAAGGAATGGACGTCCATCATAGAGACTGTCTTATAGAATTGTATATATGTATACACTGTACAGTGTATAGAATGTATACAGTGTATAGAAATAACAGATCAAGGGGATCTGTGGTATAAATGTTATTTTTTGTCATTGCACAGATGAAGTAACGGGGGAGAGGTGTTTTGTATCAGAGAATACATTCTTGCTGGCTATGTGTCACGTGATCTGTCATAACGTCAGCAGAGTGCTTGCGCGGGCAACTCCATACCTTTTCTTTCTGCAGAACAAAGAAATATAACACTTTGAATATAATGTCAGTGAATGGGCATGCTTTCTGAGGCCAGTATATCCTTCCATAGGTACAGTGCCCAGAACTGAAGGCAGTTTTCCAATGAGATCTAGCCAGAGATTAATTTACCATAACTTGCATTCCATAAGCATTGAGCTACCAGATAATGGGGTAGAAATAGGTCTCGTCATGAGAACCCACAGGCTTTGGACCTTGGGCCTTACCTATAGAATTATAAGTTCCATTTGTTTCGGACTTACATTCACCAAAGTGAGTAGGTGAAGATAGAGATCAGTCAAACGTCTTGAAACTTGAATTCTTATCCTTCAGTTCTTCTGGTCAGTCGTGAGCAAATTCATTATTTTAAAAAGTTATCAGTCTCTACGGGGATTGTAATGAATATCTTTGCAGCCCATCTGCTCTACGCCATCAGTCAATGGCAGCGGCAAGTCAATGACTCATTTACAGAGATTACTGGGCAAAATGTAATTTTTGTATTTGTTAGTCTCGTACTGAGTGAAGACTTCGGACAAATATAGACACACCCTCAAAAATACACTGGACATGTACAGAGAAAGGGACAAATGTAGTTAAGATACAAATCTAATGGAATGGCAAATTACTCTTGATAGGGTAAAAGGTCTATTCCTGTTCCTGGGCATGTGTATAAAGTATTTACATTAACACAATTCTGCCCCGTTATTTCAATGGCTTAATGACTGCATTAATATCGTACACACAATGCTACACAAATACATTAAATTGAACCCCAAAGTATTTTTTATCTTTCCAGAGCGGATTACTAAAAATAAATGACTTTGATGTATTTTTGAAATAACAATATCAATGCTGATTAAGGCTTGTGCACATTTAGAGGAAACATTTGCTGAGCTGAGTCTGTCGGCCGCACTACCACAGGAAAACCAATTTCAGGCTGCCTATCCCATTGGTAGCAGCCCTCTGGTAATTTCTGAGAGGGGATTTTGTAATGGGTGTGGTGGTATGTATTAGGGGTAATACGGTACACCATGAATGCCGAGGAGCTATTGGAGGACAGATGCTGGGTCCCGATTGGATCTGCCGCCTACTGGTCTCCACCCAGATAGGCGGGGTATAAGAACCCGGTTTACTCCCCGCAGCTGCATTCTGTGACTGAGCTGCTGGGGAACAAGTCTGCTCAATAAAGCCTCGATTGAAGTTCTCTACGTCTCGCCCCGCGTGTGATCGATGGTGCTACAATGGGCAACAGGAAAGGGGTTGTGATTGCCAAACTGCAATGGGGTAAGGGGTAACACTGTGGGCCGGTTCAGTGGGACAGTGGTTAGCACCGCTGCCTCACAGTGCCAGGGACCCGGTTCAACCTTGGGTGACTGTTGGTGCGGAGTTAGTATGTTCTCCCCGTGTCTGCGTGGGCTTCCTCCGGGTGCTCCAGTTTCCCCAGATCCCCCTTCCCCCATTTCCCTTCCCCATGTCCACCCTTCCCCCTGTAGCCATCTGGGATGGCCACTTGCAACAAGAAACATGGATGTTCGCAAAGCCTAAAGGGAAATATGGACAATGTAAGATTCAGGCAGACACAGAGCCTGAATGTATATTTGTGAGCAGAGAATCCAGATAGCATCGAAACCCCAAACTGATTAGCATTTAATGGCCCATCTCCGTCAGACAAAGGACTGATACTCAGGTAACCGATACAATTCCAGACACATCGGCTCCACTCCCTTTACTCAGGAAGCATAAACAGCAAGGTCAATGACCGCTTAGGACACGCCCAGCCATCAAGGCACCTGCCCCTTTATTGGCTCAGATCGAAGGCAGTGATCGAGAACTGCCCAATTAATTGGGTCCAAACCTAAGGACCGCCCAGAAAGAGCGCGAAACCCCCAAGGATAAAAAGAGTCACTGCCATGTGTTCGACCTCTTTTGGACCTGGCGCTCCGGCAACGTCCATCTCCAATCGCAGCACCACCAGAAGCAAGTTCAAGTTCAACGCTCGCTACCAGACGGATGATCCTAGCCGAACCGCAGTCACTTCTCCAGATCCAGCTGATCCAGATTCGAACAAAGGCCACTGTTCCTCTGACCTAAGCCGGGTGCCTGAAGTTATGTACAGGTTGTCATAGTTGTTAGGTGTAGTTTAGCTCGTAGTGTTTATGTTGCATGTGTAAGTTAATCTTGTGTGTAAATGAAGTACGATTGTTCCTGCAGAACACCACTAGTCACAGCCCTCCAATTAGAAAAGCATCCTTCCATTGCTACTCTCTGCCTTCTATGACCTAGCCAGTTCTGTATCCACCTTGCCAGCTCACCCCTGATCCCGTGTGACTTCACCTTTTGTAACAGTCTACCATGAGGGACCTTGTCAAAGGCCTTACTGAAGTCCAGATAGACAACATCCACTGCCCTACCTGCATCAATCATCTTAGTGACCTCCTCGAAAAACTCTATCAAGTTAGTAAAGGTTAACTCAGTTAACCTTTTAAAACAAACAGTGAATGAAATGAAATGAAATGAAAATCACTATCTTAGTAGCCATTAATGCAAAGATAACCCCCAAAGAATACAACACTAAGTAATCCTTTAAGCTGTTCTTTTCACATCCAAAAGACTTAACAACCTTTAAACAGAAGCACATCAGGGTTTACATTCAATACTGAAAACATTTAAATTTCTGAATTCACCAAATGATCAAGAGATAGTCCTTCATGGCAAAGAGCTCAACAATACAGCTGCTTTGGCTGACTTCAGCTGCAACACACTGAAAAACGAAACCAAAAAGACAGAACAAAGAACAAAGAAAAGTGCAGCACAGGAACAGGCCCTTCGGCCTTCCAAACCAGTGCCGACCATGCTGCCTGACTAAACTACAAACTTCTACACTTCCTGGGTCCGTATCCCTCTATTCCCATCCTATTCATGTATTTGTCAAGATGCCCCTTAAATGGCACTATCGTCCCTGCTTCCACCACCTCCTCCGGTAGCGAGTTCCAGGCACCCACTACCCTCTGTGTAAAACACTTGCCTCGTACATCTACTCTAAACCTTGCCCCTCACACCTTAAACCTATGCCCCCTAATAGTTGACCCCTCTACCCTGGGGAAAAGCCTCTGACTATCCACTCTGTCTATGCCCCCATAATTTTGTGGACCTCTATAAGGTCGCCCCTCAACCTCCGTCATTCCAGTGAGAACAAACCGAGTTTATTAAACCGCTCCTCATAGCTAATGCCCTCCATACCATGCAACATTCTGGTAAATCTCTTCTGCACCCTCTCTAAAGCCTCCACATCCTTCTGGTAGTGTGGCGACCAGAATTGAACACTATATCCCAAGTGTGGCCAAACTAAGGTTCTATACAGCTGCAACATGACTTGCCAATTCTTATAATCAATGCCCCGACCAATGAAGGCAAGCATGCCGTATGCCTTCTTGACTACCTTCTCCACCTGTGTTGCCCCTTTCAGTGACCTGTGGACCTGTACACCTAGATCTCTCTGACTTTCAATACCCTTGAGGGTTCTACCATTCACTGTATATTCCCTACCTGCATTAGACCTTCCAAAATGCATTACCTCAGATTTGTCCGGATTAAACTCCATCTGCCATCTCTCCGCCCAAGTCTCCAGACAATCTAAATCCTGCTGTATCCTCTGACAGTCCTCATCGCTATCCGCAATTCCACCAACCTTTGTGTCGTCTGCAAACTTACTAATCAGACCAGTTACATTTTCCTCCAAATCATTTATATATACTACAAACAGCAAAGGTCCCAGCACTGATCCCTGTGGAACACACCCAACCTTTTCTCAAAGTGAAACTAAAAAGCAGAACCAGAGCTCTGCTCCACCCTCTCTCTGACATCACTGCAGTAACATGAGCAGCTAACCATTTCTTAAAGCAACATTCTCATGACAGAATCTAAAGGATTTGTATCCGCCGGCGATAAACCCCTACCCTCAGTGCCATTACCAAGGCACATTCTCCAAGAAGCTAAAGACCGTAAATATGGCATCATAAAGGTTAGAAGCCATCATCGTTCCTCCCCACCCAGTAACGCAAAAGCAGACGCCCTAGCAAAAGCAGGCTCACGATATGGCCCCTTTTGGCAACCCCCCGAAGAATGCCCCAGTACACGCGGTCCAGGTCTCCCAGACCAATATTCAGGATTTGACACAGGTACAAAAGGAAGATGACAGGAAACTTCCCAGCTCCCTAGGATAGGTTCAAAGACACTAAAACGGTACACGATGGAATCATATTAAAGGGTAGTATTTATGTGGTCCCCACCCAGGACAGGAATCAGATTATTTGACAATTCCATGATGGACACGGACACCAAGGGATGGAATCCACCCTTACCCACCTCAGACCTCTCTGCTGGTGGCTTGATCGAAAAACTGACGTAACCCACTACATTGTAAATTGTTTAATTTGCACCCAGAATAACCCATACAGATACGCAAAGAAAGGTCAGCTAAGACACACCCGACCTGTTAATGGCCTATGGACGAACTTATAATTAGATTACATTGGTCCCCCCCCCCCCCCCCCCTGCAGAAATGGATTTAAATATGTGTTGGTCGTAATCGACCCCTTCACAAAATGGGTAGAAGCATTCTTCCTGGACAAACACGGCTAAAGCGACAACAAAAATTCTAACCCAGCAAATATTTACTAGATGGGGACTCCCCCGTAGTATTGAGTCGGCCCAAGGTTCACATTTCACAGGAAGAGTAATGAAAAACGTCCAAACAATTTTCGGAATTAAACAGAAGTTTCACATTGCCTATCACCCACAATCCAGCGGCATTGTGGAACGCATGAACCGGACCCTAAAGGCCACACTTAGGAAGATGGTGCAACAACATAACACGACATGGGACACAGTTCTCCCATTCGCACTGATGTTTATTAGAAACACGGTGTCAAGTTCGACAGGATACACCCCCCACACTCTCATGACCGGACGACCCATTAAGGGTACCGAGTATTTATTTGGACTTGATTTGGCCAGCCCCACTGTCACCTCCCTTACCCACGAAAAAGCGTTCCAAAACATAATGGAAAATATTAAAGCAGCACAGCT
Source organism: Scyliorhinus torazame (assembly GCF_047496885.1). Lineage (NCBI taxonomy): Eukaryota > Metazoa > Chordata > Chondrichthyes > Carcharhiniformes > Scyliorhinidae > Scyliorhinus > Scyliorhinus torazame. The sequence continues at coordinate 224,632,388 of NC_092717.1, forward strand.
CGCTGCAGCTGTTCGATTAGGCGCTAGGAAAAAGCAGGGTAAGGCCTGCTTTGATAAAACAGTACATCCGGTAGAATATAAAGTCGTACAGCAAGTCATGATCTACCTGTACAATCCGAGTTCATTCCTCTCCCCCAAATTTGCAGGACCCTACTCAATTTCTGACAAAGTAAGCCCCTCAGTTTACAAGATCACATATCCAAATGGAAAGTAGGATGGTTTCATATAAACCAGCTTAAGGTTTATGGAACGCAGTGCAGCCACTCACACCACATTTCACTGGCGATAGCAGACAATGAAGACCTGCCCACTGGCAACCAAGTCCAGCCCTCCCCCAGCCAGGACAGGATGTCCAAAGACATGACCTTGACTCCACCCCCAGAGGCCAGTTTCCGCCTCACACTTGATTCGGCCACTAGCGACAGCGATAGTGACAGCGAAAGCACAACAGACGTACTTGAAATCCCTGACCAATGGCAAAACAGACCAGGCCCCTGTCACTACAGCCCCTGTGACACCGACCACGATATGTTCGGCCCCTCAGAGACCATTTATTTGCCACTACCAGAACCTGACCCACCGCCCGACGATAGCGACCCCCCCCCCCCTTGCCTCTACTGCCTTACAGGATAAGAAACAATGGCACCGAGATAACTCTTATCGACTGCTAAGAAACGATGAGCTGGATCCTACATCGGCCCACGCCGCCTTGGCACAGAAACCAGTCACGAGTTTGGCAACCGGGAGAATGGTGACGACTCAGAGTCTGACTCCCACCATGCTAACCCCGTTCCAACTCTTTTTGGAATGGAACCCTGAGGTGTCCAGATGATAAGAGAAAGGAACCGATTGAGATTTGCGGTGTTCTATTCTCTGACGGAGCCTGCCCGTTTTTTTTAGTTTGTTTTTAATGTTGAATGTTTGTCTCTTGTACAACTTTGTGTGTTGACCTCATCCCAAAATTCTTGATGCAGCCATAAATACCCCTTTGACGTCACATGGTAGTTAAAGGAACCAGTTTGTCGGAAGTCCATTTATATTCAAATTCTTTCCGTTCTTGTAAGGTCACCCAGGCAGTGGAGGAACGGCACTTATCCCCACTCTGCCTGAGGACCCCCTATGTATTTGGTCAACCAAGCTCGGGTAGTGGAGCAACGGCACTGATCACCGCCCTAACCGGGGATTCCACCCATTCTTGCCCTGCCGCAGCTCATACGCACCCCATTCGGAAAGTTCCTTTCAAAACTCTTTTACTGTTCTTTTCATAGTGTGGTTTAAAGAATGCACTTTGCCACAATTTTTGTTTGCGTTCCGGCGACTCTTCAGTCGCTAACCCCCAACTACTATTTACATGTCCAAACACTTGGTTGAAACAAATTTGCTGCTACGGATGTCTTGTCTCCCAAATGGTTGGTTAAAAAAGAAAATGAGGGAGTCACATATGGTGACAATTCTAAACGGGAAATTGATGTTAAGGAGAAACAGACAGACAAACGAGATATTAAACAAGATAATAACAGATATTATGCTTGTACCCCCAGGAATATACGAATATACCAGGAGACAGAGGAAGGCAAAGACGAAACGAAGATGTACCTGATGACCTGCATCATGATCGTCGTTGGATCACTACAGTAGCGAGCATTATCAGCCCCTATATCCTTCACCATACAGGTCCTAAACATAACCACCCAACACGATACCCCTAGCCCGGACACTACACCACACATAGAAACAGCCACTGATACCCCCACATGGTGCGATAATATCATAAATTGGTATTGCCTTTCTTACATTGTAGGAGCCCTATTGATTGTAGAAATACCTTGCAGTGTCATCCAGACACTCAGACTTCGGAAATGGCGAAGGAGAGCCTCCCGCTCCCCAGTATACACGCTCAGAGACCCTTTATTCGGACTTCAACAGAACCCCACTCTTTCTGAATAATAAAATCCGCGGTTTTTCAAGACAAATTACTCTCGCTGTAAATGGCATAAGTGTTAAGTAGAAATGTGATGCTGCTATTGTTTATTTTGTACTGTAATATAAGTTATTTTGGTTATTAGCAAGCAGCATAAGTGTAGTTTAGATAAGGACAGTTTTGTGTAAAGAAGTTGAAATGTATGATTGAATGTGATAGTGCCCGCTTAGGTTTTATTTTATAGATGTGTGATGTATTAAAACTCAGGTATATGTTCCAATCCATAGGACTGAGTAGGATCGAACCTGTCCTTGATTGAGGGTACCCGGCATACCAGAGAACAGAAGAAGATTCAGTAGAGTGATCCATCACGCTTCGCATTGAGGATCAAGAGTACGGACTGTAGCCATCTGGAATGGCCACTTGCAACAAGAAGCATGAACGTTCGCAAAGTCTAAAGGGAAATATGGACAATGTAAGATTCAGGCAGGCACAGGGCCTGAATGTACATCTGTGAGCAGAGAATCCAGATAGCATCGAAACCCCAAACTGATTAGCATTTAATAGCCTATCTCCGTAAGACAAAGGACTGATACTCAGGTAACCGATACAATTCCAGACACATCGGCGCCTCTCCCTTTACTCAGGAAGCATAAACAGCAAGGTCAATGACCGCTTAGGACATGCCCAGCCATCAAGGCACCCGCCCCTTTATTGGCTCAGATCGAAGGCAGTGATCGAGAACTGCCCAATTAATTGGGTCCAAACCTAAGGACCGCCCAGAAAGAGCGCGAAACTCCCCAAGGATAAAGAGAGTCACTGCCATGTGTTCGACCTCTTTTGGACCTGATGCTCCGGCAACGTCCATCTCCAATCGCAGCACCACCAGAAGCAAGTTCAAGTTCAACGCTCGCTACCAGACGGATGATCCCAGCTGAACCACAGTCACTTCTCCAGATCCAGCTGATCCAGATTCGAACAAAGGCCACTGTTCCTCTGACCTAAGCCGGGTGCCTGAAGTTATGTACAGGTTGTCATAGTTGTTAGGTGTAGTTTAGCTCGTAGTGTTTATGTTGCATGTGTAAGTTAATCTTGTGTGTAAATAAAGTACCATTGATCTTGAACTAACTAACCGGTTGTTTGGCTCTTTGATGGAGACCTGCTTGAACCTTGTGGCGGTATCATTTGATACCTGGCTACTCTGAGAGCATATCATATCAATATCTAGATAAAAGAAGGGCAACCTTATAGACGGCCATATTTAGAGCAAGTAAAAATAGCAACACCCCATATCCCCTTCCCCCATATCCCCCCTTCCCCCATAACCCCCTTCCCCATATCCCCTTCCCCCATATGGGGGGACTGGCATTCAAACATCCAGGGATTCACAACCGATCGAAAAGACAGAGAGGTGGGCAGAGGGGGCGGGGTCGCCTTCTTAATTAGGAATGAAATTAAATCAATAGCACTAAACGACATAGGGTCAGATGATGTGGAGTCTGTGTGGGTAGAGTTGAGGAACCACAAAGGCAAAAAAACCATAATGGGAGTTATGGAACAGCTTGTGATGGAGCCCACGAGGGAACAGGCCATTCTGGACTTAGTGTTATGTAATGAGCCAGACTTGATAAAAGATTTTAAAGTAAAGGAACACTTAGGAGGCAGTGATCATAATATGGTAGAATTCAGTCTGCAATTTGAAAGAAAGAAGGTAGAATCAGATGTAAAGGTGTTACAGTTAAATAAAGGTAACTACAGGGGCATGAGGGAGGAACTGACGAAAATCGACTGGGAGCAGAGCCTAGTGGGAAAGACAGTAGAACAGCAATGGCAGGAGTTTCTGGGAGTAATTGAGGACACAGCACAGAGGTTCATCCCAAAGAAAAGAAAGGTTATCAGAGGGGGGATTTGGCAGCCATGGCTGACAAAGGAAGTAAGGGAATGCATCAAAGCAAAAGAGAAAGCCTATATTGTGGCAAAGAGTAGTGGGAAGTCAGAAGATTGGGAAGGCTACAAAAACAAACAGAGGATAACAAAGAGAGAAATAAGGAAGGAGAGGATCAAATATGAAGATAGGCTAGCCAGTAACATTAGGAATGATAGTAAAAGTTTCTTTAAATACATTAAAAACAAACGGGAGGCAAAGGTAGACATTGGGCTGCTCCAAAATGACGTTGGTAGTCTAGTGATGGGAGACAAGGAAATGGCTGAGGAACTAAATGGGTACTTTGCGTCAGTCTTCACAGTAGAAGACATGAGTAATATCCCAACAATTCAGGAGAGTCAGGGGGCAGAGTTGAATATGGTAGCCATCACAAAGGAGAAAGTGCTAGAAAACGTAAGAGGTCTAAATATTGATAAACCTCCGGGCCCAGATGGGCTTCATCCTAGAGTTCTAAAGGAAATGGCTGAAGAAATAGTGGAGGCGTTAGTTATGATCTTTCAAAAGTCACTGGAGTCAGGGAAAGTCCCAGAGGATTGGAAAATCGCTGTTGTAACCCCCCTGTTCAAGAAGGGAACAAGAAAAAAGATGGAAAATTATAGGCCAATTAGCCTAACCTCGGTTGTTGGCAAGATTCTAGAATCCATCGTTAAGGATGAGACTTCTAAATTCTTGAAAGTGCAGGGTCGGATTAGGACAAGTCAGCATGGATTTAGTAAGGGGAGGTCGTGCCTGACAAACCTGTTAGAGTTCTTTGAAGAGATAACAAATAGGTTAGACCAAGGAGAGCCAATGGATGTTATCTATCTTGATTTCCAAAAGGCCTTTGATAAGGTGCCTCACGGGAGACTGCTGAGTAAAATAAGGGCCCATGGTATTCGAGGCAAGGTACTAACATGGATTGACGATTGGCTGTCAGGCAGAAGGCAGAAAGTTGGGATAAAAGGTTCTTTTTCGAATGGCAACCGGTGACGAGTGATGTCCCGCAGGGTTCAGTGTTGGGGCCACAGCTGTTCTCTTTATATATTAACGATCTAGATGTCGGGACTGGGGGCATTCTGGCTAAGTTTGCCGATGATACAAAGATAGGTGGAGGGGCAGGTAGTATGGAGGAGGTGGGGAGGCTGCAGAAATATTTAGACAGTTTAGGAGAGTGGTCCAAGAAATGGCTGATGACATTCAATGTGGGCAAGTGCGAGGTCCTGCACTTTGGAAAAAAGAATAGAGGCATGGACTATTTTCTAAACGGTGACAAAATTCATAATGCTGAAGTGCAAAGGGACTTGGGAGTCCTAGTCCAGGATTCTCTAAAGGTAAACTTGCAGGTTGAGTCCATAATTAAGAAAGCAAATGCAATGTTGTCATTTATCTCAAGAGGCTTGGAATATAAAAGCGGGGATGTACTACTGAAGCTTTATAAAGCATTAGTTAGGCCCCAGTTAGAATACTGTGAGCAATGTTGGGCCCCACACCTCAGGAAGGATATACTGGCACTGGAGCGGGTCCAGCGGAGATTCACACGGATGAATGGTAGGCCTAACATACGATGAACATCTGAGGATCCTGGGATTATATTCATTGAAGTTTAGGAGGTTGAGGGGAGATCTAATAGAAACATACAAGATAATGAATGGCTTAGATAAGGTGGACCTAGGGAAGTTGTTTCCATTAGCAGGGGAGACTAGGACCCGGAGGCACAGCCTTAGAATAAAAGGGAGTCACTTTAGAACAGAGATGAGGAGAAATTTCTTCAGTCAGAGTGGTGTGTCTGTGGAATTCATTGTGGAGGCCGGGACGTTGAGTGTCTTTAAGACAGAAGTTGATAAATTCTTGATTTCTCGAGGAATTAAGGGCTATGGAGAGAGAGGAGGTAAATGGAGTTGAAATCAGCCATGATTGAATGGTGGAGTGGACTCGATGGGCTGAATGGCCTTACTTCCGCTCCAATGTCTTATGGTCCCATATCCCCCCATATCCCCTTCCCCATATCCCCCTTCCCCCATATGCCCCCTTCCCCCATATCCCCCATCCACCATATACCCCATATCCCCCTTCCCCCATGTCCCCCTTCCCCATATCCCCCCTTCCCACATATCGCCCATATCCCCCCTTCCCCCTTATCCCCATATCCCCCCTTCCACAATATCCCCTTCCCCATATCCCTCCTTCCCCCATATTCCCCTTCCCCCATATCCCCCTTCCCCATATCCTCATTCCCCCATATCCCCCCTTACCCCACATACCCCTTCACCCATATCCCCATATCCCCTTCCCCATATCCTACCCCTTCTCCTCTATCCCCCTTCCGCCATGTCCCCCATATCACCCTTCCCCCATATCCCCCTTCCCCATATACCACTTCCCCATATCCCCCATATACCCCTTCCCCATATCCCCCCATATACCCCTTCCCCCATATCTCCCTTCCCGCATATCCCCCCTTCCCCATATCCCCTCATATCCCCCCTTCCCCCTTACCCCCTTCCCCCATATCCCCGCTTCCCACATATCCCCCTTGCCCCATATCGCCCCTTCCCCATATCCCCCATATCCCCCTTCCCCATATCCACCCTTCCCCATATCTCCCTTCCCCCATATGCTCACTTCCCCCATATGCCCCCTTCGCCCATATCGCCCCTTCCCCATATCCCCCTTCCCCCATATCCCCCCTTCCCCTATATTCCCCCTTCCCCATATCCCCCTTCCCCCATATCCACTTTTGCCATATTCCCCCTTCCCCCATATCCTCCTTCCCCCAAATCCCTCCTTCCCCATCTCCCTCATCCCCCATGTCCCCCTTCCCCATATACCCCTTCCCCCATATCCCCCCATATACCCCTTCCCCAATATCCCCCCTTCCCCATATCCCCCCTTCCCCCATATCCCCCATATCTCCCTTCCCACATATCCCCCTTCCCCCTTATCCCCTTCCCCCATATCCGCGCTTCCCACATATCCCCCTTGCCCCATATCGCCCCTTCCCCATATCCCCATTCCCCCATATCCCCCTTCCCCATATCCACCCTTCCCCATATCGCCCCTTCCCCATATCGCCCCTTCCCCCATATCCCCCCTTCCCCCATATCCCCCCTTCCCCCATATCCACCTTCCCCCATATCCACCTTTGCCATATTCCCCCTTCCCCCATATCCCCCTTCCCCCAAATCCCCCCTTCTCCCTCATCCCCCATGTCCCCTTCCCCATATACCCCTTCCCCATAGCCCCCTTCCACCATATCCTCTTCCCGTATATCCCCCCATATCCACCCTTCCCCATATCCACCCTTCCCCCATATCCTCCTTACCCATATCCGCCCTTCCCCATATCTCCCATATCCCCCTTCCCCCATATCCCCATAACCCCTTCCCCATTTTCTCCCATCCCCTATATCCCCCTTCCCCCATATCGCACATAACCCCTTCCCCATATCCCCTTCCCCCATATGCCCCCTTTCCCCATATCCCCCTTCCCCCATATCCCCCTTCCCCATGTCCCCTTCCCTCATATCCCCCTTTGCCCATATACCCCAGATTCCCCTTCCCCATATCCCCTTCCCCATATCCCTCCTTCCCCATATCCCCCCATATCGCCATTTCCCCTTTCCCCATATCACCCCTTCCCCCATATCCCCTTCCCCTGTATCCCCCCTTTCCCCATATCCCCATATCCCCTTCCCCCATATCCCCCCTTCCCCCATCCCATATCCCCGTCCCCCCATATCCCCCCTTACCCCTTCCCACATATCCCCCATATCCCCTTCCCCATATCCCCCTTCCCCATATCCCGCATGTCCCCTTCCCCATATCCCCCTTTCCCCATATCCCCTTCCCCATATCCCCCTTCCCCATATCCCCCTTCCCCATATCCCCCTTCCCCATATCCCTCCATATCCCCCTTCCCCCATAACCTCTTTTTCTCCATATCCCCCATCCCCCATATCCCCCATATCCCCCATAACCCCATTCCCCATTTCCACCTTCCCCCATATCACACCATATCCCCCTTCCCCATAACCCCCTTCCCCACATCCCACTTCCCCCATATCACCCTTCCGCATATCTCCCCTTTCCCATATCCCTTTCCCCCATTTGCCCCCTTCCCCCATAAACCCCCTTCCCCCCATATCCCCTTCCCCCATAACCCCCTTCTCCATATCCCCTTTCCCCATATCCCTCCTTCCCCCATATTTCCCCATATCCCCTTCCCCCTTGTCCCCCAAATCTACTCTTCCCCAATATCCCCCTTCCCCCATATCCCCCCATATCCCCACTTCCCCATATCCCCTTCCACCATATCCCCTTACCACATATCCCCTTCCTCCATATCCTGCTTCCCCCATACCCCCCTTCCCCAAATCACTGTTCCCCCATATCCCCCCTTACCCCATATCCCCCTTTCATCCATATCCACCATATATCCCCTTCCCCTATATCCCCCTTCCCCCATATACCCCTTCCCCCATATACCCCCTCTCCCATATCCCCTTCCCCCATAGCCCACTTCCCCCATATCCCCCCTTCCCCCATATTCCCCCTTCCCCCATTTCCCCCTTCCCCCATATCCACTCTTCCCCTATATCTCCCTTCATCCATATCCCCCTTCCCCCGTAGGGCACTTCGCCCATATCCCCCTTCCCACATATCCCCCCTTCCCCATATCCCCCATCCCCCATATCCCCAATATGCCCTCTTCTCCCATATCCCCCTTCACCCATAACCCCCCTTCCTCCATGTCCCCCCTTCCCACAAATCCCCCCATATCCCCAGAGGACCCCGGACTTCGGGTCGGATGAGGAACACGCCATTACGCCACTGCTATCTCCTACACCCTCCACCATCGCAGAGACACTCACCTTGGGCACTTTAGCGATGAGGCATCTGGGACACTAACTGGTGCGCACAACACAGCCGTCCCGATACAGCAGGTGGAGGCAGGAGCAGCCAAGGGGCCGAGCGGTCGTAGGGTAGTCCGGCACAAGCAACCATCTGCCTCCCTGCCTTCTGGAGTTACCACACCCACCCATAGACCCGAAGCAGTCACAGACCAATGGACGACCGAAGGTGGTGACGGCCGGCTTGCGGCAGCTGCAGATGAAGGTGGAGGAGTCCACCCACATGCTGGAACAGGGAGTGTTGCGGTCGTGCGTGCCACCCAGGCCGAAACGGCAAGTGTGGCATCCGCGGTGGAGGCAATGGTGGTGACGGTGTCAGACATGGGCAGCAGGATGCAAGGCCTGGGGCTTTCAGTGCAGGCGGCGTCTGTGGCCCAGGACATGGCTGCCCTCTCACAGGCAGCCATGAGCCAGAGCCAGCATCAGATCGCAGAGGCGCTCAGCACCGTGGCCCAGTCTCAGCAGGCAATGGCCCAGTCTCAGCAGGCAATGGCCCAGTCTCAGCAGGCAGTGGCCCAGCCTCAGCAGGCAGTGGCCCAGTCTCAGCAGGCCTTCACTGAGGGCATCGGCGCCATTGCCCAGGTGCTGACCGGCATCGCCCAGACAGACAGGGATGCCCTGAGCTCCATGGCTGCAAATTTTCAGACCATTGCTGATACCAGGGTGGGCCTCCAGGATTAGCAGCGCCAGGTGTCGGGGGGGGGGGGCGTCAGGTGCTCGGTCTGTTCGCATCCCCGACCCAAGTAGAGGCCTGGGGGCCATCGTGCACCCCGTGGGAGGAGGAGGTGCTGAGGCCCGTTCCGGGTCCCCCTGTAGGGGAGGTCCCTGGACACCGGGACACCTCGGACTCCCCCCCCTTCTGTCCCAGGTTCATCTGGTGGGCAACGGGCAGGACAGGCTGGCAGCTCGCCATCCCAGTCGCCCGAGCTGCAGCCTGGCCCATCTAGGCTGGGCCGCCCCAGGAATCGGCCGCCAAAGGGATCCCGAGTCACAGGGCAGGAATCACAGGAGTCCACCTCCAGTTCAGCTGTACCGTCTGGGGAACCACCTAGACGTAGTCATAGGGCCCATAAGGCCAAACAATTAGACACTGAGTAAGTTGGCACGAGTGCAGGGCACAGATTAGTTCTGGGTCTCGGGCACGTGTATGAACTGTTTGTCATTAACACCTACAGAAGCTGCCTTTGTGCTCTGACCGATGCGTGCGGGGGTATGGTGTAAGGTGACCGCCAGTGGGTGTGTGAGGGGTGATAGAACGTCGGCCTCAGGTGAGTGTGCCCCCCTCCCCCTGGATCGCCCTCGCCAACCCCCCGGGCAGACAGCGGATCGTGCGCTGCAGTGTCACGGCCGCATGCAGGGACAGTCCGGGTGGAGGGTCGTACTTTGGCCATGGGTCAGACGTTGTCCAATGATGTAGAGCCTGGAGCTCATCGCAGAGCGGGTTGTCATCATCCTCCATGGCCTGCAATAGACACGTCACATGGCCTGCAATAGACCCGCTTCCACCGGCGATCGTGTGAGCCCGGCCCGTTGTGCCACAGGTGGATCTGCAATGGAGGGGTGGTGTGCATGTGGGTGGGGTGCGGGTGGTTGGTATTGGGTGGGCGGGGTGAGGGTGGTTGGTGTTGGGTGGGCGGGGTGAGGGTGGTTGGTGTTGGGTGGGTGGGGTGAGAGTGGTTGGTGTTGGGTGGGTGGAGGGGCTGAGGGTGGTAGGCTGGTGCTGTGGTATGCAGTCTGTGTCCATACTTGACGAATCCCACGCGCCCCGAGTCCGTGAACCGGGCGGCTATCATCCTGTCCAGTGCCCGCTGGCCCAGCCGGAAACGGTGGCAGCCACCCGACAATGTCCAGCCCGTCTGTCCTGACCATTGCCCCCATCCTTCTCATCTGGAGAGGACTGCGCCTCTTCCTGCTGCTCCCCCCCTTCCCCCTCCGCTGCCTCCAGAACATCACCCCTCTGCTGGGCGATGTTGTGCAGGACGCAGCAGACCACAACGATGCGGCCGACCCTATCTGGTGGGTACTGGAGGGCACTCCAGAGCGGTCCAGGCACCTGAAACGCATCTTCAGCAGCCCAAAGCACCTCTCTATCACACCCCTGGTCGCTGCATGGGCATCGTTGTAGCGGGTCTCCGCGTCAGTCTGTGGCCTCCGTATAGGCGTCATCAGCCACGACCGCAACGGGTAACCCCTGTCGCCCAGCAACCAGCCCCTCAGCCGGGACGGCGTCCCTCGAACATGCCGGGGATGAAAGATTGCGCCAATACGAATGAGTCATGTACACTGCCCGGGTACCGGGCGCAGACGTGCAGGGTCATCATGCGGTGGTCGCAGACCGCATGAATGTTCATGGAATAGGTCCCCTTCCTATTCGTGAACACGGCCCTGTTATTCGCGTGTGGCCGCAGGGCGACGTGCATTCCATCGATCTCCCCCTGGATCATGGGCATCTTGGCCACGGCAGCGAAACCAGCTGCCCGGGCATCCTGGCTGGCCCGGTCCACAGGGAACTGGATGTAGCGGACCGCAATGGCATATAGAGCGTCTGTCACTGCCCGGATGCACCGGTGCACCGATGCCTGCGAGATGCCGGACAGGTCCCCACTCGGCACCTGGAATGACCCCGTGGCATAGATGTTCAGGGCCACCGTAACCTTGACAGCCACGGGGAGAGGGTGTCCCCCGCCAGTGCCACACGGTGCCAGGTGTGTCATCATGTGGCAGATGTGTGCCTCGGTTTCCCGGCTCATCTGGAGTCTCCTCCTGTATGCCCGGTCCATGAGGTCCTGGTACGACGATCGGGGCCGGTACACACAGGGCCTCATCAGGCGTCTCCGCCGCCGTGGCACCACCACCACCTCCTCCTCGTCCTGTTGTGCGGGCGGCCCTCCAGCTTGGGCGGCTGCCCCCTGCCTCCCTGCAGCACGCTCCTCTGTGGCAGCCTCTGCCTCCACCCTGGCACGTTCCTGCTCCAGCTCCCCCAAGGCAACATGTAGAAGTGTGGCTCCCGCCACGGCAGCCAACATCGCTGGGTGATCACCAAACATAACGGCCTGCAGGGGGTGGGGGGGATAGACGACGTGTCACCATTGCCCATACCCCCCCCCCCCCCCCCCCAGCCAGGTGCCATGGGCTGCAGGGTCGCGACTGTTGCCAGCTGGCACATGGCCAGGCGAACACCCGTCCCCCTCCCCGTCCCCAAGCCTCCCCCCCCCCTCCACCCCGGCACGCACCCTCCCCAACCCCCCTCCCTCTCCTCCCCGGCACGCACCCTCTCCATCACGCACCCTTCCCAACCCCCCCTCCCCACCCCCCCAGCCCTTCCTCCCTCCTCCCCAGCCCCTCCCTCCCCCCAGCCCCTTCTTCCCCCCAGCCCCTCCACCCACAGCCCCTCCCCAGCCCCACCCCCTCAGCCACTGCCCCCAGCCCCTCCCACCAAGCCCCTCCCCCCCAGCCCCCCGCAGCACCTCCCCCCCTGCCCCCCCCCCCGGCACAAACATTCCAACGGCTCCTGCGACCGCCCCCCCCCCCCCCCACCACCTGCGGCCGTGCCGTCACTTCTCTGGCAGCCGCCCCACGCCGACTCCTAACTCCACGCTGGCCGGCGTCAACCATCCGGCCCGGAGAGTTGAGGCGGCCCCGGGACCCGTTGCGTCGCGCCGGTCCTCGGCATTCTCCGAGGCGCGCGGCACGATTCACGTCAACGGGATTTTTGGGGGGCCGGAGAATATCTCGGGGCGACCGGGCAGGATTTACGCCGCCCCACGGCGATTCTCCGACCCGCCGGGGGGGGCCGGAGAATCCCGCCCACTGTTCCTGATTCCTATCCAGCAATCCTCATTGGAAGGTATGTCTGTGTGGCTATCGAGTGAATGACAGAATTGGGTTCAACCATGATGCATCCATTGGTGAGCAGATTCATTTGTGGCACTGGAGAACTTTCGAGGTTGTACTCCACCATGAATCAAAACTTCAATTAAAAAACAACAAATTTTGAAGATCAAAGTAAAATGATGTACAATATCTTCAAAATGAACATTTTTTCCTATTAACAAGATGGCCTTTAACAGAAATGCTAACCACTTAAATCACTAGTGAACCTTCTAGGGAGGAAGGGTGAAGTTTGGTCTGTCATCTTCACACAGAGAAATGCTTTGGAGAATACACGGCTTTGATAAATTAAAACATTAAGCTTTCATTAAGTCAGGAGGGCTGCAAATTGCTGGAGGAAACATGCCTTTGAATCTTCTGGATGTGATGTAAAGCTATAAAGTAGGATAAAAGGTTAAAATACAGGTATCCCTTTGAAGCCCAGTAGAGTCATAAACATTAGCTGTACCAACAAAGCACCACAAAGCAATTATGTGTCTGCCTGTAACAGTCATGTCTGCCAGTAATGAAAAGACCCAACCAACTCCAAATGTCACAGTAAATTGATCCAATTAACTTGACCTGTGCCCTTGGAAAGGGCAAGCTGGCTGGCTCACAGGCCTCTGGCCCAGTAAGCTCTTTGAAATGTTACAATACCAATTCTTGACATGTTATAAAGGATGCCACTGATCCTCGTACTTGTGCATTTAGCACGGGGGATTATTGTCTGAGGTCAGATGGTCAGCGCTCCTTTGAAAAGTGAATTAATTAACCGGCATCTCAGGCCCCTGCAAGCTCAGGACATGCGTGATTCTGATCTGAGCTCTACATTCCAATGTTTTCATATCTTTTCTTTTCCAATTCTACTCCCACTTAGTAGATCCAGACATATCCTTAAGTGGATCATTCTGCTCCGGTCGGTGCTTTAAATGCGCTGCTCAAATTCCATGTGCACCAAGTTCTTTGTTCATGAGTTAGTAGTAGTGAAACACTTGTGTTTAATTCAGATTAAATTGGCAAGCGAAAGACTGAGAGGGTGAAACTAGTCGCTGTGCTGTTTATGAGAAACAAGTTAGGCGCATTCATATGAAGTTCTTCTTTGGCATTTGCTAACCCAGTTAAAGACATGGATATCACATGCCTTAAAAGAGCTCATCAAAGACAATGATTTGAGCTGTGATGATATGTTTGTTACAATTATCACATGGACTAATTTCGACTCATAAAATAAGAAGCAAACACTGCAGTTTGGCATTGTTTTTAATATACTGATTGATGCAGTATTTAAAAGTCCAGATCCCATCGTAACATTTCTTGGCTAACCAGATTGGCCTTTATCAGCATTCAACTCCATTTGTGTTTTGTTAAAGCTTAAACTGGCTTCTACTTCAGTTGATCTTAAGTAAATGTTACACTCCAGCAAGGATTGAGAAGGAACATGTGTTTATTTTCAGCTCCCTGGCTCCTAGTACACTCTTCCACCGCTGCATTTGCAGTGTCAGACATGAAACACACAGCGAACAGTTGTTCAACAAGAGTCCCTGACATGTTTATTTGAAAGATCTTTTTCCAAAAAAATAGAAGGAACAAATGAGATAAATATACACGGATCAAAGAAATCAAAATGTGTGGTTAACTTTTCGACAAAGACATGAATTAACATACTCGCAGGAAAATATTGTGAATCGCTGCACCCACTCAGTGAAGATTGGCTAACAAGTCAACGACGGAAAGAAGCAGTTTGGTTTTTCACTCTGCCTCTGAATCTGGTGAAGCTAGCTCAAAGCAAAGACCACAGTAAAAATCTTTGAAAATACAAATACAAAGGCTTTTGAGCTCAGTGGTGGAACTACAGCAATTATCGCTGACTTTAAATAAAACTTCCTATGAAGAACTAGGGCTGGATCCTTCCTCCCCGCCTACCGCAAGGTCACCACGGGCACAGCGCGGACCACCTAAAGATCCATCGACCTCGGATGGGAATTTCCCGTTGCTGGGCGAGTGCGGACGGAGAATCTCGCCTTAGTGATCTCTTTGGCATGAGTTCCCCTTGCTCGAAGTTAGTTCTATTCTGGCAACAAGTTCAGGGCAACCGTGGTGTCACCACGTAAGCTAAGCAGCCAATGACAATGAATAATTCTCACAAACTGGAAGTGAAACACACTGAATATCCTTCACTTTTATAAACATTACAGTGAAATAAAGACTGGTACATATGCATGTGGAAGATAAAATACCATTTTTTTAAAACTTCTAAAAAGTTAAATTAAAAAACCTATGACATTTTGATAATAATGTAGAAATTTGACATTATACAAATGTAATATTACTTATTCAGAGCCTGAGAGGTTGTTTATAAGTAGCTATGAATTTGTACACTGTAAAAACATAATTTCATTTTATTTTGAAATATTTTTATTAGACATTTTGCATATATACATAGAAAGATCAGAAAACCAGAAATTCACAGGCCCATAACAACCACTGATACCAAGCTCACAATTCTGCCCAACCCCTTAGTTTTTTCACCCTCATCTCCTCCCCTCGGAACAACAACTAAACCCCCCCCCCCACGCCTCCATCATGATGTTGCTTTAATTCAACTTAAAGAAATTTAGGAACAGCTTTCACCTCTGGGTGAACCGCTCTCCGTACGGTGAACTTCCCCAAGTGCAGGAACTCAGCCAGATCGCTCACCCGCACCCCCGCCTTTGGCAACTCCGAATCCCGCCAGCTCAGCAAAATCCATCTCTGGGTTATCAGGGAGGCAAAGACCAAGACATCGGCCTCTCTCCCCACCTGGACCCCCGGATCTTCTGACACTCCAAATATCGCCACTCAGGACTTGGGGCTACCCCTACACCCAGGACCAAGGGCATGATATCTGAGAACTCCTGCCAGAATCACCTCAGCTTTGGACATGCCCAGAACATGTGGACATGATTCGCCTCCCGCACCCGCCACCCCACCCCTGACACCGCCTACACTTATCCTCCACCCCTGCAAAGAACTGGCTCATCCTCGCAACCGACATGTGGGCCCTGTGCACCACCTTAAATTGGATGAAGTTCAACCTCATACAAGACGCGTTCACCGTCCGCAGAGCTTCCTTCCACATCCCGCCCGTCACCTCCCTCTCCGCCGGAGTGCCCTCCCTCTCCATCAGCTCTCCATAAATGTCTGACACTTTCCCCTCGCAACTGGTCCACAGCAGACGCCATCTCCCTGGCCCTATACACACCCCTAGAGCATCTCGACAGCAAGGATTCCTAACTCAGGCTCCTATTTATTGACTACAGCTCCACCTTCAACACCATAATCCCAGCCAAGATCATATCAAAGTTCCAAAACCTAGGACTTGGCTCCTCACTCTGCAACTGGATCCTTGACTTTCTGACCCACAGACCACAATCAGTAAGAATAAACAACAACAGCTCCTCCACAATAGTCCTCAATACTGGGGCCCCGCAAGGCTGCGTACTTGGCCCCCTACTCTACTCCTTGTACACACACGACTGCGTGGCAAAATTTGGTTCCAACTCCATTTATAGGTTTGCTGACGATATGACCATAGTGGGCCGGATCTCGAATAACAATGAGTCCGAATACAGGAGGGAGATAGAGAACCTAGTGGAGTGGTGCAGCGACAACAATCTATCCCTCAATGCCAGCAAAACTAAAGAGCTGGTCATTGACTTCAGGAAGCAAAGTACTGGACACACCCATGTCAGCATCAACGGGGCCGAGGTGGAGATGGTTTGCAGTTTCAAATTCCTAGGGGTGCACATCTCCAAAAATCTGTCCTGGTCCACCCACGTCGCGCTACCACCAAGAAAGCACAACAGCGCCTATACTTCCTCAGGAAACTAAGGAAATTCAGCATGTCCACATTAACTCTTACCAACTTTTACAGATGCACCATAGAAAGCATCCTATCTGGCTGCATCACAGCCTGGTATGGCAACTGCTCGGCCCAGGACCGCAAGAAACTTCAGCGAGTCGTGAACACCGCCCAGTCCATCACACGAACCTGCCTTCCATCCATTGGCTCCATCTACACCTCACGCTGCCTGGAGAAAGCGGGCAGTGTAATCAAAGACCCCTCCCACCCGGCTTACTCACTCTTCCAACTTCTTCCATTGGGCAGGAGATGCAAAAGTCTGAGAACATGCACGAACAGACTCAAAAATAGCTTGTTCCCCCCCTGTTACCAGACTCCTAAACGACCCTCTTCTGGACTGACCTGATTAACACTACACCCCTGTATGCTTCATCCGATGCCAGTGTTATGTAGTTACATTGTGTAACTTGTGTTGCCCTATTATTTATTTTCTTTTATTTCCTTTTCTTTTCATGTACTTAATGATCTGTTGTGCTGTTCACAGAAATATACTTTTCATTAGACCTTTGTACACGTGACAATAAACAAAACCCAAATCCAAATCGATGCCTGCCCCAAAGTTTGTGGTAACACCCCCTTCCCTATTGCGTCCTCAAACATCCCCACCATCAGGGGTGCCAACCTATCCTTGAATTTTTTGTAATATTCCACCGGAAACCCATCCGGCCCTGCCACCTTCCCAAACTGCATCCGCCCAATCGCATCTTTTAGCACCTGTGCCACTATCGCTCCTTCTAATGTAGCCCTGTCCCCCTCCCCTAGCCTCGGGTACTCCAGCCTATCTAGAAATTCCTG
This sequence comes from Scyliorhinus torazame, assembly GCF_047496885.1. Lineage (NCBI taxonomy): Eukaryota > Metazoa > Chordata > Chondrichthyes > Carcharhiniformes > Scyliorhinidae > Scyliorhinus > Scyliorhinus torazame. Next base: position 224,649,708 of record NC_092717.1, read on the forward strand.
CATCTCCCGGTCTCCCCAGGTGGCTCTGACCTGTACAACCTCTCATAAAATTCCTCAAAGACCTTGTTAATCAGATCTGGAGCCACCACCAACTTCCCTGCCCTGTCCCTAACCTGAACAATTTCCCTTGCCGCCGCCTCCCTCAGAAACTGACCCATTAACATTCCCGCCTTCTCTCCATGCTCGTAAACTACATCCCTTGCTCTCCTCAGTTGCCGCACCGCCTTCCTGGTAGATAGTCGGTCAAAGCTCACCTGTAGTTCCTTCCTCTTTTCCAACTTCGCTGGGTCCCCATCTTCTGCATAACTCCTATCTACCTCCAGCATCTCATCTATTACCCTCTACCGCTCCATCTCTCCTCTTTGTCCACCCTGGCCTTAAGTGAGATCACTTCACCAGCGCCTGTAGAGCCTCCCCGACAACTGCCTTCGACACCTCACCCGTACATTTGAAACCTACATATTCTTCAATTACTTTTTCAATTTTGTCACCGAACCCTCGGTCCCCAAACAGTCCCACATCTAATTTCCACCCCGGCCTCAGTACTACCCCCTTCTCCAGTATCCACCCAACGCGGAGCATGATCTGATATTGCAATTGCCGAGTACTCTGACCCCTTAACCCCAGCCAGCAAAGCCTTCCCCACCACGAATCTGTGAGTATAGCTTATGGACCACTGAGAAAAATGAGTACTCCCGCTCCCCCGGGTGCAGAAACCCCCAAGAGTCCACCCCTCCCATTAGTCCAGCCAACATCTTTGCCCCCCCCCTGACGGGACCAGCGTGCACGGCCGTGACCTATCCCACCTTGGCTCCTGCACTAAGTTCCAGTCCCCCCCATTATCAGTTTGTGTGTGTCCAAGTCGGGGATGGCCTCAAACACCTTCTTCGCGAATCCCATATCATCCCAATTGGGACCATATACACTTACCAGCGCCACTAACCTCCCCTCCAGCGTCCCTGTCGCAATCACATATCTACCCCCCTGATCTGCAACCACATTCTCCATCTGGAAGCGTACTCTTTTGCTGACCATTACTGCTATTCCTCGAGCCCTTCCGTCAAATCCAGAGTGAAACACCTGACTAACCCAGCCCTTTTTAAGTCCCACCTGGTCCATCACCCTCAAGTGAGTGTCTTCCAGCATTGCTACATCGGCTTTCAAACGTTTAAGATGAGCAGCTTGTTCCTCCATCAAGGTGAGCTGGTCGCTGTGCTGTGACACGGCCTCCTCCACTTCCTTCATCTTCTCGCTCTTCTCTCTCCCCTCGGCCGATGTCTTTGCCACAGCTACCCTCACCGGGGCAATTGCCTCCTCCATCAACGATTTCAGCGTGCCTCCATGTGCCTCGCAAACTGCTTCTTCAGCTCCACAGCCATCACCTCTCATTCGACGGCGAACCCACGTTTCCTCCCTTCTTCACAGCTGTTTTTTGCATCCTTTAACAACTTATTATTTTTCTTTTCCTTTCTTCAATCTTTTGAAACAAAATTCTTTCAAAACAAAATTAAAAAAATTTTTTTTAAATTCCCCCGGGATCGGACTTCAGACTTCTTAAAAACACATTTTAAGCGGGTCTAATCGATATGGAACATCTCCACTACATCGCGCCCTGGCTTCGGGCCTGTCGCTTCTACAGCCTCGTCCTCAGTTTGGCTCCGCCCCTGCTGCTCCAAATGCCGCGCGACCCAGGCTCGACGCCTCAGCTCCAGCCGTTCGACATTCGCGCGGGGTTCCTCGCCAGTTCTCAAACTGGCCCGGCTTGGCGCCGCCGACAACTGTGGGAGAGCGATAAAACAGGGAAACCTCCGAAAGCGCCGTAAACAGTGGACACCAGTGAGAGCTCCTCTCAATGTGGCCGACCCGCTAGCAAACGCCACCGGAACTCAAAAATTATTATTTTTCTTTTATTTACGGGATATGGGCATCGATGGCTAGACCAGAATTCATTGCCCGCTCCTAGTTGCCCTTCAGAAGTTGGTTGTGAGCTGCTTTCTTGAACCGCTGCAGTCCATGTGGTGTAGGTACACGCACAGCTGTACAGGGGTTTGGGGGAATCCCAGGATGTTGCCCCAGCGACAATGAAGGAACGGCTGATATGTTTCACGGTTAGGATGGTGAGTGGCTTGGAGACGAACCTCCAGGTGATGAGGTTCCATGTATTGGCCCCGTTGTCCTTCTAGACGGCAGTGGTCATGGGTTTGGGAAGTGTTGTTTCAGGAGCCATGGTGAGTTCCTGCTGTGCATTTTGTAGATAGTCCACACGGCTGCTACTGTGAATTGGTTGTGGAGGGGCTGAATGTTTGTGGAAGGGGTGCCAATCAAGTGGGCTGCTTTGTCCTGCATGGTGTCGAGTTTCTTGAGTGTTGTTGGAGCTGCACTCATCCAGACAAGTGGAGAATATTCCATTACACTCCTGACTGGTGCGTCGTAGGTGATGGACAGGCTTTGGGGAGTCAGGAGGTGAGTTATATGCCACAAGGTTCCTCACCTCTGAACTGCTCTTGAGTTTATTTGTCTTGCCCAGTTGCGTTTCTGGTCAGTGGTAACTCCCAGGATGTTGATATTTGGGGATTCAGTGATGGTAATGCCATTGAATATGGTTAGATTCTTTCTTTTTGGAGATGGTCATTGACTGGCCCCAATGTAACTTGCCGCTTGTCAGTCCAAGCCTGGATTTTGTCCAGGTTTTGCTGCATTTGGACAGGAACTGCTTCAGTATCTGAGGAGTCACAAATAGTACTGAACATTGTGAAGTCATCACCGAACATCCTCCATCTGACCTTGGAATCTCTACAGTGCAGAAGGAGGCCATTCGGCCCATTGAGCCTGCACCGACCCTCAGAAAGAGCACCCCACCAGGCTCACTCCCCGCAACCCGATAACCCCACCTAACTGTTGGACATCATGGGCGTGATTCTCCGACCCCCCACCGGGTCGGAGAATCCCCGGAGGGGCGGCGTAAATCCCGTCCCGCCGCCACGACGGCGGCTGCCGTATTCTCCGGTGCCGTTTTTCGTGCGGGGGCGGGTCTCATGCCACGCCGGTCGGGGGCCGTTGGCAGCGGCACCCCTGGCAATTCTCCGGGCCCCGATGGGCCGAGCGGCCGTCCATCTTTGGCCAGACCTGCCGCTGTGGGTTACGCATGGTCCCACACGGCGGGACCTGGCAGGTACGTCGGCGTGGGCGGTCGTCGGGGGGCGCGGGGGATCCAACACCGGTGGCCTGGCCCGCGATCGGGGCCCACCGATCTGCGGGCGGGCCTGTTCCGTGGGGCACTTCTTCGTTCCGCGCCGGCCCCTGTAGGGCTCCGCCATGGCCGGTGCGGGGGAGAGAACCCCCCCGCGCATGTGCCAAAATGACCACGGCCGGTCTGCGCATGCGCGGAATCACGCCGGCGGTTCCGTGCATGCGCAAACTCGCGTAGTCCCTTCGGCGCCGGCTGTAGCAGCGCCAACCCCTCCGGCATCCACCTAGCCCCCGAGACAGGTGAGAATTCCTCACCTTGGGGGCCGGTTGACACCGGAGCGTTGGTGCCGGTTTTCCCGCCGGCGTGGGGACTTAGTCCCCGGAAGGGAGAATCCCGGCCCATGTGGCAGTTTAGCATGGCCAATCCACCTTTGTGATTGCGGGAGGAAACTGGTGCACCTGGAGGTAACCCACGCAGACACGGGGAGGACGTGCAAACTCCACACAGACAGTCACCTGTGGTTGGAATGGAACTCGGGTCACTGGCGCTGTGAGGTAGCAGTGCTAACCACTGTGCCACCGTGTCACCCATGAAGGAAGAGCCGCCTTATAAAGGAATGAATGTCATTGAAGGAGAAGCTGAAGATGGTTGGACCTAGGGCACTCCCCTGAGGAACTCCTGGAGTGATGTCCTGGAGCTGCGATGACTGACCTCCAATAACCATAACCATCTTCCTTTGTGCCGGGTATGACTCCAACCAGCGGAGAGTTTTCCCTGATTCTCATTGCCTCCAGTTTTGCTCGGGGTTCTTGATGCCATACTCGGTCAAATGCTGCCTTGATATGAAGGGCAGTTACATATCAACATATGTTTACCTGTAATAATAATTTTTATTAGTGTCACAAGTACGCATTACATTAACACATAATGAAGTTACTGTGAAAAGCCCCTAGTCACCACAGTCCGGTGCCTGTTCGGGTATAGCGGGAGAATTCAGAATGTCCAATTCACCCCCCGCCGGGTCGGAGAATCCCCAGGGGGCGGCGCGAATCCCGCCCAGTGCCCCGACGGCGGCTGCTGTATTCTCCGCCGCCGTTTTTCGGGCGGGGGCAGGATTACCGCCATGCCGGTCGGTGGCCGTTGGCAGCGGCCCCCACGGCAATTCTCCGGGCTCCGATGGGTCGAGCGGCCGTCCATTTTTGGACAGTCCCGTCGGCATGCATCACTCACCCTACAGGTGAGTGATTCAAGCCGGCGGGTGAGTATGCATGGGCGGTCAGCGGGGGAGGGGGGAGGGATCTGACCCCGGGGGGTCCCCAAGGTGGTGTGGCCCGCGATCGGGGCCCACCAACCTGCGGGCAGGTTTGTTCCGTGGGGGCACTTCTTTCTTCTGCGCCAGCCCCTATTGGGCTCTGCCATGGCCGGCGCGGAGAAGAGAATCACACGTGCATGCGGCAAAATACACCGGCCGTTCTGCGCAAGTGCGAGATCACGATGGCGAGAATTCCGCACTTTCGAGGACTGTTGATGACGGAATGGTTGCCGCCGGTTTTCCCGGGTAGTCCCCAGAAGGGAGAATCCCGGCCCATGTCTTTCGGGACTTGTGAGAGGAAACCGGAGCACCGGAGGAAACCCACTGACGCGCAATCAATATACTCGAGACAAAGGTATTCAGTAACTGAGGCTTTAATGCACTAGAACTGATCCCCAGCAGCTTTGTAGCAGAAAGTGAAGGCTGCTGGGACGGCACCATCTCTTATACCCCGCCTTCAGGGCGGAGCTACTTCACACAGCCGATGGTAGACTCCAGGGTCTCAACCAATGGCGTCGGCCTCTCAGGTACCGCAATACCTGCTACTACCACACCCACGCAGGCACCGGGAGAATGTGCAGACTTCACACTGACAGTGACCCAAACCGGGAATAGAACCTGGAACCCTGACGCTCTGAAGCAACAGTGCTAACCACTGTGCTATTGTGCCACCCATAATGTGTAACTACAATGCGTAATTAAAAGAAACTCCCTGTAGGGGTTTGTAGCCATCTGGGATGGCCACGTCCCGATTACAAAATGGACACTTGCAAAGACTGCAGGGAAAATTGGACAATGCTAAGAAACAAGCAGGTGCAAGCTCTGTCTGTTGATTAGAACCTTAAACGCTCAGACAGGACAGAAACTACCAAACGATTTACATACTAATGAGCCATCTCCGGGGACAAAAGGGAAAACATTTGGATACACAATGTTAGGACAGACTCCCCGGCGCCAGAAGAAGCTAAGACAAATCAGACTGACAGTCACCAGGACACGTCCAGCGATCAGGGAACCACCCCTCTATTGGAGGAAAATCGATACCGATGATTGGGAAAGACCCAATTAGTTGAGGCCAAGTTCAAGGCCCGCCCAAAAGAGCGCGAAGCCCATTTGAGTATAAAAGGTATCCCCCCAGGGAGAATCTTTCTCCTTTGGCTTTGCCTCTTAGCGAAGAGAGAGACCAGCCTAGCAGCTACAGCAGACCAAGTAAGTTCCAAGTCAACGCACGCTACGAGATAGACGCTCCTAGTTGCTACCCTGTAAACAGCTCAACACAGCAGCCTCAGAACCGAGCAACGGCCATTGTTCCTCTGACTGAGTGGGCGCCCAAAGCTAAGTATAGGCCTTAGTAATAGTGGTAGTTTAGTTTGTAGCGTTTATGCATGAGTAGATTTGACTGTGTGTAAATAAATGAGCATTTCTTTTGAACTTACTAACTGGTGTATCCGTTTCTGAACCTTGTGGCGGTGTCGAAAGATACCTGGCGACTCTTGAGCAAACGTGATTAAATAGAGCCAAATTAAGAGCCAACCAAAAGTTAGCAACATTTACTGGCGACATCTGATGGGACTCGACTTAGAAGTGGCTAACCACTCCGAGAGAACCCAAAATTTGAATTGCGAATCCAATTGGAAACAGAAAGTATGAGACATACTTGGTGGGAGAACCTGTCAGAGATCCATAAGAAGAGCTTAGGGAAAGCTCGCAAGCCGATGACAATCGTGTCCTGTTTGGCACAATTGCGAGGCCCAGAGGAGGTCGTTAGGATGCTCCGTAGAGAGATAGTGAGAGACAGAACCAGTGAGGTAGACGTGAGTGAGGTAGAGAAAGAGACTCGAGATCTGAAAGAGCAGTTAGCAGCAAGGGACAGAGAGGTGGATGATGCCAAGTGGGCACATCAGTCTTATCTCGTGCATTTGAACAGCTTTCAGACACAATACGATAAGGCCTACCAGGACACACAACATGCGGTCTTGGTAAGACAAGAAACAGAACAGCAAGTTGAGAAATTGCAGAAGCAGTGCAATGATTTAAAAGCAGCCCTACGAGCGCTCCACACTTCCACGACGGAACAAAGGCAGAGCTCCGTAGACCATGCAAAGTGCCGGAAGCAAATTGCAGACTTGCAATCTCTGCTGTCCGTGCAAAATGGCTTTCAGAGTACATTCAGACCCCAATTAGATCAAGAAAACGGCCCCGATTGGCAGGAGTTGAACGAGACTGCCCATAGATACGTACATGGGACATGTACGCAGGAAAAACCCCAGAAAAGGAAAGCGCCCCAACCCCAACCGAACAGGCAGAACACACCCCCATGAACCCTGTGACCACACACCGCAGGGCCGCAGGAGAAGGAGAAGCAGATTTCCTTTAAACAACCCCGTTAACCGTGACCCAATTACGGGACGCGTGTGGAAAAATTACACCGTTCCTTCCCACATCCGACCCCCACCAATTCTTCGCGAAAGTCAGACAACAGGCAACCATGTACGGCCTGGACAAAAAGGAGCAAGTGAAAGTCACAGTTTTAAGCCTCGGCCCTTCAGTCGTAGCGACCCTTCCCGACCCACAGAATGTAGGAGGAGGCGCACTCCAAGAGATGCACACAGCGATCCTTGATGCGATCGGCTTTGACAGAGGAGACCCCATAGAAGGCCTAAATAAGTGTAGGCAAAAGAAGACAGAGCACCTCACAGCGTTTGCTGGACGTTTGTGGATTCACTTTTTACCGCAGTTTTTGGAGAGTTAGCCCGCGCCCATTTGTCCCCAGATAATATGGCTAAATGAACCCGAATTCCAGTCTCCCATGCCACAGAAGCAGGACGAAAAGCTTGCGCAAATTATGACCCATCGTTTTGAAGAGATTGTCCCGCGCTTGGGAGCAATCAATTGCAGGCAAAACCGCATTTATAACACCCGATGAAGAGCAGGTAGAAATGAACCCAGTTAAAGCACACCAGAACCCCGCATGGGTAAATGAGGGCAGGAACAGCCAACCACAGCCCAAAGCTCAGAAATGTTACAATTGTGGACAGCTAGGACACTTTGCACGAGAGTGCAATGCGCCCCAGAAGCAGCAGAGAAGCCAACAGACAGGCACCCTAAACAGGAATAGGGCAAAGCCGATCCATAGCGTTAGCGCCCGTTCAGAGAGTAAGACATGAACGGCACCAACTGACGGTGTTCGGGCTCCCCAACTTGGGTCTTCGACACCCTTTGGGACAAGTCCGGTAGTAGCAGGCAAAGTTCGGGGACAACCCGTGGAATTTATTTGGGATACAGGAGGGTCCCGCACCACACTCAATTCCTCCACGATGTTCCAGCAAGACACGTGGCCCACAACAGACACCATTACACTCAGCGGCTTTACAGGCCATTTACAACAGGGACACATCACAGCCCCTATAGCAATACAGATAGGTAACATCGCAACCAAGCACCCTGTAGTTTTTAGTTGATCTGCCCCAGACAGCAGAACATATCCTTGGGATCGATTTCATGAGCTCCCATAACCTTTCTTTCGACCCAGTGAACCCTAATCCCCAGAAGCAGTACGGATTTCCCCAGGAAGCAGAGGGAGAACTCTCCAAAGTAATAGAGAGTTTGTTGCATCAAGGCGTACTCCGATCAATAGCCTCCACAAACAACGCACCGATTTGTCCCGTCAGGAAACCGGATGGATCATGGCGGCTGACCATTGATTACCGGGAACTGAACAAATTAACCCCAGCAGCAGCCCCCACCGTAGCCACGAGTCCTGAGACCATGCTCAAACAGGGACTCCAGTCAAACTTTTTTTCGGTTTTGGACATTAGTAACGGCTTCTGGTCCATTCCATTGCTAAAGCGTGCCAGTACAAATTCGCCTTTACATTCCAAGGGCAACAATACACGTGGACTTGCCTTCCACAAGGCTTCCACAACTCCCCCTCCATTTTCCACCAACAGCTGGCAAATGGATTTGCAAAATTTTCCCGCCCCGATTGTCTGGTCCAGTATGTAGACGACTTGTTACTGCAGACAGACACAAAGGGAGAGCACATTTTGCTTTTCGCCGAACTCCGAACACTCCTAAAAGAATCTGGTTGTAAAGTCAATCCCAAGAAGGCCCCGATTCTGAAAGACAAAGTGATTTACTTAGGAACAGTGATCACTCATGGTAAACGTGAGATCGAGCACAAAACTCGATCGTCAAATTGCCCCTTCCCCACAATGTCTCAGCCCTCCGGTCATTTTTAGGACTGGTTGGCTACTGCCGATACCATATTAACGGTTTCGCCACTAAAGCAGCGCCCCTTTACGAACTTCTCAAGAAGCAGGCACCTTGGGAATGGCTTCCACAGCATACAAATGCCGTGGACGCTTTAAAAAGAGCACTCAGCACAGCCCCTGCACTACAGGTCCCAGATCCACTTTCCCCGTACGCTATCGAGGTAGCAAGCAGTGACCGAACCCTTTCGGCCGTGCTCCTCCAGGAACGCCACGGCCAGTTACGCTCCGTAGCATACGCCTCACGTGTGTTAGACCCCGTAGAGCAAGGATTTTCTAGCTGCGAAAGGCACCTGCTCGCAGTTTTTTGGGAAGTACAATACTTCGGCTACATTACAGGACTCAACCCCATCACCATCCTCACAGAATACACCCCGACACAGCTATTGTTAGACGGCCGACTTAAGGATGGCACAGTCAGCCAAATCCGCGCAGCCCGTTGGACCCTTCTTTTACAGGGACGGGACATCACAGTAAAGAGAACCAAAACCCACACATTCCTTGCCGATAATCTGCAGTATGCAGGCACCCCTCACGAATGTGAGATCATCGCCACGAAACACAACACAGGCCCATTTATTCCCAACCCCCCCCCCCCCCACCCCAAGGAAAACAGGAAGTACACCCCAGAGACCCCAGCCCACAGACACGTGCGCACCCCTAAGGATTTATGTGGATGGCTCCATCCAGTGTTAAATGGAGAGAGAATTACCGGTTGCGGTATATATGTAGAGGACCGCAGGGACGCGCCCTAGATGAAATTTCCTTGAAGTTGCCAGGACACTTAGGCTCGCAGGCAGCAGAGCTGGCAGCAATTGCATATATTGTAGACCACCCAGACTCGTTCCCGACCCCAGCAGACATCTACTCAGACAGCTTGTATGTCTGCAATAGTTTGACAGAGTTCCTCCCACTCTGGGAAACAAGTGGATTTGATTCCGCAGACGGTAAACCCCTACCCTCAGCCCCATTACTCCGCCATATCTTAGAGACAGCGAAGGATAGGAAATACGGTATAATTAAGGTTCGCAGTCATCACCGTTCTTCCCCCCCCGGTAGCATTAAAGCAGACGCCCCAGCGAAGGCAGGCTCCAGGCATGGATAGTTTTGGAACCCCCCCGAAAGCACCCCAGTACACGCAGTTCAGGTGTCACAGACCAACATTCAGGATTTAGCGAAGGCCCAGAAAGAGGACGAGAAACTCAGGGACGTTTTAAAGGGAACCTTCCCGGCCCCGTACGACAAGTTTAAAAACGCAATCACCACACACGACGGTCTAATTTTAAAGGATGGCATTTATATAGTCCCCAGCCAGGACAGGAACCAGATCATTTGTCAGTTCCATGACAATCATGGATACCAAGGAATTGAACCCACCCTAGCCCACCTCAGGCCGCTTTACTGGTGGTCTGATTTAAAAATCGATGCCACACACTACGTAGAGAATTGTTTCATCTGTGCCCAGAGCAATCCAGACAGATATGCTAAAAAGGCTCAATTTAGCCATACCCACCCCATTGATGGACCCTGGACAAATCTCCAGATAGATTATACAGGACCCCTACCCCCGTGCAGAAATGGTTACAAGTATGTGTTGGTGGTCATAGACACTTTCACAAAATGGGTGGAAGCATTTCCATCACAAACTAATACGGCCAAGACGACGGCTAAAATATTAACACACCACATCTTTACAAGATGGGGCCTCCCATGCAGTATAGAATCTGATCAAGGCTCCCATTTCACCGGACGTGTAATGAAAAATGTCCTCACGAAAAGTTCCATATTGCATACCCCCCCCCAGTCAAGTGGTATTGTAGAACGAATGAATAGGACATTGAAAGCCACCCTCAGGAAAATGGTTCAGCAAAATAATAGTACCTGGGATTCAGTACTCCCATTTGCTTTGATGTTTTTAAGAAACACAGTATCTACATCCACAGGTTCACCCCCCACACCCTCATGACCGGACGCCCCATGAAAGGCACTGAGTATTTATTAGGACTGGATTTGGCCAGCCCCGCAGTTACAGCCCTCACACATGAAAACGCGGTCACACAACTAGTACAGAACATAAAGGCAGCCCAACTCGCCGCAGCAGTGACACTTGGGACCAGGAAGAAACAGAGCAAGGCTTGTTTCGACAAACCAGTACACGCCACTGATTGTACAGTAGGGCAACAAGTTATGCTTTCCTTTTACAACCCCAGTTCATTCCTCTCCCCAAAATTCTCCGGACCGTACTCCATTACGGACAAAGTCAGCCCTTCAGTATACAAAATAACCTATCCCAATGGTAAGTCTGCGTGGTTTCATATAAACCAGCTCAAGACTTACGGTTCACAGAATAACCACACACACTACATCCTGCTCGCAGCAGCAGACGATCATGCCACGCCCACAGATGACTTATTCCTACCCTCTCCCAACAACTCCAGCCCGCCCTCAGACACAACTTCAACTCCGCCCCCAGAGGCACAACTCCGCCTCTCCCTTCCCTCAACCAGCAGCGACAGTGATAGCGATCACAATGACGATAGCCACAGCACACCACGTTACAACTACACCCTTGCACCAGGCCCCACTCCCAGTGAATCTGAGCATGATTCTACCGACCCATTTGAGAACACTTATATCAAGGCCCCTGACCCAGACCCACCGCCCTACAATTACGGATTGAAGCATAGTAGCTCCAACATCGACACACGATTCTGGCACCGAGACAATTCGTTCAGGCTCATCCGGAATGATGAGATGAACCCCAATTCGCCCCAAGCAGCTTTAGCACAGTCACTACAGACAAGAGTTTGGCAGCCGGGAGAAGATGATCACTTAGAGTCTGACTCCCACCAAACCAATCCCTTTGCGACCCTGTTCGCTATTGAGCAGTGAGGTGTCCAGATGATGCAGAAAAAGGAACCGATGGAGAGATTCGGTGTCCTTTCTGATGGAACCTGCACCTTGTTTGTTGAATGTTTGTTCGTTAGTGTTATCGTTAAGTGTTGTGTGTAAACTCGGAAAGTTTTCACGGCCCCACGTCACCACCCCCTTTGACGCCCAATGGCTGTTAGAGGAACTAGTTTGTCCCCAGAAACTTGTTAATGGAACAAATTTCTCCCAGACAATAGTTCAGAGGAACTAGTTTGTCCCCAGAAACTTGTTAATGGAACAAATTTCTCCCAGACAATAGTTCAGAGGAACTAGTTTGTCCCCAGAAATTTGTTAATGGAACAAGTTTGTCCCAGACAATAGTTCAGAGGAACTAGTTTGTCGACAGAACCCGACTCATAGTTGCTCTCCTAATTTGAGAGGCAGCCCCCCACGACGACCGCATTCTTACCCGTTCTTGCCGGTTGCCCAGGCAGTGGAGAAACGGCATTGGTCCCCGCCCTGCCTGAGGACCCCCCTCTGGTCAGCTCCGCTCGGGTAGAGCACATACGGCATTGATCACCGTCCTACCCGAGGATTCCACCCATTTCTTACCCGCCGCGGCCCATACGCTCCCCATTTTGGCTCATTACGTTTGAAATTCTTTTGTTTGGTTTTGGCAACTCTTAGGTTGCTTCCATATGCTATTTACATCCTCAAACACTGGGATGGTAAATCACACAGGCTGCGAGACGACTCGCTGTACGGCACTATTTTCTTCGATGTCTTGTCCAAATATTCGGTTTTAAAAAAATGGGAGTCACAGATGGTGACCAATTATAAAGGGAAATTGGCAGTAAAGGACAGACAGACAGACATACAAGATCTTAAGCAAGATAATAACAGAAATTATGCTTGTGTTCACAGAACTCCAGAAACCCAGGAACCCCAGAGGAAGACAAAGAAGTCCGACAAAGATGAAGACAGCCTTCGTGTTCACATGGATCTTGGCGGGATCCCTTCAGTTGCGCGCGGACGCTACCCCCCTGACCCCTACCACACAAACCGTAAATGACTCTCACCCCTGTAATACACGGAACCCTGAGATAACTAGCCCAGCGACAGCTAGCAATACCCCGACCTGGTGTGATAAGTTTATCACCTGGTACTCACTCTCATATGTAGTCGAAGCACTCTTAGTGCTGGAGATACTTTGCAGTATCGTGCAAAAGTTTAGAGTTAGGAAATGGCGAAACAGAGCATATCGCTCTCGCACCTCGGTATACAGATTTAGGTCCCCCATTTTCGGATTTCACCAGACCCCCGAACCCATTGGGACGGATTAAAGAGCATCCATTTTGTTTCATGTATTCTATGGAATAAAGAGATGTAAACCTCTGTGTCTGACTGCCAGGCCAGAGAAATTTGTGTGCTGCTATTTTGTACAGTTTAAGATGTATAGATTGTCATGATATTCAAGTGAACATCACAGCACATACATACATGCATAATAATGGACCGATCAACGGACCAATTAGCACACACAACACGACAGCCAATCACAGACAAGAGCAAACACAGTACAAAACAAGGAACACGACACTTCCTGAGCAGTCCAGCAGGACACGGCTCAGGGCACAGACCTGATTGCCAGCCACTCAGACAGTCACCATGTGCTGAACACCAGAGTTTATTATGTCAATAGTTAAATGAAATAAAACTGCGTTGTACCAATCGCAACTGTGTTGGTTCGTCTGTGTCTCAGAGTACCCAACACTTCATGGTGCCAGAAGAGAATTAATACCTACCCACAAATTTGCCATCCCGCACCATGGACACCGTCAACACACCGCAGCCGTTGCAAGTCGCTGGGAACCTTGGCGTAAATTGGACGTTGTTCAAACAGCGTTTCGAACTCTTTCTGGAAGCCAACGAAAAAGAGAGCGCCTCGGACAAAAGAAAGATCGCCATCCTCCTCACCACCGCAGGTCAGCACGCCATCCATGTCGCCATCCTGGTGTTCGCGGAAGGCAAGGACAAATCTAAATACAAGATGGTCCTCCTCAAGCTCGACCAACACTTCAACGTCGAGGTCAACGAGAGCTTTGAGAGGTATGTCTTCCAGCAGCGCCTGCAAGGTAAGGATGAGCTCTTTCAGTCATTCCTGACGCATCTCCGCATACTCGCGCAGTCCTGCGGTTACGACACCACCTCAGAGTCCATGATCCGGAACCAGGTCATTTTTGGGGTCGCCTCGGGCGTTTTGAGGCCTCCCGCGCTTGTGTGCACCAGAACCTACGGCAACACTGAGGGACGTGATGCGCAGGCGCGCTCGATGCAAGACCAAACTGCGCATGCGCAGTGGCGCAACGAATGCCATGACGTTGCGATGTGCGGCAACTGTGGAGCTGCACATTAAAAAGGGCAATGTCCCACAAGAACCCGACAATGCCTACGCTGTGGCAAGGTGGGCCACTATGCTGCTTACTGTCGAGCAGCTCAACCTGTCGACCTTCCACATCTCCGACAACCTCGCAGGGACGTGCGGACCATTCAGCCTCCCATTATGAATCGGGCCCAGACGACATCCAGACCGGTGACACAGATGACCGAGACGCCTTCCGGGTTGCGGTCATTGATGGGAACCGAGTCAATACGATAAATCCGGGTGATGAATGGTGTGCCACCCTGACGGTCAACCCAAATTCGTCGCCCATCTACTAGACTGGACTTATGAGACTGTTTACACGTTGAACTCATGCAACCACTGTATTAACATGTTTATGTTCTTATCGTTACAGGAATTCATTTTATCGTTCCACATTTCCCCGTTCTTTGTTATGGTACAACCTCGTTATTATGTCACACCCGACATCGCCCCTTGTATATAGTTAAGCCCCATGTACATGCTGTAAATATTACACACACACTCATTTAGCTGCACTCAGTACACATCTCTATTCTAGTACATGTAGGCACATAATCTTGTAAAAAAGGGGGGATGTCATGATATTCAAGTGAACATCACAGCACATACATACATAATGATGGACAGATCAACGGACTAATTAGCACACACAACACGACAGCCAATCACAGACAAGAGAATACACAGTACAAAACAAGGAACACGACACTTCCTGAGCAGTCCAGCAGGAGACGGCTCAGGGCACAGAGGTCATTGTCAGCCACTCAGACAGTCACCATGTGCTGAGTACCAGAGTTTATTATGTCAATAGTTAAATGAAATAAAACTGCGTTGTACCATTCGCAACCGTATTGGTTCGTCTGTGTCTCAGAGTACCCAACACTTCATAGATTATTTTTGGATTGTTTGTATTTTTGGATTGTTTAAATGAGGATAGTTTATTGAGAATAGTTAGAGGTTCCAGTTTTAAAAAAAATTTCTGTAATCCATGTATTAAGGTCATAGCGCCCCGTAGAATTTTTGATAATGAATGTATTTAAAATGATTTAGGAAAAATTGTGTTGCATAGGATAGGACAGTGTAGAGCCTAAGCATGGGGGCCCTGGGGATCAGAGGGTGCAGGCGCCATGGTAATGTGATCCTTCACGCTTCGCGTTGAGGATCACAAGGAGGGTGTGTAGCCATCTGGGATGGCCAAGTCCCGATTACAAAATGGACACTTGCAAAGACTGCAGGGAAAATTGGACAATGCTAAGAAACAAGCAGGTGCAAGCTCTGTCTGTTGATTAGAACCTTAAACGCTCAGACAGGACAGAAACTACCAAACGATTTGCATACTAACGAGCCATCTCCAGGGACAAAAGGGAAACATTTAGATACACAATGTTAGGACAGACTCCCCGGCGCCAGAAGAAGCTAAGACAAATCAGACTGACAGTCACCAGGACACGTCCAGCGATCAGGGAACCACCCCTCTATTGGAGGAAAATCGATACCGATGATTGGGAAAGACCCAATTAGTTGAGGCCAAGTTCAAGGCCCGCCCAAAAGAGTGCTAAGCCCTTTTGAGTATAAAAGGTATCCCCCAAGGGAGAATGCCCTCCTTTGGCTTTGGCTCTCAGCGAAGAGAGAGACCAGTCTAGCAGCTACAGCAGACCAAGTAAGTTCCAAGTCAACGCACGCTACAAGATAGACGCTCCTAGTTGCTACCCTGTAAACAGCTCAACCCAGCAGCCTCAGAACCGAGCAACGGCCATTGTTCCTCTGACTGAGTGGGCGCCTGAAGCTAAGCATAGGCCTTAGTAATAGTGGTAGTTTAGCTTGTAGAGTTTATGCATGAGTAGATTTGACTGTGTGTAAATAAATGACCATTGCTTTTGAACTTACAACTGGTGTATCGAGTCATTGATCAGTATTCAATTCTGATCCTTGTGGCGGTGTCGAAAGATACCTGCCGACTCTTGAGCAAACGTGATTAAATAGAGCCAAATTAAGAGCCAACCAAAAGTTAGTAACATTTACTGGCGACATCTGACGGGACTTGACTTAGAAGTGGCCTAACCACTCCGAAAGAACCCAAAATTTGAATTGATAATCCAATTGGAAACAGAAAAACCACAAGCGTCAAAACAGTACAGATCAAGCCTCTGAGATTCGGAAGTGTGTTAATGCATGCGTACTAACAGAGATATAAGGTCAACCTGAGAGACTTTGTTGCGAAAAACTGTCGGGAGTTTTGTAGGCCGGAAAATAGAGTAAGCCGTACCCGTGTTTACATCGCCGCTTTATCACCCCTTGTTCCAAATTCAGGAGAGAGAATGGCAATGAAGGCAATGGAACACCTTATGAACCCCCAGGAATTCGAGGTCGCAGCGACCAGCAGTAGAGTAGGACAATGTCCCGTTTGGGAAGAAAAGATCAGGAAATATCTCACAGGGAAAGGATGGCTCCTTTGGAGTGAATTCTGTGATAAAAAGGAAACAGGACCCGGGAGTATAGGACATGCTTGGTGGGAGAACCTGTCAGAGATCCACAAGAAGAGCTTAGGGAAAGCTCGAAAGCCGATTGCAATCGTGTCCTGTTTGGCACAATTGCGAGGCACAGAGGAGGTCGTTAGGACGCTCCGTAGAGAGATAGAGGAGAGAGACAGAAGTAGTGAGGTAGACATGAGTGAGATAGAGAAAGAGAATCGAGATCTGAAAGAGCAGTTAGCAGCAAGGGACAGAGAGGTGGATGATGCCAAGCGGGCACATCAGTCTTATCTCGCGCATTTGAACAGCTTTCAAACACAATACGATAAGGTCTACCAGGACACGCAACGTGCGGTCTTGGTAAGCCAAGAAACAGAACAGCAAGTTGCGAAATTGCCAGAAGCAGTGCAATGGTGTCGAAAGATAGCTGGCGACTCTTGAGCAAACGTAATTAAATAGAGCCAAATTAAGAACCAACCAAAAGTTAGCAACAGTATGCAAAAAGTTGGTAAACCTAATAGGCGTGCACATGAAAAACTGATGGGAACCACTGCTTTAAATTAAATGCACCTCACTAAACAAAACTAACATCTCAACTAACACCCAGCCAGAGCATGAAGCATCTGTGGAGAGAGAAGGAAAGTTAAACCTTTCACCGAACGTGAAACATTGACTCGGATTCTCTGCCCAATATGTTGTGTGTTTCCAGCATTTCATATTAAATCTATAGCATCTGCAGTATATTTTGCTGATAAGATACAGCAGAAAAGGCCATTCAGCCCATCATTCTTGTGGCCATTATTTGTCAGACACCACTGCAAGCTCTCTAATAGTTTGAAAAACAACTGTTTACTGCTATTTCCTGCCTTCCTCGGCCAATTTTACTCCCATGTAACCCTTTTATCCCATGGGCTTTCTTTCATTAACAAGTTTATTATGTGGTATTTTAACAAACGCTGTTTGAAAATCCACATGCACATAAACCACATGGCCTTCATCACCCCATTCTGTTACTTCATCAAAGTGATTGTGTTTGCCAAACACTACTTGCCCTTCACACATCCTTTTAATTATTACTCCTGACTTTCCCAAATGCTAACTAACTTTGTCCTGGATTATCAGTTATAAAGGTTTCCCCACCAACACTGAGCTGGCTGACTTGTAATTAATGGGTTTATCCCTTTTCTGTTTTGTTGTCAGTAGTTAAGTCATATTGCCCCACAAGGAGTGGGGAAATGACCTGGTGCTCCGTATGTAGCAAATTTCCCAGTTGTGTGCAGGAGGCCCAACGTTCAAAGCTTGTTGCTCCCCGAACCATGCTGCTTCAGTGCATCCATACCCAATAGCTGTGAATGTGGAGGGTCACTTTAAAAAGCAAATGAACTCTACAAAGGCCATGTACAGCCAGCCGCATTGAGCTCCTTCCAATCAACAGTTGAGTGATCTACTACCGAATGCTGGGAATGTTCAGTGGGTCAGGGAGTATCTGTGGCGAGACAAGCAGAGTTAATGGGCTGTATTCTCCGCCTCGTGCCACTTGCAGCGGAGTTACCGATGAGGCGGAGACTCCGCCGGGTGCCGATCCGTTTCTGATGCTTCGCCGCCACTGCTGGTGTTGGGATTGAGGTTCACGCCCTGCGCCAGCAGGCCGGGCGCCATATTATCCAGGCCCACGTGATTCTCCAGTCCTCTGGGCCGGGAGTCAGGTGTTCGAGAACTGCTACTGGCTCTGACAAGCATGGCCCTGATGCGGTGGACATCATGGTGGGCCAATGGGGTAACTCCTTGAGGGGGTTGTCCCAAAAGTACATCCAAGGCCACAGTCTACCCACCACAATGCAAGACCACCCCACCCCACCCCCACCAGAGGCCCCCCTACCTCCCTCCCCACTTTCTAGCTGACCATTTCAAAATCAGTCAGTCATGAAGGTTGGTGATTGGAAAGCATAAATTTGCATGCCGAAGGATTGGGAATCGCTTCTTCATATGTGTCCCCAGTAATTCAGCTCTGGCAGGAGAACATAGGCGATCAGGCAGAGAATCCCTTTTGGTGACCGAATCGGGGGCGGCGCCTGTTTTCAGATGCTCCTTCCCCGATAGGCCGAGTTCACAATGGCGTGGGACATGTGTGCTCTCGTGAACCCGGCGTGGCGGCTGCGGACTGTGTCGGTGGGGGGAGCCACTGGCTCGGGGCTTCGGCGAGGGATGGGGGAACTGGTGGGGGATGGTCCGAGGGTGGCGAGGAGGTGCCCAGAAGGGCACTATCTGGCAGGCCGGGTCCACGTGCGGCTGGCGCCATTTTGTATGGGGTGCCGCTGCAGGTTGTTGCTATGCGCAATGGTGGCCACGGACCCCGTAATCCTCTGGCTGTTTATTTTGTAAAGGCCGTCTGTTTTATGTGTCCCGGCTGCTAGCCCCTCACCGGTCGGAGGGGAGAACGTGCAGAATCCGCACAGACAGTGACCCGAGCAGGAATCGAACCTGGGACCCTGGCGCTGTGAAGCAACAGTTCTCACCATTGTGCTACCGTGCTGCCCAATTTGTGCCCTAGTGCCTATAACGAAACTGTGCCCTGCACCCGTGCCAACTTAACTGGTGTCTAACTTTCTGGCCTTATACGCCCTAACGCTACATCTTGGTGGTTCCCCAGATGGTACAGCGGGATTGGAGGTGGCTTGCAGTGATTCCTGCCCTGCGACCTGGGTCTCCATTGGCGGGCGGGCGACTGGCCATGGATGGGCCTGGCTGCTTGGGTGTCCCAGGTGGCGTGGTGCTGTCGCGTTCTGCCCGCTGCCCACCAGATGC
The DNA here is from genome assembly GCF_047496885.1 of Scyliorhinus torazame. NCBI lineage: Eukaryota > Metazoa > Chordata > Chondrichthyes > Carcharhiniformes > Scyliorhinidae > Scyliorhinus > Scyliorhinus torazame. The sequence goes on from NC_092717.1 coordinate 224,669,053, forward strand.
ACCAGGGACAGGACGGGGGCGGGTGGTCCAAGGTGTTGTGGTGTTCCAGCACTTCCCATCACCATCACCTCCTTCTCCCTCGGGGTGCCCGATGGCCCCCAGGCTATCCATGGGACTAGGATGCAAACATTCAGCTCCTCTGCCATTTGACAGTTTCCTATTACTACTTCTTCAGCCTCATTTTCCAGTGGTCCAATGTCCATTCTTGTCTCTCTTTTACCTTTTATATATTGAACACAAACTCTTCCTATCTTCCTTTATATTACCAGTTAGCTTACACTCATATTTCATCTTCTCCCCCATTCCTGCTTTTTTAGTTGTCCTCTGTTCACATTCACCTGAGGAAGGAGCAGTGCTCCGAAAGCTAGTGTTTGAAACAAACCTGTTGGACTTTACGTGTTGTAAGACTTCTTACTTTTAAAGGCTTCTCAGTCCTCTGGCTTCCCACTAATCTTCGCCACATTATGCTGTCCCTGACTTCCCTTGTCAACCTCGTCCTCCCCTTAGTATGCTTTTCCTCCTTGGGATGAATTTCTGTTTTGCCGAATAATCCCCCCAAATTTCTGCCATTGCTGTTCCACTGTCTTCCCTGCTCGGTTCCCCTTCCAATCAACTCTGGCCAGCTCCTCCCTCACGTCTGTAGTTACCTTTATTCAATTGTGCTAATGTTACATCTGATTCCAGTTTCCCTCTCCAATAGAGGGAAGAGAATGCGACCCAATTTCCCATCTGAATCATATCCTCCCTCTGAGCCGCCTTCCACTTTGGATTTGGATTACATTCTTTCTTCCCGTGCGGTTATCTTTTGTACTTCTCCTGGCACCCGATATTCTCCCCACCCCTCAATCTCTTCTAATAAGACTAATGAGCACCGACTAAATCCATGTAAAACTAGATCTGGACAGAAGGACACTTTCTCCATCTCATAAGCTTTCTCGATTGTTTTCCTATGCTACCTCTCCTCTCAAATCATAGAAACTTACAGCACTGACATGCCTGTGCTAGCTCTCTGGAATAGCAGTCGTACTCAGTCTACTGCCCCTGCAAGTTATTCACACTCAAGTCCCTGTCCAACTCTCTTTTAAAGTGATTCACATAATCGGCTTCCACCAACTTATTCAGGTAGAGTGATAATCATTTCTCCTCACCTCCCCTCTCGATCTTATGCCAACGATTTTGTAGCTATGGACGTACTGCCAATCACCAGAGGGAATATTCTTCCTCGATCAAAACCTCTCATATTGTAAAATACTCGATTAGATCACCTCTTAATCTTTTCTGTTCCAAGGACAACTATCTAAGTTTTCTTTTTTTTAATTTAAAGGACCCAATTTTTTATTTAATTAAGGGGCAATTTAGCGTGGCCAATCCACCTATGCTGCACATCTTTGTTGGGGCGAGACCCACAGAGACACGGGGAGAATGTGGAAACTCCACACGGACAGTGACCGAGTTTGAACCGGGGTCCTCGGCATTGTGAGGCAGCAGTGCTAACCACTCCGCCACCGTGCCGCCCTACAGCCTAACCTTTCCAACCTGCCTTCCTAACTGAAGTCCTTCATCCCTGATAATATCTCAATAAACCTTCCCTGTACCCTTTCTAAGGCCTTTACATTTTTTCCGATGTGAGTGCCCAGCATTGCCACAATACTCCAGTTGAGACCTAACCAATCGCAAAAGATCCAACATGGTCTCTTTGCTTTAAGCTCCATTTATAAACCCAAGTTCATATGGACTTTTAGCTGCCTTTCAACTTGCCCCACCACCCTTAAGGACTTGCTTATCTGGACACCAAGGTCAGCCTGATATTTTACCATATCATAGAACCAGAGAATTTACAGTGCAGAAAGAAGCCATTCGGCCCATCTAGTCTCCACCGGCCCTTGGAAAGAGCACCGTACTTATGCCCACACCTCCACCCTATCTCTGTAACCCAGTAACCCCACCTAATCTTTTTTAGACACTGTGGGCAATTTAGCATGGCCAATCCACCTAACTTGCACATCTTTGGACTGCGGCAGGAAACTGGAACACCCGGAGGAAACCCACGCACACACGGGGAGAACGTGCAGGCAGTGACTCAAACCGGGAATCGAACCTGGGACGCTGGAGTTGTGAAGCACCGGTGCTAAGCACTGTGCTACCGTACTGTTTTGGTTTTCAAAGTTGTGCTATTTATAGTATAGCATCTTCCTGCTTTAGTCCGCCCAAAACTTCTCATTTCTTTGCCTTAACTTCCATTTGCCAAGCTTCTATCATGTCCACGTCAGCTTGAAGCATATTACCTTATTTCTGCCAATGTCTTTTTCCTGCTCACTTTTGTTATCTTTCATCACCATATTTCCTAACTGGCTCATGTTTTCCTCTCTAATTCTTTCTCAATTGCTGACTCACCTCTGTCCCTCTTCCTGTGCCCAGTATTTTCTTTCCCTGGGGCTGTCTCCCTCTTTTACTGGTGCAGCCCTTTCTGTTTGTCCCTGACACGGTCATGTTCTCTTCCCTTTCTCTCTGATATTTGACGAGACACTTAACACACTTGAACTCTTTTACAAAATGCTCTATTGACACAAATAGGCATCAAACACATCATTCACAGTTTGCTGGTCTGTCGTCATGGTTTCTGGACTGGACGAGACCAAATGCTCACAGACACAAGGTTCATCCTCTTTGTAGTTTGCAGGAGCTAATTACACGAGTGCAAATAAAATGCAAAGCTTGAAAGAAATGCTGCTCGTTTCATTTTGAGATAAGAATGATTTATTCAAGATGGGGGGATTTTATGTGGAATATTTATGGCCGACTCAATTGCAGCTAACAGAAATCACATGATGCAAGACTGTTCCCACAAGAATGATTAAAGATTTGAAATCTATAGCCTTCATATTTCAACTACAAAACAGTTAAAGCTTGTAGCCAGGGCAAGAGGAATTAAAAAGAGATCACTATCTAAAAGCATAACTCTTTACATTTCAAATATGACCAAATGTTTTTGTACTTTTTTCTTACACACAGCAGAGAGCAATGATTTTCATTACACGCCAGCCAGACGAGGCCACTGCTCTGCAGATGTGAAGCTTAGGAGGGGTGAGCAGGGATGTGCTTTGAATGACTTCCTTTTAAATTGCAACTGAGTCACTTTTGCCGGTAATTGCTTTCAGTGTGCCTGTATGGGAGGCAGCTCTGACAGACACTGTGCTGCGCTGTGTCAGAGCTATGGGCTCTTTGTGACACTACACACAATAGGGCCAATTTCCTTCCCCATTGTCAGGTGGTTTTGATAGTGATAGCAAGAATCAGAGTGCGGGATTTACAAGGAGCGCAGGATTTGATTGAGGGCCATCGCAACTGCCTGAACGAAATGGGAGTCCTATTTAGGCCATCAAAGTCATCCAGACTCTAAATACTAGCTCCGTTCTCTCTCCACAGATGCTGTCAGACCTGCTGAGATTCTCCAGTATTTCCTGCTTTTCTTTCAGATTCCAACATCCGCAGTAATTTGCTTTTATCGAGGAAAATAACACTGGCTTTTCGCAACTTCCACAGTAAAGAAAGTCCAGGGGTGGGATTCTCCGACCCCCCGCCGGGTTGGAGAATCGCCGGGGGGGGCGGCGTCAGTCCCGCCTCTGCCGGCTGCTGAATTCTCCGGCGCCGGGGATTTGGCGGGGTGGGAATCACACCGCGCCAGTTGGCGGACGCTGGCAGCGGCCCTCCCCCTGATCCTCCGGCCCACGGTGGGCTGGGTGGCCGCCCGTTTTCGGCCAGTCCCGCCGGCGTATATTACACCAGGTATTTGCCGGCGGAACCTGGCCGTGCAGGCGGCCTCCGGGTGGGCGCGGGGGGATCTGGCCCCGGGAGATGCCCCCAGGGTGGCCTGGCCCGCGATCGGGGCCCACCAATCCGCGGGCGGGCCTGTGCCGTGGGGGCACTCTATTCTTCCACGTCAGCCACTGTGGTCCTCTGTGATGGCCGACGTGGAGATGAACCCCCCCTGCACATGGGCTGGGATGACGGCAGCACACGCTGGCGCTCCTGCGCATGCGCCAACTCGCGCCGCCCGGCGGAGGCCCTTCGCCACCAGTTGCCGTGGCGCCAAGCCCCTTCCCCGCCGGCTGGCGTGGCGCAAACCACTCCGGCGCCGGCCTAGCCCCTGAAGGTGCAGAGGATTCCGCACCTTTGGGGCGGCCCGACGCCGGACTGGTTCACGCCACTCCTTCGCACCGGAGTTACCCGTCCTGCCGGTTCCCGCAGAATCCCGCCCCAGGTTTCTGACCACATTAATCAGCCCCTTTGGCAGGTTCGACTTCAACTGCTTACTGCTCAGAATTAACTCTGCATCAGGAACCTATCAACCATCAATGCCGGCCATTTTGGAAGGCCTGGAGGGTGTCCCAAGAAGGTCCTTTGAACAACAGTGCAAGAATATGACAAAGAGCTCACTGTGGTCTGAGGATACTTGCAGGAAGCAGGGATGTTATGTTCTGTGTTGTGGCCATAGTACAGATGCACACAGAACATCTAGTTCTTTGACTAGTAAGATATTTTATTAACAAACTGAACATGTGGAAAGATAACTAATGAACTAGGATACAAATGGTAACGAATAAATGAATTTAGTGAATTTTCCTGGAGCTACTTCTAATGCGACTATCCTCCAGTACGACTTATTACCAGCTACCGGCTATCTTGAGTCACATGGTGAATCTCTATCGCCACCTGCTGGTTGGAGGTCATAACGTAACTATATACATGAATAATAATAATAATCGCTTATTGTCACAAGTAGACTTCAATGAAGTTACTGTGAATGGGTAGCTATGTACCTTACTGGGCACATGCATATCACCACAGGGTTGACACTGAATCCGAAATGTGAGTTCCTCAAGACTTCAATTCTTAGGTCACATTGTCAGCAACAAAGGCATCCCCAAGGACCCACAAAAAACAAGGTTGTCAGCGGGTTCCCAACCACATCCTTGATTCCAGACTTCGAGAGATTCCTGGGTATAGTGAACCAGTTGCTCTTTCCAAGGGCCGGTGCAAACTCGATGGGTCGAATGGCCTCCTTCTGCACTGTAGGGATTCTATGATTCTATGGCATTATACAAATGTAGGACAGGTGCCCAATCCACAGTGTGGTGGCCAGGCATTCGAAGGCAACTGAGGACATGATAGCGAATTGCCAGATGTGTGTGCTGTACAAGCAGTTGGTGAAAACGTTTACCCAATCTGGCATAGGTCACAGGACTGCTGCGGAACCATCTTAAGAAAACCTGACATGGTGCTGGGGCACACACCAAGTACAAACACTTGGTTGCATCAAAGCCATGCTGTGCTCAACTAACATCATTGCTCATTCTGATCCACCCCCATAGCAGCGAATGCTTTGTCCACGGGCCTTGGAACACTCGTATTTCAGGAATGATTGGACAGATGTTGCTGGCCAGTATATAATGCACCCAGAGAACTGGCGATGCAGAGACAAGATGCACTGTGATTGAAAAAGGAGCTCTTGCAATCATGTGGGTGTGTGAAATATTTTCATACTACATTATTGGCCTAACGGTCACCATTGAAACAGACCACAAGACATTGGTCTCATTGCTAACCCAAAAGTAGCTGGCAAAGATACCCCTCAGATTTTAGTGATTCCATCAATGTCTCATGAGGTTTGCACAGAAGACGGTATACACCCAGGGATAAAAACGAACCATGATGAGCGTACTTTGCAGGGCCAGATTGGACCTTCCAATGAAACATGATGTCAACCAAAGATATGCAGGTTAGGTGGATTGCCCCTTCGTGTGCAAAAAAGGTTAGGTATGGTTACTGGGTTACGGGGATAGCGGAGAGATGGGGGCTTAAGTAGGATGCTCCTTCCAAGGGCCGGTGCAAACTCGATGGGTCGAATGGCCTCCTTCTGCACTGTAGCGATTCTATGATTCTATGGCATACAAATGCAGGGCATGAGCCCAATCCACAGTGTGGTGGCCAGGCATTCGAGAGCAACTGAGGACATGATAGCGAATTGCCAGATGTGTGTGCTATACAAGCAGGGCGAGAGGGAGCCCCTTATCCCCACACAGTTTTCAACCAGGCTAGGAGAGCAGTTGGACATTGATATATTTGTCTTCAATGTCCTCATTGTGGTGTAGTGCTTGGTCAGAACAATTGATGTGAAGCAATTGTACACCCCAGCCACAGAGGAGGTGGTGAAAGCTTTGAAGGAGGTGTTTGCGAGCCATTGCATCCTGGACCAGATAGTGTTGGATCATCGAAACCAAAGAGAAAATGCTGGAAAATCTCAGCGGGTCTGGCAGCATCTGTAGGGAAAGATAAGAGCTAACGTTTCGAGTCTAGGTGATCCTTTGTCAATGACCAGCCATGGTCAAACCTTGTCAGTACTCCAGAAGGTACAGACAGGAGGAACAGGAGAAACATTCATTACATCCCTCGAGATGATCCCCCACCATACATATGAGAGAAATTGAAGATGACCAACCAAAAGCCAGAACGTCCGCACCCAAAACAACCTCCTATTCATCAAGGTTTATCCAGTACAACAGAGTCTACCACTCCTCAAACTGATATAAAGAGAAGGGGCACGATTTAACAGTCTCGTCGGGCCTGGTGAGAATCCGTGCGAGCTGGTTAGAATGCTGGGACAGGGGATGGTCGCCCTATCTAACAGCCTCCTGGGATCTAACCAGCTCTCCAGCAAGAGATCCTGCGAGCAACAACTAGTATTGGTCCGGACAAATGAAGATCAGGTGGAACAGCTATTGGAGGGTCTCGCAGGCTGTTGGAGGGCCCTATGTGGTCAGGGACAGAGCAGAGTGGCAGTCTGTCACCTCCCCCTGGCATCCAGTCTCCCCCTGGCACCCAGACACCTTGGCAGTGCCCAGCTAGCACCTTGGCACTGCCAGGGTGGCACTACCAGGCTGGCAGCAGCACTACCTGGGTGGCAGTGCATGCGTGCCTTGCTGCCAGGGTGGCACTGCCATGGGCAGGGCATGAGGGGAGCGATGCCTGTGAAAGGAGGGATGAGGGGAGTATGGAGGGTGGGGAGTTGAAGGGTGCGTTTGAAGGCGCCTCCGGGTGGGTGGGGGTCCCGGAAAGAGAAGGGGGCCAAAAAGTGGTTGAGGGATGGCCTGAAAAGGGAGGGGGCCTCAGCAACTCCATAGCGGGGTGTCTGCGGTAGTGCCCATGTGTGTGGGGGGATGGCACTGCTCATGGGTGGTGGGTGTGTGGGACCCACACGCTCACTTAGCGATTGCGGCACACTTTCAAAATGGTGGCCGGATCTCTGAGGAGCTGATCTGGCCATCGAGCGCAGCCCCCCAGTAATGAAAATAACTGTGGGCTTGCCCGGAGTGTCGGCTTGCCCGGAGAGGAACTCTCAAGGGTCCAAAAATCTAACTAAGTGCCATTAGACAGCGGTCAGGAGCTTGCCCACACGGCTGTCGAGAAGCTCGCGGGAAACCTCGCTCAGTATGGCACTTATGTCCTGTGAAATCGCCCAAGGTCTTGAAAAATTATAAAGTCTCCAGACTGCCTGAACCTGTAAACACTGACATTTGAGGGAGCAGAAAAGAGGGAGTAAAAGTCATGTAAATATGTTGGGATGCAATGTAAATACATTGGATAAAGCCTGGAGGAAGGTGTAGTATAAGGATTTGGCATACTAAGGGTTAAATTGGGACTGGGTACACTGTTGCCCACAGTGCGATGTAAGGAACTCATGACCTGAGTTTAGAGGGCTTGTGCTGGACAGAGATGTGTGTTAAGGCAAGCATTGAGACCGCTTCTAGCTTCGACCCTATACTGTATATATCCACATAGTTATGAGTAGCTAATAAACACTCACTGTCAAAGTATACAATACTCAGAACCTTTTTGTGAGATCCAATGAATTATACACATCTTACAACACTGACAATGAGAGTAGGTGCTCTTGTTCCCTATTCTCTGCGTTCTACCTCTCAACTAATTCCTAACCTATGTCAGGAGTTTGCCTCTAACTCTGTGTGCTACCATTTTTGCTAAAAATCTCTTATGTTGCATCCTATCCCCTCTGGATGTTCAGACAGATAACATCCATTGTCATTCCCTTATCCACTGCGTTTGTGAACTCCGTCAAAATACAACTACAGTCGGCAAACATGACTTCCCATCACAAATTAATGGATCAAAATTTTGTGATTTTTCCTGAATGTTGGCTTGGAAGGTTAGGGTACGTTTTAAGTCTTACTTTTATATCTCAGTGAAAGCAGCCTGCAAACAGCATTCAGGGTGTTCATTCTGCGTGAAATATGAGGATTTCATTGTGTTTCACTCTCAAGGGAGACACATAACAATTTCCATAAATTCGGGAAGTAAATTGGTAAGTTGTTTAGCCAACTTGAGGTCTGTAAATTGTTAATTGAATATTTTCCAGTGCTCCTTATATCATGGGTGGATCAGGTCAAGCTTAGATGTTCAGGTGGGAGGTAAAGGAATCTAGCGGAAAACATTTGAGGGCTCAGAGTTTAAAATTCTCTCAAAAACCTGTGGCTTCAACACCTCAGAAAAACAAACATCTGTTTTGTGTCATGGCCAGTCTACTTTTCAACTCCTCAGCAAGGCGCTATTTATTTTTGAACAAGTTATTTGAATGCATTGAAATGACTAAACAGGCTTCGTGAATTCACTAAGTTGTGCCAAATGTTAAATACAGACACAACACTTGCAATGTGCACGTAGTTCAATGCTATTTAACAAATAAATACAGTGAGCTATTCAATCTCACAGGGAAAATGGATGAAATCCTTACCCCGCATCACAGTCTAAAGCAAAGTTAGGAACTTAAATTGTAAAGCAACGTCCTGCAGTGACAGTACTATACAGAGGACGTGATGAGAGATACAATACTACCTGGGGATTAGTGATGTAACAAGATTACATCATGTTTAAAGAGCTGTTTATTTTCCCGTTTCTTTCTAAACCGTTGATTATTGTGATAAATCTAAAAGTATTTCTGTGCTTTGGCGTGTGTCCAGGGACTCAAGAAGTAACATTCCCAGCTCAGGCCAGGTTGCTAAGTGTCAGTTTTGTTCAGCTGGTAATATTCTCACCTTTAACTGTTTGCGGGTTCAAGTTGCATTGTGGATGTTACCATGTCACTTAGATCTAACACTGTAACACTGAGGAGGGTGCTGAATTTTGCATCAGCCATTAAACTAAAACATCACCTACACAGTAATATGGACAGATCATATTACACTATTGGAAGATTTATTTTTATTCGTTCATGGGATGTGGGTATCGTTCACTGGGCCAGCATTTTGCGCCCATCCCTGAGGGCATTTCAGAGTCAACCACATTGCTGAGGGTCTGGAGTCACATGTAGGCCAGACCAGGTAAGGACGGCAGATTTCCTTTCCTATTGGGTTTTTACGACAATTGACAATGGTTTCATGGTCGATATTAGACTTTTAATTCCAGATTTTTATTGAATTCAAATTCTACCAACTGCCCTGGTGGGATTTGAACCCGGGTCCTCGGAGCATTCCCCTGGGCCTCTGGGTTACCAGTCGCGTGACAATACCACTACGCCACTGCCTCTGCCTCGGCCGCCCCAAGATAAGCTTGGAGCAGTGCTGTGGTTGCACTCTGAGCTTCTAAGTCACAACTGTCCAGGTTTCAGTCGCACTCTTTGGCTCGAGCACAACATAAATCAAGGCTGACACTGAGGGAGTGCTGCACGGTTGGAGGTGTAATCTTTTGGGTGAAGTGTTAAATTGAGCTGCCACCTCCCTGCTTAGGTGGATGTAAAAGATTCCCATGGCACTATTTTGAAGACTAACAGGGGAGTTATCCGCAGTGTCCTGGCTAATATTTATCCTTCAATCAACATCACAGATAAAGGTTGCCACATTGCTGTTAGTGGAAGCTTGTGTGCGCATATTGGCTGCCAATTTCCTATATTGCAGCAGTGCCTACATTTCAAAAGTACTTCATTATCTGTAAAGTGTTTTGAGGTGTTTGGTGGTCATGAAATGTGCTATCTAAAGGCAAGTCTTTCTTTCCTTTTTTGCGTGTCATTTCCTTTTAGTCACATCATCAAAAACAGATAGCGTGGTCATTCACTGTTTGCTCCGAGCTCTGTTGACCGTGACTAGAGCTTAAGAGTGACCATTTAGCTGTGAAAGTTCTTTAGGATATAATAAGATGCGATATTGTGCATGCAACATTTTTCCTCATGCCTCATCAGGAAATAGAGATGTACTGTTTAATCGGTCTTTAACTGAACACAGAGTCAGCTATGTCACACCAGTTAGCTACCACGGTCAATTTATGGAATGCGAAATAAGTAGACTATCCTTTGACAATGACTGTATTTCTTTGATGTGGCTATAACTATGGGGGGAGTTTTGACTTGAGATGATAGAGTAAAAGATCTGTTATCGGCCAGTTCAGCCACCATTAAACACCTCTCATTTCATTTCCATTGACCTCACCGAAACCGAAAATCAAGGGACCAAATTAACGAGCAGTGGGGCTGACTGATATTATGAACCATCGGCCAGTGCCAAAATCCCTTTCTTTGTGCTTCAGTATAGCAACTCTGATTGACGATACAATTAGATAAGGATATTCTGCAACGGTGGCATTGAATGTTGTCAGATATTTTTGGTAATATCACAGTCCCTTCTGCAGTTATCGTATTGCTGACACATTTCATTTTTGGATTCCAGCTGGGTTGCTGACAAACCTTACTATATTTTATTTTATTTTCATCCTTCCAGGCTTGAGCCAGCTCAAAGTTAGATTGAGCCCACATTCCTTTTACGTAGGGTCTCTAACAGCTGAAGGGAGTATGACCATTGCGAAGGTTCTTGCGACAACTAACTAATTTAAGTATATGGACCTGTTTAGAGCTAGCATGGAATTTAAGATTTATCAAAAGCATGAAACTAGGTATTGGTGAGTTAAAGCTAAATGGGCTTGGGAAACATTACATTACTGAGGAATTGATATTACAGGAGTTAAACATCATAATTAAAATTTTACTACTTTCATTCCTCAGCAACCTTTAGATAAGGTCCTTTTGAAAATAAAAGTCTATCTTCCTGACTTGAGATAATCTCTCTAGCGTTGCCAGGGTATGGGAGGACGTTGAAATTCCTCCGCTCAAAAGAAAAGGGGGAATATCTATATTTCTTCAAAATGAATGGAATCGGCTTCTCAGAAATTTTCGAATCTGCTTGTTTTCACAACCTCCTTAGCAGAGAATTGAGCTGTTCAGGCACAAGGCCATCCTCCTGTGATTTATTAAGACAAAAATTCCGTCCCCGTGGCACTACTCCAAAAAATGAATCTGTTCACCAACCTTTCATTCTTTTTTAATGTTATGACTTGCTAATAAAATAGATCGTGCTGCTGAATAACATTGTGGGGATGCATTTTACTTCGAGAGATATGAGTATGGTGAGAAGGCCGGAAGCTAGGGTTGAGGTCAATCAAAGAGAGACCCCCAGTTCAGCTAGATCTTTTTTCCTAAACTATTTTGTGTTTCCTATCCCTCAAATCTCTTCATAAATCAAAGCCCTGAAACAGCTATTTGGGTGGTAAATGTGACTGAAATGAGATGCAATAACTAACTACCCAAGTGATGAACATAGAACATTACAGGGCAGTACAGGCCCTTCGGCCCTCGATGTTGCGTCGACCTGTGAAACCAATCTAAAGCCCATCTACACTATTCCCTTATCGTCCATATGCCTATCCAATGACCATTTGAATGCCCTTTGTGTTGGCGAGTCCACTACTGTTGCAGGCAGGGCATTCCACGCCCTTATTACTCTCTGAGTAAAGAACCTACCTCTGACATCTGTCCTATATCTATCTCCCCTCAATTTAAAGCTAAGTCCCCTCGTGCTAGACATCACCATCCGAGGAAAAAGGCTCTCACTGTCCACCCTATCCAATCTTCTGATCATCTTGTATGCCTCAATTAAGTCACCTCTTAACCTTCTTCTCTCTAACGAAAACAGCCTCAAGTCCCTCAGCCTTTCCTCATAAGATCGTCCCTCCATACCAGGAAACATTCTGGTAAATCTCCTCTGCACCCTTTCCAATGCTTCCACATCCTTCCTATAATGCGGCGACCAGAATTGCACGCAATACGGCCGCACCAGAGTTTTGTACAGCTGTAACATGACCTCACGGCTCCGAAACTCAATCCCTCTACCAATAAAAGCTAACACACCGTAAGCCTTCTTAACAACCCTCTCAACCTGAGTGGCAACTTTCAGGGATCTATGTACATGGACACCGAGATCTCTCCGCTCATCCACACTGCCAAGAATCTTACCATTAGCCCAGTACACTGTCTTCCTGTTATTCCATCCAAAATGAATCACCTCACACTTTTTTGCATTAAACTCCATTTGCCACCTCTCAGCCCAGCGCTGCAGCTTATCTATGTCCCTCTGTAACTTGTAACATCCGTCCGCACTGTCCACAACTCCACCGACTTTAGTGTCATCTTCAAATTTACTCACCCATCCTTCTATGCCCACCTCCAGGTCATTTATAAAAATGACAAACAGCAGTTTCCCCCAAAAAAGATCCTTGTGTCGGAATGAGGCTGTTGAATTTCACAAGAGGCCTCGCATGAGATTTTCAATGCTCAAAATGTCTCATGAGATGCAACGGAATCTTTATAATAATACTAATCTTTATTATCACAAATAGACTTACATCAATACTGCAATGAAGTTACTGTGAAAAGCCCCTAGTCGCCACATTCCGGCGCCTGTTCGGGTACACAGAGGGAGAATTCAGAAATGTCCAATTCACCTAACAGCGCGTCTTTCGGGACTTGTGGGAGGAAACCCACGCAGACACAGGGAGAATGTGCAGACCCTGCACAGAGTGACCCAAGCCGAGAACCTGGGACCCTGCTCTGTGAAGCAACAGTGCTAACCACTGTGCTACAGTGTCGCCCGGTAATATACCCTTTAAATACACGATCGCCGGATTCTCCCAGTGTCCAGTACTCAACAGCTGTGCGAGCAAGGTCATGCCTGGGCCATTTAGTACTGGTCCACACAGACCAGGGCCAGGCGTAACAGCACCTGGGGGGGGGAGGTCACTCAGGTCATTGGAGACCCCAGGGTGTTCGGGGACAGGGCAGGGTGGCGCCTGGGCACTGCCAGCCTGGCATCATGGTCATACCACCCATGCACCCAGGCAGTGGGGTGCCCGGGTGGAACGGCTAGGCTGGCAGGGGCACTGTCCAGGTACCAGGTTGGCAATGCCAGGGTTTGGGAACAGGGGATTTACCAGGTTGAGGGGGCATCAGAGGGGGTTAATTGGTTCTTCCCAAGGTTCGGGGACAGGAGGAGATCGAAAGTGGGGGGGGGGGGGTGCTGAAAGTGGGAGGGGGAAAGTTCAGGGCAGCCAGACAAAATGGCGCCCCAATCTGCAAGGAGTCTTTCCTAAAAATCCCTCTGAGTGCGGCCTCAGCAGAGAGAAACCCCCTGAGGCCTAGAGGAACGGCAAAGTGCCGTTGAATGGTGAGATGTTCCTCGGCACTGTAGCCATTGGGAAACACCCCGCTAATCGTACCCGAAGCCGGGCATAGAAATTGTTTGGGTGAATCACACCCAGAAAGACGAATGGATGTATTTCGTGACATTGGGCTGAATTCTCCCAAACCCCCATCAATGGATTTGATGACAAGCGGGGGTGGGGAGAGTGCTGTTCAGCAAGAGGGCCAAAATCGGTTTTACGTTGGCATGAATTTGCTGATGCCTATCATGGCGGATCAGGAAACCCACTGGAGGCCAGCGTGAAATTAATTTACATCCCGCTAATGAGTTGCAGGTGAAGGCCCAACCAGACCACTTCCGGTTCTCCGTGGTGTCAGTGGGAAAGCACACCGGGGCGAAACACACCTGGGGCAACATGGCGTTCAGACGTCGGGACACACCAGAACATCACCTGGGGAATGCCTCTGGAGTTGGGGTTGAGGCTGATGGCAATCCTGGACCCCAGAACACCACAGCAGACGGTCGGGGGAGAATCTACGGGCCTTCTAGATTCAGTAACCTGGAGGAGCTCCATCTTCCAGCCTCAGAATGTTCCTGGAGATCCATCTTCATTTTCAGCAGGTCCGCCGTATTTCTTCAATATTGGGCCAGTGATGTTGGACGCCTTTTCAATATGGCCCCTGGGTGGGATGGTGGACTACATGCCATCAGGCCTGTCCCGCCATGGAATACGATGAAAACACCTAGTTGCATAATTAATCAGGTCGGGGCTGGAAGATTTGGTGTGTTTTCCTACCGCCCTGTGCAGTGGGCAACACTTCCCATTCCTGTGCCCGCCACGAGGCTTAGTCCCCAGATAGGAGAATTCTGTCCATAGCACTGAAGGAAGATAGGTTGCAAAAAGGTAGGGTATCACAGAATCACAGAATTTATAGATCATAGATCATAGAATTTACAGTGCAGAAGGAGGCCATTCGGCCCGTCGAGTCTGCACCGGCTCTTGGAAAGAGCACCCTACCCAAGGTCAACACCCCCACCCTATCCCCATAACCCAGTAACCCCACCCAACACTAAGGGCAATTCCCGTAACCACACCTTACCTTGAAGAACAAAGATTTGTAAAGCAAGATGAGAATTTAACACATATGTAAATGTGCCATTAAAATGTAAACCGATCCAGTCGAATGTCCAGTAGGATATCTAGTGCATTAATATCAATGCAATAACAACCAGAAAGGTGTCACTAGACTTTTGTTGACATACCTAACTTGTGCATGGGACAGAACGGAATTGGCTGAACAAACTTGAATTGTGCAAGGTTTCTGTGAGTGTGGGATGCACATATTTTGTGAAAGGATTACTAGGCCGGCACAGTGCCACAGTGGTTAGCACTGCTGCCTCGCAGCGGCAGGGACCCGGGTTCAAGTCTGACCTTGAATGACTGTTTGTGCGGAGTTTGCACATTCTCCCTGCGTCTGCGTGGATTTCCTCTGGGTGCTCCAGATTCAAAACATTAGCTCTCTTTTCTCTTCACAGATGCTGTCAGACCTGGTCAGACAAGGGACCCGGTTGAAAGTCACTGGCTCTTTCTCTCCATCAGCCGACATATTCTGGCCGGCCTTATACACAATGTCACTCCACCCCGCATGCGGTTAGTGGGGGAGTTCATACTCCTCGAGCCACACAGGGAATATTAGCAAGCTTGCCCCATGTGTTCCCTTGCGAGTCACTACACTATGATTCCATGAAACAGTCTCAGATCAAACTGGTGACCCAAATTAAAGCATCTCGGCCCCAAGAAAGTGGGCAAGATGATTGGGCTACAGTAATGAAAGTGTCAAAGGCAATGGTTTAATTGCAAGGGGGCAAAGGGGACCAACATGTGACTTAAGTAAATGGGACTGTGAAACAAAAACCTATTTGCATCAACAAGGAGGAAAGAAAACATTCATATTGTCTATGATTTTATAAAATATGGGGAACTGAGGGATTAGAGCAGGTAGTCCAAACGGAGGATCAGGATGTGTTCAACCAAAAGGATGTCATTTGCTCTGTGAGTTTGTTTGCTCGCTCCGTGACCGAGGCACTGCAACTGTGTGCTACATTCCGTTGGTTAATTTCAGTATTATACAATCTTTATATCAGGCCATTTAATATACCAAACTGTCACTCACAGGCATTGTAAGCTAATACGATAGAAAGGGCAACCTGACATGAAGGGGCCAAGGAACTGTCATCTGTGGAAAATCAACCTGCTGGAATTAAATAGCGGTGATATGTGAATGGACAGATGCTCTGGAGTTTCACTTCGCCTCCCTTTGTGAGTCAGGAAGGAGCATTGATAATATGAAGTAAGTGGGATACATTATACATAGTCTGTGACAAGGGTTGGCTCAGTGTACTAAGTATCCTTTCCCTTACTCCATTCTGGGTTGTAATGTTAAATTTAGTGCCAGGTCCGGTATTACACCAAAAACCTGAACAACTAAAGTGATGGGCAATCACGGACTGCAAACAAACACCAATTAAACCAATTGTTGGGGGTAGCGCATTATTGTTATCATGGAGCGTTAGAAGTCATTAGCATTAGAAGATAGATTTAAAATATGCTTACAGCACATAGGCTTAACCCAAAAAATAGCAGAATTTATGATTATTTTAATGTAGTCAGGTCTATGCCTTAATAGCTAATATTTTTGTTCTTGGGAAAAATACAGAGGGGGGAATTTTCCATTGGCTGACGGTGAAATTGTGAAATGCGAGTGGGCGGAGAGTAGATTCCGACGGCAAAATGGCGGTGAGCACAGATTTGACACCAAATTGCAATTCTCCATCACCTCGACAGCGGCGTCAATGCGGTCCAGAATACACGCACAGTAAACACTGCTTGCAGGTCATTAGCGGGCCTGACCCAGTATTTGCCGGAGCCTCCGCGATTCTCCGCCTCCGATGGGCCGAGTTCCCGACGGCACGGTTCACTTGTGCTTTTAAAAATCGTGAAACCGGCTTCATGGCTGCTGAGGGGGAGAGCGGGGGTACGGAAAGTGTCCAACATCACCATAGTTTGCTGACAGTTGCGCCGCTGGCCGGGGGGCTTCTGTCAGGCCGGGGGGGAGTAGCAGGGGGTGGCCAAGAGGTGAGCTGTGGGGTTGGGGCGGAC
Source organism: Scyliorhinus torazame (assembly GCF_047496885.1). Classification (NCBI taxonomy): domain Eukaryota; kingdom Metazoa; phylum Chordata; class Chondrichthyes; order Carcharhiniformes; family Scyliorhinidae; genus Scyliorhinus; species Scyliorhinus torazame. The sequence continues at coordinate 224,685,748 of NC_092717.1, forward strand.
GGGCACAGAACACCATTGCCGCAGCCGGCAAGGCAGCCATGCAGCTGTGCGAGCTGCTGACTGCCCACTGTGAACGTATGGCCACGGGTCGCATAAGTTTCCCCCCAAGGCCACCCCATCAAGCTGTATGGGCGCGCTCCAGCACAACCAGTGCCATCTTGTTGGCTGGGATGGTGTGTTCGGGGAGTGAGATGTGTATGTGCGGCTGCAGCTTGTCAGCCTCCCGAGTGTCAATCACGGACCAGGCGAATCCCGCACCATTTCTCATTGGAATCGATTGTGCTCCATGTGCCGCTGGTGCTAGCCCCTCCGCAGTCGCTGAATCGATCCAGATCCGGCACCAGTTTCCTGTTGTGAAAGTCCACGAATTCTGCCCTAGCGTCAATACTTAGGGCTGGATTCTCCGATTCTGAGGCTATGTCTAGTCTTCCGATGAAAAGATTGGCGTTGCCCCCTCCCCGCACCGATGCTCAGCCCAGTGTAGGGGCTACAGACGCACCATGTAAAACCCCCGGCATTCCCGACAGCAACGGCCGGAGAATTGCCGGGTCCGTGGCTGCGCATGCGCACGCCGACGACCTGCAGCGGTCGCGCCGTACAACATGGCGCCGCTCACGCGCAAACCCGGCCTGCCAGATAATGCTCCCCATTTATCCCCCCTCGCCCCCCCTGACCACCCGCACCAGTCTTCCCAGCCCCTGCCGAAGCCCCAGCGGAATGGTTTCCCTCCCCCGACTGTGGTGGCGCTGGACACATCCGCAGCCGGCACGTGAGGTTGACAAAAACTCAGACCACAAGTGATCCACGCCGTCGGGAAGTTGGCCCATCGGGGGTGGAGCATCGGGGGAGGGCCGTCAGGTGACGTCCTAAGGCCGTCCCAACGATGTGCGCGTACTCACCGATGACGCTGTTTTGGAGGAGGAGGAGCATCCGTAAACAGGCACCGCCCCCGATTTCGGCGTCAAAGGGGATTCTCCGCCAATCGCTGAATGCAATTTCGGTGTCGGCAATCGGAGAATTCCGGAATAGTCTCAGGAACGGAGAATCCCGCCGACTGTGTGTAAATAATTAATACAACTTTTTGCTTATTGTAATCAGGATAAAGCAGAATTCTAATTCTATTATAAACACTAGATAACCAAACAAAATGATTTCCCGCGAAAGCTCCAATCAACATACCTTATCCAAATGATTTTAATGGGGTTTAGAGAACCTATGAAGAATGGTTATAGAAAGTTAAGCAGTTGATTACAGCTCATTTAAAATTATTATAGCAATCTTAAGAGAGTTTCATTATAAAAGGAGTAATTGGATTGTTGAACCTTAATGACCTCAGATCCTCAGGACATACACCATTTTACATTCTCAGATTGGAGTATTGCCAACAATATAATTTATGAGGAAAAACAGAGACAGATTGCAACGACCACTGGAGAAAAGAGAGACCAGCCAATTTGCTTTTATTTTGTTCGAATGGACTTTCTTTACTGCTGTTCACTGGAACCTGGTGATTCATGCTGTGTTTATAGTGTGTCAGCAATGGTAACCTGTCTCAAGTGCCTATTCTTTATGTGTGAGCTTGAACAGTGAGTGTCTGCTGATTATTTCCTCCAAGGCAGCTCTTCACCTGATTTCCGATTGTGTCTACATCGAGAAGGGATCACTGAATTGACTGCAGGAATTTTCATTGATTCTTCTTTTTCCCACTGCCTAGGGGTAGTGAAGTCAATCATGTACCTCTGCCGCTGAGATTGGTAGAGGAATGTAAGAAGCAGTGACGGGCGAAGGCAATGGAAGGCGCCCCAGCCCACATTCATGCAGCGTTGGAGAAGACAGACCAGAAGGTAAAAGGGCAAGGCGCAGTGATACAAGGGATGGAGATGGCTCTCTCTCGAGGCAGAGTGACCAGATTGCCTCTTTGGAAGTGGAGATGGCGCTGCTGACAGACGGTAATAAAGCGTTGAAGGCCAAGATGGACAATCTGGAAAACGGTCTGGAAATTTGAGAATCGTTAGGGTCTCGGAGGGTCTGAAGGGCCCAAATCCTACAGACTACATGTCCAAGATGTTTGGGAAGGTGGTGGGTGAGGGGAGAGTTCCATCCCCTATCGAATTGGACCAGGCCATCGGTTGCTCAGGCAGAAATCCCAATCTGGGGAATCACCACAGGTGGTCATCATCAGATACTACAGCTACCAGGAGAAGGAACAAGTCCTGAGGTGGGTGAAGAATCATCGGGACATGATGGCTACGCCATCAGGATATATCAAGACATGGGAGCAGAACTGGCTCGAAGGCTCGCGGTTTTCAACAAGGCCAAGGCACTGTACAGAAGTGGTGTTGTATTTGGGGTGATTTACCCTGCACGTCTTCCAGTGACTTATCAGGAGAAAGACTATTATTTTGAGGCATCAGAGGACATAGACATGTTTGTAAAGAAGCATGTGCTGGGGGCAAACTAATTATCAACTGTTATGCGCATTTGTATTTATTATGAGACCTTTGTATTGTGGGGGAGAGCATGTGATTATGGGGATTTGTCAGGGGGTTTTCTGGGCAGGTTTGGAGTTTGTATTTTGTATTTTTGTGGTTGTTTGTGGGATGGGTGTTTGGTTTTTTTCTCTCTCTTTTTGTATTAAAGTTGGATATTGGGGGGGGAGGGGTGGCAGATTGTTGGCCTGATTAGTTTTCTATTTTAACTCTGAGCGGGGGTCACCCGAGTTAGTTAATGGTGACAGAGTAGTGGGGGTGTCTGCAGCTCATTATTTTAGGGTAGTTTTAAGTCATGAGTTTAGGATTTTTGTTTTTGTTTTGTTTGGAGTTAGGTATTGGGGGGAGAGAGGTCTTGGTTCTCCTTTTGGCTGTTTGTTTATTGGGGGGTGACACTGCTGGGAAGTTGGGGGTGGTGGTTGGGTGGAGGGTTAGATTGCTGATAGTGACCACATATTTGTCTTTGTTCTGGTCTGATGGAGGGTTAGACGGCCATCTTGTGTGGGCCTGGTATCGGCATTGTCTGAGTTGTTGTTGCATTACCCCACATGGTGGGAATGGCTGACTGTGGGTCAGTGGGGGCGGGGGGAGGGGAAGGGGGGGGTGGCGGGTAGACGTCCCCCTGTCCGACTGATCACTTGGAATGCAAAAGGATTGAACGGCCCATAAAAAAGATCAAGAATGTTTGTGCACCTGAGGAGTTTGAATGCTGATGCGGTGTCTTTGCAGGAGACTCATTTGCGGATTTTGGGCAGCACGGTAGCACAAGTGATTAACACTGTGGCTTCACAGCGCCAGGGTCCCAGGTTCGATTCCCCGCTGGGTCACTGTCTGTGCGGAGTTTGCACGTTCTCCCCGTGTGTGCGTGGGTTTCCTCCGGGTGCTCCGGTTTCCTCCCACAGTCCAAAGACGTGCAGGTTAGGCGGATTGGCCATGCTAAATTACCCGTAGTGTCCATAAGGGTTGGGAGGGGTTATTGGGTTGCGGGGATAAGGTGGAAGTGAGGGATTAATGTGGGTCGGTGCAGACTCGATGGGCCGAATGGCCTCCTTCTGCACTGTATGTTCTATGTAATCTATGGATCAGGGACCAAGCAAGGTTACGGAAGGAAAGGGCTGGGTGGGAGGTACACCATTCGGGTTTCAATGGTAAGGTTGGGTGGGCTGCAGTGTTGATCAACAAAAGGGTGCCTTTCACAGCTGCTAAAATATTGGCGGAACCAGGCGGGAGGTATGTGATCATCAGTGAGTTGTTGGCGGGCACTTCGGTGGTCCTAGTTAATGCGTGTGCATTGAATTGGGATGATACAACAGTTATCAACAAGGTGCTGGCTTCTATTTCCAATCTGGATTCACAACAACTAATTTTGGAGGGGGACTTAAATTGTGTTTTGGATCCTCGGTTGGACAGGTCGAGTCCTAAGTCTCTGAGTCAATCAGGAGTAGCAAAGGCATTATTGTTTTTTATGGAATAGATGGGGGGGCAGACTCATGGAGACTTTTGTATCCGAAGGATAGGGAGTTCTCTCACGTCCATCAGGTCTACTCCCATTGGGCAGTTGGGGGGGCCTGGCACTACCTTATATGTTATTTTATTATTGGGCTACAAATATTGAAAATTTGCGGGGGTGGTTTAAGAATCCAGATCTTATATGGAAGCAGAAAGAGGCGGACTCTTGCAGAGGTTTGAGTTTGAGGGCCCTGGTTACTGCGCCACTACAAAATTTACTTTGAGTCCGGCAGTGGTGGCAACTCTGTGGACTTGGAGACAGTTTAGGCAACATTTTAAGCTGGGCTCCATCTTGATTTGCAGAAATCATTCTTGTGGCAGCTTGGACTCATCATTCGGAAAATAGGGGAGGTTTTGGGACATGTTTATTGAAGGGAGGTTCGCTGGTATGAGGTGCTATTGGATAAGATCCAGCTCCCGAGAACTAATGTATTTAGGGATTTGCTGGTTCGCAAATTTTTGCGCAAAGAGCTTCTTTCATTTCCCCTGGCAACGTCGTAACATCGCCCTCGATCTTGGATATGGTCTTGTCTCTGGCCAAGTTGGGTGAGGGGTGGATTTCAGATATTTATGGCTGCATCCTGTTGACGGAGCAGGTTTCATTGGAGGAGGTGAAGAGGAAGTGGGAGGCTGACCTGGTCCAGTTTGCGATGGGAGGGTGAGGAGTGAGGCTCTTCACAGGGTCTGTATTATTCTTGTCTTGATGGCCTGATTTATATTACAAGAACACTTGTAGCTAAAGCTATAAATGATTTATTAACATTAACTGTGGGTCAATTATATACAAAACAACAGATGAATAACAGTATTAACATGCACAAGCAATCTCTCTCCCAGATTCCTACTCAGTCTGAGGTCATCTGACTCTAACGTTCACTTATATACTAATGTGACACTTAGTGGTCAGCCGGTGAATTACAACACAACCATGCTATCACTACAGGGTCAACTCCACTTCCTCATGTGCTAGGCTCAGCTTGATTCAGATCAAGGTGCTGCACAGGGCACACTTGATCAGGGCTTGGATGAATGGTTTCTTCTCAGGGATGGAGGATAGGTGTGGGCATTGTTCTAGGGGGCCGGCGAATCATACACACATGTTCTGTTCTTGTCCTAAACTCATAAGCTTCTGGGTCTCCTTCTTTAGTACCGTCTCCGGGATTCTGGGTAATCAACTGGAGCCTTGTCCATTGGTGGCCACGTTTGGTGTTTCTGGTTCACTGGTGCTGCTGACGGGTGTGAATGCAGGTTTCCTCATCTCCATCTTAAATAGGAAACCCCTTATTTTTAAACTGTGTCCCTTGGTTCGAGTCTCTCCCACAAGGGGAAACATCATAGGAATATAGGAACTGGAGTAGGCCATTCAGCACCTCGAGCCTGTTCCACCATCAATGAGATTATGACTGATGTATAGCCGAAGACATATATCTGTCTTTGACCTGTATTCCTTAGTATCTTTGCTTAACAAAAATCTATCTATCTCAGGTTTAACATTAACAGCTGTGAAAGCTTCAACTGCTGTTTGTGGGAGAGAGTTCCAAACGTCTACCACCCTTTGAGTGAAGAAGTACTTCCTGACATTGCTCCTAAATGTTTGGCCCTAATTTTTAGAATCTCCAACCAGTGGAAATAGTTTATCTTTATCTACCCTGTCTTTTCCGGTCTTTTCCATCCTTTCAGACTCCAGAATGAGGGTATTTATTTTTATTTTTTTAACAGTAGGATACTGGATCTGCCCCTCAATGCAATAGTTTGTAAATAGAAACATCTGTTTTGGTAACATTGGATGCTGATTTACTGATGCAAGATTAGTGCCAGGCTTAACTTTATTTTGTTGACTTACATTTGACTGCGACCTACCGAACGCAAACAGAGGTTTTATGTACAGGGCTAAAACATACTCGACAAGAAACAAGTTCTATTTAAGGGTATGCTTTATCCAAACCCAGACTCTTTTGCATTCATTCCTATTGAACGATGATTCTGCTAAAACTGCACCGTCCCTTTTCCAATCCTTTTCCCCGATGTAGCACTCCTACAATTTATGATTTTCATGCAGTAATTTATTTTGTAATGAACCACATTCCCCTTGTAGGTACAAATCCTGAGAATGTGTTAATACTTTTGTTGAGGGGTGAACATCAACTGCTATGTCGCTTAATAATAATCTTTATTGTCACAAGTAGGCTTACATTAACACTTCACTGACGTTACTATGAAAATCCCCTAGTCTCCACATTCCAGCGCCTGTTTGGGTACACTCAGGGAGAATTCAAAATGTCCAAATTACCTAACAAGCATGCCTTCGGGACATGTGGGAGGAAACTGGAGCACCCGAAGGAAACCCACGTAGACACAGGGAGAACGTGCAGACTCCGCTCAGACAGTGACCCAAGCCGGGAATCGAATCTGGGACCCTGGCGCTGTGAAGCAACGGTGCTAACCACTGTGCTGCCGTGACACCTTTAGTTTCGTTGCACACACAGTTGTGGATGTGCAGGATGGTTGAGAAATGGATTGGGGCTGATAAAGTAAAATTAGAGACAACTGATGACCTCATTGACCACTGGAATACCTCATGAACCCTGAAACTTAGTGTAACTTTTTATGATTTCCAAGAAGTAAAAGCACCAAAATGAGTGAAACGAAAAACAATCTCTGTTATCATTCATTTTTCCAATATCACCACAACCAGAAGAGAAAAAAAACTGCACACTCCAATGCTAAAAATGAAAGCAGAGAATGGTAACTGGAAATGGCCACATAGCATATTGTCAGCAATATGCTATGTGTGCGGTCTCAATATTCAGTGGGTGCGGTAATACCTGATAATACCTGCGGTAATACCTGATGGGATGCATCCTCCCCAAATGTGTGAATGACTCACCTTTCAGGGCAGCACGGTAGCATTGTGGATAGCACAATTGCTTCACAGCTCCAGGGTCCCAGTTTCGATTCCCGCTTGGGTCACTGTCTGTGCGGAGTCTGCACATCCTCCCTGTGTATGCGTGGGTTTCTTCCGGGTGCTCCGGTTTCCTCCCACAGTCCAAAGATGTGCGGGTTAGGTGGATTGGCCATGCTAAATTGCCCTTAGTGTCCAAAATTGCCCTTAGTGGGGTTACTGGGTTTTGGGAATAGGGTGGAGGTGTTGACCTTGGGTAGGGTGCTCTTTCCAAGAGCCGGTGCAGACTCGATGGGCCGAATGGCCTACTTCTGCACTGTAAATTCTTTGATATGTGATCTTTGCGGAATCCTGTGCTGATCCATTTCCTCCTCCATGGTCATGGCATGGAAAGGACTACTAAGGGTGGAATAGAATAACTGTTCCGGAAAATCCTTCACTGAAGGTAGGATGTGGTCTGACTCTGTCAGAAGCAATAAGAGAAAAAGTTCTGAAGAGTGGCAAAATAAATCACTGCAAAACGTCTTGGTTCCACTGCAAAATCTAAAGATTGTTTAGAAATATGTAAGGGGTAACTAAAAGAATCAGGCTCCATTGGAGATCATTGGGGTAACCTGTGTGTGGAGACAGAAGACTTTGGTATGGTTCTAAATGGATATTTAATTTTACTTCTGTTGTTACAAAGAGGGGTGAGAAAGACACTGCGATCAATGAGAAGTATGAAATATTAAATTAACGTAGTGAGAGAGTAGCCGGAATTCTCCGTTGCGAATCTGCCGCTACCTCTGCTAACGAGGATGGCGAATTTGGCGCCCAGCCAAATCTCCTATTCACGGCAGTGGGGACGGAGAATCCCACTGCCAGGACTGGAAGGAGAATTCCGCCCAGGATGTATTAAGGGGTTTACCGCTTTTGAAAGTGAATAGATTCCCAGGCCCAGGTGAAATGCATCCTAGGTTGTTTCAGGAAGCAAGGGAAGGAGTAATGGAGGCACTAAGCAACATTTTCCAATTCTCCCTGGCTATGGGTGTGATGACAGCTCATATTGTACCATTGTTTAAAAAGGGAGAAGGGGATAGATGGAATAATTCCAGCCTACTTGTGCTGGTGGGAAAATTATTGGAAAAAGATCTGGGGTCCGATTAATCTTCGTTTGGATAGAGAGAGAATAATCAAAGACAGTCAGCACAGATTTGTAAGTGAAAGGTAGTGTCTGACTAACATTTTTTAAAATATAAATTTAGAGTACCCAATTCATTTTTTCCAATTAAGGGGCAATTTAGCATGGCCAATCCACCTACCCTGCACACCTTTTGGGTTGTGGGGGCAAAACCCACGCAAACACGGGGAGAATGTGCAAACTCCACACGGGCACTGACCCAGAGCCAGGATCGAACCTGGGACCTCGGCGCCATGAGGCAGCAGCACTAACCACTGCGCCACCGTGCTGCCAGTGTCTGACTAACATGATTGAAATTTTGAGGTGATAACAAGGAAGTTTGATGACTTGTATACTTGTATTGTATAGAGACTGGTTTAGCACAGGGCTAAATCGCTGGCTTTGAAAGCAGACCAAGGCAGGCCAGCAGCACGGTTCGATTCCTGTAATAGCCTCCCCGAACAGGCACCTGTTACTGTGAAAAGCCCCTAGTCGCCACATTGGAGCGCGTGTTCACAGACCCCTGAGGCTGGATGGACAGGTAAATAAGGTGGCCATGTAGGATGCCGGATTCTTGCCTTTATCAGCTGAGAAATAGAATACAAGGGCTGGCAGGTTATGCTGAAACTGTATAAAACACAAGTTAAACTACAGCTGGAGCACAGTGGTCAGTTCTGGTCACCGCACTGTCAAGAGTACAGAGAAGATTGAAGAGAATGATGCCTGGACTGGAGAATTTTCGTTATGAAGAAACATTGAATAGGCTCAGGACCAGATGAAGCTGAGGAGATACCTAATTGAAGCAAATAAAATTATAGAGTGGATAGGAAGGCCCTACTCCCTTTGGTCGAGGGGTCCATAAACAGGGGGCATAGATTTAGAATAAAAGGTAGACGGTTCACAGGTAATTTGACGGGATACCTTTCCATTCAAAAGGTGGTGGGGGTCTGAGATTCACTGACTGAAAGGGTGGTAGAGGCCGAAATTCTCAGAACATTTTTAATAAGTACTTGGATAGGTACTTAAAAGTGTCAGAACCTCCAAGGCCACACTACAAAAGCTGGAAAGTGGATTGGGCTGGATGACTACTTGTCGGACAACACTGGCAGGGAGCGCTGAATGTTCTGCTTCCATGTGGGAAATTTCTACGATTGTATAATTCTGCCGTCAACTCTTCAGATTCTTGATGCTGAGAAACTCCTCACTTTTGTCTGTCTCCTGAGGTGGACATACAAAGCTTAGACAAGTTACCCAATATAAGAAGCAGGAAAGTGGGCGTTGGAGTGCAATTAGCCATAAATATGGAAACGAGGGCATTCACTTGGCAGGTGGATTGCCAAGGAGGAGCCAAAATATGTGACAGAACTCTAAAGCAGCGAATTAATGGTGGAAAAGGGACAGAAACAGCTTCTGTCCGATTTTTCTGAGTCTTCCTATACCCTTTGTATGCTGCTGATACACCAAAAGTGACATACAGATTTACCACCACCCTCTCCCCCTTTAAATGTTAAAATGCTATAATTTCTCATTAATATTTAAAATTGATCATTTTAGATAAGTGCTTCAAAATGGTGGCTTACAATTTTTCCGGGTTCTATAAAGCCGCTCATTATTGCATGAAGACATCAAAAAATCATTTATTTGTAAATCCAGAATTAAACATTATTATGGATCACTATGTGAAAAGTTGAACCTGCTTGTAAAAAGTGGTACAGAATTCATGAAAATGATTTTTCATCAAATAAGTGCCGAATCTAATGGAGTTTATTAAAGCAGGCATACCTTGTGTAATTTATTGCTTCTGATTCTCAGTAGTTCATCTCTTTTGGACTGATTGTATCTTTAGTACTAGCCACTCATGCCTATTAGTGGTGGGTGTAAGGTCTCCTGTTTCACCTCTGTGATTCTTCTAACAAACAAGAACAAAGTTCAGATAAATCTTTTGCCATCTGCTGAACTGCTTTGTCACAAAGTCCTCCCCGGACAATCTCTTTGGTAATTCATGGAAAATGCTGTCTTCAGATTGTATCAGAGTGCTGGTGGGGGGCACTGCATTGTGGATCTGCGGTCCTTCAAATAAAGACATTAAACCCAAAGTATTTTCAAATTGGTTATCTCAATTAGCCAAGTGCAACCTGATACTTACAATCAGCCTCACTTCAGCATCACAGGAAATAAGGAAATGATTTTTGTTCTCAGTGAATTGTCAGACAGAAATTCCAGGGTGGCGCTGGAGCGAGGCGACTTCTTGCAAGCTGTGCCCAGCATAGCCTCTAATTCTATCTTTTACTCTCGTTCTATGCTTCTAAAACTTCATTCTAAACATTATATTCTGCTGTCTCTCCTTCCTCCCCTATGTACGGTATGCATTGTTTGTCCAGCAATACAAAGAAACAATACTTTTCACTGTATACCAATACATGTGACAATAATAAATCAAATGAAAAAGGAGGGCTCGGATGGCATCTCACACTGAGGGAGGAGACTTCAGTCAGCTTGCTGGCTGCCCACCCACTTCTGTTCTAGAAGTAAACTCAAACTTACTCCAAGGGTGAGAGCATATGTAGTTAAATCACAATCTCTTTGGAGTCTTCTCTTCTCCAATCATTCAGAAATATCCTTGTAAAACATATCACTTACACCACAGAATGGCCCATTTGCCCACTAACAGGTGACAACAACTTTAATGAAATGAAATGAAATGAAAATCACTTATTGTCACAAGTAGGCTTCAAATGAAGTTACTGTGAAAAGCCCCTAGTCGCCACATTCCAGCACCTGTTTGGGGAGGCTGTTACGGGAATTGAACTGTGCTGCTGGCCTGCCTTGGTCTGCTTTCAAAGCCAGCGATTTAGCCCTGTGCTCAACAGCCCCTGCAATGCAAGTGCATTCTCATAGAATCCATTCTCCCTGCATTTTTGTCCTTTTCAGACAACAGTCTAATTCCCTTTTGAACGCCTTGATTAAACCTGCCAGCACTGTATTCTCAAGCAGTGCATTCCAGATCTTAATCACCAGCTCTGTGGGAAGGTTTTTCCTCATGTCGTTTTGATTCTTTTGCCAATTATTTTAAATCTGTGCCCCCTCCCTCTTGAACAGGTGATCAGTGGGGACAGTTTTTCCCTGTCCAGTTGACCCTTCATTATTTTGAATATTCTTCTCTCAGTCTTGGCTTCTCCAGGAAAAATACTCCCAACTTCTCCAATTTATCTTCATAACTGAAGTTGCTCACCCCTGGGAACCATTTTCAGGTACCTTTTTGTCATATCCTGGTCCCGGCTGAAGCCTACGGCAACAGGGATCTGGTTTTCCCAGAGGCCCCAGGAGAATACGCGCTCCCCCGATGAAGGGGGCGGAGCGATCTAGGATTTCTGGTATAAAGCCGGCTACCTCAGAACCGGCCGGCACTCACTCGGACGATAGTGACGTTTAACGGGCACCTTGACAAATACATGAATAGGATGGGAATAGAGGGATACAGACCCCGGAAGTGCAGGAGATTTTAGTTTAGACGGGCAGCATGGTCGGCACGGGCTTGGAGGGCCGAAGGGCCTGTTCCTGTGCTGTACCTTCTTTGTTCTTTAATACTCTAGATGAGATTTAACTAGTATCTTCTCCGACTTCAACATAACGTCCCTGCTCAGGTATTCCAAATCCCGATTAATAAAGCCCATGACAATGTATGCTTTATTAATTTCTCTCTCAAACTATCCTGCCACCTTCAATGACTGAGGCACATATCCATCCAGGTCTGTCTGTTCCTGAACCACTTGTCCACCCATTCTACCAATTTGCCTTAGTCCTTTTGAAGTTCTACACTATCCTCCTACAGTTTTGTATCGTTTGTGCCCTGTACACCAATGGTGCCCTGTACACCAATGGTGCCCTGTACACCAATGGTGCCCTGTACACCAATGGTGCCCTGTACACCAATGGTGCCCTGTACACCAAGCTCTTGGTTATTGTTACATATCAGGAAGCACAAGAGTCCCAACACGGAACCCTGGTCAACTCCACTACAAACAATCTTCCCAAAACATCCATTAACGACAACTCACTGTTTCCTGTTACTCAGCCAATTTCGTACTCATGTTATTACTGTCCCTTTTATTTCACAAAGTAGATACTTTCTCACAAGTCTATTTGTGGTGCTGAATCAAATGTTTTTTTGAAGTCGATGTAAAGCACATCAGCAGGATTGCTGTCAACAACCCTCACTATTGCCTTTTCAAAACCCGCCAGAAAGTTAGTTAAACACAAGTTTTCCTCAACTAATTTGTGCTGCCTTTCCTTAATTAACCCACAACTGTCCATGTGATTATTAATTTTGTCCCAAATTATTATTTCCAGAAGTTTCCCCATCATCTCAGTGGGAGGTAGGAGACAGAGATTCGGGATAAAGGCAACAGACTCTGATTGGATGTGACAAGTGGTGACCTGTACTGAGGCTTTGGCTTTTCATCGCATTTATCAGTGAGTTGCATAAAGGGCGCGATCTACCAAAATGGGGACAGAGTCCTGTAGAGCGCAAGATTAGTTCAGTGTTTCCCCATGCTTGGAGAAACACCCTACCACCTAACGCCCATTCAGGTAGATCAAGGGCCTCAGCCAAGGCCGCACTTAGCCACGTTTTCTGCACTGAGGAGCTCTATATTTAAATGGCATCCTCATCTCTCGAGCTCCCGACGCACACCCCAAACCCCCCAAGCCCCAACTCACTACAGGGGGGGGTGCCCAGCCCCCCAAAACCCCCCTCTCAACAGCACCCTCTGGTCTGATCACCACCTCGCAAAAAATGCCAGTTTAGCAGTGCCAGCCTGGCACCCTGGCAGTGCCACCTGAGCAATTTGGCAGCACCAGGCTTGCACCTAGGTGGCACTGCCAGAGCGCCAGGGTGCCCAAGTGGCACCAACAGTACCAGGGTACCACCTATCCCAGGGGGCATGCACCTGGAGGCCTCCTATCCCCTGGGGGATCCCCACGAGTGCCGTTCTGCCTGATCCCCATTTGTTGAGACCAGCACTGATTGGGGCTCGCCTGAGGTCTCCAAGGCAAGAGAGTTAGGTCCCACACCTTGGGTAGATGTTGAGAATGCATATTAGTGGGCAGCACGGTAGCACAGTGATTAGCACTGTTGCTTCACAGCACCAGGGACCCGGTTTGATTCCTGGCCTGGGTCTGTGGGGAGTCTCCACGTTCTCCCCCTGTATGCATGGGATTCCTCTGGGTGGTCCGGTTTTCTTCTACAAGTCCCGAAAGACATGCTGTTAGGTAATTTGGACATTCTGAATTCTCCCTCTGTGAACCCGAACAAGCGCCGGAGTGTGGCGATCAGGGGCTTTTCACAGTAACTTTTTAGCAGTGTTAATGTAAGCCTACTTGTAACAATAAAGATTGTTATTATCACAGTCAGACTAGCTGCCTCACTCTAATAAGCAGATGCACCAAAAAGTGATCCCGCCCACAATGGACGGGATTCACATCGTGACATCTCGCAAGATCGCGTTAGATCTCGCGAGGTGTGGCGAGCTGGCTATTTCCTGGAAGTGGGATCACCCGACATCTACCCGTCGCATTGTGCCGCACCATGCCGAGCTGCTTTCTGGGCACAGCGCAATCGGTAGATCCCGCCCAGAGAGTTATACATCCAGGTTTGCAGATTACATTAAGCCAGGGGCTCAGAAGGTTGGTGGTGGTCTGGTGGTGCAGTGGGTAGTGTCCCTGCCTCTGAGCCAGAAGCTCTGGGTTCGAGTCCCACCCCAGGACCTGATGACCAAGGAAGGTGCATCCACAACATGGTCAAAAAGATGATTGTCAATCTGCAAACCCATCCAAACACGTCAATGGCTGGTGGTGAGAGCAGGAGAGACTCCTGCTCAGCCACACTTGATGAGAAGTGGCACCCCTAAAGCTATAAGCCTCTGGCGACAGACTAGCGACCTGTTCCAAACATAACTAACTATGGAAGCAGACAAAAGTCTGACTTAGTGCACCACTAGGTGCGGGAAGAGAATTAGATTGGACAGTAAGTTGTATAAATGGGATCAGGAATTTACAAATGGAACAGATATATTAAGTGAGTGGGTCAAACTGTGTTCAATGTGAGGAATTGTGAGATCATCATAAGTTCAAAAGTGGGGATGTCCGCTGATGTTTGCACAATGTTCAGTGCCATTCGTGACTCCTCAAGAGTCTAGGTTCTAATGCAGCAAGACCTGGACAATATCCAGGCTTGGGCTGACAAGCGGTAAGTAACATTCACACCACACAAGTGTCAGGCAATAGCCATCTCCAATAAAAGAGAATCTAACCATTGCCCTTGACATTAAATGGATTACCAGAAGGTATAGAGGAGACATGAGGAAGAACTTTTTTATTCAGAGGGTAGTGGGTGTCTGGAATTCACTGCATGAGTTGGTCGTGGAGGCAGAGACCCTAAACTGTTTTAAAAGATACCTGGATCTGCACCTGAAGTGCTCTAAGCTACAAGGCTATGGACTGGGTGCAGGGAGGTGGGATTAGAAAAAGCACCTGGGTGTCCTCAGGCTGGCATTGAGAAGATGGGCCGAATGGTCTCTTTCTGTACTGTAACTTTTCTATGATTCTATGGTTCTTTCTACCATCGCTGAATTCCCATTATCAAGATTCTGGGGTTACCATTCACCAGAAACTAATTTGGACTAGCCACATAAATACATAGAAAACATAGAAAATACAGCACAGAACAGGCCCTTCGGCCCATGATGTTGTGCCGAACCTTTGTCCTAAATTAATCATAGATTATCATTGAATTTACAGTGCAGAAGGAGGCCATTCGGCCCTTTGAGTCTGCACCGGCTCTTGGAAAGAGCACCCTACCCAAACTCAACACCTCCACCCAACACCAAGGGCAATTTGGACATTAAGGGCAATTTATCATTGGCCAATTCACCTAACCCGCACATCTTTGGACTGTGGGAGGAAACCGGAGCACCCGGAGGAAACCCACGCAGACACGGGGAGGACGTGCAGACTCCGCACAGACAGTGACCCAAGCCGGAATCGAACCTGGGACCCTGGAGCTGTGAAGCAATTGTGCTATCCACAATGCTACCGTGAAATACTGTGGCAGCAAGAGCAGATCAGAGGCTAGGAATCCTGCAGTGAGTAACTCACCTCCTGATTCCCCAAAGCCTAGTCTACCACCTACAAGGCACAAGTCAGGAGTGTGATGGAATACTCTCCCCTTGCTCATCTTGGATGCAGCTCCAACAACACTCAAGAAGTTTTCCACCATCCAGGAAAAAGTAGCACTCTTGATTGGCATCCTTACCTCAAACATTCACTTCCTCTGCCACAGTAGCAGCAGTGTGTACCATCTACAAGACACACTGCAGGAACTCAGCAAGGCTCCTTAGGCAGCAGATTCCAAACCCACAACCCACTACCATCGAGAATGACAAGGGCAGCAGATACCTGGGAGCCCCACCACCTGGAGGTTCCCCTCCAAGTCGCCCACCACCCTGACTTGGAAAAATATCGCCGTTCCCTCACTGTCACTGGATTAAAGTCCTGGAACTCCCTCCCTAACAGCCCTGTGGGTGTACCTACACTTCAGGGACTGCAGTGGTTCAAGAAGGCAGGTCACCACAAGGGCAATTAAGGATGGGCAATAAATGCTGGTCTATCTAACAGTGGCCGCATCCTGTAAATGAATAATTTTCCAGAACTCCCCTTTGGATCCATGGAAACTGAGAATTGTGCAGGAGCAAAAGGGTGGTTCATGTGCACAAAACTAGTGCAAAGATTTTTAAAAATAACGATAAAGGCTGTTGGATGTTGGATTTCATCTCAAGGGAACTGGGATATAAAAATGAGGAAGTATTCCTTCAGTTCTACAGAACCTTGTTTAGACTCTTCCAGTGTACTCCATTCAGCTTATGGCAATGCACCTCAGGAAAGATATATTAGCTGTGGTGAGGATACAAAGCAGATTCATTCTGGCTTAAAGATTGAAATTATGAGTCTAGGTCGCATAGACTTGTCCTGTATTAGTTTAGAAGCTAAGGTCTGATCAAATCCAGGTGTTTAATTGATGAAGGGGCTCAAAGCGTAGAAACAGAAAACTATTTCCTCTGGTGGTGGACTGCAGAACATGGAGGCATAATCTTCAAATCAGAACAAGACCATTTGGAGACAAATCAGGAAGTGCTTTGTTGTGGAAATCTGGAATTCTTTCCCCCAAAAGGCTGTGGATGCTGGAGACAATTGTCATGACCACAGAAAGGGATTTCCTTAAAGTAGTCTGTGAACTAAGAACTTTTGTCTGTTTGTATGAAGCCGCCTGTTAATTTATGAGTGAGAATTTAAAATAAATTGAACTAAAATGCAGACACAAAGATTTAAAGCAGATAAAGACACAGAGATACTGAAAGATGGGAATTCAAATCAGTATCTGTGAGAGATAATTGCGGGTCTGTTGCTTGAGTTACTTCTTTCCGAAGTGAAGAGGTTGGAACTTGAGGTTCGATTCAGGAGCTGTAGTCGAATAGTTGGTGTTCACCTTTCTCAGGTGGACTCCGGTCAGCAGGCTTTTGGGAGAGAGACGTTTCTTAATCCACACTAATTCTACGGTTACAGCACTTGCCGGTTGCCTGGACATTTTTGACAGACACAGTCTTCCACTTTATAAAACCTTCCTCTTTGTCCTCCCTTGGCCAAGAACCCTTTCTGAAGCTGTTTCTCAGAATTCTTTCTGGGGTTCTGCATGCAAAATGACTGTTTGCAGACTGTGTTTATAGCGTTCAAATACTTATGTTGCTTTAGACAAAATGGTATTCATCTTCCAAATAAGCCAAGTAGTAATCCTATTTAGGAATCCGAAGTCCACTGATCATTGAAGTGTTCAAAAGAGGCCAGGATTTTCACACCTTCAGGGAAAATCATTGGCTGTTTCAGGACTCCTCAAATTTCAAAAGTCTATTCATGCCTGGGTACATCTGCCTGCAATCCATTTAAAACTTTCTGCAACCTTGACCACGTTTCGGTGGGAAAGGTCAGCTGACATTTGGCAGCCATTTTAAGGTCTCTTAAAAAGGAAGATGAGTGTTTTTACAAAATCTATAATAACACAGCTACATGTTCGTGGCTCAATTTACTATTCATGATTGTTGGGTAAGCATATCAAGGAATATGGATCAAATGTTAATGGAGTTGAGGAACAAATCAGCTATAATAGAATTGAGTGACGGAACAGGCTGAGAAGGCTGAATGGCCTCATGCTGTTCTTATGGTGCAGATCTTGTTGCCTTATGAGGAAAGATTGAATCAGTTGGGCCTGTACTCATTGGAATTCAGAAGAATGAGAGGTGATTTTATTGAAACATATGAGATTCTGAGGGGGCTTGATAGGGTAGAGGCTGAAAGGATGTTCCCTTCTTGGTGGAATCTAGAACTAGCGGGCATAGTTTCAAAGTAAGGAGTCTCTCATTTAAGTTGAAGACATAAATCTCTTCTCTCGGAGTGTCATTAATCTTTGGAGTTATTTAGCTTGAACAGTAGTGGAGGCTGGGCCATTGAATATATTCAAGGCTGAAGTAAACAAGTTTTTGATCTACAAGAGAATTGATCAAAACAGCTATTATTTTGTTGAGTGGTGGAACCGGCTTGTAGTAGCTAGCCCCTTTAAGGAGGCCAATTAATGGCGGATCATGTGACCCGGTCAGCCAATGGGGAACAAAAGCGGGGGTTTCAGTGCAGAGATCAATGCTTTTGCAGTCAGTTGTAACCTAGTGCTGGGAATCAAGATATCCTTTATAGTGCTCCGTATGTAGTTTGGAATTCTTAATAAATCCGTTGTTGTGAGTTAGCTAGCTGCTGGTCGCCAATTATTGCATTTACTACATTGGCGATGAGAAGAAACAACAGTTACTCAGATTGCACAAAAGAAAGAATTTCAAAGGCCAGGTCGATTGCAAGAATTGCAGAACAAGTCCAATTGAGTCCAACTTGCAAAACAGTGAAAAGTACTCATGTCTTTGTTCGGAAAATTGGACGCTTTTGGTGTTGCGGCAGATGACTGGGCACAATATGTGGAGCGTTTGGAATATATTGTCTGGGATAATGGAATAGAGGGGAAGGATTGGAAGAAAGTTATATTGCTGACTGCATGTGGGACCCAGACATATAACTTGATCCGAAGTTTAACATTCCCCGAATACTCCCAACACAAAGATGTTTGCAGAGCTCATTCAGCTGGCAAAGAGGAATTACCACCCTAAGCCTTCAGTAATCATCCAAAGGTCCAAATTTAACTCCATGGGGAGAAGACTAGGGGACATCGTTGCAGTCTTTGTAGCAAGGTTAAGACAAATCGCAGAACATTATGACTTTGGATCAACGTTAAATGACACGTTAAGAGACAGATTGGTACGTGATGTAAACATTGCAGCAATACAGAGTAAATTGGTAGCTGAATTGGAGTTAACTTTTAAAATGCTGGAAATGGCATCAGGGATAGAGAACGCCGATAAGGGCACCCAGGATCTGCAAAGTGTACAGAGCGTTGAGGTGCACCAGTTAGGGCAGGAAGCTGCAAGCAACTGTGGGCCATCAACAGCAGAACTGTAATCAACCACAATCTGTAACCTCATAGCTTGACTTATCATTCACTCTACCATTACCACTAGGCTAGCGGATCAACCCTGGGTCCATGAAGAGTGCAAGAGGACATGCCAGGAGCAACACCAGGTATATCGAAAAATGAGGTGTCAATCCGTTGAAGTACAACGCAGGACATCTTGTGTGCCAAACAGCATAAGCAGCAAGTAATAGGCAGAACTAAGCAATCCCACAACCCAACAGATCGGATCTAAGCTCTGTAGTCCTGCCACATCCAGCCGTAAACGGTGGTGGACAATTAAACAACTCACTGGAGGAGGAGGCCCCACAATATCCCCAACCTCAATAATGAAGGAACCCAGCTAAAGACGAGGCTGAGGCATTCGCAACAATCTTCAGCCAGAAGTGCTGAGTGGGTAATCCATCTCGGTCTCCTCCTAGTCTTCAGCCAATTCGATTCACCTTGCATGGTATCAAGAAACGGCTGAAGGCACTGGATAGAATCATAGAATCATAGAATTTACAGTGCAGAAGGAGGCCATTCGGCCCATCGAGTCTGTACCAGCTCTTGGAAAGAGCTCCCTACCCAAGGTCACCACCTCCACCCTATCCCCAGAACCCAGCAACCCCACCCAACACTAAGGGCAATTTATCAAGGCCAATCCACCTAACCTGCACATCTTTGGACTGTGGGAGGAAACCGGAGCACCCGGAGGAATCCCACGCACACACAGGGAGGATGTGCAGACTCCGCACAGACAGTGACCCCAGCCGGAATCGAACCTGGGACCCTGGAGCTGTGAAGCAATTGTGCTATCCACAATGCTACCGTGCTGCAAAGGCTCTGGGTCCTGACAATATTCCGGCAATAGTACTGAAGACTTGTGCTCCAGAACTTGCCGCACCCCTAGGCAAGCTGCTCTGGTACAGCTACAACACTGGCATCTACCTGGCAATGAGGAAAATTGCCCATGTGTGTCCTGTACACAAAAAGCAGGACAAATCCAACCCAGCCAATTACCGCCTCATCAGTTTACTCTCAATCACCAGTAAAGTGATGGAAGGAGCCATCAGCAGTGCTATGAAGTGGCACGTTCTTAGCAATAATAATCTAATAGTAATCTTTAACATTGTCCCAAGTAGGCTTACATTAACACTGCAATGACGTTACTGTGAAAATCCTCTAATCGCCACATTCTGGCACCTGTTCGGGTACACTGAGGGAGAATTCAGAATGTCTAATTCATCTAACAACACGTCTTTCGGGACATGTGGGAGGAAATCGGAGCGCCCGGAGGAAACCCACGCAGACACAGGGAGAACGTGCAGACTCCGCACAGTCAGTGACCCGAGCAGGAATCAAACTGGGACCCTGATGCTGTGAAGCAACAGTGCTAACCACTGTGCTGCCTGCTCACTGATGCTCAGTTTGGGTTCCGCCAGGGTCACTCAGCTCTTTACCTCATTACAGTTTTGGTTCAAACATGGGTAAAGGAGCTGAATGCCAGAGGTGAGGTGAGAGTGACTGACCTTGCAGCATCTGACCATGTAAGGCACCAAGGAGCCCTACACAACTGGAGTCAATGGGAATCAGGAGAAGACTCTCTGCTGGTTGGAGTCATACCTGGCTCAAAGGAAGATGGTTGTGGTGGTTGGAGGTCAATCATCTCATCTCAGTCCTGGGACATCACTGCAGGAGTTCCTCAGGGTAGTGTCCTAGCCCAACCATCTTCAGCTGCTTCATCGCTGACCTTCCTTCCAACATATGGTCAGATTTGGTGAAGTTCTCTGATGATTGTACAATGTTCAGCTCCATTGTTGACTCCTCTGACACTGTAGCAGTCCATGTCCAAATTCAGCAAAACCGGGATAATATCCAGGGCTTGGGCTGACAAGTGGCAAGTAACATTGGTGCCACACAAGTGCCAGGCAATGACATCTTCAGTAAGAGAGAATCAAGCCATCACCCTTTGACATTCAATGGCATTTCCATCACTAGCTCCCCCCACTATAAACATCCTGGGGTTACCATTGATCAGAAACTAAACTGGACGAGCATATAAATATGGTGGCATGCAAGAGTAGGTCAGAGGTTAGGAATCCTGCGGCGAGTTACTCACCTCCTGACCCCCAAAGCCTGCCCATAACCTA